>NC_090399.1:63584596-64784596 GCF_036365525.1 Heterodontus francisci
TCTCCACAGATGTTGCCAGACCTGCTGAGTATTTCCAGCATTTCTTGTTTTTATTTCATTTCGTAGTGACTTTGTTTTGGGTAACTGGGAAGAGTGGTCAAATCACTGAAGGGTTCAGCTGGGAATTGGGGTGTCAATACTAAGTTACTGCAGGAGGCTTTGTACTGAGGAGAGTTTTGTTTTATTTCTGTTTCATCTAACTATTGAGGTGTCTGATTTAGGGATATTATTGGATTGAATGAAACAACAATTCATAGTTAAGCCAAACCTGTATCATGTGCAATTTGTTCTTGTAAGTGGGTACGGAAACGGAAACTCTTACAAGGGTCTGTTTGATTCCTCAGTTCAAGACATTATGGGTCATGGAAATTTAAAGTTTCTCCAGGGCTCAAAAAATGAAATAGAATTATAATTAATGGGAATTGGAAATAAAATCTGGCTGATGCGAGATCTAAATAAGGAATTTTGGAGTGAATGTTGAAGGTAGTAGATGGGGTGCCAATCAAGCGGGCTGCTTTGTCCTGGATGATGTTGAGCTTGTTGAACTTGCACCCATCCATGCAAGTGGAGATATTCCATCACACTCCTGACTTGTGCCTTGTAGATGATGGACAGGTATTTGGTAGACAGGAGGTGAGTGTGTGGGATAGTTACATTTATTAGCCAAGACACAGAATGTAAGAGCAGGCAGCTTAGGCAGAAAACTCAGGTTATGTCACAAATGGAGTACTGTGTGCATACGACCATACAAATTAGGAGCAGGAGTCAGTCACTCAGCCCCTCGAGCCTGCTCTGCGAGTCAACAAGTTCATGGCTGATCTGACTGTAACCTCAACTCGATGTTCCCCCCTACCCCCGATAACCTTTCACCCCCTTGCTTATCAAGAATCTATCTACCTCTGCCTTAAAAATATTCAAAGACTCTGCTTCCACCACTTTTTAAGGAAGAGAGTTTCAAAGACTCACAACCCTCTCAGAGAGAGAATTTTTCCTCATCTCTGCCTTTAATGAGCTACCCCTTATGTTTAAACAGTGACATTCTAGATTCTCCCACAAGGGGAAACATCCATTCCATATCCACCCAGTCAGGACTCCTCAGAATCTTAAATGTTTCAATCAAGTCACCTCTTACTCTTCTAAACTCCAACAGACACAGGCCTAGTCTGTCCAACCTTTCCTCATAAGACAACCTGCCCATTCCAGGTTTTAGTCTAGTAAACCTTCTCTGAACTGCTTCCAACACATTTACATCCTTCCTTAAATAAGGAGACCAATACTGTTCACAGTACATCAGATATGGTCTCACTAATGCCCTGTTCAGCTGAAGCATAAACTCCCTACTTTTGTATTCAATTCCCTTTGCAATAAATGATTCGCTTTCCTAATTTCTTTCTGTACCTGCATACTAACCTTTTGTAATTCATGTGCGAGGACATCCAGATCCCTCTACATCTCAGAGCTCTGCCATCTCTCATCATTTAGATAATATGCTTCTTTTTAATTCTTCCTGCCAAAATGGACATTTTCACATTTTCCCACTTAATACTCCAATTGCCAGATCTGTGTCTACTCACTTGACCTATCTATATCCCTTTGTAGCCTCCTTATGTCCTCTTCACAACTTACTTTCCTACCTATCTCTGTGTCATCAGTAAATTTAGCAACCATACCTTTGGTCCTTTCATCCAAGTCATTGATATAAATTGTAAAAGGTTGAAGCCCCAGCACTGATCCCTGTGGCACACTGGTTGTTATATCTCACCAACCAGAAAATGACCCATTTATACCTACTCTGTTTCCTGTTCGATAGCCAATCTTCTATCCGTGCCAAATGTTACCCCCTACACCATGAGCTTTTATTTTCCACAGTATCCTTCGATGGGACACCTTATCAAATGCCTTCTGGAAATCTAAGTACAGTACATTACAGTACTGGTTCCCCTTTATCCACAGCACACATTACTTCTTCAAAGAATTCCAATGAATTGGTTAAAAATGATTCTTCTTTCACAAAACCATTTTGACTCTGCCTGATAACCTTGAATTTTTCTAAGTGCCCTGCTATAATGTCTTTAATACAAACTTCAAACATTTTCCTTATGGCAGATGTTCAGCTAACTGGCCTGTCATTTCCTGCTTTCTGTCTCCCTCCATTTTTGTGTGAATGAGTTACATTGGCTATTTTCCAATCTACCAGAACCTTTTCCGAATCTAGGGAATTTTGGAAAATTAAAACTAACACATCAACTATCTCATATGATAAAAGCAAAATACTGCGGATGCTGGAAATCTGAAATAAAAACAAGAAATGCTGGAAATGCTCAGCAGGTCTGGCAGCATCTGTGGAGAGAGAAGCAGAGTTAATGTTTCAGGTCAGTGACCCTTCATCAACTATCTCACTAGTTACCTCTTTTAAGACCCTAGGATGAAGTCCATCAGGACCTGGGGACTTGTCAGCCCACAGCTCCAACAACTTGCTCAGTATCACTTCCCTGGTGATTGTGACATTCTTGAGTTGCTCCCTCCTTTCCATTTCCTGATTTACAGCTATTTCTGGGATGTTACTTGTATCCTCTATTCTGAAGAACAATGCAAACTACCTGTTCAATTCATCTGCCATCTCCTTATTTTCCAGTATTAATTCCCCAGACTCACTTTCTATTTATAACCTCTGCATCACCAATTCATTTTTTCACACTAAACCTTGTCACCAGGTTTCATGGAGGCACCCAGGATCACGTCGTTGGCACCAGCTGGACCTCATCATCACAAAGCGAGCCTCCTTAAACAGCGTTCAAATCAAATGCAGCTTCCACAGTGCGGACTGCAACACTGACCACTCCCTGGTGTGCAGCAAGGTTAGACTCAAACCAAAGAAGCTGCATCACTCCAAGCAGAAGGGCCGCCCGCGCATCAACACTAGCAGAATTTCTTATCCACAGCTGTTACAAAAATTTCTAAATTCAGTTGAAAAAGCCCTTCAAAACACTCCCACAGGGGATGCAGAGACCAAGTGGGCCCACATCAGAGACGCCATCTCTGACTCAGCAATGACCACCTATGGCAAACGTGTGAAGCGGAATGCAGACTGGTTTCAATCTCAGTTTGAAGAGCTGGAACCTGTCATAGCCGCTAAGCACATTGCACTGCTGAACTACAAGAAAGCCCCCAGTGAGCTAACATCCGTTGCACTTAAAACAGCCAGAGGTGCTGCACAAAGAACAGCCAGGCGCTGCGCAAATGACTACTGGCAACACCTATGCAGTCGTATTCAGCTGGCCTCTGACACCAGAAACATCAGAGGAATGTATGATGGCATTAAGAGAGCTTTTGGGCCAACCATCAAGAAGATCGACCCCTCAAATCTAAATCAGGGGACACAATCACTGACCAGTGCAAGCAAATGGACCGCTGGGTTGAGCACTATCTAGAACTGAACTCCAGGGAAAATGTTGTCACTGATACCGCCGTCAATGCAGCCCAGTCTCTGCCAGTCATGGATGAGCTGGACGAACAGCCAACAAAATCGGAACTCAGTTATGCCATTGATTCTCTAGCCAGCGGAAAAGACCCTGAGAAGGACGGCATTACCCCTGAAATAATCAAGAGTGCTAAGCCTGCTATACATTCAGCACTGTACGAACTGCTTTGCCTGTGCTGCGATGAGGAAGCAGTACCACATGACATGCGCGATGCCAATATCATCACCCTCTATAAGAACAAAGGTGACCACGGTGACTGCAACAACTACCGTGGAATCTCCCTGCTCAGCATAGTGGGGAAAGTCTTCGCTCGAGTCATTTTAAACAGGCTCCAGAAGCTGGCCGAGCATGTCTACCCTGAGGCACAGTGTGGCTTTCGAGCAGAGAGATCAACCATTGACATGCTGTTCTCCCTTCGTCCGCTACAGGAGAAATGCTGCGAATAACAGATGCCCATCTACGTTGCTTTCATTGACCTCACCAAAGCCTTTGACCTCGTCAGCAGACGTGGTCTCTTCAGACTACTAGAAAAGATCAGATGTCCACCAAAGCTACTAAGTATCATCACCTCATTCCATGACAATATGAAAGGCACAATTCAGCATAGCGGCACCTCATCAGACCCCTTTCCTATCCTGAGTGGCGTGAAACAGGGCTGTGTTCTCGCACCCACACTGTTTGGGATTTTCTTCTCCCTGCTGCTCTGACATGCGTTCAAGTTTTCAGAAGAAGGAATTTTCCTCCACACAAGATCAGGTGGCAGGTTGTTCAACCTTGCCCGTCTAAGAGCGAAGACCAAAGTACAGAAAGTCCTCATCAGGGAACTCCTCTTTGCTGACGATGCTACATTAACATCTCACACTGAAGAGTGTCTGCAGCGTCTCATCGACAATTTTGCGGCTGCCTGCACCGAATTTGGCCGAAACATCAGCCTCAAAAAAATGAACATCATGGGGCAAGACGTCAGAAATGCTCCATCCATCAATATCGGCGACCACAGTCTGTAAGTGATTCAAGAGTTCACCTACCTAGGCTCAACTATCACTAGTAACCTGTCTCTTGATGCAGAAATCAACAAGCGCATGGGAAAGGCTTCTACTGCTATGTCCAGACTGGCCAAGAGAGTGTGGGAAAATGGCGTACTGACACAGAGCACAAAAGTCCGAGTGTATCAAGCCTGTGTCCTCAGTATCTTGCTCTACGGCAGCGAGGCCTGGACAACGTATATCAGCCAAGAGCGACGTCTCAATTCATTCCATCTTCGCTGCCTCCGGGGAATACTTGGCATCAGGTGGCAGGACCGTATCTCCAACACAGAAGTCCTCGAGGCGGCCAACATCCCCAGCTTATACACCCTACTGAGTCAGCGGTGCTTGAGATGGCTTGGCCATGTGAGCCGCATGGAAGATGGCAGGATCCCCAAGGACACATTGTACAGTGAGCTCGCCACTGGTATCAGACCCACCGGCTGTCCATGTCTCCCTTTTAAAGTCATCTGCAAATGCGACATGAAGTCCTGTGACATTGATCACAAGTTATGGGAGTCAGTTGCCAGTGATCGCTAGAGCTGGCGGGCAGCCATAAAGGCAGGGCTAAAGTGTGGCGAGTCGAAGAGACTTAGCAGTTGGCAGGAAAAAAGACAGAGGCGCAAGGGGAGAGCCAACTGTGTAACAGCCCCGACAACCAATTTTTTCTGCAGCACCTGTGGAAGAGTCTGTCATTCTAGAATTGGCCTTTATAGCCACTCCAGGGGCTGCTCCACAAACCACTGACCACCTCCAGGCGCTTACGCATTGTCTTTCGAGACAAGGAGGCCAAAGAAGAAGAAGACTTTCTATTGGACCAACGCTCACTTTGTTAACTCGTTTCTTTTTAAAATATCTATAGAAACTCTTACTATCTTTTTTTTTATATTTCTAGCTAGCTTTCTCTCGTACTCTAATTTTTCCCTCCTTAAAAATCTTTTTGACATTATTTGCTATTTTTTATATTCTGTCCAATCTTCTGACCTGCCGCCCAACTTTGCATAATTATATGCAGTTTCTTTAAGTTTGATACGATCTTTAACTTTATTCGTTAACCATGAACGCCAAAAGGGAAGCTTTCAGATCAAGAAGGTGGGGATAAGATAGATCCTCAGAATCAGAAAAGACTATGAAGAGGAGAAGCCAGAGCTGGAAATTTTCTGACTCCAATCTGATAGTAAATGACAGGGAATTCCCAGTGAAAGAAAGACCAGTGTTAGGAATGAAGATGTGATGTTTTGGAGAAAAGGACAGGACGTCTGAAGCTGACAAAAGAGTGATTGAGGGTTTCATTGCCTGAGGGGCTGAGGCAAGGTCAGAGATTGGTGATCTTATGGAGATGGAAGTAGGTGTTTCTTTCTGATGGAGAGGATATGAGGTCGGAAGCTCAGGTCAGGGATGAAGAGGGATCAGATGTTACAAATCATCATATTCAGCCCGAGATCACAGCCAGGAACGAGGATGGAATCCGTGACGTGGATATAGAGTTTGTAATGGGGTCAAAGGTGGAGGCTTCGAGTTTCCTCATGTTTAATCGGAGAAGATTGCAACCCATGTAAAATAGAGTTTGACATTTTGATAAGACAGAGGTAGTAGAACACCAAGAGAGATGGTGGAGAATTGTAATTGAGTGTTGTCAGCACACATGTGGAAGCTGACCCCATGATGTCACCAATGAGCAGTATGTAGAGGAAGAGGAGGGAGCAAGAATAGAAAGTTCAGGGACTGGAGTGCAAGGAGCAGACATTGCTGGAAACACTTTGCTGTGATCAGATCATTAATAATGGAACAAGTGAGACCAGTGCCACAAAAGAAGATGAGGGTGGGATTGCTGCAGGTTTGGAGGAGGGAGTGTAGATGGTGAGGGATGAGGCCTTGGAGGAATATTAACTCAAGGATAAGAATTTCAAATTTAAGGCCTTGGGTGACTGGAAGACAATGCGGATGAGGATGAGGGTGACGTGTGAGTTGGATGTAGTGAGGGCTGGACCACGGACAGCAGAGTTTTGGATCAGTTACCATTGATGGAAGGTGAGGGGGGGAGGTGGAGGGTCAGCGAGGCGCTAAGTGGAGGAATGAAATCAGGAGGTGGCAAAGTTGTAATTTTACTGGGGCCATTAAGCAATGGGTAAAAATTGGCAGTAAAATAGTGGAGAGAGGAATTCCAATGGGACATGTTCAGGGTCTGTTCCATAGTACCACCCACTATAATATCGATGCTCTAATCCTCAACATAACCTTTAACTTACCCCATGTCAGAGACTCAACATTCATATTTCAACTTTGTGAATCTGGAATCAGTGCACAATGCAGGAAAATCAGCAACATTTATAAAAGAATCTGCCGGCGTGAACATGTGGGAACTCCAGGACCCTTCTCATGTCTTGGACAACCACATAGGCAGGAAATAACGTCAGCTGCAACCACCTGAGCTCCAAGTTTCAGTGCTTAAGAAGCAGCTGGCACCACTGTGGCACAACTCTGATGCTGAGAGTCTCATGGAGAGCATTTTTATAGATGTGATCAGCTGGAGTTTAAGGGTATGCAGGCAGAGAGGGAATGAATGACCACCAGGCAGTCAAGAAGTACCAGGCAGGTAATGAAGGAGTCATATGAACAGAGATAAAACATACAAACATATGACCAGACTTAGGCCACTCAGCCCCTTGAGCCTGCTCCGTCACTCAACAAGATCATGGCTGATCGGATTGTAACCTCGACTCCACAATCCCACCTACCCCCAATAACCTTTCACCCCCGTACTTATCAAGAATCTATCTACCTCTGCCTTAAAAATATTCAAATACTCTGCTTCCACTGCCTTTTGAGACGGAGAGTTCCAAAGACTCAGTGACCCTCTGAGACAAAAAAATTCTCCTCATCTTTGTCTTAAATGGGCGACCCCTTATTTTTAAATAGTGACACCAAATTCAAGATTCTCCCACAAGGGCAAACATCCTTTCCACATCCACCCTGTCAAGACCCCTCAGAATCTTATCTGCTTCAATTAAGTCGCCTCTTACTCTTCTAAACTCCAGTTGGTAAAAGACTAGCCTGTCCAACCTTTCCTCAATAGAAAACCCACCCATTCTGGGTATTTGTCTAGTAAACCTCTAAAATGCCTCCAATCCATTTACATCCTTCCTTAACTAAGGATCCCAATACTGCACAGAGTACTCCAGATGTTGTCGAACCAACGGTCTGTATAACTGAAGCATCACCTCCCGACTTGTGTATTCAATTCTCCTCACAATTAACGATAACATTCTATGAGCTTTCCTAACTACATGATGTACCTGCAGCCCCCTGACTACATCTCACTCACCAACCACTATACTGGTGAGAGTGATGGTTTCTCTGGGATGTGCAGCTAGAGTCTAGACCAAGGCACCACCGCTGGCTCAGCTGAACAGGGGGGCAGGAGGAAGATTGGAAAAGCAATGGTGATAACGGATTTAATAATTAGGGGAACAGACTGGCGTTTCTGCGACGACAGACGTGAATCCAGGATGGTATATTGCCTCCTTGGTGCCAGTGCCAAGGATGTCTCTGAGCAGCTGCACAGCACTTTAAGGGGGGAGGGTCCATATTGGTACCAGTGCCATCAGTAGATGGAGGGCTGAGGTCCTACAGGCAGAGTTTAGGAAGCTAAGAAAGAAACTAGCAAGCAGGACCTCAAAAGGTAGTAATCTCCGCATTACTCCCAGTACAATGTGCAAATGAGCACAGAAATCAGAGGATTGAGCAGATGAATGTGTGGTTGGAGAGATGGCGCAGGAGGACGGGCTTTAGATTCCTGGGACATTGGGACCCATTCGTGGGGAGATGGTATCTGTACAGGCCAGAAGGGTTGTACATGAACAGAGCTGGGATCAATGTCCTTGAGGGCCAATTTGCACGTGCAGTTGGGGAGGGTTTAAACTAACCTAGCAGGAGTTTGGGAACCAGGAGGGAACTTTAGAGAGGAAAATTGAGAAGCACAGAGAAGTGAGAGAGACAGATGGCACGAGAGTGGGAAATGGTAAAGTATTAGGTGGGGTCAGAGTAAGAGGGAATCTAATGAGGTTTGAATTTGGTTTACTGTGCATGTATATGAATGTGCAGAGTGTGGTCAATATGTTTAGTGACTGTAGGTGCAGATAACAATCTGGAAATATGATGTGGTGGCGATGAGAGACCTGGTTCAAAAGAAAAGGCAGGACTGGGTAATAAATATTCCTGGATACAAGGTGTTCAGGAAAGATGTGGAAGGATGGAAAGGAGGAGGGGGAGCTGTATTGATTCAGGAGAACATTACAGTGCTGGAGAGAGAGGATGTCCGAAATGGGTCAAAGACAGAATCTATTTGATTAGAGCTAATAAACAATAGAGATACCATTACATTGCTGGGTATATTCTAGAGGAACACATTTGTATGGAAATTACAGAGAGGTGCAACAATTATACAGTAGTAATAATGGGGGACTTTAATTATCCTACCATAGACTGGAATAGTAATAGTGTAAAGAGGAGAGAGGGGGAAGAGGTTTCAGAGTGTGTTCAGGAGAATTTTCTGCATCAGTATGTTTCCACTGTAACAAGGACTGGATCTGGTTCTGGTGAATGAGATGGGTCAAGTGAATCAAGTGTCAGTAGGGGAACATTCAGGATCCAGTGTCCACAGCATTAAAATATTTAGGTTAGCTATGGAAAAGGACAAGGAGCAATCCAGAGTAATGATAATTAATTGGGAGAGGGCCAACTTCAGTTGTGTGATAACGGATCTGGCCCAAGTAAATTGGAATCAAAGATTGGAACGGAAAACAGAAACTGAACAATGGGCTGCCTTTAAAGTGGAGATAGTTGGAGTACAGTCAAGGTACATTCTCACGAGGGGGAAAGGTAGGGCAAACAAATCCTGAGCTCATTGGATGACGAAAGCCATAGAGAGTAAGATGAAGCAGAAAAAGTGTTCACATGACCGATGTCAGGCGGATTATACAATTGAGAACCAGGCTGAATATCGAAAGTTCAGCAGGGGAGTGAAAACGGAAATAAGAGAAGCAAAGAGCAAGTATGAAAAGAGACTCGCAGCTCACATAACAGTGAATCCAAAAGACTTTTCGAGGCAGATAAATAGGAAAAGGTTGGTGAAAGGAGGAGTGGGGCCATTTAGGGACCTAAATGTGGATTTACACATGAGGCAGGGGACATGGCTGAGGTATTAAATGGGTCCACCACATCTGTCTTTACCCAGGAAGAAGATGCTGCCCAAGTCAGAGTGAAAGAGGAGGAGTTTGAGACACAGGATGAGCTAAAAATAGATGAAGAGGGTGTAATATCTAGGCAGCTGTACTTAAAGTTGTTAATTCACCAGGAGCAGATGAGATGTATCCAAGAATACTAAGAGAAGGAAGGGTGAAAACTGCCGAGGCACTGGCCATAATCTTCCAATCCCCCTCAGATACAGGAGAGGTACCAGAGGACTGGAGAATTTCAAATGTTATACCCTTTTCAAAAAGGGGTGTAAGGATAAGCTGAGCAACTATAGATCAGTCAGTTTAACCTCAATGGTGGGACAGCTTTTCAACACGATAATTCAGGACAAAGTTAACTGTCTCTTGGACAAATGTGGATTAATTAAGGAAAGGCAGCATTGATTTGTTAAGAGCATATTGAGTTTCACTAACCTGCTTGAGTTCTTTGATGAGGTAACAGAGAGGGTTGATGAGGGTAATGGGGTTGAAGTGGTATACGTGGCATGTTCCAAAAGGCATTTGATAAAGTGCCATTTGATAAAGCTAACAGGCTTGTCAGCAAAGTTCGAGCACATGGAATAAAAGGAACAGAGCAGCATGGATACAAAATTCACTGAATGACAGGAAACAGAGAATAGCTGTAAACCGTTGCTTTTCAAACTGGAGGACAGTATATATTGGGGTTCCCCAGAGGTTGGGACTGGGACCCCTGTTTTTCTTGATGTATATATTAATGGCCTAGACCTGAGTGTACAGGGTATAATTTCAAAATATGTGGATGACACAACACTTGTCAGTATTGTGAACTGTGAGGAGGATAGTGATAAACTTCAAGAGAACATAGACAGGCTGGTGGAACGGATGATGAGATTTAATGCAGAGAAGTGTGTGAAGTGCTTCATTTTGGTCGGATGAATGAGGAGAGACAATATAAAGGATACAATTCTAAAAGGGATGAAGGAGCAGAGGGACTTGTGAATATATATACACAAATCATTGAAGGTGGCAGGGCAGGGTGAACATAGGAAAATAGCAAGATAGGAAATAGGAGCAGGAGTAAGCCGTCCGGCGCCTCGAGCCTGCTCCACCATTCAACCAGATCATGGCTGATCTTCTACCTCAATGCTATTATCCCACTCTATCCCCATATCCATTGATATCTTTAATATCTAACAATCTATCAATCTCTGTCATGAATATACTCAATGAGTGAGCCTCCACTTCCCTCTGTGTAAAGAATTCCAAAGATTCACCACCCTCTGAGTGAAGAAATCGCTTTTCATCTCAGTCCTAAATGACCTCCCTCTTATTCTGAGTCTGTGTTCTGTGGTTGTAGACCTCCCAGCCAGCGGAAACATCCACCCTGCATCCACCATGTCGAGCCTTGTAAGACTTTTCTATGCTTCAATGAGATCACCTCTCATTTTTCTAAACTCTCGAGAATACAGGCCCAGCCTCCACAATCTCTCCTCATAAGACAATCCTGCCATCCCAGGTTCAGTCTGGTGAACCTTCATTGCAATCCCTCTATGGCAAGTATATCCTTCCTTAGGTAAGGAGACTAAAACTGTACACAATCTCCAGGTGTGGTCTCACCAAGGTTATATATAATTGCAGCAAGATTTCTTTATTCCTGTACTCAAATCCTCTCGTAATAAATGCTAACAGACCATTTGCCTTCCTAATTCCTTGATGCACCTGCATGTTAGTGTTCAGTGATTTATTGATGAAGACAACCAGGTCCCTTTGTACATCAACACTTCTCAATCTCTCACTATTTCAGAAATACTCTGCATTTCTGTTTTTCCTACCAAAGTGGATACCTTCACATTTTTCCACATTATATTCCAGAAACTGGTTAATAAAACACATGGGATTCTGGGCTTCAGAAATTGGGGCATTGTGTACAAAAGCAAGGAATTTATACTAAACCTGTATAAAACACTGTTCGGCCTCAACTGGAATATTCTGTCCAGTTCTGGGCACCACACTTTAGGAAGGAGGTGAAGGCATTTGAGAGGGTGCAGTAAAGATTCCCGAGAATGGTTTTAGAGATGAGGAACTTCAGTTACGTGGATAGGTTGGAGAAGCTGGGGCTGTTCTCTTTACAGAAGAGCAGATTAAGAGGAGATTTCATAGAGGTGTTCAAAATTATGAGGGATCTGGACAGAGTCGATAGGGAGAAACTGTTCCCATTGGTGGAAGGATCGAGAACCAGAGGACACTGATTTAAAGGGACTGGAAAAAGAAGCAACAGTGACATGAGGAAAACCATTTTTACACAGCGAGTGGTTCAGACCTGGAATGCACTGTCTGGGAGTGTAGTGGAGGCAGATTCAATTGAGACCTTCAAAAGAGAGTTGGTTAATTATCTGGAGAGAAAAAAATCACAGGGCTGCAGGGAAAAGGCAGAGGAGTGGGACTAGATGATTTGCTCTTGCAGACAGCCAGCACAAACATGATGGGCCGAATGGCTTCCTTCTGTGTTGTAACCACTCTATGATATTACACTTTTCACATTGTCAAATGTCCCAAGGTGCTCTACAGGGGCGTTTAAAAGGAAAATTTGACATCAAGACTTGTAAGGACGTATCAGGGGAGGTGACCAAAAGCTTGGTCAAAGAGTTATATTGTAAGGATGGTCTTAAAAGAAAGAGAGGTTTAGGAGGGAATTAAAGAGATTGGGGTCTTGGCAGGTGGAAGCACAGCAGCCAATGGCAGAGCGAAGAACATTGGAGATGTGAAAGAAGCCAAAACTGGAGGAGTGCAGAGATCTCGGTTGTGTTGTTCTTTTCTTTTGGGCCTCCTTATCTCGAGAGACAATGGATACGCGCCTGGAGGTGGTCAGTGGTTTGTGAAGCAGCGCCTGGAGTGGCTGTAAAGGCCAATTCTGGAGTGACAGGGTCTTCCACAGGTGCTGCAGAGAAATTTGTTTGTTGGGGCTGTTGCACAGTTGGCTCTCCCCTTGCGCCTCTGTCTTTTTTCCTGCCAACTACTAAGTCTCTTCGACTCGCCACAATTTAGCCCTGTCTTTATGGCTGCCCGCCAGCTCTGGCGAATGCTGGCAACTGACTCCCACGACTTGTGATCAATGTCACACGATTTCATGTCGCGTTTGCAGACGTCTTTATAACGGAGACATGGACGGCCGGTGGGTCTGATACCAGTGGCGAGCTCGCTGTACAATGTGTCTTTGGGGATCCTGCCATCTTCCATGCGGCTCACATGGCCAAGCCATCTCAAGCGCCGCTGACTCAGTAGTGTGTATAAGCTGGGGGTGTTGGCCGCTTCAAGGACTTCTGTGTTGGAGATATAGTCCTGCCACCTGATGCCAAGTATTCTCCGAAGGCAGCGAAGATGGAATGAATTGAGACGTCGCTCTTGGCTGGCATACGTTGTCCAGGCCTCGCTGCCGTAGAGCAAGGTACTGAGGACACAGGCCTGATACACTCGGACTTTTGTGTTCCGTGTCAGTGCGCCATTTTCCCACACTCTCTTGGCCAGTCTGGACATAGCAGTGGAAGCCTTACCCATGCGCTTGTTGATTTCTGCATCTAGAGACAGGTTACTGGTGATAGTTGAGCCTAGGTAGGTGAACTCTTGAACCACTTCCAGAGCGTGGTCGCCAATATTGATGGATGGAGCATTTCTGACATCCTGCCCCATGATGTTCGTTTTCTTGAGGCTGATGGTTAGGCCAAATTCATTGCAGGCAGACGCAAACCTGTCGATGAGACTCTGCAGGCATTCTTCAGTGTGAGATGTTAAAGCAGCATCGTCAGCAAAGAGGAGTTCTCTGATGAGGACTTTCCGTACTTTGGACTTCGCTCTTAGACGGGCAAGGTTGAACAACCTGCCCCCTGATCTTGTGTGGAGGAAAATTCCTTCTTCAGAGGATTTGAACGCATGTGAAAGCAGCAGGGAGAAGAAAATCCCAAAAAGTGTGGGTGCGAGAACACAGCCCTGTTTCACACCACTCAGGATAGGAAAGGGCTCTGATGAGGAGCCACCATGTTGAATTGTGCCTTTCATATTGTCATGGAATGAGGTGATGATACTTAGTAGCTTTGGTGGACATCCGATCTTTTCTAGTAGTCTGAAGAGACCACGTCTGCTGACGAGGTCAAAGGCTTTGGTGAGATCAATGAAAGCAATGTAGAGGGGCATCTGTTGTTCACGGCATTTCTCCTGTATCTGACGAAGGGAGAACAGCATGTCAATAGTCGATCTCTCTGCACGAAAGCCACACTGTGCCTCAGGGTAGACGCGCTCGGCCAGCTTCTGGAGCCTGTTCAGAGCGACTCGAGCAAAGACTTTCCCCACTATGCTGAGCAGGGAGATTCCACGGTAGTTGTTGCAGTCACCGCGGTCACCTTTGTTTTTATAGAGGGTGATGATGTTGGCATCGCGCATGTCCTGGGGTACTGCTCCCTCGTCCCAGCACAGGCATAGCAGTTCATGTAGTGCTGAGAGTATAGCAGGCTTGGCACTCTTGATTATTTCAGGGGTAATGCTGTCCTTCCCAGGGGCTTTTCCGCTGGCTAGGGAATCAATGGCATCACTGAGTTCCGATTTGGTTGGCTGTATGTCCAGCTCATCCATGACTGGTAGAGGCTGGGCTGCATTGAGGGCAGTCTCAGTGACAGCATTCTCCCTGGAGTACAGTTCTAGGTAGTGCTCAACCCAGCGGTCCATCTGTTTGCGTTGGTCAGTGATTATGTCCCCCGATTTAGATTTGAGGGGGGTGATCTTCTTGATGGTTGGCCCAAGAGCTCTCTTCATGCCATCATACATTCCTCTGATGTTTCCGGTGTCTGAGGCCAGCTGAATATGACTGCATAGGTGTTGCCAGTAGTCGTTTGCGCAACGCCTAGCTGTTCTTTGTGCAGTACTTCTGGCTGCTTTAAGTGCTGCGGATGTTAAATTGCTGGGGGCTTTCTTGTAGTTCAAAAGTGCAATGCGCTTAGCGGCTATGACAGGTTCCAGCTCTTCATTATGAGATTGAAACCAGTCTGCATTTCTCTTCGCACTTTTGCCGTAGGTGGTCAAAGCTGACTCATAGATGGCGTCTCTGATGTGGGCCCACTTGGTCTCAGCATCCCCTGTGGGAGTGTTTTGAAGGGCTGTTACAAGTGAATTTAGAAATTTTTGTAACAGCTGTGGGTGAGAAATTCTGCTCGTGTTGATGCGCGGGTGGCCCTTCTGCTTGGAATGATGCAACTTCTTTGGTCTGAGTCTAACCTTGCTGCACACCAGGGAGTGGTCAGTGTCGCAGTCCGCACTGTGGAAGCTGCGTGTGATTTGAACACTGTTTAAGGCGGCTCGCCTTGTGACAATGAGGTCTAGCTGGTGCCAACGACGTGATCTTGGGTGCCTCCATGAAACCTGGTGACAGGGTTTAGTGTGAAAGAACGAGTTGGTGATGCAGAGGTTATGATAGGTACACAACTCAAGCAGTCTCTGCCCGTTCTCATTCATCCTTCCAACGCCATAGCGCCCAAGGCAGGAGGGCCATGAGTCATGGTCGGCCCCAACCCTGGCATTAAAGTCCCCCAGCAGGAATAGGTGTTCGGTGTTGGGGATGCTGCTAATGATGTTATGGAGTTGTTCATAGAACTGGTCTTTAGCTTCAGGTGCGGAGCAGAGTGTTGGAGCATAGATGCTGAGTAGGTGTACTGGACCAGAGGTGGTGAGCAGTCGGATGGACAGTATGCGTTCCGAGCCATTTGAGGGAGGCTCTATCATGCTGAGCAAGGAGTTTCTGATGGCGAAGCCCACTCCATGCTGTCTTGGTTCTTCAGGATCCCTGCCCTGCCAGAAGAAGGTGTAGTCTTGCTCTGCTAGAGAGCCACTCGCGGGGAGGCGAGTCTCCTGAAGTGCTGCAATGTCCACATTGAATCTACTGAGCTCGTTGTTAATGATGGCGGTCTTCCGAGAATCGTTGATTTGTGTAAGGTCTTCCGACAGGCCAGGACACATAGTTCTGACGTTCCAGCTTGCAAAGCGAAGGGCTGGTACCTTCTTTCCTTTTTTCATGTTGTTTGGTGCGGTGTATCAGTCCACCTTTCGGGCAATGACCCTGAGCTCCAAGCACCCATTGAAGCAGGCAGACTGTGGCGGGACAGAACCTTATTGACCGGGGGCTGCCCGGTTTGAGGCGGGCGGTAGCTGTCCAGTGAGGTGCAATGACCTCTCCCACCGACAAAGGCAACCCGTGGCGCCCAGTTTCTACGCCAATTTATCTGGACTTATGACCCGTAACTGCTGCCTTCCGTGTTGTTTTAGTCGCTGTGAGGTAACTATGGAGTGACCTCTCCATGGCGCATGCCTGGGCAAATTTATGGAGGTTGAGAGTTGCCCAGTCGTCAAAACCCCCCTCTCAGCCTTTCTGGTGGGGTCCAAAGGAGTGCAGGACACGACGTTTGGCACCAGTATGGCTGCAGGTTGTGTTGTAAGGCTGGAAAAAACAGCAGAGATAGGGAGGGGAAAAGGCTGGGGAATGTGAAGATGAGGATGAGAATTGTAGGACTGGAGGAGGTGAAAGTGATCGGAGGCGGTGAGGCCATGGCGGGATTTGAACAGGAGGATGAGAATGCTAAAATTGAGCCATTACGGGACTGGGATTCAATGTAACAACTCACTAACAGAAACTTACAGTTCACTGCCAGGCACACAGAAGACATTGATGTCCATGGTGAAGCAGTCAGGGTCACAGCAGCAGTCGAATTCACAGACTGAGCTGAGCTGGCACTCCGGGCACTGAGAGAAAGAGGCAGGTTTGAACTATGTCTGATCTACAGGACACACTGCAGTAATTCACCAAGCAGATTCCATACTTATTATCATAAATACTTCATTAAGAGCCTCCCATTGTTTTACTGCATGTTTGTCTGTTAACAGCTCAGCCAAGTTTAACGTCTACAGCTTACCTCTCATTCCGTCCCAGTCAGCCTTGCTAAGGTTAAAACCAAAGCATGTGGGGGACATTTCTCCATGAACTGAATGTCTGTCTCTAACAGAGTGTGGTCACTCATTGTTAGATGTTCATTTACTGTCAGAATATGAATTAAATCCTGCTCATTACTTATTGTTAAATCAAGTACACCCTGTTCTCTTGTCAGTTCCACATCCTGTTGTTTTAAGAATCTGTATTTATATTAGAAAATAATGACAGAAATTGTCAGTCAGTCATGTTCATCTTGAAAGAGTCGGTTCCTGTGAACAATGGGAAATGTCACCTGTCTGATGATGAAACAGGACCTTGTTCTCAGGTGATTCACACAGCCCGGTTTCTCAGAGAACTCTGCTGTTCCTGACTTTTCCCAACTCCCAGTCTCCCTGCTAATCTGAGTACATATCCTTTATAACATTCACTGTCTCCAAACTCCCAACTACTTTCAAATATAAAGGTTAATTCCAATTCCCACTGGTCCCATTATAAATCAGAAGAACCTCTCCCTGTATATATTTCCAAGTCAGGATGGTGTGTGACCTTGGAGGGGAACTTGCAGGTGGTGGTGTTCCCATGTTCCTGCTGCCCTTGTTCTTGTAGGTGGTAGAGGTTGCAGGTTTGGAAGGTGCTGTCGAAGGAGTCTTGGTGAGTTTCTGCAGTACATCTTGTAGATGATACACACTGCTGTCACTGTGCACTGGTGGTGGAGGGAGTGAATATTGGAGAAAGGTGGTAGATGGGGTACCTATCAACTGGGCTGCTTTGTACTGGACGGTGTTGAGCTTCTTGAGTGTTGTTGAAGCTGCACTCATCCAGGAAAATGGAAAATATTCGATCATATTCCTGACTTGCGTCTTGTAGATGATGGGAACATTCTGGGGAGTCTGGAGGTGAGTTACTCACTGCAGAATTCCCAGTCTCTGACCTGCTCTTGTATTCACAGTAGGTGCTAGGTGTGACTCCAGCCACTGACCTCACTTGACCTCAATTTTACTAAGTCTCCTTGTTGCCATTTTCAGTCAAAAGCTGCCTTGATGTCACGGGCAGTCACCCTGACCTCAGCTCTGGAATTCAGCTCTTTGGTCCATGTTTAGACAAAGGCTGTAATGAGATCTGGAGCTGAGTTCTCTTGGCAGAACCTAAAGGGAGCATCTTCCTGCTCTGTCTGTGAGTCAGTGAGTGTGTCTGTGTTGGTCAGTCTGAATGTTGTAGAGATGACGTGTGTGTGTGTGTGTGTGTGTGTGTGTGTCTGTGTGTCGGTGTTACAGGAACATCGGAAATAGGAGCAGGTATATCCCATTCAGCCCCTTGAACCTGCTCGGCCATTCACTAGATCATGACTGATCTTCTACCTCATGCATTTCCACACACTCTCCCCATATCTCTTGATATCTTTAATATCTGGAAATCTATCAAATCCTGTCTTGAACGTACTCAATAACTGAGTCCCCACAGCCCTCTGGGGTAGAGAATTCCAAAGATTCATCACCCTCTGAGTAATTCCTCCTCATCTCTGTCCTAAATGGCCTTCCTTGTATTCAGAGACTGTGTCCGCTGATTCTAGACTCCCCAGCCAGGGGAAACATCCTTCCTGCATCTACCCTGTCGAGCCCTGTAAGAATTGTGTTTGCTTCTATTGAGATCACCTTTCATTCTTCTAAAGTCTAGAGAATACAGGCCCAGTCTCCTCAATCTCTCCTCATAGGACAATCCTGTCATCCCAGGGATCAATCTGGTGAACCTTCATTGCACTCCCTCTCTGACAAGTATATCCTTCCTTAGGTAAGGAGATCAAAACCATGTTTCATCAAGAATGACTTTGTTTATTGAGTGGACTGAAACCACAGGATGTGTTTTATAAAGTGACTGAGGAGCAATGTGTTTGTGTGGCCTGGACAGCAGTTTGTAAAGTGGTCGAACATTGACATGACTTCAGTTTGTAAATGACAAAGCTATCAGAAAGGAGACGTGCTGTGTGGAAGTGAACCAGCAGAACAATCAGCTTAAACATGTGATAGATCGCGGGGTGAGGGTCGGCCGGATCGCGGGGTGAGGGTCGGCCGGATCGCGGGGTGAGGGTCGGCCGGATCGCGGGGTGAGGGTCGGCCGGATCGCGGGGTGAGGGTCGGCAGGATCGCGGGGTGAGGGTCGGCCGGATCGCGGGGTGAGGGTCGGCCGGATCTTGATTAACGTTTTACATTATGTTGAGTGGAAGTGATTACCTCTCCGGTTCATAACGGTAAATAGTTTTAACTCTCGAGGGGAAAGAAACAGAACATGTGTTCAGAATAAAATCTCTTTTCTGTGTGAGCTGGAAAACAGAAAGTGAAAAACTCCTTCCTGCCTCAGCTCTGATGAATAATCCCTGTTCTGCTAGTGTGTGCCCTGCCTGTATGTGACCAGCTAAACACTGCAGGCAGCATCTTCAACATAAACCAAACAGCTGCTGACTTCAGAGGAAAAGACAGAGATCGTCCATCCAGACTTTAAATCATCTCTGTGCAGAATCCAGACAAAAATCAACAAAATAGGCCTGAAACCATCCAATGTATCAGCCTACAGGATCAGTATGTGATTGACTTTCCTTTGGACACTCTCAATTTAACCTGCTGTCCCTCCTTGCAGCTTACTTCTGTGTGTGTGTCTGTGTGTGTGTGTCTGTGTGTATGTGTGTCTGCATGTGTGTGTGTGTGTGTGTCTGTGTGTGTGTGTCTGTGTGTGTGTGTGTGTGTGTCTGTGTGTGTGTGTGTGTGCGTGTGTGTGTGTGTGTGTGAATCTCTTGGCTGCCTGTGTGAGTGTGAGTTGGAGCGTTTTTATTAATTTTTATTTCACAGGGATTAAGAACAATAAACACTGTTTCCTTTTCTTTACAAGAAAACCTGTCTGTGTATCTCTTTTTTCGTCACAACACCTAAACAGTTAGACACTCACTACAGTGACGGGCAAATTCTTTTAAAGATACCTGTCGCAGTCGCCGAGAGGCAGAAAGGGAGGGGAGTCATTCTACCACTTCTCACCTGGCTGGAACAGTCAGTCTGTGTTTTTGAGTAAGTTAGAATGTCTGTGTATCTGTGTGTGTGAATGTCTGTATGTGAGTGTGTCCGTCTGTGCATCTGTGGGTGTCTGAGTGAGAGTGCATATGAGTTTGAGGATGTGTTTGTTGGTCTGTTGGTGTGAGTAACTGTCTGTCTTTGTGTGTGAGTGTATGATTGACTGTCGGTCCGTCTGTGTGTGTAGATGTCTGTGTGTTTATCACTGTGCATGAGTGTCTATCTGTTTATCTGTGTCTGTTTATCAGTGTGTGTGTGTGTGTGTCTGTGTGCAAACGTGTGTTTGATTACCTGTGTATGTGTGTGTGAGAGAGAATGAGTTGCCTGGAAGATTGTGTGTATGTTAGGAACAGAGTAAAGGTCCCTGTACACTGTCCCACAACAACTCACTGTGTAAAATAAAATCTCCTCATCTCACCTTTGGTTCTTTTGCCAATTATCTTGGGCTGAATTTTAGTTTACAGCTGTCTGGAGTGGTGACAGGTGAAAAAAGAATCACAGCCCGCACTGTGGGCCACACACCGCCATGCCACTGTGATCGAGGGCATGGCATCTCATTTCCATATGCAGGGCAGTCTGCTTCCCCTCCGTCACAATCACGTGGCGGGGCTCGGCTCTGTGAAACTGGCACGGGCCTCAGTTGCCTGTGTGCAGGCGTTGGCACCATTTTTAAAGGGCTGCCAGACCTGCCCCCACTACACTGTACATAAACATGTGACCCGTTCCACCCCCCCCAATACACTGAAAACAAATGGTAGCCACGTTCTCCCCTCCAACACACTTAAATTGAACAGTCAACCTCTCTCCACCAACTGTACAAAGTGCAGAGATCACCCCTTCCCCCACACCCCACACTAGAATGCAGAGTTGATCCCATCTCCTCCCCCACTACACTAAAAATACGAAGTTCCCACCTTTCCCACCTCGGTGACTCCAGCTTTCCCTGGACATGAAAGTGAAAGTGAGTGAGTGCCAGCCGTCACATGGAAGATTGTGAACTGCCGGGAAGATCACCGGGAATGGTATGTTAATGTATTCCTGTCCTTTTATTTCAATATTTAAAGTTGGGTCCCATTGCCAAGTGACGGGGGTGGCAGCACCACGGAGCCTCACCATCACTGGGAAGATCAGCCTGGCAATCCTGGTGTCAGGCTCCGTGGTGGGCCACTGTCACTGCAATCTTCTACCACACCCACCCCTAACCCTAACCCTCCCACCCCAGTCACGAAGCCCGATGTTGGGAACTCAACAGAATTCAGCCCCTTGAATCTGCCTCCTCTGGTTAGTGACTCTTCTGACACTGGAAACAGTTTCTCCTTATTTACTCGATCAAAACCATTCATGTCTTTCAACACACCTGTTAGCTCATCTTAACCAGCTCTGCTGTAAGATTATAAAAACAGTAAGTGTTCCTGCACCCTCTTTAAAATGGGAATGATTCATTCATATTGTCTCTCCTCATTCTTTCAACTGAAATGAATCATTTCACATTTCTCTGGGTTAAATTCTATCTGCCAAGTGTCTGCCCATTTCATTAATCTGTTTGTGTCCTTTTTAAATCTGGTCCAATCCTTCAAACTCTTTTCTATATTTCCAAATCTCATGTCATGGGCAAACTTTGAAATTAACCTCTGTATACACAAATCCAGGTCATTACAACAACAACCTGTAATTCTATAGCAGCAGCTTTAATGGAGGAAAACATCCTAAGCTGTTGAACAGAAGCATTATCAAACATAAGGGGTATTAGGGCAGAGGGTAAAAGCTTGGAGAAAGAGGCAGGTTTTAAGTATGTCTGATCTACAGGACACACTGCAGTAATTCACCAAGCTGACTTCGACAGCACCGCCCTCCCCGTGACCTTCACCATCGAGAAGGACAAGAGTATCAACATAGTGGGGACACCATCACCTCCAAGTCACAATTTATCATGATTTAAACATAGATCACAATACCTTCATCATCACTGGTTTAAATCTTGGAATTCTGTCTTCAAAACCACCATGAACTGTACAAGTGGAGTTTCACTCTCTTTCGGGATCTGTATTCCATACTTATTATCATAAATACTTCATTAAGAGCCTCCCATTGTTTTACTGCATGTTTGTCTGTTAACAGCTCAGCCCAGTTTAACGTGTTCAGTTTACGTTTCATTCCGTCCCAGTCAGCCTTGCTAAGGTTAAAACCATAGCATGTGGGGGACATTTCTCCATGAACTGAATGTCTGTCTCTAACAGAGTGTGGTCACTCATTGTTAGATGTTCATTTACTGTCAGAATATTAATTAAATCCTGCTCATTACTCATTGTTATATCCAGTAAATCCTGTTCTCTTGTCAGTTCCACATCCTGTTGTTTTAAGAATCTGAATTTAAATTAGAAAATAATGACAGAAATTGTCAGTCAGTCATGTTCATCTTGAAAGAGTCGGTTCCTGTGAACAATGGGAAATGTCACCTGTCTGATGATGAAACAGGACCTTGTTCTCAGGTGATTCACACAGCCCGGTTTCTCAGAGAACTCTGCTGTTCCTGACTTTTCCCAACTCCCAGTCTCCCTGCTAATCTGAGTACATATCCTTTATAACATTCACTGTCTCCGAACTCCCAACTAATTTCAAATCTAAAGGTCAATTCCAATTCCCACTGGTCCCATTTTAAATCAGAAGAACCTCTCCCTGTATATATTTCCAAGTCAGGATGGTGTGTGACCTTGGACCTTTGTTAGATATGTGGGTGTGAATAAAAACAGCAGTCAGAAGTCTCCAGTCCAGAAATAAGTGACTGATGGCTGTAAAGACAAAGTACTAACACTTTTCACAATCCATGAAACACTAAAACCAGACACTCAAACTCTAGAATGGAGCAGATTCCATTCCTTTTTCAGTACAAACATCTAATTTTCCCTATTATTTCTCTTCCATCCCTGGGGAAAGGTCTGTTTTATTATCCTACATTCAAGTTTTAGATTATTGTCCCAATGAATGATGAGGTTCAATGCCGGATTCTGCACGATATCAGGATGGATCAGGACATCCCTGGAGACTGGTGAACCCATCACTATTCTGTCACTTCCTCTTGTACACATACTTCTACAGATACTGATAGGAACAAAACATTCAATGGGAAAACTATTCAAGGCAAGAGTCTCATCAAAACGTACATTCAGCCTCTGGAGATATGTTGCTGTATTCTCCAATTCTACATTGGGATTTCCTGTGGTTACTGTTGGAATATTGCAGTTGTGTCACATCAAACCTGAGGAATTTTCCACCTTTGACCTCTTCAAATCTTTTATATCAGCTCATCTTTGAAGATCAGGACTGTCCTTCAGATGCAATGCATAACTAAAAAAATAATGAAGAGGGAGAAATTAAAGTATGAAAGTAAACTAGCAAGAAATATAAAAACAGACAGTAAAAGCTTCTATAAATATATAGAGGAAAGAGTAGCTAAAGTAAGTTTTGGTCCCTTCGAGAATGAGACTGGGGAATTAACAATTGGAAACAAGGAAATGGCAGAGACTTTGAGCAAATATTTTATATCTGTCTTTGCAGTAGAAGACACAAAAAGCAGAAAATTAAGAGGCAAAAAGAACTTAAAACCAACACTATCACAAGAGAAAAAGTCCGAGGAAAACTATTGGAACTAAAGGGTGACAAGTCCCCTGGACCTGATGGTTTGCATCCCAGGGTCTGAAAATAAGGAGCTGCAGAGACAGTAGATGCATTGGTTGTGATCTTCCAAAATTCTCTAGATTCTGGAAAGATCCCAGCGGATTGGAAAACCACAAATGTAACACGTCTATTTAAGAAAGGTGAGGGGGCAACAGAAATCAGGAAACTATAGGCCAGTTAACTGAACATTTGTTCTTGGGAAATTGCTAGAATTCATTATTAAGGAAGTAGTAGCAGGACATTTAGTAAATCATAATGCAACATTTAGTAAATCATAATGCAATCAGACAGAGTCAACATCTTTTTATGAAAGGGAAATTGTGTTTGACAAACTTATTAGAGTTCTTTGAGTATGTAACAAACAGGGTGGATGAAGGGGAACTAGTAGATGTTGTGTATTTGAATTTCCAAAAGGCATTCGATAAGGTGCCACATGAAAGGTCACTGCACAAGAAAAGAGCTCATGGTGTTGGGGGTAATATATTACCATGGATGGAGGATTGGCTCACCAACAGGAAACAGAGAGTCAGGGGAAATGGGGCATTTTCAGGTTGGCAAACTAACTAGTGAAGTGCCACCAGGACCAGTGCTGGGGCCTCAACTATTTAGGATCTACTCAGTGACTTGGCTGAAGAGACCAAGTGTATCTGTAACCAAATTTGTGGCATATACAAAGCTAAGTAGGAAAGAAAGTTGTGAGGAGGACACAAAGTATCTGCAAAGCCACAAAGGATGACTGAGAGGGCAAAAATTTGGCAGAGGGAGTATAATGTGGGAAATATGAGGTTATCCACTTTGGTGGGAAGAATAGAAAGGCAAAATATTATTTAAATAGAGAGAGATTGCAGAATGCTGTCGTACAGAGGGATCTGGGTATCCTCGTACATGAGTAACAAAAAGTTAGCTTGCAGGTACAGCATGTAATTAGGAAGGACAATAGAATGTTAGCATTTATTGCAAGGGGGATAGCGTATAAAAGTAGAGAAGTCTTGCTCCACCTGTTCAGGGCATTGGTGAGACTGCACCTAGAGTACTGTGTACAGTTTTCATCTCCTTATTTAAGGAGGGATATCCTTGCATTGGAAGCAGTTCAAAGAAGGTTCACTGGACTGATTCCTGGGATGAAGGGATTGTCTTTTGAGGAAAGGTTGAACAGGTTGTCCTGTACTCATTGGAGTTTAGAAGAATGAGAGGTGATCTTATGAAGATTCTGAGGTGTCTTGACAGGGTGGATGCTGAGAAGATGTTTCCCCTCTTGGGGGAATCTAGAACTCGGGTGTTCAGTTTCTAAATAAGTGGTTTGCCTTGTAAGATGGAGATGAGGAGGAATTTCTTCCCTCAGAGGGTTGTTAGTGTTTGGAATTCTCTTCCCCAGCAAGCAGTGGAGGCTGGGTCATTGAATATATTCAACGCTGAGTTAGACAGAGTTTTGACCTACAAGAGAGTCAAGGGTGATGGGGTCAGGCAGGACAGTGGAGTTAAGGCCACACTCAGATCAGTCATGATCTTATTGAATGGTGGAGCAGGCTCAAGGGGACAAATGACCCACTCCTACTCCTATTTCTTATGATCTTATGAGTGTGATGTCACCACCAAACACATCTTCCCCTCACCTACACTTTCAGTATTCTGAGGAGACCGTTCCTTCTGCAACACTCTGGTCCACTACTTAATAACCCCCAATACCCTGTCCACTTCTCACAACAACTTCCCATGTAAGGGCAGGAGTTGCAACACCTGTCCTTTTACCTCCTCTCTCCTCACCATCCAAGGCCCCGAGCACACCTTGCAGTTGAAACAGTGATTTACATGTACTTCTTTCAATGTAGTATACTGCATTTACTGCTCACAATGTGATCTGCTCTTCATTGGGGAGACCAAACACAGATTCAGTCACCACATTACAGAACATCTCTCTTCAATCTGCAGCATGACCCTGAGCTTCCGGTGTCCTAACATTTTAATTCTCCACATTGCTCTCACACTGACCTCTGTCCTTGACCTGCTGCAGTGTTCTAATGAAGCTCAATGTAAGCTCAGGGAACAGCAGATCATCTTTTGACTGGGCAGTTTACAGCCCTCTGGACTCAACACTGAATTCAGCAATTTCAGAACGTAATCTCTCTCCCCTTTTTGTTTCATTTTCTTTGCATGTTTTGGTCTTAGTTTTGTTTTTCTCCTGTTTTTGATTTCAGACAGCAGCTGTTCATTATTCTGTCATTTACAGTTCCTCTGGACATACTTTCTGTTTCTTTACTTGTTCCCAAAATGGCGCACTGACACAGAACACAAAAGTCCGAGTGTATCAAGCCTGTGTCCTCAGTACCTTGCTCGATGGCAGCGAGGCCTGGACAACGTATGTCAGCCAAGAGCGACGTCTCAATTCATTCCATCTTCGCTGCCTCCGGAGAATCCTGCATATCAGGTGGCAGGACTGTACCTCCAACGCAGAAGTCCTCGAGGCGGCCAACATCCCCAGCTGAGACACACTACTGAGTCAGCGGCGCTTGAGATGGCTTGGCCATGTGAGCCGCATGGAAGATGGCAGGATCCCCAAAGACACATTGTACAGCGAGCTCGCCACTGGTATCAGACCCACCGTCCGTCCATGTCTCCGCTTTAAAGACGTCTGCAAACGTGACATGAAGTCCTGTGACATTGATCACAAGTCGTGGGAGTCAGTTGCCAGTGATTGCCAGAGCTGGCGGACAGCCATAAAGGCGGGGCTAAAGTGTGGCGAGTCGAAGTGACTTAGCAGTTGGCAGGAAAAAAGACAGAAGCGCAAGGGGAGAGCCAACTGTGTAACAGCCCCGACAATCAATTTTTTCTGCAGCACCTGTGGAAGAGTCTGGCACATTAATATTGGCCTTCATAGCCACTCCAGGGGCTGCTCCACAAACCACTGACCACCTCCAGGCGCTTACCCATTGTCTCTCGAGACAAGGAGGCCAAAGAAGAAGAAGACTTGTTCCCATTACAACTCCCTTTGTCCTTGCAACACAAACTGTATTAACCTTTAATGTCTCCCTATCACAGAATTTCACTTTTGTTCTTTTTCCATCCTCTCCCATTTCACCTACTTAAAACCTATTATATTTCTAATTTTTCCCAGGTCTGATGAAAGGTTATTGACCTGAAACGTGAGCTCTGTTTTTCTCTCCACATATAGAAACCTATAAAATTCTGACAGGACTTGACAGGGTAGATACAGGAAGGATGTTCCCGATGGTGGGGGAGTCCAGAACCAGGGGTCATAGTCTAAGGATACGGGGTAAACCTTTCGGGACTGAGATGAGGAGAAAATACTTCACTCAGAAAGTGGTGAGCCTGTGGAATTCACTACCACAGAAAGCAGTTGATTCCAAAACATTGTATGTTTTCAAGAAGGAGTTAGTTATAGCTCTTGGGGTGAAAGGAATCAAAGGATATGTGGCGAAAGCGGGAACAGGTTACTGAGTTGGATGATCAGACATGATCACAATGAATGGCAGAGCAGGCTCGAAGGGCCGAATGGCCTATTCCTGCTCCTATTTTCTATGTTTCTATCTGCTCTCTGACCTGCTGAGTATTTCCAGCATTTTCTGTTTCTATTTTATTAAAGGTGAATCATATTTAACTAACTTGATTGAGTTTTATTGGTGAGATAACAGAGAGGGTTGATAATGGTAATGTGGTTGATTGGTGTACATGGACTTGCAAAAAAAGGGTGAATAAAGTGACACATAATAGGCCTGTCAGCAAAGTTGAAGCCTGTGAAATAAAAGGGACATTGACAGCATGGATAGTTAGCTGAGTGACAGGAAACAGAGAGTATTTGTGAATGGTTATACTTTGGATTGGAGGATGGTACATAGTGGAGTTCCCCAGGATCATTAACAGGAGCACTGCTTTTATTAATCTATATTAATGACCGAGACTTGGTCAATGCACAATTTGAAAATTTGCATATGATACAAACTTGGAAGTAGAGTGAACAGTGAGGACGATAGTGATAAATTCAAGCAGACATAGGCTGGTGGAATGGGCAGGTAACTGGCAGATTAAATTTAACACAGAAAAGTGCAAAGTGACACACAGAAGAATGTAGAGAGGCAATATAAAAAAACAAACTACAATTGTAAAGAGGGAACAGGAGCAGCAGGACCTGGGGGTAAATGTGCACATATTGTTGAAGATGGCAGGTCAGGTTGAGAAAGTGGTTACTAAGGTGTAAGTGTTCCTGGGCTGTATAAATAGAGACATAGAGTACAAACACAAAGAGGTTATGGTGAACCTTCATAAAACAAGAGTGAAATACTGTGGATGCTGGAAATCGGGAATGGAAACTGAAAATGCTTGAAACACTTCACAGGTGTGGTAGCATCTAAGGAGAGAGAAACAAAGTTAATTTTCTGACCTTTCATGAGAACCTTTATGAAACACTGGTTCAGCCTTAACTGGGATATTGTGTCCAATTCTGGGCACCACACAGTAGGAGGAATGTGAAGGTGTTAGAGAGGGTGTAATAAAGATTTATCAGAATGGTTCCAAGGATGAGGGACTCAGTTACATGGATAGATTGGAGAAGCTGGGGCTGCTCTCTTTGGACAAGAGAAGGTTGTTTGGAGATTTGACATTGCTGTTCAAAATAATGAGGTGTTTAGACAGAGTAGATAGGGAGAAACCTTTCCCATTGGTGGAAGGGTCAAGAACGAGTGGATACTGATTTAAAGTGGATGGGAAATGAACCAAAGGTAACTTGCGGAAAAACGTTTGCAGCCAATAGTTGGGATCTGGAATGCACTGCATGAGAGTGTTGTGGAGGCAGAGTCATTAGTAGCTTTCAAAAGAGAATTGGATAATTATCTAAAGAGAAATCTGAAGACCCAACACAGACACGATGAGCTGAATTACCTCATTCTGTGCTGGACCATTCTGATTCTAAATCGCAGTTTCTGCATTCAGCCACAAGGTGGCACACACTCTCCCTAATTTGCATTGCAGAATTACTGAAATGTAACATGTATATTAAACCTCCAGTGGGTGCACCCACACACTTAATAGTAACACAACCTGATAACATGCACCTTGTATATTAAAACATCAGGTGGTGCACACTCACCATTACTGCTGCTGTACACATACTGGGATGCACTGTGCTCAATCAGTGTCCCCTTCCATTCAGCCCTGTACTTATTCTCACTCCTGCCATCTCTGAGTAGCTGCAAGTCCCTGAATGAGTATATTTCATCATTCTCTGCATTGCTCCTGCTACTTTCCTCAAATCCTCTGTCACTGGATGAAAACAGTGATTTGAGGTGAAAGGCTGTATTTCAGACTGGAGCATATTAGACAGTGGTGTTCCATTACAGTCAGTGTTAGATCTACTAATTGTTTTGATATATTATACATATAATTGACATGGATATTGGAATGCAGAGTAACATTTGAAAATGTGCTGGTGATATCAAACTTGAAGTTGTGGCAAACAGTGAGGATGATACAAATCGACTGCAACAGGACATTGATAGGCTAGCAGAGTGGGAAGACGAGTGCCAGATGGAATTTAATATGGAGCAGTGTGAATTGATACATTTTGGCAGAAGGGATAGGGAAAGGTAATATAGACTTAATGACACATTTCTAAAGCATGTGCAAGAACAGACGGACATGGGGATTCATGTGTATAGATCTTTGAAAGTGACAGGGCATATTGAGCAGTAATTATCAACACCTCTGGGATTTTGGGCTTCATAAACAGAGGTATTGAGTGTGCGGGAGGTGGCGTGGTGGTAATGTCACTGGACTAGCAATCCTGAGGCCCAGGCTAATGCTCTGGGGACATGGCTTCAAATCCCACCATGGCAGCTGGTGGAATTTAAATACAATGAATCAATGTGGAATTTAGAAAAAAGCTAGTCTCAGTAATGGTGACCATGAAACCATTGTCGATTGTTGTAAACACCCATCTGGTTCACTAATGTCCTTCAGGGAAGGAAATCTGCTGCTCTTAGCCAGTCTGGCCTACATGTGACTCCAGACAAACAATAATGTGGTTGACTCTTAAACACCCTCTGAAATGGCCGACTCAGTTGTACCTAACCGCGAGAGAAAAGTCTAAAAAGGAATGAAACCAGACAGATCACCCAGCATTGACCAAGACATCGGAAATGACAACAGCACATCCAGCCCTGTCGACCCTGCAAAGTCCTCCTTACGAACATCTGGGGACTTGTGCCAAAGTTGGGAGAGCTGTCCCACAGACTAATCGAGCAACAGCCTGACACAGTCATACTCACGGAATCATACCTAACAGACAATGTCCAGGACATGACCATCACCATCCCTGGGTACTTTCTGTCCCACTGGCAGGACAGACCCACCAGAGGTGATGGCACAGTGGTATACAGTCAGGAGGGAGTTGCCCTGGGAGTCATCAACATCGACTCCAGACCCCATGAAGTCTCATGGCATCAGGTCAAATATGGGCAAGGAAACCTCCTGCTGATTACCACCTACCGCCCACCACTCAGCTGATGAGTCATTACTCCTCCATGTTGAACACCAATTGGAAGGAGCACTGAGGGTGGAAAGGGTGCAGAATATACTCTGGGAGGGAGACTTCAATGTGCATCACCAAGAATGGCTTGGGAGCACCATCACTGACCCAGCTGTCCGAGTCCTAAAGGACATAGCTGCTAGACTGGGTCTACAGCAGGTGGTGAGGGAACCAACAAGAGGGCAAAACCAACTTGACCTTGTCCTCAACAATCTATCTGTTGCAAATACATCTCTCCATGACAGTATTGATAGGAGTGACCACCGCAAAGTCCTTGTGGAGACAATGTCTTGTCTTCACATTGAGGATACCCTCCATCATGTTGTGTGACACTATCACCATGCTAAATGGGATAGATTTCAAACAGATCTAGCAACTCAAAACTGGGCTTCCTTGAGGTGCTGTGGGCCATCAGCAACAGCAGAATTGTACTCAACCACAAGCTGTAACCTCATGGCCCGGCATATCCCCCACTCCACCATTACCAACAAGCTGGGGGACCAATCCTGGTTCAATGAAGATTGCAGGAGGGCATGGCAAGAGCGGCACCAGGCATATCTCAAATACTGGCCTAGTCAGCTGACGCCCACAATATCACAAACAAATAATTTTAAAAATCAGTCCTCACAGGTTAACCCTTGTAGCTTCAGTATTATTCTGGTGAATAGGTGCTGCACCCCATCCTAAACTAATACATCATTCTTGAGGTGTAGGGTCCAGAACTGAATACATCACTCTCAATGGGGTCTTCCCTTGCCTGTTTTAGTATACACGGATGCAATTCATCCAGTTTCCAGAATTTATCATCTCTAGGTTTTACTGCTATCCCCTCCTTTCTGTTTTAAATGTTTTAATATCTACCTGTAATGATGTCAAATCCACCTTGTTAGTCCAGCTGGTAAAACTGAGGCAAAGTAATTCTCCAATCTTTCTGCCATCTCTCCTCATTACCTGTGAGTTTTTCCTGTGCTGCCGACATTGACTTTATCCCGATTCGGATTTACCTTTCCGTTATTTATATGTCTGTAGGATATTTTACTATTTCTTTTTATATTTCTTCAGAATTTAATTTCACAGTTTCTCTTTGTTTTACTTTTTGAACATGTTCCCTAACCTCCTGATTTTGGTTTTCGTCATCCTCTCTCTTATTCTCAATATACTTATTCCCTGCCTTTGACTTTCATTTCAGTTTCACACTTATCCCTTTTTTCATTTATGCTGTTTCATGATTTGTTTAATTGATTCTTGTTTTAGTGGAATTTTCAATCCCCTTTTTACATATTTCCCACTGCTAATCTATCTTTGTTCATCAATATTCTGTTCCAGTTTATTTTCACAACTTCCATTTTCATCCCCCAAAGTCCGGAACACAGGGAAACTGCTCCATTCCCTTTCAACCCCTTTTCCTTCCTCTTCCTGACAGATTATTTGCTATGAAATATTCCATGATTACGATGCTATGAATTTTACTTGTTTCATAGCTTTGTATATTTTCCTTTCGATCTCTTCCACTGTTAGGTGGTCTGTAGAATAACCTTTGTTACATTATTTAACCTGACTGGATCCACATTCCTCTGAGGTATCTGTGTCCTATATGGAAATGTCTTTATAAGATCAGCAGCAATTGCTTGCCAATTACTCAAATGTTTAAGATAAATTTGGAAACTGACCAAATAGCTTCAGTTACAAAGACAGGTTGTCAGAAATAAGGAAAAACAAGGTGCAGAAGATTTACAGAGTGGAGCACATTGCAGGTATATGAACATTAGATACAGGAGCAGGAGTAGGCCACTCGGCCATTGGAACTTGCTCCACCAGTTCATATGTTTTTGCCTGATCTGTTACCTTCATTCCACCTTCACACACCATCTCCATATCCCTTAATCCCTCATTGTCTAAAAATCAATCAATCTCTGCTTTGAATATACTCAATGTCTGAGCATCCACAGTCCTCTGGGGTAGAGAATTCCAGATCCAAAACCCTTTGGGGGAAGAAATTCCTCCTCATCTTAGTCCTAAGTGGTTGACCCTTATTCAGAGACTGTGTCTCCTAGTTCTAGACTCTACAGCTAGTGTATATACTTCAGCAGGTGGATATGTCACTGCAAGATGAAACGTGATAAAATGAGTTTATGAAGAGGACTGGGTGAGATGGGAGGCAGAGCTGCTTCCGAGTACAGAAGCAAAGGCAATTTCCCCTCCAGATTAACAGCAAAATCTTGCCGGACCCGAAACCACTGATGGGGCCTGGCTGTTCTCTCTCTTTGTTAATATTCTGTTCCAGTTAATCTTCACTCGTTGCAATTTCAACCCCCAAAAATCAGCTTTTTCGAATCTATTATTTTTAGCTTTTCTTCCTGATATCGATCTGAATCATTGCCTTAAAGATTATTATGTTGTCATTGATATTGCCTCAATTCTCACCCAAGTTTACTTTTCATATCTGCTCTGGTTTATTTTCAATGACTGGATCCACCCTTGGTGAACTTTGATCTACTGGGTAAGAATTGTGTCCTGAACACACTGTAAATACTCCATTACCTTTTCCCCTTTCTCTATGTCCACTTCCCACATCATTGCTGGAGTTGAAATTTCTCATGATTTTTCTGCTATAAATTTTACTTATTTCAGAGCTTTGCTACATAATTTCCACAAATTCCCTTCCACTATTAGGTGGTTTGTACAATGGCCTTTTCCCTGTTTTTTAACCTGACTGTGATCCACACTCCCCGAGGCATTTGTGCCCAATATGGAAATACACTCAGCACATCAGCAGCAACTGGCTGACAATTATTCAAACATTTAAGATGAATTTGCAAGTTGAACAAACAGATTGAGTCACAGAGACAGACTGTCAAAAATAAGGAAAAGCAAGGCCCATAAAGTTCAGCTGGCCCTCGGCCGTTGGTCGAATCTGGTGCTGATCATCCAGTCTGTCCGTGCCACCCTCCAGAAAGCGGGGAAGGGCGTGGGCGTGAAACTGGTTGAGAGGCGCCGGTTTAAAGCGTTCCTCAATGGATTGCAGGAGGAGTGGAAGGCCAGGTGCACTTCCACTCCCTCCTCACAGTGACGTGTTGCTGACAGTTTCTATCTATATTGACATGAAGATAACCATAGCCTGCCTCAACATCAACGGCAGCAGGGGGTCTCACCGCAGATTTCACAATCTCTCAGTCCTCAGGGGAGGGAGATATGCGGTGAGCTTTCTGCAGGAAACCTACATCGTTCCGGGAGATGAAGCCACCTGGCTCCTGGAGTGGCAGGGCGGGATTGATGTGAGTCACCTCACCCCTATTTCTAGTGGGGTGGCTATCTTGTTGTCCCCGACTTTTCAGCCGGTGATCTTGAAGGTCAAGGAGCCAGTGCCGAGCCGCTTGCTCCACCTCGCCGTTCGCCTGGGTAGCGTGCCGCTCCACTTTATGAACATGGACGTGCCCAGGCCCGACGCGTTGCAAGCGCGCTTCTTTGAATACTCTGAGGCCACCCTCTCCAGTCTATCATCTCTCTGTGTTTATAAACACTGAGTGTACATCACCCTGTGTTCACACTGTGAGGCCTCCCCTGGTCTATCATCTCTGTGTGTTTATAAACACTGAGTGCACATCACCCTGTGTTCACACTGTGAGGTCTCCCCTGGTCTATCATCTCTCTGTGTTTATAAACACTGAGTGTACATCACCCTGTGTTCACACTGTGAGTTCTCCCCTGGTCTACCATCTCTCTGTGTTTCTAAACACTGAGTGTACATCACCCTGTGTTCACACTGTGAGGCCTCCCCTGGTCTATCATCTCCCTGTGTTTATAAACACTGAGTGTACATCACCCTGTGTTCACACTGTGAGGCCTCCCCTGGTCTATCATCTCTCTGTGTTTATAAACACTGAGTGTACATCACCCTGTGTTCACACTGTGAGTTCTCCCCTGGTCTACCATCTCTCTGTGTTTATAAACACTGAGTGTACATCACCCTGTGTTCACACTGTGAGTTCTCCCCTGGTCTACCATCTCTCTGTGTTTCTAAACACTGAGTGTACATCACCCTGTGTTCACACTGTGAGGCCTCCCCTGGTCTATCATCTCCCTGTGTTTATAAACACTGAGTGTACATCACCCTGTGTTCACACTGTGAGGCCTCCCCTGGTCTATCATCTCTCTGTGTTTATAAACACTGAGTGTACATCACCCTGTGTTCACACTGTGAGGCCTCCCCTGGTCTATCATCTCTCTGTGTTTATAAACACTGAGTGTACATCACCCTGTGTTCACACTGTGAGGCCTCCCCTGGTCTATCATCTCTCTGTGTTTATAAACACTGAGTGTACATCACCCTGTGTTCACACTGTGAGGTCTCCTCTGGTCTATCATCTCCCTGTGTTTATAAACACTGAGTATACATCACCCTGTGTTCACACTGTGAGGCCTCCCCTGGTCTATCATCTCTCTGTGTTTATAAACACTGAGTGTACATCACCCTGTGTTCACACTGTGAGGACACCCCCTCCAGTCTATCATCTCTCTGTGTTTATAAACACTGAGTGTACATCACCCTGTGTTCACACTGTGAGGCCTCCCCTGGTCTATCATCTCTCTGTGTTTATAAACACTGAGTGTACATCACCCTGTGTTCACACTGTGAGGTCTCCCCTGGTCGATCATCTCTCTGTTTTATTTATTTGTATTTTTGTGGAATGTGGGCTTCACTGACTAGACCAGCATTTATTGTTGTTGTACTGAGTGTCTTGCTGGGCCATTTCATTGGGCATTTACAATTCAACCACATTGCTGTGGGTCTGCAGTCACATGTCGGTCAGACCAAGTCAGGACGGCAGATTTCCTTCTCTAAAGGACATTAGTGAACTAAATGGGTTTTTATAACAATCGATAATGGTTTCATGGTCACCATTAGACCAGCTTTTAATTCCAGATTTATAAATTAAATTTAAACTTCACCATCTGTCATGGTGGGATTCGAACCCCATGCCCCCAGAGCATTAGCCTGGTCTCTGGATTACTAGTCCAGTGACATTACCACTACATCACCACCTCCCTCATTTATGTTTATGTTTATAAACATTGTGTATATTTCACACTGTGTTCACACAGTGAGGCCTCCCCCAGTCCATCATCTCTGTGTTGTTAAACAGTGAAGTGCATTGCACTGTGTGCTTGCACTGTGAGGCCTCCCCCAGTCCGTCAGCTCTGTGTTGATAAACAGTGAAGTGCATTGCACTGTGTGCTCACACTGTGAGGCCTCCCCTTGTTTCACATTGGCCTGCACAGTCCGTGTACCTATTTAAAAGTCTATTGCACGGGACTGCCCTGTGCAGCACCCTGCACCCCTGGTCTCTGATGTAAAGGGTGAGGTCTTCCACCTAGAGAGACCTCCATGGGGTTTCCCCTTACTGCCAGCTGGTAACAAGGGCTGCAAAAGCATGTCCAGGTGGTAGACGAGGGTGAGGAAGTGGAGAGTGAGCAGGAGCAGCCCGTACAGGAAACCCCTCCGCACGGTGTGGAATGGCACGGAGGGCATTTTCGAGAGGTGGTTCAGGTTGTGTGGGACAGGCTCTCGAGGAGGGTTTCAGTGCCCCGGACCGATGAGCAGTTCTGGCTGAGCGGGGGTCAGCTCGGCTGGGAGTGCTCCGTACTCCCGAGCCCCCATGTCACCCACAGTGAGGGGTGTCCCGGGGGCTTCAGCTACTCCTCCACCCATCGGTCCATCCCCAGAGCTGGCTGACCCGACAGCCAAGGCCCGTTCCTCTGCCAGCGGGTGGGTGCCCTGACTGGACGTGACCATGTTCCAGACTCTGAATAGATCGCAGTAAAAGACAGGCAACTCCCTCTGGGAGGCAGAGCTAACATTCTCTGCCGACAGCTGCTTGTCGTCTTGAAGGCAGTGCCCCTGGCAGAAAAAATACATCACCAGTGCACACCATCTGGGAGGACACTCGACATACAGGTATCTCTGCAGGGTCTGAAGGTGGAGAGTCACAGTCTGGGTGCAGACGCACACCAGCGACTGGCCGCCCTGCTCAATCAGGAGACACAGGACCGCGGCAGAGACCCAGAGTTTTCTCTTGCCCCAGAAGAAATTGACAAGCTTCTTCTGAATCTTGGTGGCAATGCAGGGGATGGGACCAAAGTGACCAATCGGTATCACAGCATTGAGGCCACCAGTTGGTTTATGACCAGTGCTCGGCCCCTGTAGGAAAGCATTCGGAGCAGTCCTGTCCAGTGCCCTAACCGAGTAGTGGCTTTTGCCTCCAAGTCCTCCCAGTTTGCTGGCCAGGCTTCCTCAGTGGGGCTGAGGTGGACTCCCAGATCGAGGAGGTGCGTGGTGCTCCATGCAAAACTCATCAACTCCTCCAGCAGGGGCTCCACCCGCCACTGACCCACAAGGAGACCTGAACATTTTCCCCAATTGATCCTCACAGAGAATGTGGCAGAAAAAGTCTGCTGGCAGTCGTGCATCCTCCACAAGTCAACGGGATTTGTGACCGCGAGGAGCACATCTTTGATGTAAGCCGAGAGGATGATCCGCATGTTCGGCCTGTGCAGAGCCAAACCCGTCAACCTTCTGCAAAGCAGGCACAGGAATGGCTCCACACAGATGGTATATAATTGGCCGGACATGGGACATCCCTGAGGTACTCCTCTACCAAAGTGAAGGAGCGCCATCAAGGACCTGTTAACTTTGACCAGACACTCTGCCACGACATACAAAAGTCAGACCTGGGCCACAAAATGCGGACTGATTCCGAACTGTGGGATCGGAATTCCTCCCCCCAAACTGGACTGTGAAACTGGACTTTGTAGAATATGGGGAAGGTAACCCAATCCCCATGGACACTAGTACTGTGAAACTGTAGATGAACAAAATTTTACTTCAAAACAGAATGGTAATGCCTGGGGCAACTACATGTCTGCCTGCCAGTATATTATTGCTAAGTAAGATGTTGTGTCAGTGGGAACTGCTGCTACAGTGAGATAATGATTAAGGGTCTGTTTGATTCCTCAGTTCAAGACATTATGGGTAATGGACATTAAAGTTTCTCCAGGGGGCAAAAATGAAGTAGAATTGTAATTAATGAGAATTGGAAATAAAATCTGGTTGATGCGAGATCTAAGTGAGGAATTTTGGGGACAAAAATTGACACAATAAAACCCAAACTGTTAAATTAATGTGCATAATTTCCAGGAAGTTCAGAACTTTCGAATAAGAGTTAGGAGAGTGTAGTTAAGAATTGTAAGTTGATAGTTTTCTCTTGGATGTTTGTATCTTGCCTATGTTATTTTTAAGAGAACTGAATTTGACATTCTGGCCAATACCCAAGGCATAGGGACCATGTAGTGGGAGATGAGCAAGGTCTCGAGACACCTCTCCCACCCCCTCCCCTTTTTGATGTTTTGTTAAGATCACCGGAGAGTCAGGAATGTGTGACATGATATTGGGACACTGGTGTAAGTGTGCAAATGTGATGTGTTACACATAAAGTAACTAACATGCAGATGCATGATGAAATGCACTGAAGAATGGGTACTGCCTGTGCAGAGTTTGCAAGTTCTCCCTGTGACTGCGTGGGTTTCTGCCATGTGTTCCTGTTTCCTCCCACAGCCAAAGACTTGCAGGTTGATAGGTAACTTCGCCATGTAAATTGCCCCTAGTGTCGGGAGGTGGTAGGAGAATTCAGGGAAGGTGGGAATGTAAGGGAATATGGGATTAATGTAGGGTTCGTATAAATGGGTGGTTGCTGGTCAGCACAGACTTGTTGGGCCGAAGGGCCTGTTTCAGTGCTGTATCTCTCTATTACTCTAAGATGAAAGTTCAGAGAGACTGTTCAAGGGCTAGGAATGATTCAAAAGAAGAATATGATCAATGGAGAACTGAAGATTCTTTCAAGTCCATGCTTGATCTGTTACTTGAAACAAAAGTACTAACTACTAACTAACTGCTCCTTGAGGTCATCTTTAACAGTGATATTTATTTGCTGATGATTCCTTATACTGAATAGGACCTTGTTTACTATCTGAGCCCTTAGAGAGGGACTAAAACAATATTCTCCCTTCTTTATTTGACACATTAAACTGCCATATGGATACTCTGTGTGGGTAGTAACAACACAATAACTTCCCTCACCTTGGTAGACAGAGTGATTGGGGAACTCCTCTCCACTCACTATTTCCATTGTACAGTTGAGGGGGGTCTTTGTTCCAGGTTAATCCACATGCTGGAGCAGAGTTTTCTACAATATCATATGGGCAAACAAAGACATCCTCTGACTGGAGACACCCAGACAAGTCAGGGGCAACACAGGTGGTTTCATTGACGAGGGAGATATAAATAGGTGGATTTTTGTATCTAACAATGTGATTCCTCATTATTATCTGTTCCTTAACAACTGTTGCAGTAATTCAAGATTCCTAAGATCAATTCTTTATTCTTTTGCTGAAGCTTGTTAATTCTAAATGATTGTCCTGTTCTCAGTACTTTTGTTTCAAGTAACAGATCAGGCATGGACTTGAAAGATTCTCTCGCTCTCCCTTTATCATATCCATCTTTTGAATCATTCCTAACCCTTCAACTGTCTCTCTCTGAATTAGAATTAGAATTAGAATTAGAATATTACAGCGCAGTACAGGCCCTTCGGCCCTCGATGTTGCGCCGATCATCTGACCTACACTATTCCATTTACATCCATATGTCTATCCAATGACCACTTAAATGCCCTTAAAGTTGGCGAGTCTACTACTGTTGCAGGCAGGGCGTTCCACGCCCCTACTACTCTCTGCGTAAAGAAACTACCTCTGACATCTGTCCTATATCTTTCACCCCTCAACTTAAAGCTATGTCCCCTCGTGTTTGCCATCCTCATCCGAGGAAAAAGACTCTCACTATCCACCCTATCTAACCCTCTGATTATCTTGTATGTCTCTATTAAGTCACCTCTCCTCCTCCTTCTCTCTAACGAAAACAACCCCAAGTCCCTCAGCCTTTCCTCGTAAGACCTTCCCTCCATACCAGGCAACATCCTAGTAAATCTCCTCTGCACCCTTCCCAAAGCTTCCACATCCTTCCTATAATGCGGTGACCAGAACTGCACGCAATACTCAAGGTGCGGCCTCACCAGAGTTTTGTACAGCTGCATCATGACCTCGTGGCTCCGAAACTCGATCCCCCTACTAATAAAGGCTAACACACCATATGCCTTCTTAACAGCCCTATTAACCTGGGTAGCAACTTTCAGGGATTTATGTACCTGGATACCAAGATCTCTCTGCTCATCTACACTACCAAGAATCTTCCCATTAGCCCAGTACTCTGCATTGCTGTTACTCCTTCCAAAGTGAATCACCTCACACTTCTCCGCATTAAACTCCATTTGCCATCTCTCAGCCCAGCTCTGCAGCCTATCTATGTCCCTCTGTACCCTACAACACCCTTCGACACTATCCACAACTCCACCGACCTTCGTGTCATCCGCAAATTTACTAACCCACCCTTCTACACCCTCATCCAGGTCGTTTATAAAAATGACAAACAGCAGTGGCCCCAAAACAGAACCTTGCGGTACACCACTAGTAACTAAACTCCAGGATGAACATTTGCCATCAACCACCACCCTCTGTCTTCTTTCAGCTAGCCAATTTCTGATCCAAAGCTCTAAATCACCTTCAACCCCATACTTCCGTATTTTCTGCAATAGCCTACCGTGGGGAACCTTATCAAACGCCTTACTGAAATCCATATACACCACATCCACGGCTTTACCCTCATCCACCTGTTTGGTCACCTTCTCGAAAAACTCAATAAGGTTTGTGAGGCACGACCTACCTTTCACAAAACCGTGCTGACTATCGCAAATGAACTTATTCTTTTCAAGATGATTATAAATCCTGTCTCTTATAACCTTTTCCAACATTTTACCCACAACCGATGTAAGGCTCACAGGTCCATAATTACCAGGGCTGTCTCTACTCCCCTTCTTGAACAAGGGGACAACATTTGCTATCCTCCAGTCCTCCGGCACTACTCCTGTCGACAATGACGACATAAAGATCAACAACAACGGCTCTGCAATCTCCTCCCTGGCTTCCCAGAGAATCCTAGGATAAATCCCATCTGGCCCAGGGGACTTATCTATTTTCACTCTTTCCAAAATTGCTAACACCTCCTCCTTGTGAATCTCAATCCCATCTAGCCTAGTAGGCTGTATCTCAGTAATCTCCTCGGCAACATTTTCTTTTTCTACTGTAAATACTGACGAAAAATATTCATTTAACGCTTCCCCTATCTCCTCTGATTCCGCACACAACTTCCCACTACTATCCTTGATTGGCCCTGTTCTAACTCTTATCATTCTTTTATTCCTGATATACCTATAGAAAGCCTTAGGGTTTTCTTTGATCCTATCCGCCAATGACTTCTCGTGTCCTCTCCTTGCTCTTCTTAGCCCTCCCTTTAGATCCTTCCTGGCTAGCTTGTAACTCTCAAGCGCCCTAACTGAGCCTTCACGTCTCATCCTAACATAAGCCGCCCTCTTCCTCTTGACAAGCGCTTCAACTTCTTTAGTAAACCACGGCTCCCTCGCTCGACAACTTCCTCCCTGCCTGACAGGTACATACTTATCAAGGACACGCATTAGCTGCTCCTTGAATAAGCTCCACATTTCGATTGTGCCCATCCCCTGCAGTTTCCTTCCCCATCCTACACATCCTAAATCTTGCCTAATCGCGTCATAATTTCCTTTCCCCCAGCTATAATTCTTGCCCTGCGGTATATACCTGTCCCTGCCCATCGCTAAGGTAAACCTAACCGAATTGTGATCACTATCACCAAAGTGCTCACCTACATCTAAATCGAACACCTGGCCGTGTTCATTACCCAGTACCAAATCCAATGTGGCATCGCCCCTGGTTGGCCTGTCCACATACTGTGTCAGAAAACCCTCCTGCACACACTGGACAAAAACAGACCCATCTAAAGTACTCGAACTATAGTATTTCCAGTCAATATTTGGAAAGTTAAAGTCCCCCATAACCACTACCCTGTTACTCTCGCTCCTGTCGAGAATCATCTTCGCTATCCTTTCTTCTACATCTCTGGAACTATTCGGAGGTCTATAGAAAACTCCCAACAGGGTGACCTCTCCTCTCCTGTTTCTAACCTCGGCCCATACTACCTCAGTAGACGAGTCCTCAAACGTCCTTTCTGCCGCTGTAATACTTTCCTTGATTAACAATGCCACACCCCCCCCTCTTTTACCCTCTTCTCTGTTCTTACTGAAACATCTAAATCCCGGAACCTGCAACATCCATTCCTGCCCCTGCTCTACCCATGTCTCTGAAATGGCCACAACATCAGGATCCCAGGTACCAACCCATGCTGCAAGCTCACCCACCTTATTCCGGATGCTCCTGGCGTTGAAGTAGACACACTTTAAACCAAGTTCTTGCTTGCCAGTGCCCTCTTGCGTCCCTGTAACCTTATCCCCTACCTCACTACTCTCAACAGCCTGTACACTGGAACTTTCATCTTGCTCCCTCTGTCCATTTCCAGTGTGTTTAATTCTATTCTAATTGTTTTAAAGTCAGTTACTCTCTGGAATATGTATCAATGCCTTGATAATTTACAACATGTTTCACTTTACTGGCCACATTAACCATTCCGTGTTGTGTTGTTTTCAAATAGGCGAACATGGCTTAAAAGGGGCAGAATTCTTAAAATGCATGCAGGAGAGCTTTTTGAGCTGGTACATAGAAAGTCCGACAAGATAAGGGGCAGTACTGGACCTAATCATAGGGAATGAAGCCAGACAAGTGGTAGAGGTGTCAGTGGGGGAACGTTTCGGGGATAGTGACCATAACTCTAAGATTTAAGGTAGTTATGGAAAATGGCAAACATGGACCAGAAATAAAGATGCTGAATAGGGGGCAGGCCGATTTTAAAGATGATAAAACAGGATCTGGCCAAAGTGGACTGGGAGCAGCTACTTGCAGAAAAGTCGACATCAGAGCAGTGGGAGTCATTTAAAGAGGAAATAGTGAGAGTTCAGAGCCAACATGTACCCATTAAGGTGAAGGGTAGGACTAACAAGTCCAGGGAACCCTGAATGTCAAGGCATTATAGAGGATTGGATCAGTCATAAAAAGGAGGCTTATTGGAGATTCAGAGTGCTGGAAACAGCAGAGGCCCTAGAGGAGTATAGAAAGTGTAGAGGGGTATTTCTAAAAGTAATTAGGAGAGCAAAGAGGGGACATGAAAAAACACTGGCGGGCAAGATAAAGGAAAATCCTAAGGCATTTTATAAGTATATTAAGGACAAGAGGATAACCAGGGAAAGAGTAGGGCCCTTTCGGGACCAAAGTGGCAGTCTGTGTGTGGAGCCAGAGGACATGGGTGAGGTTTGATTACTTTTCATCTGTGTTCACTATGGAGAAGGACAATGTAGGTATAGAGATCAGGGAGGGGGATTGTGATATACTTGAACATATTAGCATTGAAAGGGAGGAAGTATTAGCTGTTTTAGCAGGCTTAAAAGTGGATAAATCCCCAGGCCCAGATGAGATGTATCCCAGGTTGTTATGTGAGGGAAGGGAGGAGATTGCAGGGCCTCTGAAACAAATTTCCAAATCCTCTCTAGCCACAGGAGTGGAGGACAGCGAATGTGGTATCATTATTTAAGAAGGGAAGCAGGGATAAACCAGGTAATTACAGGCCAGTGTGTCGAACATCAGTGGTAGGGAAACTATTGGAAAAAATTCTGAGGGACAGGATTAATCACCACTTGGAGAGGCAGGGTTTGATCAGGGATAGTCAGCATGGCTTTGGCAGGGGGAGATCATGTCTGACTAACTTGACTGAATTTTTTGAGGCGGTGACGAAATGTATAGATGAGGGTAAAGCAGTTGATGTAGTCTATATGGAGTTCAGTAAGGCTTTTGATAAGGTCTCACATGGGAGATTGGTTAAGAAGGTAAGACCCATGTGATCCAGGGCAATTTGGCAAATTGGATCCAAAATTGGTATATTGGGAGGAGGCAGAGGGTAATGGTCGAGGGTTGTTTTTGCGAGTGGAAGCCTGTGACCAGTGGTGTACTGCAGGGATCGGTGCTGGGATGCTTGCTGTTTGTAGTGTACATTAATGATTTACACGTGAATATAGGAGGCATGATCAGTAGATTTGCAGATGACACGAAAATTGGTGGTGTCGTAAATAGTGAGGAGGAAAGCCTTAGATTACAGAAGGATATAGATGGGCTGGTAAGATGGGTGGAGCTTGGCAAATGGAATTTAATCCTGAGAAGTTGAGGTGTTGCATTTTGGGAGGACTAACAAGGCAAGGGAATAAACAATGGATGGTAGGACCCTAGGATGTACAGTGGGTCAGAGAGACCTTGGTGTACTTGTCCATAGATCAATGAAGGCAGCAGCACAGATAGATAAGGTGGTTAGGAAAGCATATTGGATACGTGCCTTTATTAGCTGAGGCAAAGAATATAAGAGCAGGGAGGTTATGATGGAGCTGTATAAAACGCTAGTTAGACCACAACTGGAGTACTGTGTACAGTTCTGGTCACCACACTATAGGAAGGATGTGATTGCACTGGAGAGGGTGCACAGGAGATTCACCAGGATGTTGCCTGAGCTGGTGCATTTCAGTTATGAAGAGAGACTGAAAAGGCTGGGGTTGTTTTCCTCAAAGCACAGAAGGCTGAGGGGAGATATGATTGAGGTAGGCAAAATTATGAGGGGCATTGATAGGTTAGATAGGAAGAAACGTTTTCCCTTAGTGGAGGGGTCAATAACCAGGGGGCATAGAGTTAAGGTAAGGTGCAGGAGGTTTAGAGGGGATTTGCAGGAAAAAAATTTCACCCAGAGGGTAGTTAGAATCTGGAATGCACTGCCTGAAGAGTTGGTACAGGCAGGACCCCTCACAACATTTAAGAAGTATTTAGATGACCACTTGATATGCCATAGCATACAAGGATACGGGCCAAGTGCTGGAAAATGGGATTAGAATAGCTAGGTGCGTGATGGCCGGCACAGACACGATGGGCCGAAGGGCCTGTTTCTGTGCTGTTTGACTGTATCACACTATGTCTGAGACCCATTCTTCAGTGCATTTCACCATGCATTCGGCATGTTAATGACTTTATGTGTAACACATCACATTTGCACACTAACACCAGTGTCCCAATATCATGTCACACACTCCTGACTCTCCGGTGACCTAAACAAAAGATCAAAAAGGGGACGGGGTGGGAGAGGTGTCTCGAGAGCCTTGCTCATCTCCCACTGCATGGTCCCAATGCCTTGGGTAGTGGCCAGAATGTCAAATTCAGTTCTCTTTAAAAAAAAACATAGGCAAGATACAAATCTCCAAGAGAAAGCTATCAGTTTACAATTCATAACGACACTCTCCGAACTCTTATTAGAGTTATTAACTTCCTGGAAATTATGCACATTAATTGAACAGTTTGAATTCTGATTCTGCCAATTTTTTCTCCCAAATTCCTTATTTGGATCTCGCATCAGCCAGATTTTATTTCCAAGTCTCATTAATTACAATTATCATTAATTACAATTCTATTTCATTTTTGTGCCCTGGAGAAACTTTAATGTCCATTACCCATAATGTCTTTAACTGAGGAATCAAACAGACCCTTAATCATTATCTCACTGTAGCGGCAGTTCCCACTGACACAACATCTTACTTAGCAATAATATACTGGTAGGCAGACATGTAGTTGTCCCAGACATTACCATTTTGTTTTGAAGTAAAATTTTGTTTATCTCCTTAAACTTCAAGTAAACTTCCCTTCTGAGTGCTTGGAATAACAACTCATCAATTTGTGTTATCAATTCCAATTTTAGAAATAATTATCCCAAGGCTTGGTGCTTTTAAATGGTGCTTTTACATCAGATAAAAGTGTTTGCAGGTGTTTAGAGGTGACATTCACATCTCTTGTTTTCAAGCACTTTGCCTTGAAAGATTTTCAAAACTTCTGAATTTCTTATTGTTCTTGTTTCTGTTTTTATTTTAGAACATTACAGCGCAGTACAGGCCCTTCGGCCCTCGATGTTGCGCCGACCTGTGAAACCATCTGACCTACACTATTCCATTTTCATCCATGTGTCTATCCAATGTCCACTTAAATGCCCTTAAAGTTGGCGAATCTACTACTGCTGCAGGCAGGGCGTTCCACGCCCTTACTACGCTCTGAGTAAAGAAACTACCTCTGACATCTGTCCGATATCTATCACCCCTCAACTTGAAGCTATGTCCCCTCGTGTTTGCCATCACCATCCGAGGAAAAAGACGCTCACTATCCATCCTATCTAACCCTCTGATTATCTTATATGTCTCTATTAAGTCACCTCTCCTCCTCCTTCTCTCCAACGAAAACAACCTCAAGTCCCTCAGCCTTTCCTCGTAAGACCTTCCCTCCATACCAGGCAACATCCTAGTAAATCTCCTCTGCACCCTTTCCATAGCTTCCACATCCTTCCTATAATGCGGTGACCAGAACTGCACGCAATACTCCAGGTGCGGTCTCACCAGAGTTTTGTACAGCTGCATCATGACCTCGTGGCTCCGAAACTCGACCCCCCTACTAATAAAAGCTAACACACCATATGCCTTCTTAACAGCCCTATTAACCTGGGTAGCAACTTTCAGGGATTTATGTACCTGGATACCAAGATCTCTCTGCTCATCTACACTACCAAGAATCTTCCCATTAGCCCAGTACTCTGCATTGCTGTTACTCCTTCCAAAGTGAATCACCTCACACTTCTCCGCATTAAACTCCATTTGCCATCTCTCAGCCCAGCTCTGCAGCCTATCTATGTCCCTCTGTACCCTACAACACCCTTCGACACTATCCACAACTCCACCGACCTTCGTGTCATCCGCAAATTTACTAACCCACCCTTCTACACCCTCATCCAGGTCGTTTATAAAAATGACAAACAGCAGTGGCCCCAAAACAGAACCTTGCGGTACACCACTAGTAACTAAACTCCAGGATGAACATTTGCCATCAACCACCACCCTCTGTCTTCTTTCAGCTAGCCAATTTCTGATCCAAAGCTCTAAATCACCTTCAACCCCATACTTCCGTATTTTCTGCAATAGCCTACCGTGGGGAACCTTATCAAACGCCTTACTGAAATCCATATACACCACATCCACGGCTTTACCCTCATCCACCTGTTTGGTCACCTTCTCGAAAAACTCAATCAGGTTTGTGAGGCACGACCTACCTTTCACAAAACCGTGCTGACTATCGCAAATGAACTTATTCTTTTCAAGATGATTATAAATCCTGTCTCTTATAACCTTTTCCAACATTTTACCCACAACCGATGTAAGGCTCACAGGTCTATAATTACCAGGGCTGTCTCTACTCCCCTTCTTGAACAAGGGGACAACATTTGCTATCCTCCAGTCCTCCGGCACTACTCCTGTCGACAATGACGACATAAAGATCAACAACAACGGCTCTGCAATCTCCTCCACCTGTTTGGTCACCTTCTCGAAAAACCTTCTTTTAAAAAAGCACAAAGAATCCATTTGTCTCTGGTCAGGAGCCCAATGGGTTAACATGTCTAATTGTATCTGTGAATTCATCAGCTTAAAATTTCATAATGTCTAATGTACTGAATATAAATCTTCAATGAACTAAAAGTTTTGTAGTGAGCTAAGCTGCTAGCTGAAAGGGTTAACTGTCTCTGCTAGTTTGAAAAGGGGGCGGGGCAAAAGTTCTCCGATTGCATCACCACCTTTTCTTTGAAAAAAGAGCAAATACATTCCTTTAAATTATAAAGGCGGGGCTAAAGTGTGGCGAGTCGAAGAGACTTAGCAGTTGGCAGGAAAAAAGACAGAAGCGCAAGGAGAGAGCCAACTGTGTAACACCCCTGACAACCAATTTTACCTGCAGCACCTGTGGAAGAGTCTGTCATTCTAGTATTGGCCTTTATAGCCACTCCAGGCACTACTCCACAAACCACTGACCACCTCCAGGTGCTTATTCATTGTCTCCCGAGACAAGGAGGCCAAAGAAGAAGCCATGTACACACACCCAAATGGGTTAAAGCATTTTCAATTAAACTCCCATTTGTTCCCAAAACCTTAGCTTTCTTAAAAACCCAAGACCAATTCCAACCCAGGTGACTGAACAATCACCTCAAACATCCCAAATTCCAATTTACACAATCAAACCTTAAAACTGTCCCACTCTTACATGTGTGAATTAGTCTCCAGAATAAAATTCCCACATGTTTTATCATTGTCACTAGAATGTCACTGTGGCAACCAATGAAATTCCAATTTCATCACTTAGAAAGGTTTACTTTATTAATTCCACATCTCTTTCGAACTTGCTTACAATTCTCATATTTAACTCAAAGTGCCAATTCTACTATTGCAGGATTGTGTGTCCCAGAGATAAAAACTAAATATTACAAATGCAGACACACATTAAACAGACAACTTCAAACAACTTCCACTTAAGACCACCAAAACAGGTTAAACAGGTTTAAGTTCACTGCACAGAACAATGAAGATGACACACACACAAAAAAATTCAAATGAATCACACACACGCACCCAAACTGGAAAAAAGGTCTTCCATCCACAAATTAGGAAGCTTCCTCTCACATACACTGCAGTTGCTCTGGGTTTTTTCAACTTTAATAACTTAGAACTACTAATTAACTAAACACAGAACAGAATAAACACGTGCTTTTTCTTTAAAAGGGAAAAGAAGAAATTAAATTACTTCACTTGTCTTCTTTTTTCAGGTACCTTTATGAATGCCTGTGAATAGAAAACGAAAGAAAGAGTTAATTCCACAAACAACAAAAGGAAACCTTCAATATTCTTAGTCCCAAAAGAAAATCACTGAGCAAAGTTTTTGCAGCCTTTTATACAGTGCTTCCAGTCACAGAGAGATTCTTAAAGAGACAGAACATTACAACCTGGGTAGTCAGTGGCGTAGTGGTATTATCACTGGACTAGTAACCCAGAGACCCAGGGTATTTGTCTGGGGACGTGGGTTCGAATCCCACCACAGCAGAAGGTGGAATTTGAATTTAATTAATAAATCTGGAATTAAAAGCCAGTCTAAAGAGGGCCATGAAACCATTGTCGATTGTTGTAAAAACCCATCTGGTTCACTAATGTCCTTTAGGGAAGGAAATCTGCTGTCCTTACCTGGTCTGGCCTACATGTGACTCCAGACCCACAGCAATGTGGTTAACTCTTACATGCCCTCTGAAATGGCCTAGCAAGCCACTCAGTTGTATCTAACCGCTACGAAGTCAATAAAAAGGAATGAAACCGGACGGACCACCAGCATCGACCTCGGCACCAGAAATGACAACGGCAAACCCAGCCCTGTCGACCCTGCAAAGTCCTCCTTACTAACATCTGGGGGCTTGTGTCAAAGTTGGGAGAACTGTCCCACAGACTAGTCAAGCAACAGCCTGACATAGTCATACGGAATCATACCTAACAGACAATGTCCCAGACACTGCAATCACTATCCCTGGGTATGTCCTGTCCCACTGGCGGAACAGACCCACCAGAGATGGTGGCACAGTGGTATACAGTAGGGAGGGAGTTGCCCGGGGAGTCCTCAACATCGACTCTGGACCCTATGAAGTCTCATGGCATCAAGTCAAACATGGGCAAGGTAACCTCCTGCTGATTACCACCTACTGCCCTCCCTCAGCTGATGACTCAGTACTCCACCATGTTGAACAGCACTTGGAGGAAGCACTGAGGGTGGCAAGGGCACAAAATGTACTCTGGGTGGCGAACTTCAATGTCCATCACCAAGCGTGGCTCGGTAGCACCATTACTGACCGAGCTGGCCGAATCCCAAAGGACATAACTGCTAGACTGGGTCTGTGGCAGGTGGAGGGGGAACCAACACGAGGGAAAAACATACTTGACCTCGTCCTCATAAATCCTACTGCTGCAGATGCTTCTGTCCATGACTGTATTTGTAGGAGTTACCACCGCACAGTCCTTGTGGAGACGAAGTCCTGCCTTCACATTGAGGATACCCTCCATCGTGTTGTGTGGCACTATCACCGTGCTAAATGGGATAGATTTCGAACAGAAATAGCAATACAAAACTGGGCATCCATGAGGCGCTGTGGGCCATCAGCAGCAGCAGCAGAATTGTACTCAACCACAATCTGTAACCTCATGGCCCGGCATATCCCCCACTCTACCATTACCATCAAGCCAGGAGGCCAACCCTGGTTCATTGAAGAGTGCAGGAGGGCATGTCAGGAGCAGCACCAGACATACCTCAAAATGAGGTGTCAACCTGGTGAAGCTACAACACAGGACTATCTGCCTGCCAAACTGTGTAAGCAGCATGCGATAGACAGAGCTAAGCGATCCCATAACCAATGGAACAGATCTAAGCTCTGCAGTCCTGCCACATCCAGTCGTGAATGGTGGTGGACAATTAAACAACTAACTGGAGGAGGTGGCTCCACAAATATCCCCATCCTCAATGATGGTGGAGCCCAGCACATCAGTGCGAAAGATAAGGCTGAAGCATTTGCAACAATCTTCAGCCAGAAGTGCCGAGTTGATGATCCATCTCGGCCTCTTCCTGAAGTCCCCAGCATCACAGATGCCAGACTTCAGCCAATTCGATTCATTTCGTGTGATATCAAGAAACAACTGAAGGTACTGGACACTGCAAAGCTATGGGCCCAGACAATATTCCGACAATAGTACTGAAAACCTGTTCTCCAAAACTTGTTGCGCCCCTAGCCAAGCTGTTCCATTACAGCTACAACACTGGCATCTACCCTGCAATGTGGAAAATTTCCCAGGTATGTCCTGTACACAAAAAGCTGGACAAGTCCAACCCGGCCAATTCCTGCCCCATCAGCCGACTCTCATTCATCAGTAAAGTGATGGAAGGTGTCATCAACAGTGCCATCAAGCAGCACTTGCTTAGCAACAACCTGCTCAGTGACGCTCAGTTTGGGTTCAGCCAGGGCCACTCAACTCCTGACCTCATTACAGCCTTGGTTCAAACATGGACAAAAGAGCTGAATTCAAGAGGTGAGGTGAGAGTAACTGCCCTTGACATCAAGGCAGCATTTGACCGAGTATGGCATCAAGGAGTCTTAGCAAAACTGAGGTCAATGGGAATCAGGGGGAAAACCCTCCACTGGCTGGAGTCATACCTAGCACAAAGGAAGATGGTTGTGGTTGTTGGAGGTCAATCATCTGAGCTCCAGGACATCACTGCAGGAGTTCCTCAGGGTAGTGTCCTGGGCCCAACCATCTTCAGCTGCTTCATCAATGACCTTCCTTCAATCATAACGTCAGAAGTGGGGATGTTCACTGATGATTGCACAATGTTCAGCACCATTCGTGACTCCACAGATACTGAAGCAGTCCGTGTAGAAATGTAGCAAGACCTGGACAATATCCAGGCTTGGGCTGATAAGTGGCAAGTAACATTTGTGCCACACAAGTGCCAGGCAATGACCATCTCCAACAAGAAAGAATCTAACCATCTCCCGTTGACATTCAACAGCATTACCATTGCTAAATCCCCCACTATCAACATCCTTGGGGCTACCATTGACCAGAAACTGAACTGGAGTAGCCATATAAATACCGTGGCTACAAGAGCAGGTCAGAGACTAGGAATCCTGAGGCAAGTAACTCACCTCCTGACTCCCCAAAGCCTGTTCACCATCTACAAGGCACAAGTCAGGAGTGTGTTGGAATACTCTCCACTTGCCTGGATGGGTGCAGCTCCAACAACACTCAGGAAGCTCGACACCATCCAGGACAATGCAGCCCGCTTGATTGGCACCCCAGTACAAACATTCACTCCCTCCACCACCGCCGCACAGTGGCAGCATTGTATACCATCTACAAGATGCACTGCAGCAACGCACCAAGGCTCCTTAGACAGCACCTTCCAAACTCGCAACCTCTACCAACAAGAAGGACAAGGGCAGCAAATACATGGGAATACCACCACCTGCAAGTTCCCCTCCAAGTCACACACCACCCTGACTTGGAACTATATCGCCGTTCCTTTACTGTCGCTGGGTCAAAATCCTGGAACTCCCTGCCTCACATCACTGTGGATGTACCTACCCCAAATGGACTGCAGCGGTTCAAGAAGGCAGCTCACCACCACCTTCTCAAGGGCAATTAGGGATGGGCAATAAATGCTGTACTGGCCAATGATGCCCACATCCCATGAATGAATAAAAACTAAACTCATATATTCCATTCTCCTTCATTTCATCAGAACTGAACTCATCCTTCTTCCCTTTAAATCAACTTTGATCCAAGTGTATACAGAACACAGATTAAACAACCAACAATCTTAAAACAACATACAAGACTAGACCAAAGAGGGTTAATTAGTCTACAATTCCAGTGACATAGAACACTGAGCACACACACAAGGGAATCACACAGAGAGGAGTTACTCTCTCTTTAAATTTCCCTCGACACAGGATCTGAGCTGGATATGAACTCCAGTGAAGGTTTCAAGTTGAACTTCTTTTCACAACAATCTGGTTGCTCACACACTGTCCTAACCTTTACAGTGGGCTATCTTAATTTATTTTCCTTCTGTCCATTCTTCCTCATGTGCAATCTACTTTCAGGTTCTGAAATTCTCAATTCACAATGAGTCCCCATTTTAATAATGTCTAACTCATGGATGCAGGTTTGTAAATCATTGGGACTCAGGGGCCGGGGTCAGGAATTATGTCCTGTCTGCTGTCCCGCTTGATTTAAAACACGAGTCTCCACCACCACATCAACAGGAAGATCGACGGGGGTGGGAGGGGGGTGTGTGGAGTGGGGAGGTCCTGGACCCGCTCGTCTTCACCCGAGTGGTACTTGGAGGCTTTCTCCCCGAATGAACCCCACTCGACCTCTGAGGAATCAGTATATTCTGGATCATATAGGGTGACAGCAGACACAAATACTCACTGTTTCCCCAACTTACTCTCTAACTCCCTGATTTTAAGATGGCACTGTCAGTGATCTGTCTCCCAGTGGGACTACTAAAGGGCTTCCCTCAGAACACCACGTGAGTCTTCTAACTGCTCGCTAAGTTTTTTTATTTTCCTGGCTCATAATATCGAAGTCTTGCTGAGCATTTTGGAGAGAATGCATCGCACTCCCTGCCTGTACAGCAATAACACACTGCTGCTGAATTACTGCTCTCATACTAGCCAGCTGCTGCTGTAACACATCAATCTGATGCTTCTGATCCTGTATGAATTTGCCCTTTCCTTGGACTAACTGGTCAGCCCTCTGCACGCAATATGATGCCACTGAGGAGATGAGCTTGAAGGCTCTACCTACCTTCAACTTCTTCTCATCAACCCGTTCCTGAATAAACTGAACTACTTCCTCAAATGGAACACGATCTTTGGGTTTAAACATTCCCTGAGCAGTACCTGCCGGTCCTTCATTTTCACTTTTCTATCTAACTGGACCTGAAAAGCCTTCAACACGGGTTTGTCTGTCACGATTTTTCATTTGAGAAAAAACAACTACTGGTAATCAATAAAATGTACTGACACACACCAGTTACAGTTCCCCCTCCTCGATCAAATGCTGGCCAGGCAAATGACTAGGAGACTCCATCTCAACAAAGACCAGAAGTCCAGTTTTAACTAGTCATCATGTCCCATCTCTGGGTTGCCAATTGTAAGATTTTTGTATGTTTGTGCAGGACGTTGACAAGCCTTTGACCCACAAGGTTCACACTCTGGTATTCTTAAATCAAGATAGTGAGTTTATTAAGCATAGCAAGGATTTACAAGCAATACTTAACCAGCAGCAGTTGTTAAACAGCAGAGTGTCCTTGATTCTTGTTTCCTGAGCTGCTGTAGTGCAGTCTTGTCTCTTGAGGTGTTCTGTTGACTGTAGGATTCTCCCCAATGTCTCTCAGCAACTTTCATTTGTGCTACCATCTGAAGATTCCTTAATTCCATATAAGGTTACATTCCACCTTATCTCTTTCGATTGATCAGATATGACTGCACCTCCCATACATTATCTCTGAAGATAGCTTGATGGCCTATGTCAGTGTCACACAATGGGGAATGTTTGCTATCCCCATCAACATTCCAGTTATGAATAGTCTCCGAACACCTTTCCTTACATTTCCATCGTGAGGCCTACAAGTCTATCAATTATTGTGACCCTGAGCCTGTCTTCATTGAAATGCAGTAAGGTACTTATTAAAAAATCCTGTCTCATAGTAAAGCCATTTCTGCTATTGTTACAGTAGACACCGTCTTCCACCATCTCTCCAATACAGCATACAAATATACATCTCCCCGAACATGATTCCAAACACAAGATCCATAACTATATTCACAATATATATTAATGATATAAAGTTTGCACATGACACAAAGCTGGGTGGGAGTGGGAGCTGTGAGGGGGATGCAGAGAAACTCCAGTGTGATTTGGAAAGGTTGAGTGAGTCGACAAATACATGGCAGATGCAGTATAATGTAGATAAATGTGAGGTTATCCACTTTGGTGGCAAAAACAGAAAGGCAGATTATTATCTGAACAGCAATAGATTGGGAAAGGGGGAGGTGCAGTGAGTCCTGGGTGTCCTTGTGCACCAGTCACTGAAAGTAAGCATGCAGGTGCAGCAGGCAGTTAAGAAGGCAAATGGTATGTCGGACTTCATAGTGGGAGGATGTACTGATGCAATTATACAAGGGCTTGGTGAGACCACATCTGGAGTATTGTGTGCAGTTTTGGTCTCCTTATCTGAGGAAGGATGTTCTTGCTATGGAGGGAGTGCAGCGAAGGTTCACCAGACTGATTCCTGGGATGGCAGGACTGATGTATGAAGAGAGATTGGGTCAATTAGGCTTGTATTCACTAGAGTTTGGAAGAATGAGAGGGGATCTCATAGAAACCTACAAAATTCTAAGGACTGGACAGACAAGATGCAGGAAGGATGTTCCCGATGGCGGGGGATTCTTGGACGAGGGGTCACAATCTAAGGATAAGGGGTAAGCCATTTAGGACTGAGATGAGAGAGAGTGGTGAACCTGTGGAATTCTCTACCACAGAAAGCAGTTGAGGCCAAATCATTAAATATATTCAGGAACACGTTAGATATCGTCTTTAGGGCTAAAGGAATCAAGGGACACGGGGAGAAAGCGGGAACAGGGTACTGAGTTTGGACAACCAGCCATGATTGTATTGAATGACGGTGCAGGCTCGGAGAGCCGAATGACCTACTCCTGCTCCCATTTTCTATGTTTCTCTGTTTAATTTTAATATAATATATTGCTATATATACAAAGAATAACTATTCCAGAGCAACATCATTGAAAGTCATTCCACTTTAAAACATAGTGCCTCATGTGAATTGTAACAGGCCATAACTTCACAGAATCACAGAATTGTTACAGCACAGAAGGAGGCCATTCGGCCCATCATGTCCACACTGGCTCTATGAAAGAGCAAACTCCCTCAGTTCCATTCCCCGATCTTCTCCCTGTAACCCTGAACATTCTTCCTTTTCATATAACTGTCTAATTCCCTCCTGAATGCTTCAGTTGAACCTGCCTCCACCACATTCTCAGGCAGCGCATTCCAGACCTTAACCACTCGCTGTGTGAAAAAGTTTTTCCTCTTGTCACTTTTGCTTCTCTTACCAAATACTTTAAATCTATGCCCTCTCGTTCTTTCACAAGTGGGAACAGTTTCTCTCTATCTACCCTGTCCAGACCCCTCATGAACGGCTGTGTTTCCTGACAATGCTACCGCTAGGTGACACTGCTGCATGTGCGCATGTGCCACTAAAACGTCACAGTCTGTGACTTTAGGCAGCTGCCAGGACTAAAGATGGCGCTGCTCAAATAATCACACAGAGGCAACCTAACAAACACATGGCAGCAGACAATGGCGGAGTCAGAGAACGAGTGGGAGGGGGAGGGAGGGAAGCCGAGTGGGCGAGCGAAAGGGCCGGTGACGGAGGGGAGCAGAGTGGCCGGAGACAGCAGCGAGGGGTGGGGAGAGGGGGGAGGAGTGTGTTTTTCTGCACATGTGCCATAACCTTGCAACAGCAAAAGACGTACTGGCCAATCTCCACACCCGGTGACACCAAGGTCTTCTGTCTCTCGCTCCCCGCGGCTCTCTACGGCCTCTCGCTTCCGGCCCTCTCCATCATCCAGCCGTTCCCACCAGCTGCAGATCCCCCATCCAGCCGCTTTCTCCCCTATTTCTCAACTGTACTTCAGGCATTGCAGCTGTCTGCCTTTTGCATCCCCCTCTTCAGGCACTTCTGAATTTAACTCCCTCCCACTAAACCCCCACACCCCCTCTCCCCCCACCCCCTCTCTACCACTCCCCCAACAACTCACCTCTCCCCCCACCCACTCTACCTCTCCCCCTCCCGTCTCTGCCTCCCATCTCCCCCAATACCCCAACCCCCTCCCCCCACTTCCCTTTACCCCCCCTCTTCCCTCACCTCCCCTTCTCCCCCCCCCACTCCCCTCTTATCCCTCTTCCCCCACCTCCCCCTCTCCCCCACCCCCAGTCTCCCCTCACAAACCCCCCCACCTCCCCTCACAAACCCCCCCCCACCTCATTCTCACAACCCCCACCACACCTCCCCCTCACCCCAAGGACCACACCACAGTTAAATATCTGAAGTGCGGTTGCAAAGTCGGGAAAATAGCATCAAAAACCTCAACAATTCCATGTTTAATTATTGAGAAATTTTATTCAGTACATTAAACATTCGAGGCACTGCTGTGCACGGATACATGAGTGTTGTGTCACCAGCGTTCCCGTGAGACAGACAGGCCGAGTCTCTGCTATGCAGAAGTAAAGAGATTGTTCCTGGAGAGCCTTGTGGTGAATGAATGCTTGGCTCTCTATTCCACTACTGTATTGTCCATGTGAAGAAGGCAAAGTCACAAGAGTCTGAGCTCAGTCTATTCTTGGTGAATATTCCCCAAACGCATCCCAATGTGCACTCCCACTTCATCCATAAATGCAAGGTTCCTTTCCACATCGTGACAAGCTCCGCAGCATGATCCAGTTGCCTTCGTTGCTTGAATGCTGACCTTAAGTCTCAAGGATTGTTTTCTCGACAGCATGTCTTACATGAAAAGAAAATAAGGAAAGAACATCAGTGTCAGATCTTCCCACCTCCAATGAAATTACTGTTGAGCATGCTTTATGTTCTGCAGTAAAGGCATGTACTGATAACACCGCCAATGAATCACTTAGTACCCACCTCAGCTGTAGGAGTCAGGATGATGTAATTGCCCCTATCTCGTGATGGTTCAATGCTGCTCTCAGGGAAAACATGAATGATGTGAGGGTGCTGGAAAAAGAAGCACATTTCTTTTGGACTATGAACATAAAGCAGGCCATTTAGCCCAGCTGTTCCCTGCTAGTGGTTATGCTACTCCTGCGCTTTCTCATCCGCTCCCATTTAATCCTGGCTACTACTATCAGCATCACCTTCCATTTCTTTAACTCTTATCTACCTTTGCCTTAAAGTAACATTGAGGATAGAGAACGGTATGGCTGCACTCCCACCTCACCAGTTGTGTACACAGCAAGAGCATTCACATTTGTGCTACCACTGGACACGGCATGCTTGTTTCTTTTAGTGCTCAGTCTCTTCTTGCTGCACATGTACTGACTGCACAAAGCCCCAGACAATGGAAAAGATTTTAGTGCAGTGCAGTGGACTGGAGCACATGCAGTGTCCCAGACAATGGGAATGTTTTCAGAGCAACTTACAACAGGGACTGGAGCACATGCAGTGCCCCAGACAATGGAAATGTTTTCAGAGCAACTTACAACAGGGACTGGAGCACATGCAGTGCCCCAGACAATGGAAATGTTTTCAGAGCAACTTACAACAGGGACTGGAGCACATGCAGTGCCCCAGACAATGGAAATGTTTTCAGAACAACTTACAACAGGGACTGGAGCACATGCAGTGCCCCAGACAATGGGAATGTTTTCAGAGCAACTTACAACAGGGACGGGAGCACATGCAGTGCCCCAGACAATGGAAATGTTTTCAGAGCAACTTACAACAGGTTCTGAAGCACATGCAGTGCCCCAGACCATGGGAATGTTTTCAGAGCAACTTACAACAGGGACTGGAGCACATGCAGTGCCCCAGACAATGGAAATGTTTTCAGAGCAACTTACAACAGGGACTGGAGCACATGCAGTGCCCCAGACAATGGAAATGTTTACAGAGCAACTTACAACAGGGACTGGAGCACATGCAGTGTCCCAGACAATGGGAATGTTTTCAGAGCAACTTACAACAGGGACTGGAGCACATGCAGTGCCCCAGACAGTGGAAATGTTTTCAGAGCAACTTACAACAGGGACTGGAGCACATGCAGTGCCCCAGACAATGGGAATGTTTTCAGAGCAACTTACAACAGGGACTGGAGCACATGCAGTGCCCCAGACAATGGAAATGTTTTCAGAGCAACTTACAACAGGGACTGGAGCATATGCAGTGCCCCCGACAATGGGAATGTTTTCAGAGCAACTTACAACAGGGACTGGAGCACATGCAGTGCCCCAGACAATGGAAATGTTTTCAGAGCAACTTACAACAGGGACTGGAGCACATGCAGTGCCCCAGACAATGGAAATGTTTTCAGAACAACTTACAACAGGGACTGGAGCACATGCATTGCCCCAGATAATGGGAATGTTTTCAGAGCAACTTACAACAGGGACTGGAGCACATGCAGTGCCCCAGACAATGGGAATGTTTTCAGAGCAACTTACAACAAGGACTGGAGCACACGCAGTGCCCCAGACAATGGGAATGTTTTCAGAGCAACTTAAAACAGGGACTGGAGCACATGCAGTGCCCCAGACAATGGGAATGTTTTCAGAGCAACTTACAACAGGGACTGGAGCACATGCAGTGCCCCAGACAATGGAAATGTTTTCAGAGCAACTTACAACAGGGACTGGAGCACATGCAGTGCCCCAGACAATGGAAATGTTTTCAGAGCAACTTACAACAGGGACTGGAGCACATGCAGTGCCCCAGACAATGGGAATGTTTTCAGAGCAACTTACAACAGGGACTGGAGCACATGCAGTGCCCCAGACAATGGAAATGTTTTCAGAGCAACTTACAACAGGGACTGGAGCACATGCAGTGCCCCAGACAATGGAAATGTTTTCAGAGCAACTTACAACAGGGACTGGAGCACATGCAGTGCCCCAGACAATGGGAATGTTTTCAGAGCAACTTACAACAGGGACGGGAGCACATGCAGTGCCCCAGACAATGGGAATGTTTTCAGAGCAACTAACAACAGGAACTGGAGCACATGCAGTGTCCCAGACAATGGGAATGTTTTCAGAGCAACTTACAACAGGGACTGGAGCACATGCAGTGCCCCAGACAATGGAAATGTTTTCAGAGCAACTTACAACAGGGACTGGAGCACATGCAGTGCCCCAGACAATGGAAATGTTTTCAGAACAACTTACAACAGGGACTGGAGCACATGCAGTGCCCCAGACAATGGGAATGTTTTCAGAGCAACTTACAACAGGGACTGGAGCACATGCAGTGTCCCAGACAATGGGAATGTTTTCAGAACAACTTACAACAGGGACTGGAGCACATGCAGTGTCCCAGACAATGGAAATGTTTTCAGAACAACTTACAACAGGGACTGGAGCACATGCAGTGCCCCAGACAATGGAAATGTTTTCAGAGCAACTTACAACAGGGACTGGAGCACATGCAGTGCCCCAGACAATGGGAATGTTTTCAGAACAACTTCCAACAGGGACTGGAGCACATGCAGTGCCCCAGACAATGGAAATGTTTTCAGAGCAACTTACAACAGGGACTGGAGCACATGCAGTGCCCCAGACAATGGAAATGTTTTCAGAACAACTTACAACAGGGACTGGAGCACATGCAGTGCCCCAGACAATGGAAATGTTTTCAGAACAACTTACAACAGGGACTGGAACACATGCAGTGCCCCAGACAATGGGAATGTTTTCAGAACAACTTACCTTGGAGCAATCTCCTCTTTCAGATAAAAATGAAGCAGACTGTAATCTTCAAAATAACTAAATAATTGCGAGAAAATGCCCGACAAATTCTCCTCCTTCCACTTTCAGAAAATCGTGCCAAAGCTTGACGCAAGTGTGAATACCCGTTGGCGTTGCATAAAGAGCACAGGCAGAGGCCGACCAGGCGCATTGCCCGAAGATGCATACGTCACGTGCAACATCATCGGCGTGTGCGCTGACCAGTCCTGACAAGCCGGAACGCAACGCATGCGCAGAGAACAGGAGACCATCTGTGCATGTGGGCACCGCGGAGCCGCCTGATAACATCAGTGGCAGCCAGCGTTGTCAGGAATCACTTTGTAGTATAAATGGGTGGTTGTTGGTTGGCACAGACTCAGTGGGCTGAAGGGCCTGTTTCAGTGCTGTATCTCTCCATGAGCCTGTGAGTTTGCAAGTTCTCCCTGTGATCGCACTGATTTCTGTCGGGTGCTCCTGTTTCCTCCCACAGCCAAAGACTTGCAGGTTGATAGGTAGAAATATGGGATTGGTGTAGGATTAGTATAAATGGGTGGTTGATGGTCGGCACAGACTCGGTGGGCCGAAAGGCCTGTTTCAGTGCTGTATCACTAAAACTAAAAAAAAACTAAAACTAAAAAACCTGCAGGTTGATAGGTAACTTGGCCATTGTAAATTGCCCCTAGTGTAGGTAGGTGGTAGGGGGAAGGTGGGGATGTGGTAGGTAATATGGGATTAATGTAGTATTAGTATAAATGGGTGGTTGATGGTCAGCACAGACTTGGTGGGCTGAAAGGCCTGTTTCAGTGCTGTGTCACTCGATGACTACTCATCCCTGGAACCATTCTCATGAATCTTTTCTGTAATCTCTCCAATACCCTCCCGTCTTTCCACAAGTGCGTGCTCAGAATTGGACGCAATACTCCAGCTGAGGCTGACCTGGTGTCTTATACAAGTTCAACATAACTTCCTTGATCTTGTACTTTCTGCCCCTATTAATAAAGTCCTGGATACCGTATGCTTTATTAATCGCTCTCCCAACCTGTCCTGCCACCTTCAATGACTTATGCACATCTACACCTCGGTCCCTCTGCTCCTGCACCCCCTTTAGAATTGTACCCTTTATTCTATATTGTCTCTCCATGTTCTTCTTGCACAGATTCATTCAACAGGTTTTACATGGCAGTTGTTAAGGCCTTAATTCCTACATCTCCCCAGATAAAGAAGTGTGAGAGAGGTATTAGAGGGCCTGCCCCATATACAGGAATGTGAGAGAGTTGTTCGAGGGACCTTCCCAGATACAGGAGTGTGAGTGAGGGGTTGGAGGGACCTAGCCATATCAGAAGTGAGAGAGAGAGAGGTTGGAGGGACCGACCCATATCCAGGAGTGTGAGAGAGGTTTAAGATGGACCATCCTAGATAAAGGAATTTGAGTCTGGGGTGAGAGAAATATAGATACAGGATTGTGGGAGAGCAGTTAGAAGTATCTCCCCAGATACAGGAGTGTGAGAGAGTGGTTAGAGGGATTTCCCAAGATATAGGAGTGTGAAAGAGGTGTAAGAGAGACCTCCCAAGATACAGGAGTATCAGAGAGTGGTTAGAGGGACCTCCCCAGATACAGGAGACTGAGAGATTCATTGGAAGGATCCACCCAGATACAGGAGTGAGAGAGGGGTTAGAGGGATCTCTTTAGATACAGGATTGTGAGAGAGGGCTTAAAGTCTCCCCAGATGCAGTGATGTGACCCATCCTTTAAATCTTTTGCCAAGACTGTTGTCTTGAATAGCTTTTCCATTGAATGTTTTCTTGCTGTCAGTATCTGTAGATGTATCTGTTGTTATGATCTTGTAGTTTTTCTTTTTTTGGGAAGAATGCGGTGTGCCTTTAATGCTGGAAAAGGAGCCGTACTGCTTTAAGGCAGCAAGCTATAAAGTCTGAGTTGAAGAGTGTATTCTCCGTGCCAGAGATACAGCCATTCAGGACCAGAGATCAAGAGATACATTGTTACAATTTAATTTTGAACTGGCTTATAGTGGCAACAGACTGTTCTTATGGAGAAACAGACAGCTGTGTGTTAGCACCTGAATGGAACACAGAAAATTAACAAGTTGCATCAGCTTGGGTGGAGTAAGAAACAACATGGGGCAGAAAACACGGGTGGGAGCAGTTTATCAATCCAGAACAGTAGCTTCAGCATTGGGCAGAGTATAAATAAAAAAATTAGAGGTGAATGTAACACGCGTAATACGGTTATCATGGGGGTATTTAATCTTCAAATATAGAGTCATAGAGAGATACAGCACCAAAATAGGCCCTTCGGCCCACTGAGTCCGTGCTGTCCATCAACTACTCGTTTATACTACTCCTAAATTAATCCCATTTTCCCTCTCACATCCCCACAATTCTCCTACCACATACCGACACTAGGGACAATTTTTTTACAATGGCCAATTTACCTATCAACCCGCAAGTCTTTGGCATGTGGGAGGAAACTGGAGCACCCGGAGGAATCCCATGCAGTCACAGGGAGAACTCGCAAACTCTGCATATACTGGGCAAATCAAATTTGCTGTAAGAGTATGGAGGAGAAGTTCATGCGATGTAGATAAGATACATTTCGAGATCAGTAAGTGGAGAAACACAAATAAGTAACAGGCTATTTTAGATCTAGTATTGTGCATTGAGAAAGGGTTAGTTTATAACCTTGTCATAAAGCATCCTCGAGGGAAGAGTGATCACAATATGAGAATTTTATCTTGAATTGGAGAGTGATTTAGTTAATTCAGAATGAAAGATATTAACTCTGAACAAAGCAAACTATATTGGTAGTAGGAGTGAGTTGCAGCACTACTTCTAATTTTTGTTATTGAGTGTGGTCTATTCATTTAAGTGAATGGGATCTTTATTTTTTTGCCACAGAATCATTTATGGAATTAGTCCATTATTTGCTACATATATACATTCCCATAATGAATTAAAAACCCACTGGAGAAGTAGTCCAACCATGGCTAACAAGAGAAGGTAAAGATGGTATTAGATAAAAGCAAAAGGCTGATTATGTTACCAAAAAGAGTAGTAAGCTTGAGAATTTGGAGGAGTCTAGAATTCAGCAACAGATCACCAAGAAATTAATAAAGAGAAAGAAAGAACATGAGAGGAGATTAACAAGAGACATAGTAACGCATTGCAAAAGCTTCTGAAGGTATGTGAAAAGGAAGAGATTAGTAAAAGTAAACCAGAATCAGGAAATGGCAGAGACATTAAACAAATACTTGGTGCTTGTTTTCATGTTAGAAAACACAACAATCGTTCTGGAAATAGTGAGGAACCAAGGCTCTTGTGACAATGAGCAACTTAAAGAAACTAGTATTAGCAAAGAAATATAATGGAGAAATTAATGAGACTAAAATTTAACAAATCCCCTGGATCTGACAACCTGCACATGAGGATTTTAAAACAGGTAGCTACAGAGATAGTGGATGCATTGGTTTTGTTCTCCCAGATTTCCCAGATTCTGGAATGGTCCCAGTGGATTGGGAAGTAGCAAACATATCCCACTATTCAAGAAAGGAGGGAGAAAGGAAACAGGGAACAATAGGCCAATACATCAGAGTCATCGGAAAATACTACAATCTATTATTCGGGACATGGTAACAGAGCAGTAAGAAAATCACAATAGGATTAGGCAGAGTCAACACAGATTATGAAGGGAAATCATGTTTGATGTTTTTGAGGTTAGAACTAACAGAGTACATGAGGGTGAACCAGTGAAAGTAGTATATTTAGATTTTAAAAAACATTTGATAAGGTGCCACACGAGAGATTATTACAGAAAATGAGGAGTGATGGGATTGGGGTAATAAACTGCCATGGATTGAGAATTGGTTAATGGACAGAAAACAGAGAGTAGGAATAAACAGGTCATTTTCAAGCTGGCAGGCTGTAACTAGTGGGGTACTGCAAGGATCAGTGCTTGGACCTCAACTATTTACAATCTATCTCAATGAGAGGAGATGAGAGGACCCAGTGTTTCTGACAATATGATGTTAGATAGGAAAGTAATCTGTGAGGAGGATACAAAGAGGCTGCAATGGGGAACAGGTTGAATGATTGAGCAAGAACACAGCAGAGGGAATATGATGTGGGGAAGAGTGAAGTTATCGAATTCAGAAGGAAAGATAGAAAAACAGAATATTATTTAAATGGTGAGAGACTGGGAAATGTTAATATTTAGAGGAACCTGGGGGGCCCTGTATACAAATCACTTAACATGAAGATACAGCAAGCAATTGGGAAAGCAAATGGTATGTTAGCCTTTATTACAGGGGGATTGGAGTATTACAGTAAAGAATTCTTACTACATTTATATGTAGGGTCTTGATGAGACCACATCTAGAGTTTAGTCAGTATCTAACGCATGCTGCACCTGGATTGGGAGTGTTTGATGGGACAATGTCGAGGGAGCTTTACTCTGTATCTATCCCATTTTTTTTCTTTTTTTTTCTTTTTTATATTTTTGTTGTTATACCCCAGGCCCCTTTTATACTTTTGTTGAGGGGGATGTTTTTCCTCAGGCCCCCTTTATATACATTTTAATATAACTACTAATAACAGATAAATAAAACAAAAACTCAAATTAAAATACCATTCTCGGCATTGATGATGCACTCCAGTCCCTGCGATGCCCACCGGTCGTGGAAGGCCTCAAGTGTGACGGCGGACACCACGTGCTCCTTCTCCAGGGACACCCGGGTGCGAACGTAACCGCGGAAGAGGGGCAGGCAATCAGGGAGGACGGACACCCCGAAGGCCCGCAGCCTGGACCTGTGAATTGCCACCTTGGCCGGGTCCAGGTGCAGACCGATGCGGAGATCCTCCCCACGGCACACACTCCTCCGCACGGGGTGCCCAAAGATCAGGAGCGTGAGACTGAAGTGCAACCAAAACTTGAGGAGCAGCCCCTTCAAATACTCAAACATATACTACATATACACGTGGAACACAGACTCGTCCAGGCCGCAGAAATTACAGACGACCTGGGAGTCCGTGAAACTGCTTAACAGCCTATTGCACAGGACTGCCCTGTGCAGCATCCTCCATCCCAGATCCCTGATGTAAAGGGGGAGGATTCCCGCATATAGAGACCTCCATCGGGGCTTTCCCTCACTGTCAGATGGCAAAGTGGACTGCCAGGGCATGTCCAGCTGGGTGATGAGGGCGAGGAAGTAGAGAGTATGCAGGAGCAGCCCAAAGAGGAAACCCCTCTCTGCCGTTTGGAAAGGCACGGAGGGCATTTCCGAGAGGAGGCTCGGGTTATGCGGGACCGGGTCCCGAGGAAGTTTCAAGGCCTGTGCCCAATGCGTACTTTCAGCCGAGAGGGGGTCAGCTCAGCTGGGAATGCTCTTCGCTCCCGGGCCCCCTCGACACCCGCAATGAGGGGAGTCCCAGGGGCTTTGGCTATTCCTCCACTCGTCAGTTCGTCCCTCAAGCCGGCTGCCCGGACAGCCGAGGCACTCTCCTCTGCTGGCGGGGGAGCGCCCTGACTGCAGGCAACACTGTTCCAGACTCTGAATAGATCCCGATAACAGACAGGCAACTCCCTCAGACAGCAGCGGCTAATGATCTCTGTCGGGAGCTGTGTGTCGTCTTGAAGGCAGTGACACTGGCGGAAAAAATACGTCGCCAGTACACACCATCTGGGAGGACGCTCGACGTACTGGTATCGCTGCAGGGTCCAAAGGCGGAGAGTCCCATCTTGGGTGCGGACACACACCAGCGACTGGCCACCCTCCTCAATCGGGAGACTCAGGACCGTGGCAGAGACCCAATGTTTCCTCTTGCCCCAGAAGAAATTGATGAGCTTCTTCTGGATCTTGGTGGCAAATGCAGGGGGTGGGGCCAAAGAGATCAACCGGTACCACAGCATCGAGACTACCAGTTGGTTTATGACCAGCACACGGACCCTGTATGGAAGCACTCGGAGCAGTCCTGTCCAGTGCCCCAGCCGAGTGGTCACTTTCGCCTCCAACTCCTGCCAGTTTGCCGGCCAGGCTTCTACAGCGGGGCTAAGGTGGACTCCCAGATAGAGGAGGTGCCTGGTGCTCCACACAAAGGGTGTCAACTCCTCCCAAATCTTTGCGGAGGACGCGGCAGAAAAGGTCTGCTGGCAGTCGCGCATACTCCACAAGTCAACGGGATCTGTGACCGCGAGGAGCAGGCCATTAGTGGAAGCCGAAAGGACAACCCGCGTGGCCAACTCGCACAGAGCCAATCCCATCAACCTGCTGCAAAGCAGGCACAGGAACGGCTCCACGCAGATGGTATACAATTGTCCGGACATGGGGCAACCCTGACGCACTCCTCTCCCAAAGTGACGGGGCGTCATCAAGGACCCGTTAACTTTGATCAGACAGTCTGTGGCAACGTAGAAAAGTCGGACCCGGGCCTCAAAATGCAGCCCAAGTCCAAATGCATGCAGATTCCCGAAAAGGCATTCGTAATCCACCCTGTCGAACGTCTTCTCCTGATCGAGGAAAGGCGACCGCCAGACCAGTCCTCTAGGAACGATGGATGACATCCCGGACCAGGTGGATGTTGTCCTGGATGGACCGGCCCGGGACCTTTTAGGACTGGTCGGGGTGGATCATGTGGGCCAGCAAGGAGCCCAGGCGGGTCGACATAGCCTTGGCAAGGAACTTATAATCTGTGCTGAGGAGGGAGACCGGACACCAGTTTTTAAGAAGGTGGAAACCGCCCCTCTTCGGCAGCAGGACGCGACCACCCTGCATCACGAGAGAGGCATCTCCCCAATCGCCAGGCTTTCCCCCAGGACCCGCGCATAATTGTCCCCCAGGACGTCCCAGAATGCCCTGAGAAGCTCCACGGTCAGCCCGTCCAGCCCTGGGGATTTGCCCCTCGAGAGCTGGTGGAGGGCACCGGTCAGCTCCACCAACGTGAGCGGAGCCTCCAATCCTTCGGCGCCCTCCGGGCTGATCAGCGGCAGGTCCTCCCACAAAGCTCTGCACACGTGATCCAGAGAGAACAACGCACTGTAATAGGTATGGACCAGGAGGCCCATTCCCTCCAGATTCCTGATGGACTATCCATCGTCGGCCAACAGCGCGAAGAGCTGCTGACGGACCCCTTGCCATTTTTCCAGCGAGTAGAAGAAGGGTGATGTGCGGTCCAAATTTTCCAGGATCTGGATCCGAGACCTCACGTACGCACCTCGGGATCCTATGTGCTGCAGGTCCCTCTGCTCGCCCTTCTTCTCTTTATACGCCTGCCACAGGGTCGGGTACGCGACGGCATGACCGAGGTGGGACTCCAAGTCAAGCACCCCCCTCTCTAGGTGCCCGATCTCGGCTTCCCGCCTCCTGGTCGACCCCTTCACGCACCCCTGACAGAAGACATGGATTTGAGTCTTGCCCACATCCCACCATAGCCTCAAGGAGGGGAAGCCCCCCTGCTTCCTTCTCCAGTCGGCCCAGAATCATTAGAACAAGTCCCAGAATTGCTCGTCCTCCAGCAGCCTGTTGTTAAGTGCCAATATGCGGACCCCGCCGTGTGCTGAGCGGGGTGAACTCCGCCCACACCAGGTGGTGGTCCGACACGGCACCAGCCGCATAGAGACCGCCGAGACGTGGGAGACTTACACCTGAGAAATGTAGAGGCGGTCAATTCGGGACCCTCCTCCTCCAGACCTCCACGTGAAGGTGCTGGAGTCGGGATGGAGATTCCGCCAGATATCCACCAAGTTGAGGGAGCTGATCAGTTCCCTCAACCTCTCCACCGATGCTTGGCCGCGCTGGGGACTGGAGCGATCCCACACTTCGAGGGTGCAGTTTAAGTCCCCTCCGAGGATGATGCTATCGATGGAGCTCAGAAGAGTGGACAGTTCTTCAAAGAAGCGCGCTTGCAACGCGCCGGGCCTGGGCACATACACGTTCACTCCGTGGAGAGGCACATGACCCAGGTGAATGGCAAGGTGGAGCAAGTGGCCCGGCATGAGCTCCTTGACCCCCCCAGGATTTCCGGCTGAAAAGTCGGGGCCAACAAGATAGGCACCCCACTAGAAATAGGGGTGAGGTGACTCACATCGACCCCACCCTGCCACTCCAGGAGCCAGGGAGCTTTGTCTCCCGGAATGGTGTGGTTTTCCTGCAGAAAGCTCACCGCAAATCACCCTTCCCTAAGGACTGAGAGATTGTGAAATCTACGGTGAGACCCCCTGCTGCCATTGATGTTGAGGCTGGCTATGGTTATCTTCATGTCAAAGGTACTTAAAAACCGTCACCAACACCTCACTGTGAGGAGGGAGTGGAAGTGCACCTGACCTTCCACCACCCCAGCAACCCATTGAGGAACACATTAAACCGGTGCCTCTCAACCAGTTTCACGCCCGCGCCCTTCCCCACTTTCTTGAGGACAGCACGAGCGGAATGGATGATCAGTGCCGGATTCAACCAACGGCTGAGGGCCAGCTGAACTTTATTGCGGCAACCCCTGCATGCCGCGAAGAAATCCCGGAGTTCCGCTGTGGGGATGAGAGGAGACTCGGTGGGAGACACGAGGGACTCCACTGCCTCACTGGCGATGGATTCAAGATCGTCCTCCGTGCCCCACTTCGAGTCCCCATCCTCCTCCGGGTCGTCACCACCAGCGGCCGACACACCCAGCACACACTGTGGGGCGGATATCCTGGCCGCGCCAGCTGGTCCCGCCTCCGTCATGATCCCACCCACAGGATCGATGGCCGAGGAGTCTTCTGTGGGTTCCAGGATGGAACTGGAGCCTCTGGGTGCCAGCGGCTCAGGAACCCCCTCCACCTCCGACCCCAGGTCAATGTGCTGTCCAGGGGAGATGGAGGTTCCCGACTCCTGAAATCAGGCCGGAGCCGAGACTGGAGGCAGACAGAGGAGGCCATCTCGTGCCCCGCCAGTGGCCACAGACCCAGCAGATGGGGCAGCATTGTCAATTCTAACTGGGTCGGGTGTGTCCTGGTTGGTGGAGGATTTTGGCTCGGAGGGACGATCCTTTGGGGCCTCGCCCTTTCCTCCAATCAGGGCACCCGACCCAGTGGCAGAATGGGAGGTGTCCCCAGGCTCCCCAACCACAAGCAGGGCTCCACTTACTCCTCCAGGAGGGGCCTCATGTACAGGGGCCTCCTCCTCCCCTCCATCCTGAGGTGTAGGGAGCTCCTGCCCAGACTTTGCAGCCTTGATGTTGGTGGTAGCAGTGGGAAATTGGTGACCCGAACCAGGACAGCTCTCCTCCAACAGTTGGGTCTTGCACCTCAGGGCCCTGAGTTACCTCCGTGGAGGGGTGCCTTCTCCTCTTTTTCCCAGTTGTGCACGGAGGCTCAGAGACCTCCATGTCATCAGAGGCCTCTGCCTCCACACCCTCCTTTTCCTCCACACTGAAGTGGCCCTCCAAGGCCTCCTCCTGCGCCAGCTGCATAAACACCTCACTGTCGCCTCCAGTCAGGGTGCTCCCCCGCTGGCGGAGGAGAGTGCCTTGGCTGTCCGGGCAGCCAGCTCTGGGGACGGACCGGCAGGTGGAGGAGTATCTGAAACCTCCAGGACACCCCTCATGTGGGTGACGAGGGGGTTCATGAATGCGGAGCACTCCCGACTGAGCTGACCCCTGCTTGGCTGGAACTGCTTATCAGATCCAGGCCCCAAAACCCTGCTGCTACACATTCTCCACTTGCTCGTCCTCGTCTGCCACCCGGACACTCTGTAGTGATCTGTGTTGCCATTTGGAAGCGATGGGAATCCCCGATGGAGGTCTGTCTACATGGGAGTCCTCCCCCTTTACATCGGGGATCTGTGGTGGAGGGTGCTACACAGGGCAGTCTTGTGCAATAGATTTTTAAGTAGGTTCAGGGACTCCCAGGCCACCTCTAACATCTGTGGCCTGAACGAGTCAGTGTTCCGTGTTTATATGGAGTGTGTGAGGTTGCAGCCCCTCTTTGAGTATTTAAAGGGGCTACTCCTAAAGTTTTGGCTGTACTTCAGCCCCATGTTCCTGATCTTTGGACACCCGGTGCGGAGGGTGGGGGGGGGTGGGGGCCGGGAAGAGGATCTCCTCGTCGGTCTGCTCCTGGGCCTGGCCAAGGTGGCAATTCACAGATCCAGGCTGCAGGCCGTCAAGGGGTCTGTCCTCCGGGATTGCCTCTCCCTCTTCCGAGGTTATGTTCACACCCGGGTTTTCCTGGAGCAGGAGCATGCGGAGTCCGTCAGTTTGCTTGAGGCCTTTTGTGACCGGTGGGCAGCACAGGGGCTGGAAAGCATCATCGATGCTGAAAATGCCATTTTAATTTGAGTTTTGTTTTATTTATTTGATTTGAATAAAGTTATTTGATACAATGCTAATAAATGAGGAACTGGGGAATAAAGGCCCCCTCAACAAAAATGTAAGGGGCCTGGGGTATAATGGCCAGTATATCAGCTTCCAATCTGGCTGAACAGACTCATTTCAGTGAGATATCTTGAATCTCGAAGGGTCAGAATGCTGTCACTCTGGGACCCCTGTCTTATCTCAGTCTCTTTCTGAATGTGTTATTCTGAACATTCAGAGATTCCCTGCAGTGATCTCCTCTTCCCATTTCCTGTAATTCCCACATCTTCTCCCAGCCTCAATCCACCCTCAAACACCCTGTCCTCACACACACTGATCCTAAAGAGAAACAAGACACAGATATGAAGCAGTGATCAATGCAGTAAGTTTTATTTCTGAGTACAGCCCATTATTCAGACAGCAGTCATACAGGGTCAGGGGTTACAGGACCTAAACATTCAAACAGAGCCTGTTTCCCAGGAACAAAGGTTTCAGTCAGTGAGAACTTGGCGAGCTCGGGCTGGTGGGAATCCCTCTCTGGACCTTTCACTATTTCGGTACGCAACATTGGAGATGCTTGGGGCAGTCCCCTTCGACAGACTTCTCATCTGTGTTACAGCCACCACGACGACACTCTCCTCCAATATCTCTGCATTTGCCTAAAATCCAAAATGAAGAATGAATTGAGTGATGTTTCTGTACACAGAGGGAGGGAGAACAATGAGAAAACATGAAGCTGAGTCTGTCAGTGTTACTGGGACTGACTCTGGACCACACATCAACCTTAGCTCTTTTGTATTTAATAAAACCCCACACCTCCCTCCCTTCCCCTGACCTGTACAGACTCAGTCTCTGTCCTGAAGGGCAGCCCAAGGGCTTTTCCTCAGAGTGGACCCCACCACACCCACTATCTGAGACCAGAGACAGAGAAAAGAAAGATCTGACACTTATATAGAATCTTTCCCATCACCAGAAGGGCCCAAAGAGTTTCACAGACCATGGACTGTTTCTGAAGAACCGACACTGTTTTATAGGAAACACTGCAGTCAATCTGCTCCCAGCAAAGTCCCACAAACAGTGAATGAGATTTGACAGGATGGGGAGTTTCTGGTCATGTTGGTTGTGAGAGTGATGTTGGTTCAGGACACCGGGAGAACTCCCAGCTCTTCAAATGATGTCCCAGTCGGGTCTCCAGTTAATGGTTCATCCAAAACATGACACCTCCAGCAGAGCAGCACTCCCCCAGTGCTGGACTGTATAGACTGGAGTGGGACATCAACCCACAACTTGTTCACTCAACACCCAACTGAGGCAGACTGACACCCAGTTACTGACAATGGATCATTTCACCACTTGTCACATCTACTTAATGCATGTTCTCACATCCCCATCTCTATGAAAGCTGCAGTATTAATAAAATTAAATAAACCTGTTTAAAACCCTTTTACTCCCATTTCCTCCCCACATATTTTGAAAAACTGACTCATGTCTGGGGATTGATTCCACAGACACCTCCAGTATTGCTCCCAATTCACCATCCTTCACCTGTGAGACTGCACAGTCAGTGTGGGGAAAAGGGACTGAAGGAATTCCCGATCCTGTCCTCACTCTCACACTCTGCAGCAGGTTGTAGTGATCGGGAGCAGCAACTGTGAGTTTCCCCTCTGTAGTACCTGGGTACTGAGGCCAATTACAGAGTCTGCCAACCGGGTCAATGCTCCGGCTGAGATCCACCAACTTAGCATCACCCAGTAATCTGTGCTTTTATTGCTGGTCTGTTAGGATCAGCTCACCATTCCCTGTACTCACTCAGGTAGTGAATAATCAATCAGGGGATTTACCTGGGGAACTGGTTTACAATAAATTCTTCAGTCTTTCATGCAATCAACTTAATTCAACTAATCAAACCGTGAACTTCAAAGAGAATAAAGTGGTTTAAAGATGAAACTGTTTGAGCCCTGGTTGCTGGGAGATCAGAGACATTTACTTTCATGTACCTTCATCATGTCGAGCAGAGCGCTCACTGCTGTCACGGCTGTCACTGCTCCCATCTTTGCCACTTCTAAGTCCTGCAGCAAGGCACTGATTCAACACCAGAAAACAAAGAACTAAAAGGCACGCCTTCATCATCATCCACAGAGTTCCTCAGGATTAGAAAGCTGCAGCAGAAATGTTCTGAATCCAGACTTGCAGAGATTTCTGCTTTTATGCTGACTGAAACAGTGAGTGACTCTGCACTCTTGTAATGTCCTGTGGTGTTTCCTTTCTGTGTAAGGGTGGATCAGTTGGCAGGTTGGCTCAGTTGGAATGTCATTATATTTTAGATCATAAGATCTTATGTCTGGTTATCAGACCAAGTCTTTACACATGAGCTCAACTGACAGGATTTGCCAGGTACACAAATATGATATTTAACACGTTAACTCCTTCCAGTATTGTCATGTGATAGATCACTGCACTTCTAATTGATGGTGAATGCAAACGCTTCATCCTTATCTTTTTCACTGATGTACCAGACTCCCCATCATTGAAGATGGGGATGTTCATCGAACCTTCTTCGGTAGTTAATTATTTAATTGTCCACCACCATCACAACTGGATTTGGCAGGACTGCAGAGTTTTGATCTGATCTATTGTTTGTGAGATCACTTAACTCTTTCTAAAGCATGCTGTTTCCACCATTTAGCATGTTATGTCATCTTATGTTGTAACTTCACCATGTTAGCAGCTAATTTTTAGGTATGCCTGGTGCTGTTCCCTGCATGTCTCCTATACTCCTCATTTAAGCAGGGTTAGTCCTGTGGATGGTGATACTCATACAGTGAGGAATTTACCAAGTTATTAGTTTACAGACTGTGGCTGAATACAATTCCACATCTGTTCTGAATCGATCCCACTGAACATGGTGGTTGTGTCACACAACACGATGGAGGGAGTCCTAGTGTGAAGATGGAACTTTGTATGCTAAAGTTTTTTATACAGTTCTAGCATAACATCCCTGATCTTATAATCCACTCCACAGTCAATAATGGAAAGTATCCCTTATGCATTCTTAATCACCTTATCTACCTGTCCTGCTGTCTTCAGGGAATCTGTGTTGTTATGACCAAGACCGGAGGAGTGCAGTGTTTAATCTAATCCCTCTTCTCCACAGGTCACAAATATATTTAAATTTTCCCACTTACTGATACAGTCAATCATACACTCTATTTTTCCCCAGAATAAAACACACTAACAAGGTTTCTTTAATAAACAGCAAAATTACCAGTTTATTATAAACCAAGTCTTAACCAGTAATGAAGTAAAACGTACACACACACATTGAAATATTAAAGACCCTTATTTATCTTAGCACCTCACACACACACACACACACACACACAAATATATACACACCGCTCAACTGCGTAATTAAAAGGGAGTTTTGTTTATAGCTGTTGCAGCAGCAGAAGGTGAAAAAACTCTTAGGCTGAAAAGAAGGTATGGAAAGATGTCCTTTGCTTTGATTCAGCATCCTAATTGCATATAGGCAGATGTCACTAGGATCTTAGTAGAACTGTTCTTTCAGGTGATGTTGAAGATCAGTTTGGGTAGGCTTTCCAAGAGATGCAGCTACAGAGGCTACAAATAGGTCTTACAGTAGGAATGCTGTAATAGGGTTTCAGTTCCCACACATTCGGTGTGCAAGGTTTCTTCAAACATGCAGGGTTTTCAAATACAGAAGGAAATATAAATCTGACACACTGAATACAGGATTTATTTTCAAGAGACAGAGCTGAGCTGTTATTCTTCTGGTAGGCAAAAACCAACTGTCTGTTGTAACAGTTCAAATTGAAACTAAAACCTTCCAGATGTGAAGCCTCTTGTCATTTATAAACCTTGGGAAGGTTTTTACAAAGCAGCAAGCCAAGTTAAAAAAAACAACCCCTGCTGGGTGATTATCCAGAGATAGGTGTCTTCCAGTAAGACTTGTTTACCAGCCAAATCCAGGAACCTTCTAGTGATTTTTTTGTTTAAACACAAAGTTCAGCAATCTTTTCAAGATTATTGATGAATTAGTGCCCATAATTCAAATATAAGTCCTTGACATATTTTACAAAAGAAATAGAAGCAATTTCCTAACACCTCCACCCTTGGAGAAATGAAACTCCATTTGAAATGCATTTCATTGCAAAATGTAAACATAAATGGAAGATGAAAACATTTTAAAATACATTTTCACACTCATCCCCATTCAGTCTTTCCTTGCAGTTAATACAATTTTGTTTTTTTACCATCTTTGCACTCAAATAACTAAAACAAAGCTGGATTCATGATAAAGCATCTACAATAACATTATTTTTGTCCACATTGTGAATAATCGTTAAGTGATAGGGCTGTAATAATAAACTCAATTGGAATAGTCTGGCATTCTGATTTTTATTTTTTTCGAACAAGTTTATCATCCAATCAGTTGATTGCAAACCTCTAAACAGAACCCCCCAGTTGTTGCAAATGTTTCTTCCAAGAGTCACTGTAGACCAGCACATCATCAAGTTAAACTGCACAGTTAGGAACACTGGCTACCACTGGGTTCACTAGTCACTGAGATGTTGCTGGAGCAGCCCCTAGCCTGTATGGTATCACTTGGTACAGGAAAAAAATCATATGGTGTGATCAAAGCTGATTTTTCTTTAGCCTGGGAGTGTTAAAGGAACTTTAACAAATTTATTTTTTTAAGATACATGGCACTGCCAATTCTGTCAATACAGTCTTCCAAGCGAGGGATTGGGTAGGAGCCTGTCCTTGTTATTGCATTAACTTTTCTGCAGTCTTTGCAAAGTCCAGTTGAACCATCAGGTTTAGGCGCTAATACTACTGGTGAACTCCAGTTGCTTTGATTGGGTTCTATTAGGTAGTTCTCCTTCATGCATTGGTTTTCTGCTTTTACTTGGGCCTGTTTCTCTGGACTTAAGCAGTAAGAATGCTATTTTATAGGAACAGATTCCCTAACATCCACATCATGTGTGACTAAGGTTGTACATCCTGGCTTATCTGTATGGACTCTTTTAAATGCTGTGAGTAGCCTTGTTAGAGCTTCTCATTGTTCTGCATCTAAATATGAAAGCATAGTGTCCAATCTCCTTTGCAATTCGGTAATGGCTAACTGGATGGTAGGAAGTTCAATTGCAGAATTGTCTAGCCCTCCTTCTGCCTCATCCTCACTAACCCTTTCATCCTTCACTGTCTCTACTACCTGACATACCTGTGCTTGCTTATCCTCCTCCCTGTGATAATATTGTTTCAACATATTAATGTGACACAGTCAATTCTTTTTCCAGTGATCTGGGGAGTCAATCAAATAAATTTACCTTACCAATTCTCTTGACCACTGTCTATGGACCAGTGAACAATGCTTTCAATGGTTCACCTTGTAAGGGTTGTAATACTAATACTTCATCCCTTGGTTGAAAGGTTCCAGTCTTAGCATGCTTATCTGCCCATTTTTTCATAGTTGTTTGGGAAGCTTTAAGCTGTTTCTGAGTTACTTTTCAAGCTCTCGTGAGCCAGGCCTAGAACACAGATACATAATCTAGTATAGAAGATTCATCCTTCTGTTCCAAAAACCTTTCCTTTCATTAGTTTTAGAGGATCTCTTATCTCATGTCCATAAACTAATTCAAAAAGCCTGTAGACTCATTAGGTAAATCTCTCGTGGCAAACAAAAGAAATTCTACCCCTTTATCCCAATCATGATATTCATGACAGTATGTCCTAATCATCATTTTGAAGGTCTTATGGTACCTTTCTAAAGCTCCCTGTGTCTGTGGGTGGTATGCTGAAGACTAACTGTATTACACCCAAATTACTCATAACTTCCTGAAAACATTTAGACATAAAATTGGAACCTTAATCCGACTGAATCTCAATCTATAATCCATATCTAGTGAAGAACTGGGTTAACTTCTCTACCACTACCTTAGCAAAAACTGTTCTCAATGGAATGGCCTCTGGGAACCAAGTAACCAAATCCATGATAGTGAGTATATATTGGTGTCATGCTTTTGTTTTCAGTAAAGGTCCTACACAGTCTACCAACACCCTACTAAATGGTTCCCAATAACTGCTACAGGAGTTAGAGGCTCCGGTTTTATGGCAGGTTGCAGCTTTCCCACAATCTGGCACATATGGCACGTTTTACAAAACTGCACCACGTCCTTGGAAATACCTGGCCAGTATAAATGGTGATTTATATGTGATTTGGTCTTCTGGATCTCTACATCTCCCACTATAGGAATTTCATTTGTTAACCATAATATTTCCCAGTGATACTTAGGCAGTACCACTATCTGGTGAACTACCATCCATTCTTCATCTACAGGTCTGTGACGAGGTCTCCACTTCCTCATCAGAATTCCATCTTTAATATAATAGCTTTCTGGAACCCCTTTTGTCTCAGCTTCTGTTCGAGCTGATTGTGCCACTTTATTTAACTCTGGATCAGCTTGCTGACCTGTGATCAGAGAAGAATTATAAAACATTTCCTTTGGATTATCCAAATCAGCAAAGAAAGTTTCAGATATTCGACTATCTGTCGGTGGTGCCAATTTTACCTCTGACAATGGAACTTGTTTAACCATTGTTCAGGTTACGACACATGAAGGAAAAATTCCTGGTACCTTTCCTGTAACTGTTCTGTCTCTTTAACTTCCCTTGGGTTTTCTGTGACTACTGGAGAAGCCATTACTTTCACTCCAGCCAAATCATTTACCAGGATTAGGTCAACTTCCTCTACCAGCAAACTATGGACAACTCCTACAGTTACCATTCCAGACATTAGGGCCAGACTTTACACTTACCAAACAAGCGGCTGTTTGCAGGGGTGGGGCGAAGAGGGTAGTGGTGTAAAATTAAGTGGGAGGAGGGGGACCATTCCTGACCTCCTCTTGTTGCTGCTGCAATTTTACTTTGGGTGGCGGCATCCAGAAATGTCCCTCTGCCCCAGGCCAATCAAAGCCCTTAACTGGCCAAGTAACTGGCACTTAAGTGAAACCAGGCGGCCTTCTTGCGGGCTGGTGGGGAGCCTCCTGATGGGGCCCAAGGAGGGCTGTCTTCGAAGCCCCAATCACCTCCAATGCACAACATTCCCCCACCCCCGCGTTAAACCCCCCTTGCCTCGCTGAGGCCCAAGCAATTATCCTCGGCAAGGCTACAAAAACTTCTCTTAATTCTGGGGCCATCCTTCCTCTTGCTTCCAGTGGCTGGGTGTAGTCCCAGCACTGGCCATCGCTCCCAGTGGTGATGCTGGGACTAAGAGCTGCCAGCCTGCTGATTGGTCGGCAGCTCCATTCGGCCTCAAGGAGGTAGAAGGCCCACCCAAGATCAATTAAAGGCCTGGCTAGCGAAAAATCCCAGTCTGGCTCCTCAGACCCACAGAGGTGGGCTCACCACTGACTTTTCAGGTGGTGAATGGGGCCTCCCACCCAATGAAACGTTCCAGCCTCGGTCACACTCTAGGTGAACCCGATACAAAGGTACAGGTATATAATCCCCATCAATACCATTCACTAAAACTTTATCATTCAGTGTGCTCTCTGGTAGAAATGTTATTCCTTTACCCAGCAAAAGATTTTGGGCGGCTCGTGTATCCCTAAATATAACTATAGGTTTGCCTGCTTTACCTGAGGGATAAGGCGTGACTTTTCCTTTCGACAAGAATTCCACATAACTCTCAGGTATCTTATTCTCAACCCCTGCACTCACATTGGTTTTATTATTTGGCTTTACAGCTTCTGTCAGAGCTTCAGCCTGATCTGCTCTACTGTCGATCAGGTCTCCTTTGTCTACATTGGTTTTGTGTGTCCCATCGGTTCAGCTCACAACTTCCAGCATTCTGCTCCAAGATGTCCCACTTTGTGACAATGGTAACACTTGGGCTTACGGACCTCACATCCACCCTCAGCACCTTCCTTTCTGGCCTGAGGAGGAGATTCCAGGGTGTTCCCAGCTGTCCCTTTTTGTTCCTGGCTACATGCTTTCCTTTCACTCTCTCACCTTCTATCCTTCTCGGGTTTATGGGATGACGAATAAAGGGTTTGAGATGATACACAAGCTCATAATCATCAGCAATTTCTGCTGCCTGTCTGGCCGTTGAAACCTTCTGGTTCTCTACATGGGTTTGTACCAATGGAGGGAGGGAACTTTTCAATTCTTCCAGTGGAATTAGTTCCCTAAGGTTCTCATGCATGGCTTCCATCTTTAGTTACTGTATCCAACGATCAAAATTAATTTATTTTACTCTCTCAAATTGTATATAAGTCTTCCCAGACAATCTCCGGAGGTTCTGAAATTTCTGTCAGTGAGCATCAGTGACTAACTCATACACAGTGGGAATAGCCTTTTTGCCATCTCGTAATCTGCAGAAGCCTCTTCAAAAAGCATTGCATAAACTTCATGAGCTTCTGCCGACCAGCCTGTTTTGCTTAGGCAGTGTCCAGCTTTCCTTTGGCCACCTCATCTGTTTGGCTATCTTTTCAAAAGAAATGAAAAATGCCTCTATGTCCTGTTCCTCAAACATAGGGAGGCCTGTTTCAGTTTAAACAGCTTTCCACTGGGTCCTGAGCTGGAGTCAGATCTTTCCTCATCAAAATCTGGTTTTAACTCTAACCCCAATTTTGCTGCCAATGCTATTCGACTAACCTTGGTTAATACCTCAAATCACTCAAGGAAACAATAATATAAAAGCAAACTACTGCAGATGCTGGAAATCTGAAATAAAAACAAGAAATGCTGGAAATACTCAGCAGGTCTGGCAGCATCTGTGGTGAAAGAAGCAGAGTGAACATTTCAGGTTCTGAAGAAGGGTCGCTGACCTGAAAAGTTAACTCTACTTCTCTCTCCACAGATGCTGCCAGACCTGTTGAGTATTTCCAGCATTTCTTGTTTTTATTACACTCAAGGATACATCCTCCTTCCCCAGAAATGTCACAGCAACTGTGAAAGACATTCTGGTGGTATAAACTTTATTACACAAGAAACCTGGTTTGTTTATTTTTCCTTTTTCAGTTATTATTACCCCACTTACAATTAAACATCTTTGGTGTTGGGTTTATCCCGACAAAAGCCCTCAATTATATATGACAGACAAGGTGGGAGGAGTGCCTGTTTATTCTAATCCCACTTCTCCACAGGTCACAACAAATATTAAAATTTTCCCACTTACTGATGTAGTCAATCATACACTCTATCTTTCTCAGAATAAAACACACCAACAAAGTTTATTTAATAAACAGAATTATCAGTTTATTATAAACCAAGTCTCAACTAATAATGAAGTAAAACATACACACATAAATTCAAATTTTAATCTCCTTTATTGATCTTAGCCCCTCACACACACACACACATATACATATATATACACACTGGGTAATGGGGAAAATAAAATAAATTTCTCTTTATAGCTGTTACAAAGATGACAGAAGGAAAAAAACACATAGGCTGAAAAGAAGCTATGGAACAACGTCCTTTGTTCTGGTTATAGGCGAGTGTCACGAGGATCTTCCGAGAACTGTTCTTTCCAAGCAATGTTGAAGATCAGTTTGGGTAGGCTTTCCAAGAGATGCAGGTACAGAGGCTACAGATAGGTCTTATAGCAGAAATGCAGCGACAAGGTTTCAGAACCCACACAGTCAGTGTGAAAGGTTCTTCAAACGTGAAGGGCTTCTTCAAATGCAGAAGGAAATAGGAATCTGACAGACTAGTTGCAGGAATTATTTTCAAGAGAGAGAGGGAGAGTTGAGCTGTTCCTCTGGTAGACAAAAAGCAACTGTCTGTTGTAATGGTTCAAACTGAAACTAAAACCTTCCAGATGTTAAGCCTCTTGATATCTATAAATCTTGGCCTGTCACTTCTTTGTAAACATATGCCCAAGTCAGAAACAACCCCAGCTAGGTGATTATCCATGGACAGGTGCCTTCCAGTAAGACTTGTTTACCAGCCAAATCCAGGAAACTTCTGGTGATCGCTTTTGAAAATTACATGAAATTTAACAACCTCTTCAAGTTTCCAGATGAATCAGTGTCCATAATTCAAATAATAAATAATCCATAGGTCCTTAACATATTTTACAAAAGAAATAGAAACTATCTCCTATCAGTGGATAAGGTGTCTGATGTCCCTTTGTTCCTCTACATTCCTCAGAATTCTATTCCCTTGCCTTGTTTGCCATCCCAAATGCATTACTTCTCTGGATTGAATTCATTTATCACTTTTCTACCCACCTGACCAGTCCATTGATATCTTCCTGCAGTTTACAGTTATCCTCCTCACTATCAAAAAAAAAAGGCCAATTTTTTGTTCATTTGCAAACTTCTTAATCATGTTCTCAATATGTTTGTGTCATGAGCAAACTTGGAAATATTACATTTGGTCCCCACACCCAAATCCTTGATATAAAAACAGAAAGTGATGGAAATACTCAGCAGGTCAGGCAGCATATGTGGAGAGAGAAAGAGAATTAATGTTTCAGGTCTGTGACCTTTCATCAGAACTGGCAAAGGTTAGAAAAGTTTTAGGATTTAAGAAAGTGAAGGGTGTGGTGTGATGGGGAAGAAAACAAAAGGGAAACTGTGTGATAGGGCAGAAGGCAGGAAAGATTAAATAACAAAGATGTCATGGGACAAAGGTAAAGAGAGTGTTAATGGTTGTGGTGAAAGACAAAGTATTATTCTGGAGAGAATGTTCATGGTGGAGTAATGAGCAGCTCTGTCCAAAATCACAAGATGAAGAACGGGCAGCTGGTTAAACAAACTGTCTCCTTTTCACCATCGGCATCTAATACCTCAAAACCTCAATCCCCCACCAGGACGGTCTGAGGACTCTCACTTCCTGCTTGAACAGAGGCTCAACCAGTCCCCATCCACCACCACCCTCCTCCACCTGACTGAACTTGTTCTCACATTGAACAACTTCTCCTTCAACTCCACTCACTTCCTCCAAATAAATGGTGTTGCTATGGATACTCGCATGGGTCCTAGTTATGCCTGTCTTTTTGTGGGATATGTCGATATGTCGAACATTCTTTGTTCCAGTCCTACTCAGTGCCCCTCTCTCACCTCTTTTTCTGGTACATTGATGACTGTATCAGTGCTGCTTCCTGCTCCAACCCGAACTGGAAAACTTCATCGACTTTGCTTCCAATTTCCACTCTTCTCTCACTTTTACATGGTCTATCCCCAACACTTCCCTTCCCTTCCTCGACGTCGATGTCTCCAGATCTGGGAAAAGGCTTTCAACTAATATTTATTATAAGCACACTGACTCCCACGGCTACCTCGAATACACTTCCTCACACTCTTTCTCCTGTAAGGAATCCATCCCATTCCCCCAGTTTCTCCATCTCCGATACAACCTTCCACAACAGCAATTCTGATCTGTCTTCCTTTTTCCTCAACCAAGGATTCCCCCCCACTTTGGTTGACAGGGCCCTCAACCGTGTCCGACCCATTTCCCGCACTTCTGTCCTCACCACTTCCCCTCCCTCCCAGAACTGTGACAGGGTTCCCCTTGTCTTCACTTTCGACACCACCAGCCTCCACATCCAGAGGATCATCCTCCGCCATTCTGTCACCTCCAGCGTGATGTCACCACAAAACACATCTTCCCTTCCATTCCCCTGCCAGCATTCCAAAGGGTTCATTCCCTCCGCGACACCCTGATCCACTTCTCCATCACCCCCGACACCTTATTCACTTCCCACGGCACCTTCCAATGAAATCACAGGAAGTGTAATACCTGCCCGTTTAATCTACTCTCCTCACCATCTAAGGCCCCAAAGACTCCTTCCAGGTGAAGTAGTGATTTATTTGTACAGCTTTCAATTTTATCCACTGTATTCACTGTTCATAATGTGGTCGCCTCTACATTGGAGACAGCAAACGTAGATTGAGTGACTGCTTTGAGGAACACCTCTGCTCAGTCCGAAAGTATGACCCCAAGCTTCCAGTTTCTTACCATTTCAACTCACCACCCTGCTCTCAAGCCTACATTTCTGTCCTTGACCTGCTGCAGTGTTCCAGTGAACATCAACACAAGCTCGGGGAGCAGCACCTCATCTTTAGATTGGGCACTCTACAGCCTTCCAGACTCAACACTGAGTTCAACAATTTCAGAGCATGACTGGCCTTTGTTATATTTTTCTCATTTTGTGTTATTTTATTTTTTAACCATGTGTCTGTTTTTCATGTGGTGCTTTTGGACAGAGCTGTTCATTACTCTGCCATTAACACTCTCTCTGGATTGTTGTTCATCACAAGCATTAACACTTTCTTTGCCTTTGTCCCAAGACGTCTTTGTTATTTAATCTCTCTTGCCCTCTGCCCTATCACATACCGTTTCTTTTTTTCTCTTCCCCACCAACAACACCGTCTCCCCCTTCACTTGCTTCAAACCTAATCTTTCCTAACCTTTTCCAATTCTGATGAAAGGTCACAGAACTGAAACGTTAACTCTGCTTCTCTCTCCACAGATGCTGCCAGACCTGCTGAGTATTTCCAGCACTTTCTGTTTTTATTTCAGATTTCCAGCATCTGCAGTATTTTGCTTTTATCCAAATCCTTGATATAGATTGTGAATAGCTGGGGATGAAGTACTGATCCTTGAGGTACCCCACGAGTCACGACCTGCCAAGCTGACAATGACCTGTTTATTCTTACTCACTGTTTTCTGTCTGTTAACCAATTCTCAACCCATGCCCATATATTACCCCCAATCTCATGCACTCTAATTTTACTTACTATCCTCCTGTGTGAGACCTTATCGAAAGTCTTCTGAAAATCCAAATACACCAGATCCACTGGTTCTCTCTTATCTATTCTGCTCGTTACATTGTCAAAAGCTCTAACAGGTTTGTCAAACATGATTTCTCTTTCATAAATCCATGTTGACTCTGCCCAATCCATCACAATTTTCTAAGTGTCCATTTATCACATCCCTTCGAGTAAATTCTAGCCTTTTCCCTCCTACTGATATCAGGGTAACAGGTCTGTAGATCCCCATTTTCCCTCCTCCTCCTTGCTTAAATAGTGGGGTCACATTTTCTGCCTTCCAATCTGCAAGAACTGCTCCAGAATCTATAGATTTTTGGAAGATGACCACCAATGCATCCACTGTCTCTACAATAATTCATTCTTTCTCATTGCACAATACTAGATCTAAAATAGCCCGTTCTCTAGTTGGTTACTCAGCGTACGGTTCTAGAAAACCATTCATACATTCCAGGAATTCACTCATAGCATTCGTGCTAATTAAGTTTACCCAGTCTATATGTAAGTTGAAGTTCCCCATGATTACTGTATTACCCCTGCTACATGCAACCCTGATTTAATTTTTCGTACCGTGCCCTATATTACCACGACTGTTTAGTGGCCTGTAAACAACTCCTACTAATGTTTGCTGCCCTTTGCTGTTACCTAGTTCCACCCAAATTGATTCTACATCTCGATCTTCCGTTCTAAGATCCTCTCTCACTTAATGTACTGATCTCATCCTTTATTAGCAGCACTACCCCACCTCCTTTTCCTTTTTTCCTCTCCTTCCTAAATGTTGAATACCCTTGAACATTCAGTTTCCAGTGTTGGTCACCCTGCAGCCACATCTCTGTAATGGCAATTAGATCATAGCTGTTTACGTCCATTTGTGCCATCAATTCATCTACTTTTTTGCGACTGCAATGTGCATTCAGATAGAATGCCTTTAATTTTGTCTTATTATTTTCACAAACTCTAGCCGTATCTGCTGCCGCACTCTAAAGTTAGTACACTCTGTCCCTTTCTGCCACACCCAGATTATCAACTCACTTATTGCTAGTTTGCTCTCTTGCCTTGTCATCTCTCTTTCACTTATCAAATCTTCCCTCACTTGATCCCTCACCCCCTCTATTTAGTTTAAAGCCCTCTCTATCGCCCCAGTTATATGACTCACCAGAACACTGGTCCCAGCATGGTTCAGGTAAAGACGTTCCCAAAGGTACAGATCCTACTTTCCCAGCACTGGTGTCACTGCCCCATGAACTGAATCCCATTTCTCTCACACCAATCTTTGAGCCGTGCATTTAACTCTCTAATGTTATTTACCCTGCTCCAATTTGCTTGTGGCTGAGGTAATAATCCAGAGATTATTATCTTTGAGGTTCTGCTTTTCAATTTATACCCTATATGTTAATACTCCCTATGTAGAACCTCCTTCCTAGTCCTATCTATGTCATTGGTATCCACGTGGACCACAACAACTGATCCTCCCCCTCGCACTGCAAGTTCCTCTCCATCACTGAACAGATATCTCGATCCCTGGCACCATGCAGGCAACACAGCCTTCTGGACTCTCGCTGTTGGCGGCAGAGAACTGTGTCTATCCCCCTGACTATACTGTCCCCTACTACCATTGTATTTCTATTTACTGTGTTCAGCTTGAATGGTTTCCTGTACCATGGTGCCATGGTCAGTTTGCTCATCCACCCTGCAGCCCTCGCTCTCATCCATACAAGCTGAAAGAACCTCAAACCTGTTGGACAATTGTAAGGGCTGAGGCTCCTCCACTTCTGCCTTCTCGATCCCCTTACCTGCCTCACTCAGTCACACCTCCCCTGTCCCTGACCACTGAACAATTCAGAAGACTCTATCCTATAGGGTGTGATTGCCTTCTGGAACAAAGTGTTCCAGTAACTATCCCCTCCCTGATACATCGCAGTGTCCATAGCTCAGTCTCCAGCTCATCTACCTGAGCCAAAGCTCCTCGAACCACAGACATTTACTGTGAACGTGGTTGCTGTGGATCACATTGGAGTCCATGAGCTCACACATACTGCAGCTGTGAAACATCACCTTCCCGGCCATCCTTATTGTGTTTTCATTTACTAATGAATAAATTATTTTCTCAATGAATTGTTGAATTAATGCCTCTCCTCACCAGCACTTGCTTTGATGAATTTAAAATCTTGGTAATGCAATAAAACGTACCACTTAAAATAAAAGAAAACAGTAGACTTACCTGCTTCTTACTTCCCTTTTGCTTGCATATCTTAACGAAATTATCAGGTAGTTACTTAAAAATTAGTAGTCTGAAGAGACCACGTCTGCTGACGAGGTCAAAGGCTTTGGTGAGATCAATGAAAGCAATGTAGAGGGGCATCTGTTGTTCACGGCATTTCTCCTGTATCTGACGAAGGGAGAACAGCATGTCAATGGTTGATCTCTCTGCACGAAAGCCACACTGTGCCTCAGGGTAGACGCGCTCGGCCAGCTTCTGGAGCCTGTTCAGAGCGATTCGAGCAAAGACAATTCAACATGGTGGCTCCTCATCAGAGCCCTTTCCTATCCTGAGTGGTGTGAAACAGGGCTGTGTTCTCGCACCCACACTTTTTGGGATTTTCTTCTCCCTGCTGCTTTCACATGCGTTCAAATCCTCTGAAGAAGGAATTTTCCTCCACACAAGATCAGGGGGCAGGTTGTTCAACCTTGCCCGTCGAAGAGCGAAGTCCAAAGTACGGAAAGTCCTCATCAGAGAACTCCTCTTTGCTGACGATGCTGCTTTAACATCTCACACTGAAGAGTGCCTGCAGAGTCTCATCGACAGGTTTGCGGCTGCCTGCAATGAATTTGGCCTAACCATCAGCCTCAAGAAAACGAACATCATGGGGCAGGACGTCAGAAATGCTCCATCCATCAATATTGGCGACCACGCTCTGGAAGTGGTTCAAGAGTTCACCTACCTAGGCTCAACTATCACCAGTAACCTGTCTCTAGATGCAGAAATCAACAAGCACATGGGTAAGGCTTCCACTGCTATGTCCAGACTGGCCAAGAGAGTGTGGGAAAATGGCGCACTGACACGGAACACAAAAGTCCGAGTGTATCAGGCTTGTGTCCTCAGTACCTTGCTCTACGGCAGCGAGGCCTGGACAACGTATGCCAGCCAAGAGCAACGTCTCAATTCATTCCATCTTCGCTGCCTTCGGAGAAGACTTGGCATCAGGTGGCATGACTATATCTCCAACACAGAAATCCTTGAAGCGGCCAACACCCCCAGCTTATACACACTACTGAGTCAGCGGCGCTTGAGATGGCTTGGCCATGTGAGCCGCATGGAAGATGGCAGGATCCCCAAAGACACATTGTACAGCGAGCTCACCACTGGTATCAGACCCATCGGCCGTCCATGTCTCCGCTATAAAGACGTCTGCAAACGCGACATGAAATCGTGTGACATTGATCACAAGTCGTGGGAGTCAGTTGCCAGCATTCGCCAGAGCTGGCGGGCAGCCATAAAGACAGGGCTAAATTGTGGCGAGTCGAAGAGACTTTGTAGTTGGCAGGAAAAAAGACAGAGGCGCAAGGGGAGAGCCAACTGTGCAACAGCCCCGACAAACAAATTTCTCTGCAGCACCTGTGGAAGAGCCTGTCACTCCAGAATTGGCCTTTATAGCCACTCCAGGCGCTGCTTCACAAACCACTGACCACCTCCAGGCGTGTATCCATTGTCTCTCGAGATAAGGAGGCCCAAAAGAAAGAAAAGAAAGAAGAACTTAAAAATTAGTAATTTTTATTTTACTTTCCTCTAATTTCCAGCTCCTAACTGGTGCACCCTAACAGCAGTGTACAAACTGTGATTTCACATCAGTAACTCACCAACCAACCACCTTACAGCTTTCCTGTGATGTGACTGTTTGATTCTTTGTTGAACTCAGAGCAACTACAGCATAGGTTAGAAAGAGAAAAGGGTTTTCTAAAACGTGCCTTCAAATACTTCCAATGCAGGTGCAGTACTGCTTAGTTAGAGGAAGGCTCCCTCTGCACTGTTCCATAAAACAATTCCAGTATAGGTACAGCACAGATTAGGTACAGAGTAGAGCTCCCTCTGCACTGTCCCATAAAATAATCCCAGTATAGGTACAGCACAGATTAGGTACAGAGTAGAGCTCCCTCTACACTGTCCCATAAAATAATCCCAGTATAGGTACAGCACAGATTAGGTACAGAGTAGAACTCCCTCTGCACTGTCCCATAAAATAATCCCAGTATAGGTACAGCACAGATTAGGTACAGAGTAGAGCTCCCTCTACACTGTCCCATAAAATAATCCCAGTATAGGTACAGCACAGATTAGGTACAGAGTAGAACTCCCTCTGCACTGTCCCATAAAATAATCCCAGTGTAGGTACAGCACAGATTAGGTACAGAGTAGAACTCCCTCTACACTGTCCCATAAAATAATCCCAGTATAGGGACAGCACAGATTAGGTACAGCGTAGAACTCCCTCTACACTGTCCCATAAAATAATCCCAGTATAGGGACAGCACAGATTAGGTACAGAGTAGAACTCCCTCTACACTGTCCCATAAAATAATCCCAGTATAGGTACAGCACAGATTAGGTACAGAGTAGAACTCCCTCTGCACTGTCCCATAAAATAATCCCAGTATAGGTACAGCACAGATTAGGTACAGAGTAGAGCTCCCTCTACACTCTCCCATAAAATAATCCCAGTATAGGTACAGCACAGATTAGGTACAGAGTAGAGCTCCCTCTACACTGTCCCATAAAATAATCCCAGTATAGGTACAGCACAGATTAGGTACAGAGTAGAGCTCCCTCTACACTGTCCCATAAAATAATCCCAGTATAGGTACAGCACAGATTAGGTACAGAGTAGAACTTCCTCTGCACTGTCCCATAAAATAATCCCAGTATAGGTACAGCACAGATTAGGTACAGAGTAGAGCTCCCTCTACACTGTCCCATAAAACAATTCCAGTATAGGTACAGCACAGATTAGGTACAGAGTAGAACTCCCTCTGCACTGTCCCATAAAATAATCCCAGTATAGGTACAGCACAGACTAGGTACAGAGTAGAGCTCCCTCTACACTGTCCCATAAAATAATCCCAGTATAGGTACAGCACAGATTAGGTACAGAGGAGAACTCCCTCTGCACTGTCCCATAAAATAATCCCAGTGTAGGTACAGCACAGATTAGGTACAGAGTAGAACTCCCTCTACACTGTCCCATAAAATAATCCCAGTATAGGTACAGCACAGATTAGGTACAGAGTAGAACTCCCTCTGCACTGTCCCATAAAATAATCCCAGTATATGTACAGCACAGATTAGGTACAGAGTAGAGCTCCCTCTACACTGTCCCATAAAATAATCCCAGTATAGGTACAGCACAGATTAGGTACAGAGTAGAACTCCCTCTGCACTGTCCCATAAAATAATCCCAGTATATGTACAGCACAGATTAGGTACAGAGTAGAGCTCCCTCTACACTGTCCCATAAAATAATCCCAGTATAGGTACAGCACAGATTAGGTACAGAGTAGAACTCCCTCTACACTGTCCCATAAAATAATCCCAGTATAGGTACAGCACAGATTAGGTGCAGAGAAGAACTCTCTCTACACTGTCCCATAAAATAATCCCAGTATAGGTACAGCACAGATTAGGTACAGAGTAGAACTCCCTCTACACTGTCCCATAAAATAATCCCAGTATAGGTACAGCACAGATTAGGTACAGAGTAGAACTCTCTCTACACTGTCCCATAAAATAATCCCAGTATAGGTACAGCACAGATTAGGTACAGAGTAGAACTCCCTCTGCACTGTCCCATAAAATAATCCCAGTATATGTACAGCACAGATTAGGTACAGAGTAGAGCTCCCTCTACACTGTCCCATAAAATAATCCCAGTATAGGTACAGCACAGATTAGGTACAGAGTAGAACTCCCTCTACACTGTCCCATAAAATAATCCCAGTATAGGTACAGCACAGATTAGGTGCAGAGAAGAACTCTCTCTACACTGTCCCATAAAATAATCCCAGTATAGGTACAGCACAGATTAGGTACAGAGTAGAACTCCCTCTACACTGTCCCATAAAATAATCCCAGTATAGGTACAGCACAGATTAGGTGCAGAGAAGAACTCTCTCTACACTGTCCCATAAAATAATCCCAGTATAGGTACAGCACAGATTAGGTACAGAGTAGAACTCCCTCTGCACTGTCCCATAAAATAATCCCAGTATATGTACAGCACAGATTAGGTACAGAGTAGAGCTCCCTCTACACTGTCCCATAAAATAATCCCAGTATAGGTACAGCACAGATTAGGTACAGAGTAGAACTCCCTCTACACTGTCCCATAAAATAATCCCAGTATAGGTACAGCACAGATTAGGTGCAGAGTAGAACTCCCTCTACACTGTCCCATAAAATAATCCCAGTATAGGTACAGCACAGATTAGGTACAGAGTAGAGCTCCCTCTACACTGTCCCATAAAATAATCCCAGTATAGGTACAGCACAGATTAGGTACAGAGTAGAGCTCCCTCTACACTGTCCCATAAAATAATCCCAGTATAGGTACAGCACAGATTAGGTACAGAGTAGAACTCCCTCTACACTGTTCCATAAAATAATCCCAGTATAGGTACAGCACAGATTAGGTACAGAGTAGAGCTCCCTCTACACTGTTCCATAAAATAATCCCAGTATAGGTACAGCACAGATTAGGTACAGAGTAGAACTCCCTCTACACTGTCCCATAAAATAATCCCAGTATAGGTACAGCACAGATTAGGTACAGAGTAGAACTCCCTCTACACTGTCCCATAAAATAATCCCAGTATAGGTACAGCACAAATTAGGTACAGAGTAGAACTCCCTCTGCACTGTCCCATAAAATACTCCCAGTATAGGTACAGCACAAATTAGGTACAGAGTAGAACTCCCTCTGCACTGTTCCATAAAATAATCCCAGTATAGGTACAGCACAGATTAGGTACAGAGTAGAACTCCCTCTACACTGTTCCATAAAATAATCCCAGTATAGGTACAGCACATGTTATGTACAGAGTAAAACTCGCTCCAAAAATCCCATCCAGTACTCTCGCGCACACACACACACACACACACACACACATGCACAAACACATACACACAAGAAGAGACAGAAAGAAAAAGGGGTAAGTGATTATAAGTGGGGTGTAAGTTTTGAGGGGGTGGGTGCGGTCCAGCAGGGGTCTGGTACTGAGTAAAGTTCACTGTCCACTCAAGTCTATTTATCGTCCCAGTGTCCAGTCTCCTTTAATGGACATCTGTGACTCTGTCAACTTAACATTTTACAGTTTCCTGCAGCTAACTGTCTCATTTTCACCATGGACATGCAATGTCTCTACACCTCCATCTGGCACTAAGACGGTCTGAGGGCTCTCAACTTCTTCCATGAACTAAGGCCCAACCAGTCCCCATCCACCACCAGCCTCTTCAATCTGACTGAATTTGTTCTCACATTGAACAACTTCTCCTTCACCTCCACACACCTCCTCCAAATAAAGGGTGTTGCTATGGACAATGTCGCACACACACGTGTGACAATACAAAATTATGGACAAAATTTACTCCCCGCTCCCCACGCCCCACTCAGTGTTCCCCACTCCCCACTCAGTGTTCCCTGCTCAGCGTTCCCCACTCCCCACTCATCGTTCCCCTGTCCCCATTCAGTGTTCCCCACTCCCCGCCCAGTGTTCCCGACTCAGCATTCCCCACTCCCCGCTCAGTGTTCCCCACTCAGTGTTCCCTGCTCAGTGTTCCCACTCCCTGTTCAGTATTCCCCACTTCTTGCTCAGTGTTCCCTACTCCCCACTCAGCGTTCCCCACTTCCTGCTCAGTGTTCCCAACTCAGTGTTGCCCACTCTCCACCCAGTGTTCCCAACTCCCCGCCCAGTGTTCCCCACTCAGTGTTCCCCGCTCCCCTTACCTTCCAGCAGAGCAGCAGACAGAAGTGGAGCTGTGGGAAGGACATCGGAGCAAGGAGCCGATAAATTTAGCCCGACGATCGCGGCATAGATCACTTGCCTTCCGAGAGTCCAGCCGCGCCAGAGTTTGAAAACAATATGAGCCAATGGCTGAGCAGTCCATAACCAGGGGTCACAGTCTGGGTTACACCTTTGAGGTATGCCATTTAGAACTGAGAGGAGGAGAAATTTCTTCACTCAGAGGGTGGTGAACCTGTGGAATTCTCTACCTCAGAAGGCAGTGGAGACTATGTCATTAAATATATTCAAGAAGAAGATAGATATATCTCTTAAAGGCAAAGGGATCAAGGGACATGGGGAGAAAGTGGGAATGGGGTACTGAATTAGACCATCAGCCATGATGTTTTTTGAATTTCGGAGCAAGCCCAAAGGGCCGAATGGCCTACTCCTGCTCCTATTCTCTATGTTTCTAAGATGGCCGAATACACAAACAGATGTGGTCGGACCAGTTTGGTCACATGACTATTTGAGTTTTTGAATTTGACCTTCCAACAGGGATTTTGAACTCAGAAGGCTGTTTTCTCCAGGACTGAGAACACCTTTCGCCTGTCTGCTCTCACCAGCTTCATAAACCATTGAAGACAGATGAACACCAAGAGAGAAAAGTCTCCTGCATTGAATAAGGTTTAAGGAGAATAAAAGCAAAATACTGCAGATGCTGGAAATCTGAAAGAAAAACAAGAAATGCTGGAAATACTCAGCATCTGTGGAGAGAGAAGCAGAGTTAACATTTCAGGTCAGTGACCTTTCATCAGAACTGGCAGATATAAAAAATATGAAAGATTTTAAGCAAGTAAAGTGGGGGTGGGGCAAGAGATAACAAAAGAGGTGTTGATAGGACAAGGTCACAGAATAGCTGACCAGAAGGTTATGCAGCAAAGGCAAACAATATGTTCATGATGTGCAGAAAGACAAAGCATTAGTACAGATAGGGTGTTAATTGACTGAAAACTGAACAGCCAAAGGCACAAACATGAAAATAAAGTGTGTAGGCACAGTAGAAACAAACTGAAAAAACTAAATTAAAATAAACTCAAAAAAGAAAAAAAAGTAAAAAATAACGAAAAATAAAAGTAAAAAGGGGGCCCGTCATGCTCTGAAATTACTGAACTCAATGTTCAGTCCGGCAGTCTGTAGTGTGCCTAATCGGTAAATAAGATGCTGTTCCTGGAGCTTGCGTTGATGTTCACTGGAACACTGCAGCAATCCCAGGACAGAGATGGGAGCATGAGAGCAGGGGTGTGTGTTGAAATGGCCAGCAACCGGAAGCTCAGGGTCCTTCTTGCGGACTGAGCAGAGGTGTTCTGCAAAGTGGTCACCCAGTCTGCGTTTGGTCTCCCCAATGTAGAGGAGAGCACATTGTGAGCAGTGAATACAGTATACTACATTGAAAGAAGTACAAGTAAATCACTGCATCACCTGAAAGGAGTGTTTGGGGCCTTGGATAATGAGGAGAGAGGAGATAAATGGGCAGGTATTACACCTCCTGCGATTGCAGGGGAAGGTGTCGTTCGAGGGGGATGAGGTGTCAGAGGTAATGGAGGAGTGGCCCAGGGTGTCGTGGAGGGAATGATCCCTTTGGAATGCTGACAGGAGAGAGGAGGGGAAGATGCCTTTGGTAGTGGCATCACACTGGATGTGGCAGAAATGGCGGAGGATGATCCTTTGGATGTGGAGGCAGATGGGGTGGAAAGTGAGGACAAGAGGAACCCTGTCACAGTTCTGGGAGGGAAGGGAAGGGGTGAGGGTTGAGGTGCGGGAAATGGGCTGGACATGGTTTAGGGCCCTGTCAACCACAGTGGGGGTGTGGGGGGGGAATCCTCGGTTGAGGAAAAAGGAAGACATATCAGAAGCGCTGTCGTGGAAGGTTGCATCATTAGAGGTGTCGGATACGGAGAAACTGGGAGAATGGAATGCTTACCTCGTCCAGGGAGCTGTGGGAGTCAGTGGGCTTTTAATGAATATTACTGGACAGCCTATCCTCAGAGATGGAGACAGAGAAGTCGAGGAAGGAAAGGGAAGGGTTGGAGATGGACCATGTAAAGGTGGTGAGAAGGGTGGAAATTAGAAGCAAAGTTGATAAAGTTTTCCAGTTCAGGGTGGGAGCAGGAAACAGCACCGACACAGTCATCAATGTACCGGAAAACGAGTTGGGGGAGGGGGCCTGAGTAGGACTGGAAGAAGGAATGTTCGACATATCCCACAAAAAGACAGGCATAACTAGGACCCATGTGGGTACTCACAGCAACACCTTTTACTTGAAGGGAGTGAGTAGAGTTGAAGGAGAAGTTGTTCAATGTGAGAACAAGTGCAGCCAGGCGGAAGAGGTTGGTGATGGATGGGGACTGGTTGGGCCTCTGTTCAAGGAAGAAGCAGAGTGCCCTCAAATCATACCGGTGGGCGATGGAGGTGCAGAGAGATTGGACGTCCATAGTGAAGAGGAGACGGTTGGGTCCAGGAAACTGGAAATTGTCAAAATGACATAGGGTGTCAGAAATGTCATGGAATGAAGGTGGGAAGAGACTGGACCAGGGGAGAAAAGATAGAGACAAGATAGGAAGAAATAAATTCAGTGGGGCAGGAAAAGGCTGAAACAATGTGTCTGCCGGCACAGTCCTGTTTGTGGATTTTAGGAAGGAGGTAGAAGCGGGCTGTCCAAGGTTGCAGGGCTGAGGTTGGAAGCTGGAGAAGGCAGCTTTCCTGTGACGTCACTGGTCACATTGTTTTCAAACTCTCACTCTCTCACCCACTCTTTTTATGCTGCGGCTTCACTATCGCTGTTCCCTGCTCTCCGAGTGAACTCTCGCGGTCTCTCCCGGTCACTTTATGCCCCGGCTCTGCTCTTGCTTTTTCCCGCTTGCTGAGTGAACTTTCGCTCTCTCTCCTCGTCTCTTTATGTTTTATGATAGAGACAGACACTAACACATTCCGAATATAAATCCACGGACAATGACACCTAATGGAAAACTGACAGTGCCAACAATTACTTTGTGTTTAGTTTACAGATGCAGCACTGAAACAGGCCCTTCAGCCCACCGAGTCTGTGCCGACCATCAACCATCCGTTTATACTAATCCTACACTAATCCCATATTCCTACCACATCCCCCTATATTTCCCTACCACGTACCTATACTAGGGGCAATTGCTCATGGCCAATTTACCTATCAACCTGCAAGTCTTTGGCATGTGGGAGGAAACCGGAGCACCCGGAGGAAACCCACGCAAACACAGGGAGAACTTGCAAACTCCACAGGAAGTATCCAGAATTGAACCCGGGTCACTAGAGCTGTGAGGCAGCGGTGCTAACCACTGTGCCACTGTGTTTGATGCAAAGTTTCCTGATATTACAGGAGGGTAACAGAAGCATTAGAGGGGCCTCTGTATGATTTTTGTGTGGGACGTTGACTCGCTTTTAACCCACAAGTTACTGTCTCTGGTATTCTTAAATCAAGATAGTGAGTTCATTGAGCACAGCAAGGATTTGCAAGCAATTCTAAACCAATGGCAGTCGTTAAACAGCAGAGTGCCCTCAGTTTGGCTTCCTGAGCTGCTGTGGTGAAGTCTTCTCTCTTGAGGTGTTCTGTTGACTGCAGGATGGTCTCTTCTCAAATCTTTTTGTGCTGATGTCTCTCAGCACCTTTCATTCATACCTGCACCCTGATCCTCTGACGGTTCCTTCATCCATATTAGGTTACATTCCACCTGCACCCTTTTGATTGATCAGTTTTGACCTCACCTTTCATACATTGTCTCTGAAGATAGCTTGATGGCCTAAGTCATTGTCACACAATGGGGAATGTTTGCTATCCCCATCAACATTCCAGTCATGAATAGTCTCCGAACACCTTTACTTACATTTCCATCATGAGGCCGACAAGTCTATCAATTATTGTGACCCTGAGCCTGTCTTAATTGAAATGCAGTAAGGTACTTATCAAAACATCCTGTCTCATAGCAAAGTCACTTCTGTTATTGTTGTTCCAGTTAAACCGTCTTCCACCATCTCTCCAATACAGCATACAAATATACATTTCACAGAACATGATTCTAAACACAAGGTCCAGAACTTAATTCTAATATAATACGTTGATACATATACAAAGTATAACTATTCCTGAACATAACCACAATATCATTTCAAATTATTCTACTTCAAAACATAGCACCTCATGTGAATTGTATCAGGCCACAACTTGCACAGATTCATCCAACAGATTAAACATGGCAGTTAACCCCTTAGTTCCTACAGTGCCCACCGTGAGGGTAAAATACCAGATGGCATTGATCCCTCATACATTACCCTTAAGTGGGGCATATTCTTTCATGGTCTCCTGTCTAATTCTCATTTTCTTTATCATCCCCATGATTTGTCTTAACGCACACACCAAAATCAAATTATCACCTATTGAACGATTACAAAGACATGGGAAATAATCCTGATCCAAGGGGGTATTTCAATGTTTAACCCCATGTCACACCAGTAACTCTCATCCCCTATCTCAGGGATTTCCTTATTAATTTCCTCATTTTATTGTTGCAGGACATAAAAGTGTTTGTTGGATGTATTGAGTCTTTGCAATAGCTCAGTCAGATGTTCAGGAAAAGGGGGAATGCCATAAACAAATCTACTAACATATTGATATAACTGCTCCTTGAGGTCATCTTTAACAGTGATATTTATTTGCTGATTATTCCTTATACTGAATAGGACCTTGTTTACTATCTGAGCCCTTAGAGAGGGACTAAAACAATATTCTCCCTTATTTATTTGACACATTAAACTGTCATATGTATACTCTGTGTGGGTAGTAACAACACAATACCTTCCCTCACCTTGGTAGACAGAGTGATTGGGGAACTCCTCTCCACTCACTATTTCCATTGTACAGTTGTGGGGGGTCTTTGTTCCAGGTTAATCCACATGCTGGAGCAGAGTTTTCTACAATATCATATGGGCAAACAAAGACATCCTCTGACTGGAGACCCCCAGACAAGTCAGGGGCAACCCAGGTGGTTTCATTGACTAGGGAGATATAATTAAGTGGATTTTTTTATCTAACAATGTGATTCCTCATTATTATCTGTTACTTAACAACTGTTGCAGTAATTCAAGATTCCCAAGATCAATTCTTTATTCTTTTGCTGAAGCTTGTTAATTCTGAATGATTGTCCTGTTCTCAGTACTTTTGTTTCAAGTAACAGATCAGGCATGGACTTGAAAGATTCTCCAGCTCTCCCTTTATCATATCCATCTTTTGAATCATTCCTCGCCCTTCAACTGTCTCTCTCTGAACTTTCATCTTGCTCCCTCTGTCCATTTCCAGGGTGTTTAATTCTATTCTAATTGTTTTAAAGTCAGTTACTATGGAATATTAATCAATGCCTTGATAATTTAAAACATGTTTCACTCGACTGACCACATTAACCATTCCATGTTGTACTGTTGTTAAGTTGGTGAACATGTCTGAGACCCATTCTTCAGTGCATTTCACCATGCATCTGCATGTTAGTTACTTTGTGCAAAACACATCACATTTCCACCAGTGTCCCAATATCATGTCACACATTCCTGACTCGCCAGTGATCTTAACAAAAGATCAAAAAGGGGAGGGGGTGAGGGAAGTGTTTCGAGACCTTGCTCATCTCCCCCTGCATGGTCCCAATGCGTTGGGCAGTGGCCAGAATGTCAAATTCAGTTCTCTTAAAAAAAACATAGGCAAGATACAAATCTCCAAGAGAAAGCTATCAATTTACAATTCATAACTGCACTCTCCTAACTCTTATTCGAAAGTTCTGAACTTCCTGGAAATTATGCACATTAATTTAACAGTTTGAGCTCTTATTCTGTCAATTTTTGCCCCCAAAATTCCTTGCTTAGATCTTACAGCAACCAGATTTTATTCCCAATTCTAATGAATTACAATTCTACTTCATTTTTGCGCCCTGGAGAAACCTGAATGTCCATTACCCAGAACGCTTTTAACTGAAGAATCAAACAGACCCTTAATCATTATCTCACTGTCGCGGCAGTTCCCACTGACACAACATCTTACTTCACAATAATATACTGGCAGGCGGACATGTAGTTGTCCCAGGCATTACCATTTTGTTTTGAAGTAAAATTTTGTTTATCTCCTTAAACTTCAAGTAAACTTCCCTTATGAGTGCTTGGAATAACAACTCATCAATTTGTGTTATCAATTCCAATTTTAGAAATAATTATCCCCAGGCTTGGTGCTTTTAAATGGTGCTTTTACATCAGATAAAAGTGTTTGCAGGTGTTTAGAGGTGACCTTCACATCTCTTGTTTTCAAGCACTTTGTCTTGAAAGATTTTCAAAACTTCTGGATTTCTTATTGTTCTTGTTTCTGTTTTTAAAAAAAGCACAAAGAATCCATTTGTCTCTGGTCAGGAGTCCAATGGGTTAACATGTCTAATTGTATCTGTGAATTCATCAGTTTAAAATTTCATAATGTCTAATGTACTGTATATAAATCTTCAATGAACTAAAAGTTTTGTAGTGAGCTAAGCTGCGAGCTGAAAGGGTTAACTATCACTGCTAGTTTGAAAAGGGGGCGGGGCAAAAGTTCTCACATTAGATCACCACCTTTTCTTTGAAAAAAGAGCAAATATGTTCCATTAAGTCACGTACACACACCCAAATGGGTTAAAGCATTTTCAATTAAACTCCCAATTGTTTCCAAAACTCCTCAGTTTTCTTAAAAACCCAAGACTAATTCCAACCCAGGTGACTGAACAAACACCTCAAATATCCCAAATTCCAATTTACACAATCAAACCTTAAAACTGTCCCACTCTTACATGTGTGAATTAGTCTCCAGGATAAAATTCCCACATGTTTTCTCATTGTCACTAGAATGCCACTGTGGCAACCAATGAAATTCCAATTTCATCACTTAGAAAGGTTTACTTTATTAATTCCACATCCCTTTAGACTGTGCTTACAATTCTCATATTTAACTCAAAGTGACAATTCTACTATTGCAGGATTGTGTGTCCCAGAGATAAAAACTAAATATTACAAATGCAGAAACACATTAAACAGACAACTTCAAACAACTTCCACTTAAGACCACCAAAACAGGTTAAACAGGTTTAAGTTCTCTGCACAGAACAGTGAAGATGACACACACACAAAAACTGGAAAAAAGGTATTTTATTCACAAATTAGGAAGCTTCCTCTCACACACACTGCAGCCACTCTGGGTCTTTTCAACTTTAATAACTGAGAACTAATGATTAACTAAAACAGAACAGAATAAGCACGTGCTTTTTATTTAAAAGGGAAAAGAGGAAATTAAATTACATCACTTGTCTTCTTTTTTCTAGTACCTTTATGAATGCCTGTAAATAGAAATCTAAAGAAAGAGTTAATTCCACAAACAACAAAAGGAAACCTTCAACATTCTTCGTCCCAAAAGAAATTCACCCAGCAAAGTTTTTGCAGCCTGTTATATCGTGCTTCCAGTCACAGATTCTTAAAGAGACAGAACACCAGAAACTCATATTCCATTCTCCTTCATTTCATCAGAACTGAACTCATCCTTCTCTTCAAATCAACTTTGATCCAAGTGTATACAGAACACAGATTAAACAACGAACAATCTTCAAACAACATACAAGACTAGATCAAAGAGGGTTAATTAGTCTACAATTCCAGTGACACAGAACACTGAGCACACACACAAGGGAATCACACAGAGAGGAATTACTCTCTCTTTAAATTTCCCTCGACACAGGATCTGAGCTGGATATGAACTCCAGTAAAGGTTTCAAGTTGAACATCTTTTCACACCAATCTGGTTGCTCACACACCGTCCTCACCTTTACAGTGGGCTATCGTAATTTCTTTTCCTTCTGTCCATTCTCCCTCACGTACAATCTACTTTCAGGTTCTGAAATTCTCAATTCACAATGAGTCCCCATTTTAATAATGTCTAACTCATGGATGCAGGTTTGTAAATCACTGGGACTCAGGGACCGGGGTCAGGAATTAGTTCCAGTCTGCTGTCCCGCTTGATTTAAAACATGAGTCTCCATCACCACATTAACAGGAAGATCGGTGGGGGTGGGAGGGGGGGTGTGTGGAGTGGGGAGGTCCTGGACCCGCTAGTCTTCACCCGAGTGGTACTTGGAGGCTTTCTCCCCGAATGAACCCCACTCTACCTCTGAGGAATCAGTATATTCTGGATCAATTGGGTGACAGCAGACACAAATGCTCGCTGTTTCCCCAACTTGCTCTCTAACGCAGAGTGAAGAGCATCCTCGATTCTTGTTTGCTGAGCTGCTGTAATGCAGTCTTCTCTCTCGAGGTGTTCTGTTGACTGCAGACTTCTCCCTGATGTCTCTCAGAACCTTCCATTTGTGCTGCCACCGAAGGTTCCTTAATTCCATGTAAGGTTACATCCCACCTTATCGCTTTCGATTGATCAGTTATGACTGCACCTCCCATACATTATCTCTGAAGATAGCTTGATGGCCTATGTCATTTTCCCACAATGGGGAATGTTTGCTATCCCCATCAACATTCCAGTCATGAATAGTCTCTGAACACCTTTACTTACATTTCCATCGTGAGGCCTACAAGTCTATCAATTATTGTGACCCTGAGCCTGTCTTAATTGAAATTAAACAATCCTGTCTCAAAGCAAAGCCATTTCTTCTATTGTTACAGTAGACACCGTCTTCGACCATCTCTCCAATGCACCATACAAATATACATTTCCTCGAACATGATTCCAAACACAAGATCCATAACTATATTCACAATATATATTAATGATATAGATGAGGGAATTAAATGTAATATATCCAAGTTTGCAGATGACACAAAGCTGGGGGAGTGTGAGCTGTGAGGAGGATGCAGAGAAGCTCCAGTGTGATTTGAACAGATTGACTGAGTGGGCAAATACATGGCAGATGCAGTATAATGTAGATAAATGTGAGGTTATCCACATTGTTGGCAACAACATAAAGGCAGATTATTATCTGAACGGCGATAGATTGGGAAATGGGAGAGTGCAGTGAGACCTGGGTGTCCTTGTGCACCAGTCGCTGAAAATAAGCATGCAGGTGCAGCAGGCATTTCAGAAGGCAAACGGTATGTTGGCCTTCATAGCGAGAGGATTTGAGTACAGGAGCAAGGATGTCTTGCTGCAATTATACAAGGGCTTGGTGAGACCACATCTGGAGTACTGTGTGAACAATGTCACCTCCACTTTCCAGGCAAATACGTCCCTTTAACTCCTGCCGACAGTTTACCCAACACCCCAGGCACAGTTGCTACATTGAAATGTCAATTGATAATTTAATAAACTGGATTGAGAGATTTATGTTTGGAAGGATATTAAGGAATATGGAACCAAGGAGAGGTGTAGATGGAGTTAATGTACAAACCAGCCCGAACCGAATTGAGTGGAACAGGCTGAATGGGCAACATAAACTCTATTGGTATGAGAAAAAAAAATCCATTTCCCCTGTGCACAGTGTACTCAGGTTTCTTTTATTTTATTCTCAAAATATACTTTATTCATAAAAATCTGTAAAAAAAAAACATGACAAAACAGTTCCAAACAGCACCAAGTCAAAAACTACAGACAGTGCAAAGGAGGTCAGTTTCCTTCAATGCAATCATGAATTGGCTCACAACCCTTCCATTTCATTTCTCGTGCCATATACATTTTACAGCAAACGAAAATTTTCCCGATACAGTTCAAGGGGTTTTCCATGGATCCAGCCCCTCCGTTCTGCTTGGTGGGGGGACCTTACACTGAGGTCTTTCCCCATTGAGCCTTTGCTGCGGCTGCCCAAGCTTTAGTACGTCCCTCAGCATGTAGTCCTGGACCTTGGAATGTGCCAGTCTGCACCATTCGGTCGTGGACAACTCTTTGCGCTGGTAGTCCAGCAAGTTTCAGGCAGACCAAAGGGCCTCTTTCACTGAATTGATAGTCCTCCAGCAGCAGTTGATGTTTATCTCCGTGTGCGTCCCTGGGAACAGCCGTAGAGCACAGACTCCTGTTAGAGCTGCTTGGGATGAACCTCGACAAAACCTCTTTCCACACCTACTTTGCAAAGACACATTCCAGAAGGAGGTGGGCAACCGTCTCTTCCCCACCACAGCCACCGCGAGGTCATTGTGCGGAGGGGGTGAGACTTCGGGCGTGCAGGAAGGATCTGACTGGGAGGGCTCTTCTCACCACCAGCCAAGCTACGTCTTGGTGCTTGTTTGAAAGTTCTGGTGATGAGGCATTCCGCCAAATGACTTTGGCGGTCTGCTCAAGGAACTATCCGACAGAATCTACCATCTCCTTTTCCCGTAGGGCCTTGAGAACATTCCGTGCAGACCACTGCCTGATGGACCGGTGGTCAAAAGTGTTTCTGTGCAGAAACTGTTCCACGACAGATAGGTGGTACGGCACAGTCCAACTGGATGGAGCGTTCTGCGGCAATGTGACCAGGTCCATCCTTCGCAACACCGGGCACAGAGAGAACCTCAGCACATAGTGACACTTGGAGTTTGCGTACTGGAGTTCAACACACAGCTTGATGCAGCCGCACACAAAGGTAGTCATCAGGATGAGGGCGACGTTGGGTACATTTTTCCCGCCCTTATCCAGAGGTTTGAACATTGTGTCCCTCCGGACCCGGTCCATTTTGGATCCCCAGATGAAGCGGAAAATGGCTCCGGTGACTGCCACAGTGCAGGAGTGGGGTATGGGCCAGACCTGCGCCACGTACAGCAACAACGTGAGCGCCTCGCACCTGATGAACACGTTCTTAACCACAATGGAGAGAGATCGCTGCTCCCACATGCTCAGCTTGTGTTGTACCCCGGCTACGCACTCCTCCCAGGTTTTGGTGCACGTCCTGGCCTTTGCGAACCAGTTCATCAGCAACTTCAGGTAGTCTGACCTGACGGTGATGGGGACAAAGGATCGGTCAGCCCAGTTCCCAAAGAACATGGCCTCGCTCTTGCCGTGGTTAACTTTGGCTCCCGAGGCCAGTTTGAACTGATCGCAGATGCTCATCAGTCTGTGCACAGACAGTGGATCCGAGCAGAAGATGGCGATGTCATCTATGTACAGGGAGGTTTTAACCTGAGTGCCTCCACTGCCTGGGATTGTCACCCCTCTTCTGCTCGCATCCTTCCTAATAGACTCAGCAAAGGGTTCAATACAGCAAACAAACAAGACCGGGGAGAGAGAACAGCCCTGTCTGACTCACAGTGTACTCAGGTTTCCACACAGTTACAACCCAGGGACATTGATAGATTCAGTGACAGGATCAAACTACAGCAGCTGGTGTAAAATGTGGGGAAGTTTGAGGTCAATAATTTTTAACCTCAAAGATAAATCAGGGTATTTTCCAAATGGTTAGAATCTGGGAATTGTGGAGGAACAGAGAGATTTAAAGGGATAGGTATGGAAATGATTAGCAACCATTGGACCACCTGAGAATTATTGAAAATGCTGATGGAATTGAAGTCTTTACCTCAATGGGGCTGGAACAGAAATGGTGGAAGTTATGTTACAGTTGTGTGAAGCTCTGGTTAAATCACATCTGGAGGACTGTGTTCTGATCTGGACACCTCACCTCTGGAAGGATAATTTGGTTTTAAAGGGGGTGCAGTACAGATTCACCAGCATTGTACCAGGGTTTAGAGGGTTAAATTATGAGGCCTGGTTGTATAGATTAGGCTTGTATTGTCTTGAGTATAGAAGATTAAATAATGATCTCATTGATGTGTTCAAGATGATAAAAGGATTAATGTCAGGAAACTCTTCTTTACACAAGAAGTCGAGGAAATCAGAACCTCTCCGCCCCCAATAGGCTGTTGAGGCTGGGGGTCAATTGTAAAGTTACAAAAAGTGATAGATGTTAGGAAGGGAATGAAGGAATATGGAACTAAGTGGATTAGATGGAGTTAATCTGCAAATCAACCATCAACCAATAGAAAGGCAGACCAAGCTTGAGGTGCTGAATGACCGACTCCTGTTCCTTAGTTTATCAAGGGATATGGATCAAAGGTGGTAAATCAATTTGAGGGCCAGAACAGTCATCATGTAATTACATTGGGAATGGACTTGAGGGGCTGAATGGCCTAACTCGGTTGCTGTAAACATATACAACTACTTATCATTATTATGAGGCAGACAATCCCATCACATCGAAACAGTTTGAGTTAGTGAGGCTGCAAACCCAAAATGAAAATGTCACCAGGCACTCAGACCTTATCTCCAATTCAGGGAATGACTATGAGGTACTGAGACATTCAAGACTAGTGTCAAACTTTAATGAGAAGGTTGAGTCATATTTTATGTCAGCTGCAAAAAAGAGCTACCAGGCTAAGTTGGCCGAAATAATTTTGGACTCTCCTCTTAACAAGGCGAGTTCCTGGGTAGGGCATGTGAAGCTTTTTCTCTGTTATCAGAAGCTCCTTTGACCGTCAACAAACTAAAATTAGAATTCTAAATGCGTGTGAGTTAGTACCTGCAGCCTATATGACAGAAACTGAGACACACCAGGATTAGACCCGCATAGACTTGCATTGAAATTCAAAGAATTAAACAGATGACATTCGATCGCTGGATACGATCTTTCAAGCTTAAACCCTCACATGAAAATTTGAGAGAAGTGACGTCGCTGCAAGAAATTAAAAATAATATCGCAGTTAATACAAGAACCCACCTTGAAGAACAAAGAGTTAAAGGGGAAGAGAAGCCACAGAAATGACTGACAATGATGAGTTAATACACAGATCCCATAACTCTGAATAAATTTGGGTCTAGTAACTCTTACATGCCAGGGAGAGATAGCAGGGATGCAGATGGAACAGAAATGGGCTCGAGAGAAAAGGAAAGTAGGGAATGAAAACCAAGCCAGTCTCCAACTGTTTCAGAGAAGGAACTCAGCTGATAAACCAGTAAGGACACGCCGGATGTGTTTCCAATGTTATTATAAACCTCTTTCTGTTCAGCCCAGATGGTTCTCTCTCTCACTGGGATCCGGTTCCATCGGCAGTTCCTTCACGGGAATATTCTGACTATTGTTATTGGACCACTGGAAACATCACTGTCTGTTCCCACTGTGACCTACCGGTACAGGCCCTAACCACTGATTACATTCCTCTCCCCAGTCACTGTCTGAAACTGAACCAGACTGTTCACAACCTCATCGTCCTATTTAATCCAGAGCTGCATTTTTAACCCTGCATCCTCTGCATCACCAAGACTGCCAACTGTCACCTCTATAACAGTCACGGTCTCCACCCCTGCCTCAACTCACCTGCTGTTGGATCCTCATCCATACCAGTAAAGAGGGGCTTGCGCTGGAGTCGAAGAGCCAGACCCACCCTAGAAACAAAGCAAATGGCAGTTTTTTAAACTTTAAGGATATGATGGGGGGGGAGTGGGGGCAGGGAGTCGAGGAGACAGGGGTGGAAAGGAAATGGAAAAGGAGAGAATAGGTGGCTGAGTGGTGGAAGGCAGAGAAAAGCTGCAAGGATGCTCCTCTTGAATAGGTGGTTGGAGCACCTGACTGGAAATAGTACAAAGTTCAATCTTCCAGTGGGGTGGGGTGGGGCGGTGGAGGAATTCTTTGCCCGGTCGGCTGGAGCCGTCCGGTTCTTTCAACTTTCTGCCGTTCTGACAAAGACTTTCTTCACCCAGGTGGCTCCAGCTGTCCTGAGCCACGCAGTTGGGGTGGGGAGGGTGCTCCATTTGTGCCAGATGGAGGAAAGCACAAGAGCAAATACAGGGGCTCCCGAAAGAATCTTTGTGCCCCACCCCTGGATATTCCAGCATCTCCTCCCTCCCCCAACAGTCCAAGCAAAGCAGTTCTCCAGTGCTCCAACACCCACCTCTCCAAAATAACTCACAGATCCTGTTTCTATGCAATGGATGGAATCAGTTCCACATTTGTATGTTGGAAATGTTTCAGCTCCCACCAGTCTGCACAGGTGCAGCTGTTTCATCTGATTGCAGACAGGAAATGCTCCAAATGCACCAACCAATCAGAGCTGTAACTGCCCTGGGAGTGTTTGATGGGAAAGTGTGGAGGGAATCCAACACTCCATGTGCAGGTGGCAATGCAGCAGAACCCTGTTCTTTCATAAAAATCTATGTTTTGAAGAGTCACTGAGGGGGACGTGTACAATGAGCATTACTTCATCTAACACTTGCTGCAACTGCCTTGGAGAGGTTGAGGGAACTAATCAGCACCCTCGCCTTGGTGAACGTCTGGTGGAATCTCGATCCTGACTCCAGTGCCTTCAGCTGCAGGTCTGGGGGAGGAGGCTCCCGAATTGACAACCTCTACATTTTGTAGGCATATGTTACGTGTGTCTCGATGGCCTCCATGCAGTTGGTGCAATGGTCAGAGCTGCTGGCTGATGACAGATCCTCCATCACTGATCTGGAGGGAATGGGCTTTTTGGTCCATACTTATTACAGCACATTGCTCTCTCCGGATTTGACCAGCGAGGATGCGTGCAGAGTTTTCTGAGAGGGCCTGTTGAAGTTCAGCCCGGAGGGTGCTGAATGACTGGAGGCTCTGCTAACATTGGCAGAGCTGACCAGCACCCTCCACAAGCTCTCAAAGCTAAAATCTACAGAGCTTGACAGGCTGACCATGGACATCCTCAGCGGGTTCTGGGAAATCCTGGGGGAAAGCCTGGTAACCAGGGTGATGTCCCTCTCATGGTACATGGCTGAAGAGGGGTGATCTCCACCTGCTTGAACCACCTGCAAGAACTGGCGTCTGGTCTCCCTCCTCAGCACGGATTATAAGATCTTTGCCCGGGCTAGGTCGACTCGCCTGGGCTCCCTGCTAGCCCATATGATCCAACCTGACCTCTCCGACACTGTCCCGGGCCGGTCCATCCAGGACACACCCACCTGGTCCTGGACATGATCCATCTTTCTAAGAGGACTGGTTTGTCAGTTGCCTTTCTCCCCTTCGATCAGGAGAAGGCGACTCGACAGTGTTGATCACAAATATTTTTTTCGGGATTCTGCGCACGTTCGGGCTCGGGCCGCAATTTGTGGCCAGGTCTGACTTTTCTACGCCGCCGCTGAGTCAACGGGTTCTTGATGGCATCCGTTCACTTTGGCAGATGAGTACGTCAGGGATGCCCAGCAATTATACACCGTCTGCGTGGAGCCATTCCTGTGCCTGCTTTGCAAGAGGTTGGTGGGTGCATGCGTAGCAGCAAACCTTTTCTGCCGCATCCACTGTGAGAAATGTTCAAGACGCATGGTGTGTCAGTGGCGGATGGGACAATGATTTGAAGAGCATTAAGGTGGATAAATCCCCAGGGCCTGACCTAGGATGCTATCGGAAGCAAGGGAGGAGATTGCTGGGGCCCTGGCAGAGATTTATGTCTCATCGTTAGCCACGGATGAGGTACCGGAAGACTGGAGGATAGCGAATGTTGTGCCTTTGTTTAAGAGGGCAGCAGGGATATGCCAGGCAACTATAGGCTGGTGAGCCTTACATCAGTGGTGGGAAAGTTATTGGAAAGGATTCTGAGAGACAGGATTTACATGCATTTGGAAAGGCATGGTCTGATTAGGGATAGTCAGCATGGCTTTGTGCATGGGAAATCATGTCTCACGAATTTGATTGAGTTTTTTGAGGAGGTGACCAAGAGGATTGACGAGGGAAGGGCGGTGGACGTTGTCAACATGAACTTTAGCAAGGCCTTTGACAAGGTCCGTACCAAGCGGGTAGGCTGGTCTGGAAAGTTCGAACACATAGGACCAGGGTGAGCTAGCCAATTGGATTCAAAATTGGCTTGTTGATAGGAGGCAGAGGGTGGTAGTGGAGGGTTGTTTTTCAGATTGGAGGCCAGTGACAAGTGGTGTGCCACAGGGATCAGTGCTGGACCCTCTGTTGTTTGTCAATATATATTAATGACTTGGATGTGAATGTTGGGGACATGATTAGTAAGTTTACAGATGACACCAAAATTGGTGGTCTAGTGGACAGTGAAGAAGGTTGTCTGAGGCTACAACAGGATATAGATCAACTGGGAAAGTGGGCAAGGGATTGGCAAATGGAATTTAATGCAGACAAGTGTGAAGTGATGCATTTTGGGAAGTTAAACCTGGGCAGGACATATACAGTGAAAGGCAGGGCCCTGGGAAATGTTGTTGAGCAGAGAGACCTGAGGGTGCAAGTGAGTTCAGGGCGGCACAGTGGCGCAGTGGTTAGCACCGCAGCCTCACAGCTCCAGTGACCCGGGTTCAATTCTGGGTACTGCCTGTGTGGAGTTTGCAAGTTCTCCCTGTGTCTGCGTGGGTTTCCTCCGGGTGCTCCGGTTTCCTCCCACATGCCAAAGACTTGCAGGTTGATCGGTTAATTGGCCATTATAAATTGCCCCAAGTATAGGTAGGTGGTAGTGAAATATAGGGACAGGTGGGGATGTGGTAGGAATATGGGATTAGTGTAGGATTAGTATAAATGGGTGGTTGATGGTCAGCACAGACTCGGTGGGCCGAAGGGCCTGTTTCAGTGCTGTGTCACTAAACTAAACATAGTTTCCTGAAAGTGGCAAGACAGGTAGACAGGGTGGTGAAGAAGGCGTATGGCATGCTTGCCTTCATTGGCCGAGGCACTGAGTACAAGAGTTGGGACGTCATGTTACAGTTGTACATAACGTTGGTTTGGCCGCATGTGGTGTAATGTGTGTAGTTCTGGTCACCGCATTACAAGAAGGATGTGATTAAGGTATAGAGGATGCAGAAAAGATTCACAAGGATTTTGCCTGTATGGACGGCTTGAGATATAAAGAGAGATTGGAAAGGCTGGGTTTGTTATCCCTGGAGCCAAAGGCGGCTGAGAGGGGACATGATAGAGGTATATAAAATTATGAGAGTCATAGAGAGGGTAGATAGCCAGAGTCTGTTTCCCATGCTAGGGGTGACTAAAACTAGAGGGCATAGAATTAAGGTGAGAGGGAGGAGGTTTAAAGGGGATCAAAGGGGTAAATGTTTCACACAAAGAATAGTGGGTATTTGGAATGAGCTGCCAGAGGAGGTGGTGGAGGCAGGAACAGTAGCAACATTTAAGAGGCATCTGGATAGGTACTTGAATGAGTAAGGCATCGAGGGATATGGAATTAATGCAGGCAGGTGGGATTAGTATAGATTGGCATTATGGTTGGCAAGGACACGGTGGGCCGAAGGGCCTGTTTCTATGCTGTACGACTCTATGATTCGGTCAGCTCATGTATGATAAAAATTCTGTTGACATTTCCCTGGTATTGTTTACAGTAATCGATGAACGACTGACTGGGTGTGTTTGATGTATGTGATTCTGAACTTCACTGAACCTGCAATTAACCACGACATTTATTCATTCCATTTCTCTGCTGCATACCTGAATTAATGTGAAATTCTTGCTCAGGTTTAAAGAAGGACAAGGTTAGATAAGGTTAATGTCAATGCTGCAGTGTTGAGCGCTCCTGCTCAGTGTAATTGTCGGGGGTGGTGGTGGGTGGAACATGGGGGGGGAACAGAGAAATAGAGACGGGGGGGGGGGGAGGGGGAACAGAGAGGGGGGAACAGAGTGGGGAAATCAGAGAGCGAGTGGGGGGAAATCAGAGAGCGCGAATGGGGGGAAATCAGAGCGCGAGGGGGGGAAACAGAGAGCGCGAGGGCGAAACGGAGAGAGAAGGACGAAACGGAGAGAGAAGGACGAAACGGAGAGAGAGTGAGAGAAAGCTGACAGACAGACAAGTCCTCTGGGAATGATTGATCTGGTCCCAGACCAGGTCAATGTTGTCATGAAAGGACCGGCCCGGGACCATGTAGGACTGGTCGGGGTGGTGATATGAGTCAGCACGGAGCCCAGGCGAATAGATATAGCCTGGGCAAAGATCTTATAATCCGTGCTGAGGAGAGACCGGATGCCAGTTCTTAAGCAAGTGGAGATCACCCCACTTTGGGAGCAGGGCGATGACCACACTGCACCACATGAGGGTCATCTCCACGATTGCCCAGCATCCACTCCACCCCCCCTCCCCCCAACCCCCAAGGACTGGCACGTAGTCGCCCCCCAGGATGTCCCAGAATGCCCTGAGGAACTCAACGGTCAGCCCCGGGGATTTGCCTCTTGAGAGCATCCCCTGTAAGTCAACAGGATCTGTGATCATGAGGAGCACGTAATCGATGGAAGCCGAGAGGACGACCCGCATGACTGACCCATGCGGAGCCAAACCCACCAACCTCTTGCAAAGCAGGCACAGGAATGGCTCCACGCAGATGGTGTGTAATTGCTGGGCATCCCTGACGTACTCATCAGCCAAAGTGAAGGGATGCCATCAAAGACCCGTTAACTCAGCAGCGGCAGTGTAGAAAATTCAGACCCGGCCACAAACTGCAGTCCGAGTCCGAACTTGCGCAGAATCCCGAAAAAATATTCTTGATCCACCCTGTCGAGTCCCTTCACCTGATCGAAGGGGAGAAAGGCGACTGACAAACCAGTCCTCTTGGAAAGATGGATCATGTCCAGGACCAGGTGGATGTTGTCCTGGATGGACCGACCCAGGACTGTGTAGGACAGGTCGGGTTGGATCATATGGGCCAGCAGGGAGCCCAGGCGAGTCGACCTAGCCCGGGCAAAGAGCTTATAATCCGTGCTGAGGAGGGAGACCGGACACCAGTTCTCAAGCAGGTGGAGATCACCCCTCTTCAGCCCAGCACCATGAGAGCGACATCACCCCAATCACCAGGCTTTCCCCCAGGATCTGTACAAAATGGTCCCCCCAAGATTTCCCAGATCCCCCTGAGGAAGCCCAGGGTCAGCCTGTCAAGTTCTGTAGAGTTTCCCTTGGAGAGCTGGTGGAGGGTGCTGTTCAGCTCTGCCAATGTTAGCAGAGCATCCAGGCTGACCTTCAGCAGGCCCTCTCAGAAAGCTCTGCACGCATCCTCGCTGGTTAGATTCGGAGAGAATTATGTGCTGGAATAAGTATGGACCAAAACGCCCATTCCCTCCAGATCTGTGATGGAGGATCCGTTGTCAGCAGCTCTGACCATGGCACCAACTGCATGGAGGTCATCGAGACACATGAAACATATGCCTACAAAATGTAGAGGTGGTCAATTCAGGAGCCTCCTCCTCCAGACCTGCAGCTGAAGGCACTGGAGTCGGGATCGAGATTCCACCAGACGTTCACCAAGGCGAGGGTGCTGATCAGTTCCCTCAACCTCTCCAAGGCAGTTGCAGCAAGTGTTAGATGAAGTAATGCTCATTGTACATGTCCCCATCAGTGACTCTTCAAAACATAGATTTTTATTTAAGAACAGGGTTCTGCTGCATTGCCGTCTGCACATGGAGTGCAAGACTCCCTCTGCACTTTCCCATCAAACACTCACAGGGCAGCTGTAGCTCTGATTGGTTGGTGCATTTGGAGCATTTCCTGTCTGCAATCAGGTGAAACAGCTGCCCCTGTGCAGACTGGTGGGAGCTGAGATTGGAGAGAGCTGAAACATTTACAACATACAAATGTGGAACTGATTCTACCATTGCAGAGAAACAGGATCTGTGAGTTATTTTGGAGAGGTGGGTGTTGGAGCACTGGAGAACTGTTTTGCTTGGACTGTTGGGGGAGGGAGGAGATGCCGGAATATCCAGGGGTGGGGCACAAAGATTCTATAGGGAGTCTCTGTATTTGCTCTTGTGTTTTCCTCCATCTGGCACAAATGGAGCACCTTCCCCACCCCAACTGCATGGCTCAGGACAGCTGGAGCTACCTGGGTGAAGAAAGTCTTTGTCACAACAGCAGAAAGTGGAACGAACTGGATGGCTCCAGCCGACCAGGGATCCAGGGTGAGCGAGCAAATTGGATATAAAATTGTCTTGGTGATGGGAGGCAGAGGGTGGTCGTGGAGGGTTGTTTTTCAGATTGGAGGCCGGTGACCAGTGGTGTGCTGCAGGGATCGGTGCTGGGCCCTCTGTTGTTTGTCATATATATTAATGACTTGGATGTGAATGCAGGGGACATGATTAGTAAGTTTACAGATGACACCAAAATTGGTGGTATAGTGGATAGTGAAGAAGGTTGTCTGAGGTTACAACAGGATATATATAAACTGGGAAAGGGATTGGCAAATGGAATTTAATGCAGACAAGTGCAAAGTGATGTATTTTGGGAAGTTGAACCTGAGCAGGACATCTTCAGTGAAAGGCAGGGCCCTGGGGAGTGTTGTTCAGCAGATAGACCTTGTGGTGAAAGTACATAGTTCCCTGAAAGTGGCAAGACAGGTAGACAGGGTGGTGAAGAAGGTGTATGGCATGCTTGCCTTCGTCGGCCGAGGCATTGAGTACAAGAGTTGGGATGTCATGTTAAGTTGTACATAACATTGGTTAGGCCGCATTTGGAGTAATGTGTGCAGTTCTGGTTCCCGCACTGCAGAAAAGATATGATTAAGGCAGAGTGGGAGCAGAAAATATTCACAAGGATGTTGCCTGGTTTGGAGGGCTTGAGTTATAAAGAGAGATTGGAAAGGCTGGGTCTATTTTCCCTGGAGTGAAGGAGTCTGAGAGGGGACATGATAGAGGTATATAAAATTATGAGAGGCATACATAGGTTAGATAACCAGAGTCTGTTTCCCATGGTAGGGGTGACTAAAGCTGGAGGGCATAGATTTAAGGTGAGAGGGAGGAGGTTTAAAGGGGATCAAAGGGGTAAATGTTTCACACAAAGAATAGTGGGTATTTGGAATGAGCTGCCAGAGGAGGTGGTGGAGGCGGGAACAGTAGCAACATTTAAGAGACATCTGGATAGGTACTTGAATGAGTAAGGCATAGAGGGATATGGAATTAATGCAGGCAGGTGGAATTAGTATAGATTGGCATTATGGTCGGCATGGACACGGTGGGCCGAAGGGCCTGTTTCTATGCTGTACGACTCTACGGCTCTATGATTCTATCAGCTCAAGTATTGTAAAAATTCTGTTGACATTTCCCTGGTATTGTTTCCAGTAATCGATGAACGACTGACTGGGTGTGTTTGATGAATGAGATTCTGAACTTCACTGAACCTGCAATTAACCACGACATTCATTCATTCCATTTCTCTGCTGCATACCTGAATTAATGTGAAATTCTTGCTCAGGTTTAAAGAAGGACAAGGTTAGATCAGGTTAATGTCAATGCTGCAGTGTTGAGCGCTCCTGCTCAGTGTAATTGTCGGGGGTGGTGGTGGGTGGAACATGGGTGGGGAAAACAGAGAGGGAGAGCGCGCGAGGGGGTGGGGTAAATCGGGGAGAGCGGGCAAGGGGGGGTAAATCGGGCGAGGGGGGGGGTAAATCGGGGAGAGCGGGCGAGGGGGGGGGTAAATCGGGGAGAGCGGGCGAGGGGGGGTAAATCGGGGAGAGCGGGCGAGGGGGGGGTAAATCGGGGAGAGCGGGCGAGGGGGGGGTAAATCGGGGAGAGCGGGCGAGGGGGGGGTAAATCGGGGAGAGCGGGCGAGGGGGGGTAAATCGGGGAGCGCGGGCGAGGGGGGTAAATCGGGGAGCGCGGGCGAGGGGGGTAAATCGGGGAGCGCGGGCGAGGGGGGTAAATCGGGGAGCGCGGGCGAGGGGGGGTAAATCGGGGAGAGCGCGCGGGGGGGGGTAAATCGGGGAGAGCGCGCGAGGGGGGGGTAAATCGGGGAGAGCGCGCGAGGGGGGGGGGTAAATCGGGGAGAGCGCGCGAGGGGGGGGGTAAATCGGGGAGAGCGCGCGAGGGGGGGGGTAAATCGGGGAGAGCGCGCGAGGGGGGGGGTAAATCGGGGAGAGCGCGCGAGGGGGGGGGTAAATCGGGGAGAGCGCGCGAGGGGGGGGGGTAAATCGGGGAGAGCGCGCGAGGGGGGGGGGTAAATCGGGGAGAGCGCGCGAGGGGGGGGTAAATCGGGGAGAGCGCGCGAGGGGGGGGGTAAATCGGGGAGAGCGCGCGAGGGGGGGGAAATCAGGGAGAGAGACAAGTCCTCTAGGAATGACGGATCAGGTCCCAGACCAGGTCGATGTTGTCCTGGATGGACCGGCCCGGGACCGTGTAGGACTGGTCAGCGTGGATCATATGAGTCAGCACGGAACCGAGGTGAGTAGACACAGCCCAGGCAAAGATCTTATAATCTGTGCTGAGGAGGGAGACCGGACGCCAGTTCTTAAGCAAGCGGAAATCACCCTATTTTGACAGCAGGACGATGACCACACTGCGCCATGAGAGGGGCATCTCCCCGATTGCTGTGCTTTCCCCTCACACCGCCCAAGGACCGGAGCGTAGTCACACCCCAGGACGTCCCAGAATGCCCTGAGCAACTCAACGGTCAGCCCCGGGGATTTGCCCCTCGAGAGCAGGTGAAGGTCGCCGGTCAGTTCCGCCAATGCAGATGGAGCCTCCAATATTTTGGTGTCCTCCGGGCTGATCTTCAGCAGGTCCTCCCACAAAGGCGGTGCAGTGGTTAGCACCACAGCCTCACAGCTCCAGGGACCCGGGTTCGATTCTGGGTACTGCCTGTATGGAGTTTGCAAGTTCTCCCTGTGACCACGTGGGTTTTCGCTGGGTGCTCCGGTTTCCTCCCACAGCCAAAGATTTGGGTGGTTGTTGGTCGGCACAGACTCGGTGGGCCGAAGGGCCTGTTTCAGTGCTGAATCTCTAAATAAAACTCTGCATGCGTCCTCAAAGGACGGATCCAGAGAGAACAACGTGATGTAATAGGTATGGACCAAGAGGCCCATTCCCTTTGGATTCATATCGGAATATCCGTTGTCGGCCAGCAGCTCAACGAGCTGCTTCCAGACGCCCCGCCATTTTCCAACATGTCAATGAAGGGTGAGGCGCGGTCCTGATCTCCAAGGTCTGGTTCCGCGACCTCACGTACTTGCCTCTGGACCCGACGAGCTGTAAGTCCCTCAGCGTGTCCTTCCTCTCTTTGTACCCCTCCAACAGGGCTGGGACCATGACGGCCTGACTGAGACAGGACTTCAAGTCGAGTACCACCCTCTCCAGGAGCCTGATCCCAGCTTCCCACCTCTTTTCGACCCGCTTTGCCTACTCCTGACTGAAGACACGGATTTGAGTCTTGCCCACACCCCACCACTGCCTCAAGGAGGGGAAGCCCCCCTGCTTCCTTCTCCAGTCGGCCCAGAATCGACAGACTGAGTGCGGAAATCACTTGTCCTCCAGGGGCCGGTTGTTAAGTGCCAGTATAAGGACCCTGCTTGTGTGCAGAGTGGAGTGAGCTCCGCCCACACCAGGCAGTGATCCGAGCACGGCACCAACCGCAGGGAGGCCAGCGAGACAAAGTGCAGAGGCGGCCGATTTGGGACCCTCCTCCTCCTGACCTCCAGGTGAAAGCGCTGGAGTCGGGATGCAGATTGCGCCAGACGTCCACCAAGTTGACGGAGCTGATCAGTTCCCACAACTTCTCCACTGAGGCTTGGCTGTGTTGGCGACCTGCCCAGATCCCTTGGGCCCAAGCTCAGCCACAGGACAGGTGGGCTCCCCTGTCTCGGGCCTGGCTCAGGTTGTTGTTTTGTGTCCAGGTGGCGCACCTTTGGGTGTTTTGACTTGCACCGTGCCTTCCTTCCACCTGGACGGGTCTCCCCATCCCTATCGGAGGCTGTGAAAACCACGGCCTCCAGAACCACCCGAGTGGCTGCTGTTGCAGGTGTCGGGGGAATTGGGGGAGGTGCAGCAGCTCCACTCTGTGCCGCCGAGGTAAAGTTAGCAGCCTGGAGGTTGAGGTCGCTCTTACGAACATGTCCCACCCCCTTAGAGGCGTGACACCGCGTCCCACTCGAGGTCCAGAGGAAACGGTAGGCCACTCCCTGGAACCCCACATCAAATTGACCTTCCGTGACTTCCTCCCGCGCCAGCTGCATAAAGAGTTGGCAGCGGAAGGAGTATACATGCCGGAGGCAGTTCTCCCGAAGACCGAATGGGACTGGGGTAAGCCCTGTCTTTATCTCCCCCAGATGGTGCAAGTGTGGAAGGAGGAGTTCACCATGAATGAAGGGACATTTGACAAGGTGACCTGCTGCTCAGTGGCCTCGAGGGAGTCCACTGCCAGAAAGGTCCCACCCACAGTGACCCTTGCTCAGGGCCAGGAACACCGCCCAATCGCTATTCAGGAGTAACATGGTCTCCCATATATTTTCAAGACAGCAACAATGGCCGACGGACCGACAACCTCAGCCATTGCTTTTACACGTGCCTCTATTGACTTATTGGGGTGGACGTAGCTCTCGACCCCATGCTTTGATGTTAATAGCGTAAATGGTGACAGGGCAACAGGTGCAGCTGCAGCAGCAGCAGCATATGTGTGAGAAGGCCCCGTCACCAGTAAAGAGGGGCTTGCAATGGGGTCGAAGAAAAGAACAAAGAAAATTACAGCACAGGAACAGGCCCTTCGGCCCTCCAAGCCTGCGCCGATCCAGATCCTCCATCTAAACATGTCGCCTATTTTCTAAGGGTCTGTATCTCTTTGCTTCCTGCCCATTCATGTATCTGTCTAGATACATCTTAAAAGACGCTATCGTGCCCGCGTCTACCACCTCCGCTGGCAACGCGTTCCAGGCACCCATCACCCTCTGCGTAAAGAACTTTCCATGCATATCCCCCCTAAACTTTTCCCCTCTCACTTTGAAAGGTGACCCCCAGTAATTGAATCCCCCACTCTGGGGGAAAAAAGCTTCTTGCTATCCACCCTGTCTATATCTCTCATGATTTTATACACCTCAATCACGTCCCCCCTCAACCTCCGTCTTTCTAATGAAAATAATCCGAATCTACTCAACGTCTCTTCATAGCTAGCGCCCTCCATACCAGGCAACATCCTGGTGAACCTCCTCTGCACCCTCTCCAAAGCATCTACATCCTTTTGGTAATGTGGCGACCAGAACTGCACGCAGTATTCCAAATGTGGCCGAACCAAAGTCTTATACAACTGTAACATGACCTGCCAACTCTTGTCCTCAATACCTCGTTTGATGAAGGAAAGCATGCCGTATGCCTTCTTGACCACTCTATTGACCTGCGTTGCCACCTTCAGGGAACAATGGACCTGAACACCCAAATCTCTCTGTCCATCAATTTTCCCCAGGACTTTTCCATTTATTGTATAGTTCACTCTTGAATTGGATCATCCAAAATGCATCACCTCGCATTTGCCCGGATTGAACTCCATCTGCCCAACTCTCCAATCTATCTACGTTCTGCTGTATTCCCTGACAGTCCCCTTCACTATCTGCTACTCCACCAATCTTAGTGTCGTCTGCAAACTTGCTAATCAGACCACCTATACTTTCCTCCAAATCATTTATGTATATCACAAACAACAGTCGTCCCAGCACGGATCCCTGTGGAACACCACTGGTCACATGTCTCCATTTTGAGAAACTCCCTTCCACTGCTACTCTCTGTCTCCTGTTGCCCAGCCAGTTCTTTATCCATCCAGCTAGTACACCCTGGACCCCATGCGACTTCACTTTCTCCATCAACCTACCATGGGGAACCTTATCAAACGCCTTACTGAAGTCCATGTACGTGACATCTACAGCCCTTCCCTCATCAATCAACTTTGTCACTTCCTCAAAGAATTCTATTAAGTTGGTAAGACATGACCTTCCCTGCACAAAACCATGTTGCCTATCACTGATAAGCCCATTTTCTTCCAAATGGGAATAGATCCTATCCCTCAGTATCTTCTCCAGCAGCTTCCCTACCACTGATGTCAGGCTCACCGGTCTATAATTACCTGGATTATCCCTGCTATCCTTCTTAAACAAGGGGACAACATTAGCAATTCTCCAGTCCTCCGGGACCTCACCCGTGTTTAAGGATGCTGCAAAGATATCTGTTAAGGCCCCAGCTATTTCCTCTCTCGCTTCCCTTAGTAACCTGGGATAGATCCCATCCGGACCTGGGGACTTGTCCACCTTAATGCCTTTTAGAATACCCAACACTTCCTCACTCCTTATGCCGACTTGACCAAGAGTAATCAAACATCTGTCCCGAACCTCAACATCCGTCATGTCCCTCTCCTCGGTGAATACCGATGCAAAGAACTAGTTTAGAATCTCACCCATTTTCTCTGACTCCACGCATAATTTTCCTCCTTTGTCCTTGAGTGGGCCAATCCTTTCTCTCGTTACCCTCTTGCTCCTTATATATGAATAAAAGGCTTTGGGATTTTCCTTAACCCTGTTTGCTAAAGATATTTCATGACCCCTTTTAACTCTCTTAATACCTCGTTTCAGATTGGAAGAATATCGGGAATGTAGGACCAAAGCTGTGTCTTTCTTCAGCCGCCTGGACCTTATGTATGCTTCCTTTTTCCTCTTAGCTAGTCTCACAATTTCACCTGTCATCCATGGTTCCCTAATCTTGCCATTTCTATCCCTCATTTTCACAGGAACATGTCTCTCCTGCACGCTAATCAACCTCTCTTTAAAAGCCTCCCAAATTTCAAATGTGGATTTACCTTCAAACAGCTGCTCCCAATCTACATTCCCCAGCTCCTGCCAAATTTTGGTATAGTTGGCCTTCCCCCAATTTAGCACTCTTCCTTTAGGACCACTCTCGTCTTTGTCCATGAGTATTCTAAAACTTACGGAATTGTGATCACTATTCCCAAAGTAGTCCATTACTGAAACTTCAACAACCTGGCCGGGCTCATTTCCCAACACCAGGTCCAGTATGGCCCCTTCCCGAGTTGGACTATTTACATACTGCTCGAGAAAACCCTCCTGGATGCTCCTTACAAATTCTGCTCCATCTAGACCTCTAACACTAAGTGAATCCCAGTCAATGTTGGGAAAATTAAAATCTCCTATCACCACCACCCTGTTGCTCCTACATCTTTCCATAATCTGTTTACATATTTGTACCTCTATCTCACGCTCGCTGTTGGGAGGCCTGTAGTACAGCCCCAACATTGTTACCGCACCCTTCCTATTTCTGAGTTCTGCCCATATTGCCTCACTGCTCGAGTCCTCCATAGTGCCCTCCTTCAGCACAGCTGTGATATCCTCTTTGACCAGTAATGCAACTCCTCCACCCCTTTTACCTCCCTCTCTATCCCGCCTGAAGCATCGATATCCTGGGATATTTAGTTGCCAATCATGCCCTTCCCTCAACCAAGTCTCAGTAATAGCAATAACATCATACTCCCAGGTACTAATCCAAGCCCTAAGTTCATCTGCCTTACCTACTACACTTCTTGCATTAAAACAAATGCACCTCAGACCACCAGTCCCTTTGCATTCATCATCTGCTCCCTGCCTACTCTTCCTCTTAGTCACGCTGACTTCATTCTCTAGTTCCTTACAGGCTTTAGTTACTACCTCCTTACTGTCCACTGACCTCCTCATTTGGTTCCCATCCCCCTGCCACATTAGTTTAAATCCTCCCCAACAGCGTTAGCAAAAGCACCCCCAAGAACATTGGTTCCAGTCCGACCCAAGTGTAGACCGTCCAATTTGTAATAGTCCCACCTCCCCCAGAACCGGTCCCAATGTCCCAAAAATCTGAACCCCTCCCTCCTGCACCATCTCTCAAGCCACGCATTCATCCTGACTATTTTTTCATTTTTACTCTGACTAGCACGTGGCACTGGTCGCAATCCTGAGATTACTACCTCTGAGGTCCTACTTTTTAACTTGGCTCCTAACTCCCTAAATTCTGCTTGTAGGACCTCATCCCGTTTTTTTACCTATATCATTGGTGCCTATGTGCACAACGACAACTGGCTGTTCACCCTCCCCCTTCAGAATGTTCTGCAGCCGATCTGAGACATCCCTGACCCGTGCACCTGGGAGGCAACAGACCATTCGGGAGTCTCATTTTCGACCACAGAACCGCCTATCTACTCCCCTTACAATCGAATCCCCTATGACTATAGCCCTTCCACTCTTTTTCCCGCCCTTCTGCACAGCAGAGCCAGACCCACCCGAGAAACAAAGCAAATAGCAGATTTTTTAAAACGTTAAAGGATATGATGGGGGGTGGGTGTAGAGGAGATAGGGGTGGAAAGGAAATGGAAAAGGAGAGGATAGGTGGCTGAGTCGTGGAAGGGAGAGAAAGACTGCAAGGATGTTCCTCTTGAACAGGTGGTTGGAGCACCCGACTGGAAATAGTACAAAAAGCTCAATCTTCCAGTGGGGGGCGGTGGGGAATTCTTTGCCCGGGTCACAGGCTCATAGAGTCGGACAGCATAGAAACAGGGCTTTTGACCCACTGTGTCCATGCTGACCATAATGCCTTTCTATACTAATCCCACCAGCCTGCATTCATTCCATATCCTTCTGTGCCTTGCTCATTCAAGTACCTGTCCAGATGCCTCTTAAATGTTGCTGCTGTTCCTGCTTCCACCACCTCCTCTGGCAGCTCATTCCAGATTCCCACTATTCTTTATGTGAAAAATTTACCCCTTTGATCCCCTTTAAACTTCCTCCCTCTCACCTTAAATCTTTGCCCTCTAGTTTTAGTCACCCCTACCATGGGCAACCGACTCTGGCTATCTAACCTATGTATGCCTCTCATAATTTTATATACCTCTATCATGTCCCCTCTCAGACTACTTCGCTCCAGGGAAAAAAGACCCAGCCTTTCCAATCTCTCTTTACAACTCAAGCCCTCCATACCAGGCAACATCCTTGTGAATCTTTTCTGCACCCTCTCTAGCTTAATCACTTCTTCCCTCCAGTGCGGCAACCAGAACTGCACACAGTACTCCAAATGTGGCCTAACCAACGTTATGTACAACTTAACATGACATCCCAACTCTTGTACTCAATGCCTCGGCCGATGAAGGCAAGCATGCCATACGCCTTCTTCACCATCCTGTCTACCTGTGTTGCCACTTTCAGGGAACTATGTACTTGTGCCCCAAGGACTCTCTGCTCAACAACACTTCCCAGGGCCCTGCCATTCACTGCACATATCTTGCCCAGGTTTAACTTCCCAAAATGCATCACTTCGCACTTGTCTGCATTAAATTCCATTTGCCAATCCCTTGCCCACTTTCCCAGTTTATCCATATCCTGTTGTAACCTCAGACAACCTTCTTGACTGTCCACTGTCCCACCAATTTTGGTGTCATCTGTAAACTTACTAATCATGTCCCCTACATTCACATCCAAGTCATTAATTGATATGACAAACAACAGAGGGCACAGCATCGATCCCTGCAGCACACCACTGGTCACCACCCTCCAATCTGAAAAACAACCCTCCACTACCACCCTCTGCCTCCGATCACCAAGCCAATTTTGTATCGAATTTGCTAGCTCACCCTGGAAATCTGGTCGGCTGGAGCTGTCCGGTTCTTTCCACTTTCTGCTGTTGTGACAAAGACTTTCTTCACCCAGGTGGCTCCAGCTGTCCTGAGCCATGCGGTTGGGGTGGGGAGGGTGCTCCATTTGTTCCAGATGGAGGAAAGCACGAGAGCAAATACGGGGGCTCTCTAGAGAATCTTGTGTCCCACCCCTGGATATTCCGCATCTCCTCCCTCCCCCAACAGTCCAAGCAAAACAGTTCTTCAGTGCTCCAACACCCACCTCTCCAAAATAACTCGCAGATCCTGTTTCTCTGCAATGGATGGAATCAGTTCCACACTTGCATGTTGTAAATGTTTCAACTCCCACCAGTCTGCACAGGTGCAGCTGTTTCACCTGATTGTAGACAGGAAATGCTCCAAATTCACCAACCAATCAGAGCTGTAGCTGCCCTGTGAGTGTTTGATGGAAAAGTGTACAGGGAATCTAACACTCCATGTGCAGGCGGCAATGCAGCAGAATCCTGTTCTTTCATAAAAATCTATGTTTTGAAGAGTCGTTGATGGGGACGTGTAGAATGAGCATTACTTCATCTAACACTTGCTGTAACTGCCTTGGAGAAGTTGAGGGAACTGATCAGCACCCTCGCCTTGGTGAACGTCTGGTGGAATCTCGATCCCGACTCCAGTACCTTCAGCTGCAGGTCTGGAGGAGGAGGTTCCTGAATTGACAACCTCTACATTTTGTAGGCATATGTTTCGTGTGTCTCGATGGCCTCCATGCAGTTGGTGTCATGGTCAAGCTGCTGGCTGATGATGGAACCTCCGTCACAGATCCGGAGGGAATGGGCTTTTTGGTCCATACTTATTACAGCACATTGTTCTCTCTGGATCTGCCCAGAGGATGCCTGCAGAGTTTTCTGAGAGGGCCTGCCAAAGGTCAGCCCGGAGGGTGCTGTTCGACTGGAGGCTCTGCTAACGCTGGCAGAGCTGACCAGCGCCCTCCAGCAGCTCTCATCAGGAAAATCTGCAGAGCTTGACAGGCTGACCATAGACTTCCTCAGGGGGTTCTGGGAAATCCTGGGGGGACCATTATGTACAGATCCTGGGGGAAACCCTGGTGACCGGGGTGATGCCCCTCTCATGCTGCAGGGCTGAAGAGGGGTGATCTCCACCTGCTTGAGAACTGGTGTCCGGTCTCCCTCCTCAGCACAGACTATAAGATCTTTGCCCCCGGACCGGTCCATCCAGGACAAAATCCACCTGGTCCTGGACATGATGCATCTTTCTCAGTGGACTGGTTTGTCAGTCACCTTTCTCCCCTTTGATCAGGAGAAGGGACTCGGCAAGGTGGATCACAAATATTTCTTCGGGATTCTGCGCACGTTCAGACTCGGGCTGCAATTTGTTGTGGGTCTGATTTTTCTATGCTGCCGCTGAGTCAGCGGGTCCTTGTTGGCATCCCTTCACTTTGGCAGATGAGTACGTCAGGGATGCCCACCAATTATACACCATCTGCGTGGAGCCATTCCTGTGCCTGCTTTGTAAGAGGTTGGTGGGTTTGGCTCTGCATGGGTCAGGCATGCGGGTCGTCCTCTCGGCTTACATCGATTACGTGCTCCTCATGGTCACAGATCCCATTGACTTGCAGAGGATGCCCGAGTACTATCAAACCATTTCTGCCGCATCCTCTCTGAGGAGCAATTGGGAGAAATATTCCAGACTCCTGGTGCGTCAGTGGTGGGTGGATTCCCTGCCGGAGGAGTTAACCACGCACTTCCTCTATCTGGGAGTCCACCTGAGCCCCGTTGAGGAAGCCTGACCAGAAACTGGCTGGAGTTGGAGGTGAAACTCCCAGCTCTGCTAGGGCACTGGACAGGACTGCTCAGAGTGCTTTCCTTCAGGTGTTGGGTACTGGTATTAAATCAGCTGGTGTCCTCAATCCTGTGGTACCGGTTGGTCACTTTGGTACTGCCCCCTGCATTTTTCACCAACATGCAGAAGAAGCTCGTCTATTTCTGCTGGGGCAAGAGGAAACACTGGGTCTCTACCACAGTCTTGCGTCTCCTGATTGTGGAGAGTGCTCAGCTGCTGGTCTGGAACCAGACTGTGACTCCGCGCCTTTGGACCCTACAGAGACACCTGTACGTCGATCGTCCTCCCAGATGATGTGCACTGGCGATGTATTTTTTCCGCCAGCCTTCAAGATGACAGACAGCTCCCGGTAGCAAACATTAGCCATGCCTCTCGAAGGGAGTTACCTGACTTTTACTGGGATCTATTCAGAGTCTGGAACATGGTCACCTCCAGTCAGGGTGCTTCCCTGCCGGCGGAGGAGGGGGCTCTGGTTGTCTGTGTGGCCGGCTCTGGGGATGGATCGACGGGTGGAGGAGTAGCCGAAGCCCCCGAGACGCCCCTCACTGCGGGTGTTGAGGGGGCTTGGGAGTGTGGAGCGGTCTGTTAATCCTTCCAGAGCAGGTACAGCCCGGGTTAGGTACAGAGTAAAGCTCCTTCTTCACTGTCCCATCAACCATTCCAGGGGCAGGGATTGTGTTCGTGTTTGTGCGAGTCAAAGAGGACGGAGTCAGTTGGCCGACATTTATCTGGAGAAACTTCTGTCTCATCCAGATCGAAATGTTGGACAGACAATTGGAGAGAGTGACGACACCCTGAGGTTAATGGAGGAGGTGGGGAATGTCATTTATCTTCTTGTGGAAGCTGGCCCCATGCATCCTGCTGATCTGACAGATGGTTAGTGTATATATAATGATCAGGAGAGCAGGGACAATGTCCAGCTTTACATCAGACAATGACAGGAGGAGGAATCATTGGATGTGACACAAGGCCCGATATTCCTCTTCTATGAATCTGGAAAATGCTTAGTTCCCAGTTACAATGGAGAAGAAAAATATGTGGAGACATTGGGAGGTGAGGGACATTGAACAGTGGGACCTCACATTAAGAGGTTAAGATGTAACATTTATAAAGGGCAATATTTGGAGACTGTGCTTCCTGCCTGCGGTGTTGTTGGACAGAAACTCGGGTCGGAGGCCCCGTCTCCCACTCCTGTACCTGGGGAGGACCCTCTAACCCCTCAGTCACTCTCCTGTTTCTGGGCAGGAATCTATAATCCGTCTCTCACACTCCTCTTTCTGGGGTGGTCACTCTAACCCTTCTCTCACACGCCTGTTTCTGTAAGATACCTTTAACACATTTCCTGTATCTTTGGAGACCCCTCTAACACCTCTCCCACTCCGCTGTATCTGGTGAGGACCCACGAACCCCTCACTCACACTCCTGTATCTGCAGAGATCTCTCTAACTGCTGTCTCTCACTCCAGTATCTGGGGCTGCCACTCTAAATCCTCTGTCCCTCTCCTGTACCTGGGGACACCCCAGTAAACCCCTCTGTCACATTCTTGTACATGGAGAAGTCTGTCTAACCCTTCCCTCACATTCCTGTATCTGGGTAGACCACTCTCTCGCACTCATCACAAAATTCTACATAAACACCGAGTGATTATTGGCACGGACCATTTCCCAGCAGTTTCATTGTCTTTGGATCTATACTCAGAATGAGTCAGTGTCTGTATCTCTATCAGGGAAGCAGTGAGTAACTTGCATGGGGAAGTGAAGAGCAGTCAGTGGTGGATGGGACAATGATTTGAAGCGCATTAGGATGGATAAATCTCCAGGGCCTGACCAGGTGTATCCGAGGATGCTTTTGGAAGCAAGGGAGGAGGTTGCTGGGGCCCTGGCAGAGATTTATGTCTCATCGTTAGCCACGGATGAGGTACCGGAAGACTAGAGGATAGCTAATATTGTGCCTTTATTTAAGAAGGGCAGCAGGGATATGCCAGGGAACTATAGGCCGGTGAACTTTACATCAGTGGTGGGAAAGTTATTGGAAGGGATTCTGAGAGACAGGATTTATGTGCATTTGGAAAGGCAAGGTATAGTCATGGATAGTTAGGTATAGTTAGGGATAGTCAGCATGGCTTTGTGCGTGGGAAATCATGTCTCATGAATTTGACTGAGTTTTTTTAGGAGGTGACCAAGAGGATTGACGAGGGCAGGGCGGTGGATGTTGTCTACATGGACTGTAGCAAGGCCATTGACAAGGACCTGCGTGGTAGGCTGGTCCAAAAGGTTCGAACACATGGGATCCAGGGTGAGCTAGCCAACTGGATTCAAAATTGATTTGTTGATTGGAAGCAGAGGATGGTAGTGGAGGGTTGTTTTTCAGATTGGAGGCCGGTGACCAGTGGTGTGCTGCAGCGATCGGTGCTGGGCCCTCTGTTGTTTGTCAAATATATTAATGACTTGGATGTGAATGTAGGGGACATGATTAGTAAGTTTACAGATGACACCAAAATTGATGGTATAGTGGACAGTGAAGAAGGTTGTCTGAGGTTACAACAGGATATAGATAAACTGGGAAAGACGGCAAGAAATTGGCAAATGGAATTTAACGCAGACAAGTGTGAAGTGATGCATTTTGGGAAGTTAAACCTGGGCAGGACATATACAGTGAAAGGCTGGGCCCTGGGAAGTGTTGTTGAGCAGAGAGACCTTGGGGTGCAAGTACATAGTTCCCTGAAAGTGGCAACACAGGTAGACAGGGTGGTGAAGAAGGCGTATGGCATGCTTGCCTTCATCGGCCGAGGCACTGGGTACAAGAGTTGGGATGTCATGTCACAGTTGTACATCATGTTGGTTAGGCCGCATGTGGGGTAACGTGTGTAGTTCCGGTCGCTGCACTACTGGAAAGATGTGATTAAGGTAGAGAGGGTGGAGAAAAGATTCACAAGGATGTTGCCTGGTATGGAGGGCTTGAGTTATCAAGAAAGATTGGAAAGGCTGGGACTGTGTTCCCTGGAGCGAAGGAGGCTGAGAGGGGACATGATAGAGGTATAAAATTATGAGAGGCATAGATAAGGTAGATAGCCAGAGTCTGTTTCCCATAGTAGGGGTGACTAAAACGAGAGGGCATAGATTTAAGGTGAGAGGGAGGAGGTTTAAAGGGGATCAAAGGGGTTAAATTTTTCACACAAAGAATAGTGGGTATCTGGAATGAACTGCCAGAGGAGGTGGTGGAGGCAGGAACAGTAGCAACATTTAAGAGGCATCTGAACAGGTATTTGAATGAGTAAGACATGGAGGGATATGGAATTAATGCAGGCAGGTGGGATTAGTAATGATAGGCATTATGGTCGGCACGGACACGGTGGGCCGAAGGGCCTGTTTCTATGCTGTACGACTCTATGATTCTATCAGCTCATGTATTATAAAAATTCTGTTGACATTTCCCTGGTATTGTTTACAGTAATCGATGAACGACTGACTGGGTGTGTTTGATGTATGACATTCTGAACTTCACTGAACCTGCAATTAACCACGACATTCATTCATTCCATTTCTCTGCTGCATACCTGAATTAATGTGAAATTCTTGCTCAGGTTTAAAGAAGGACAAGGTTAGATAAGGTTAATGTCAATGCTGCAGTGTTGAGCGCTCCTGCTCAGTGTAATTGTCGGGGGTGGTGGTGGGTGGAACACGGTGGGGGGTGGGGAACAAAGAAATAGAGACGGGGGGGGAGGGGGAACAGAGTGGGGAAATCAAATAGAGCTGGGGGGGGGGGAATCGACGAGAGCGGGGGCGGGGGGGGGAAATCGGCGAGAGCGAGGGGGCGGAAATCGGAGAGAGCGATTTGGTGGGGGGGGGGGGGAAATGGAAAAGAGCGCGAGGAGGGTAAACGGAGAGAGAGGGAGAGAAAGCCGACAGACAGACAGACAAGTCCTCTGGGAATGATGGATCAGGTCCCAGACCAGGTCAATGTTGTCATGGATGGACCGGCCTAGGACCATGTAGGACTGGTCGGGGTGGTGATATGAGTCAGCATGAAGCCCAGGCAAAGATCTTATAATCCGTGCTGAGGAGAGAGACCGGACGCCAGTTCTTAAACAAGTGGAGATCACCCCACTTTGGGAGCACGGCCAGGACCACTTTGCGCCAGGCGAGGGGCATCTCCCCGATTGCCCTGCTTTCCCCCCCCCAAGGACTGGCACGTTGTCGCCCTCCAGGACATCCCAGAATGCCCTGAAGAACTCGACCGTCAGCCCCGGGGATTTGCCTCTTGAGAGCATCCCCTGTAAGTCAACAGGATCTGTGATCATGAGGAGCACGTAATCGATGTAAGCCGAGAGGACGACCCGCATGCCTGACCCATGCAGAGCCAAACCCACCAACCTCTTGCAAAGCAGGCACAGGAATGGCTCCACGCAGATGGTGTATAATTGCTGGGCATCCTGACGTACTCATCTGCCAAAGTGAAGGGATGCCATCAAGGACCTGTTGACTCAGCGGCGGTGCAGAAAAGTCAGACCAGGCCAAAAATTGCGCACCACTGGGAAGACGTGATTAAGCTAGAGAGGGTGCAGAAAAGATTCACAAGGATGTTGCCTGGTATGGAGGGCTTGAGATATAAAGAGAGATTAGATAGGCTGGGTCTGTTTTCCCTGGAGCGAAGGAGGCAGACAGGTGACATGATAGAGGTATATAAAATTATGAGAGGCATAGATAGGGTAGATAGCCAGAGTCTGTTTCCCATGGTAGGGGTGACTAAAACTAGAGGGCATAGATTTAAAGTGAGAGGGAGGAGGTTTAAAGGGGATCAAAGGGGTAAATGTTTCACACAAAGAATAGTGGGTATCTGGAATGAGCTGCCTGAGGAGGTGGTGGAGGCAGGAACAGTAGCAACATTTAAGAGGCATCTGGACAGGTACTTGAATCAGCAAGGTATAGAGGGATATGGAATTAATGCAGGCAGGTGGGATTAGTATAGATAGGCATTATGGTCGGCATGGGCGCGGTGGGCCGAAGGGCCTGTTTCAGTGTTGTATAAATAAAAAATAAAATAAATAAATACAGCATAGAAACAGGCCCCTCGGCCCACCGAGTCTGTGCCGACCAACAACCACCCATTTATACTAATCTGACATTCGTCCCATATTCCCTACCACATCCCCACCATTCTCCTACCACGTATCTACACTGGGGGCAATTTACAATGGCCAATTTCGTTATCAACCTGCAAGTCTTTGGCTGTGGGAGGAAACCGGAGCACCCGGCGAAATCCCACAGGGAGAACTTACAAACTCCACACAGGCAGTACCCAGAACCGAACTCGGGTCGCTGGAGCTGTGAGGCTGCAGTGCTAACCACTGGGCCACTGTGCCGGACATGTCTCTATGATTCTATCAGTTCATGTATTATAAAAATTCTGTTTACATTTCCCTGGTATTGTTTACAGTAACCAATGAACAACTGACTCGGTTTGTTTGGATGATGTTTGTGATTCTGAACTTCACTGAACCTGCAATTAACCACGACATTCATTCCATTTCTCTGCTGCATACCTGAACCGACCTGAAATTCTTGCTGAGGTTTAAAGAAGGACAAGGTTAGATAATGTTATTGAACTGATTCGCCCTCAGAGATACCATCACATGTGACATTCATCCCAGTTACCTGCTGCCATTTGATTCTTAACTGAAATATTTTGTCAGGTTTGAAAAAGGGCAGGGTTTGTTCAACTTATGTTACCTGGGAGTTGATAAAATAAGCTCATCTACAAAGCACCACTAATGTCAACAGTCAGTCCTACTCCTGACACAGGTTACAGTCCATGTATCGGGAGTTTGCATTAAACCCTCTCAACCTCCTGTATCTGGGGAGGTCCCTCGAAGCCCTGTCTCACACTCCTGTATCTGGGGATATCAGGTGGGGTCAGAGTCAGGGAGAAAGACCTAGAGTAAAATCAGGGTTAATGTGCACACTGTGCATTCATCAGAGTGTCGTTAATCTGGTGAGTTCAGGTGCAGATTGATATGTGGAAATATGATGTGGCTAAACAGAGACCTGGCTTAATGAAGGGCAGGACTGGCAGAATGCTTCCATTCCAACAAGAGGCGAGGCTCTGCTAGACCTGGTTCATGGGAGTGAGGTGGGCCAAGTGGATCAAATATCAGTCGGAGAACATTTAGGGGACTGTGATCATTGCACCTATTTGGCTAAAGCTAAAGAACAAAAAGGGTGCAGTTACATTACTCAGTGTAGTCTATAGGCCAATAACTAATGGAAAGGGTGCAGAGGAAGAAATCTGCAATGAAATTACAGGAAGGTGCAGGAATTATGGAGTCATTGTAATGGGGCATGTAAATATCTGAACATTGAATGGGATATTAATAGTGTAAAGGGCAGAGAGGACTAATAGTTCCTAGAGTGTGTTCAGGAACATTTTCTACAGCAGTATGTTTCCACTGCAACTAGAAGGGAGGCACTGCTGGACCTGGTTCATGGGAGTGAGGTGGACCCAGTGGATCAAATATCAGTTGGAGAACATTTAGGGAACAGTGATCAGGTATCATAAGGTTTAGGTTGGCTATGGAAAAGGAGAAAGAACAATCTGGAGTAAGAATACTTAATTGGGGGAAAGCCAACTTCAATGGGGTGAGAATGAATCTGGGCCGAATAAACTGGAATCAAAGGTTGGTAGAAAAAACAGCAGCTGCACAATAGGCTACCTTCAAAGTATAGATAGTTTGGGCACAATCAAGGTAGATTCCCTTAAAGGGGAAAGGGAGAGCAACTAAATGCAGAGCTCCCTGGATGTCAAAAGAGATGAGATTACGATGAAGAAGAAAAAATGTCAGCTGGAGAATACAATGGAGAACCAGGCTGAATACAGAAGGTTCGGAGAGGAAGTGAAAAAGCAAGTAAGAGAAGCAAAGAGGGAGTATGAAAAGAGACTGACAGCTAACGTAAAAGGGAATCCCAAAGCTTTCTTCAGGCATTTAAATAGTAAAAAAGTGGTGAAGAGAGGAGTAGGGCCATTTAGGGACCAAAAAGAGGATTTATATATGGAGGCAGGGGGAATAGCTGAGGTGCTAAATATATACTTTGCATTTGTATTTACTAAGGAAGAAGGTGCTACCCAGACCACTGTGAAAGAGGAGATAATAACTAGAATGATTTTAAATTGATAAGGATGCGGTATTAGATAGGCTGTCTATACTTCAAGTTGATAAAGCACCAGGACCAGATGCATCCAAGAATACGGAGGGAAGTGACAGTGGAAATTGTAGAGGCACTGGCCATAATTTTCCAGTCTTCCTTAGACTCAGGGGTGGTGCCAGAGGACTGGAGAATTGCAAATTGTGCAAAAAAAGAGTGTAAAAAAGCCCAGCAACTGCAGGTCAGTCAGTTCTTGGTGAGTTTCTGCAGTGCATCTTGTAGATGGTACACACTGCTGCCATTGTATATCAGTGGTGAAGGAGTGAATGTTGAAGATGGTGGATGGGGCTCCCTGCCTGTGGTGTCATTATACGGGAGCTCGGGTTGGGGACACGGCCATCATATGATTGGGCTGATCTTGTAACCTGTGCTCCCAATCCAGTGAGACTGGAGCAGGGCCTGGTCATGTGACCCTGCAATACCACCAGTGGGCAGGGCCTGTGCTGGCTGCTGTGTGATTGGCTCCCTTTGTGATGTCACCTGGAGACAGGTTTTAGCCCCTGGTTACAATTCATCAGTTGTAGTTCCCGTGGGCAGGAGCTGGAGTTGGCAGCTGGTACATCAGACATGGACAGGAGGAGGGATCGTTGGACATGATACAGGTCCCTAAATTCCCCTTCCATGTGTCTGCTACATGTTTAATTCCCAGATGTAAATGAGAGGAGAAAGGGGTGGATCCACATGATGCTGTCCTAGGATTTCCAGGGTGTTTGGGCCTTTTCCCAGTTCATGATTTGCACTGTGACAGTTGGGATACATTGTAGTTTGTGGAGTGGGGAATTGGGGTGGTTGGTAGGGGGAGCATTGGGGAGATTGAGTGTTGAGGTGATAAAGACTGGATTCGGGTTCAGACAGCAGAGAGGGTGAGCAGGTAATGTTTCAGAGGTGATAGACAGCAGGCTGGGAATGGATTGGGTGTAGGGGGGGGGGGGGGGGGGGAGGAAGCTGAACTCAGCACTGACCTGAAATCAGGGACATTCTGCACATTCACTGAGATCATCACAAGCGCACAAAACATCCCAATCACAGGAGCTGACCCTGGGAAGGTGTTGTGCTAATGCCAGGTACATTAGCCACCTCTGGAGATAAGTCCCCGTATTCAGAGAAAGATTACACAAGTAACTAAACTCAGACTGACAAAACTGTGGATTTAAGAACACATCTGTTTCCAATAATATTTCCAATATAAAAGCTTATGTTAACATGTAAGGTGTTGAAGCAAGGTTTAGTAATTTACCTTCAAAACACTGGATAAATTGTTTTGTTGGTCGATTTTAAATTAATAATGTGAATGCTTAGAGCGCCACTCTCTGGACAAAGATTGCTGTAGCAAAATGCCAGCACAGGCACAACTGATGACCTCATAGTGAAGGTGCCCCCAGGCAGCAGTGATCATAATATGATTCAATTTTACATTCATTTTGAGGCAGAATGGGTCGAAGACTAATATTTTAAACTTAAATCATGGCAAATTATGAGGGCATGAAAGCAGAGCTAAACTGAACTGGCAAATCAGGTTAAAGGACAGATCAATAGAAACATAGAAAATAGGAGCAGGAGTAGGCCATTCGACCCTTCGAGCCTGCTCCACCATTGATTATGATCATGGCTGATCATCCAACTCAGTAACCTGTTCCTCCTGTCTACCCATACCCTTTGATCCCTTTAGACCCAAGACCGACATCTAACACCTTCTTGAAAACATACAATGTTTTGGCCTCAACTGCTTTCTGTGGTAGCGAATTCCACAGGCTCACCACTCGCTGGGAGAAGAAATTTCTTCTTATCTCAGTCCTGAAAGGTTTACCCCCTATCCTTAGAGGATAACCCCTGGTTCTGGACTCCCCCACCCTCGGGAACATCCTACCTGCATCTACCCTATCAGGTCCTGTTAGAATTTTCTAGGTAATAGAGATGCTGTGGCAGACATATAAGGGGATATTTCAGAATACACAGAATAGATACATTCCAACGAGAAAGAAAAATTCCAAGGGGAGGACTCACCATCCGTGGTTAATCAAAAAGTTAAAGATAAAATCAAACTTAAAGAAAAAGCATGTAATTGCTCAAAGATGGGTGGCAGGTCAGAAGATTGGAAAAAATATTTTAAAAAAGCAAAGAATGACTCAAAAGATTGATAAGGGAAAAATTAGATTACGAGAGAAAGTTAGCTAGTAATATAAAAGCAGATAGTAAGAGTTTGCACAGATATTTAAAAGAAAAAGGTTAACAAAGTGAGCATTGGTCCAATAGAAAGTGGGTCTGGGGAATTACTAAGGGAAAATAAGGAGATGGCAGATGAACTGAACAGGTATTTTGCATCGGTCTTCACCATCGAGGATACTATCAACATCCCAGAAAAAGTTGTAAATCAAGACATAGAAGGGAGGGAGGAACTCAAGAAAATAATACCTTAATACCTTAGAAAGCCTAGAGGAGTATAGCAAGTGCAGGGGTGAAGTAAAAAAGGAAATTAGAACAGCAAAGCGAGGACATGAAAAGATATTGGCAGGTAAAATTGGCAACACAGGTAGACGGGGTGGTGAAGAAGGCGTATGGCATGCTTGCCTTCATCGGCCGAGGCATTGAGTACAGGAGTTGGGACGTCATGTTCCAGTTCTACATAACGTTGGTTGGGCCGCATTTGGAGTGCTGTGTGCAGTTCTGGTCGCTGCACTACAGGAAAGATGTGACTAAGCTAGAGAGGGTGCAGAAAAGATTCACAAGGAAGTTGCCTGGTTTGGAGGGCTTGAGTTATAAAGAGAGATTGGATAGGCTGGGTTGGTTTTCCCTGGAGCGAAGGAGGCTGAGGGGGGACATGGTGGAGGTATATAAAATTATGAGAGGTATAGATAGGGTAGATAGCCAGAGTCTTTTTCCCATGGTAGGGGTGATTAAAACTAGAGGGCATAGATTTAAGGTGAGAGGGAGGAGGTTTAAAGGGGATCAAAGGGATAAATTTTTCACACAAAGAATAGTGGGTATCTGGAATGAGCTGCCTGAGGAGATGGTGGAGGCAGGAACAGCAGCAACATTTAAGAGACATCTGGACAGGTACTTGAATGAGCAAGGCATAGAGGGATATGGAATTAATGCAGGCAGGTGGGATTAGTATAGATCGGCATTATGGTCGGCATGGACGCGGTGGGCCGAAGGGCCTGTTTCTATGCTGTACGACTCGATGACTCTAAAATTACAATCGCCAGGGAAGTGGTACTGAACAAATTGTTGGAGCTGCAGGCTGGCAAGTTCCCGGGTCCAGATGGGTTTCATTCCAGGCTCCGAAAACAAGTGACCAGTGAGATATTTGATGTGTTGGTTTTAATTTTCCAAAATTCCCTAGATTCGGGGAAGGTTCCATTAGATTGGAAAATAGCGAATGTAACTCCTTTATTTAAAAAGGGAGGGAGACAGAAAGCATGAAAATAGAAGCCAGTTAGCTGAACAACTGTCTTGGGGAAAATGTTAGAAGTTATTATTAAAGACATTATAGCAGGACACAGAAAAATTCAAGATAATCAGGCAGAGTCAGCATGGTTTTGTGAAAGGGAAAACACATTTAACCAATGTATTGGAGTTCTTTGAAGAAGTAACGTGCTGGAATAAAGGGGAACCTGCGGATGTACTGTACTTAGATTTCCAGAAGGCATTTTGATAAGGGGCCACATCAAAGGTTATTGCAGAAAATAAAAGTTTGTGGGATGGGGGCGGGGTGGGTAACATATTGGCATGTATAGAAGATTGGCTAGCTAACAGGAAACAAAACAGCATAAAATGGTAATTTTCTGATTGGCAAGATGTAATGAGTGATGTGCCACAGGGATCAATGCTGGGGCTTCAACTTTTTACAACTGTTAAAAATGACTTGGATGAAAAGATTGAAGGTATGTTGCTAGATTTTCTGATGACACAAAGATAGATAGGAAAGTAAGTTGTGAAGAGGGCATAAGTAGGATACAAAGGGATATATACAGGTTAAGGGAGTGGGCAAAGATCTGGCAAATGGAGTATATTGTGAGAAAATGTGAAATTGTCCATTTTGTCGAAAGAATAAAAAAGAAGCATATTATCTAAATGGTGAGAGATTGCAGAGCTCTGAGATGCAGAGGGATCTGGGTGTCCTACTGCATGAATCACAAAAGGTCAGTATGTAGGTTCAGCAAGTAATGAGGAAAGCTCATAGAATTTAATCATTTATTGCAAGGGGAATTGAATACAAAAGTAGGGAAGTTATGCTTCAGCTGAACAGGGCATTGCTGAGACCACATCTGGAGTACTGTGAACAGTAGTGGTCTCCTTATTTAAGGAAGGACGTAAATGTGTTGGAAGCAGTTCAGAGAAGGTTTACTAGACTAGTACCTGGAATGGGCAGGTTGTCTTATGAGGAAAAGTTGGGCAGCCTAGGCGTGTATCCCCTGGAATTTAGAAGAGTAAGAGGCAACTTGATTGAAACATATAAGATCCTGAGGGGTCTCGACAGGGTGGATGTGAAAAGGATGTTTCCCCTTGTGGGAAAATCTAGAACTAAGGGTCACTGTTTAAAAATAAGGGGTCGCCCATTTAAGACAGAGATGAGGAGAAATCTTTTCTCTCAGAGGGTCGTGAGTCTCTCTTCCTCAAAAGGTGGTGGAAGCACAGTCTTTGAATATTTTTAAGGCAGAAGTAGATAGATTCTTGATCAGCAATAGGTTGAAAGGTTATCGGGCTTAGGCGGGAATGTGGAGTCGAGATCAGCCATGAACTGATTGAATGACGGAGCAGGCTCTATGAACGAAGTGACCTACTCCTGCTCCTAATTCGTATGTTCGTATTGTCAGGCAAACCCCCCACCTGCCAAGACTGAGGCACACGTTATTTTGCCACATGAACATTAAAACTTAAAAATCACAAGCCCCTGACTGGAAAGACATTTTTGCCAAGTACCAGACGGTGTTGAAACAATGGGGATCCAGTAGTTGCTTCCCCAATACAAAGAAGTGGTCAGAGCAGTTTTAGTTACATGACTAACTGGCGGCTGCAGAGGTTTGAACTGAGAGTTCTAAATTGGAGAAAACAGGATTTCAACTGAGAAAAAGTTGTGGGCAGGAACCCTCACAACATTTAAGAAGTATTTAGATGAGCACTTGAAACGCCATAGCATATAAGGCTACGGGACAAGTGCTGGAAAATGGGATTAGAATAGTTAGGTGCTTGATGCCCGGCACAGATACGATGGGCCGAAGGGCCTGTTTCTGTGCTGTATAACTCTGTGACTCATGGAGTGAAGATCTTTCCTGGAACTGAAGCAAGAATTACCTCCTCTCCTGTCTGCCTGCCTCCATCTCTTCCCCACAGAACTGAATCTTATGAAGACACGTAAACTCAGGCAGAGAAAAATCTCCTACGTGAACTAGGTTTACGAAGGATACTGGGCCCCAATGAAACGCAAGACCATATCTTCAATCAAGGACTACGGCGAGCTCGAGAAACAGTAACAAGATATTGCCTCAAACTGTTCTACTTATCTGTTCCTCTGCTCTTTTCTGTCCCAATTTGTATGTGTGTATTGCATGTGCATGCAAGCATAGGCACGTCGTATATCTGTAGGTGTTAACTGTATTAGAGTTTAAGTTAGGTAGGTTTAATAAATTTCATCTTTCTTCTTTAAACCACAGAAAGCCTTATAATTGGAAAGTTGTGAACAAGGATTCACAAAGGGGGATCTCAAAATACAGTGTGTTTAAAAATAAAACCCTGTTACAATAAGACCAGATGAAGATAGTAACAGACCCCGAGACACCTTTTGCACCTTGTCATAACAGGATGTAACATTCACTCCCTCCATCACTGGCGCACAGTGGCAGCAGTGTGTACCACCGACAAGATGCACTGCAGAAACTCATCAAGTCTCCTTCGACAATACCTTCCAAACCTGTGACCTCTACCACCTAGAAGGACAAGAGCAGCAGATGTATGGGAACACCACCACCTGCAAGTTCCCTCCAAGCCACACACAATCCTGACTTGGAACTATATCACTGTTCATTCACTGTTGCTGGGTCAAAATCCTGGAACTCCCTTTTTACCAACACTGTGGGCGTACCTACACCATATGGACTTCAGCGATTCAAGAAGGCAGCTCATCTCCACCTTCTCAAATGCAATTAGGGATGTGCAATAAATGCTGGCCTAGCCAGCGATGTCCACATCCCATGAATGAATAATTTCAAAAAATCAGTCCTCACAGGTTAACCCTTGTAGCTTCAGTATTATTCTGGTGAATAGGTGCTGCACCCCATCCTAAACTAATACATCATTCTTGAGGTGTAGGGTCCAGAACTGAATACATCACTCTCAATGGGGTCTTCCTTTGCCTGTTTTAGTATACACGGATGCAATTCATCCAGTTTCCAGAATTTATCATCTCTAGGTTTTACTGCTATCCCCTCCTTTCTGTTTTAAATGTTTTGATATCTACCTGTAATGATGTCAAATCCACCTTGTTAGTCCAGCTGGTAAAACTGAAGCAAAGTAATTCTCCAATCTTTCTGCCATCTCTCCTCATTACCTGTGAGTTTTTCCTGTGCAGCCGACATTGACTTTATCCCTATTCGAATTTACCTTTCTGTTATTTATGTGTCTGTAGGATATTTTACTATTTCTTTTTAAATTTCTTCAGAATTTAATTTCACAGTTTCTCTTTGTTTTACTTTTTGAACATGTTCCCTAACCTCCTGATTTTGGTTTTTGTCATCCTCTCCCTTAATCTCAAGATACTTATTACCTGCCTTTGACTTTCATTTCAGTTTCACACTTATCCCTTTTTTCATTTATGGTGTTTCATAATTGGTTAATTGATTCTTGTTTTGTGGAATTTATTTCTCCTGAAGTCTAGTGATCACCTTTTTACATATTTTCCACTGCTGATCTATCTTTGTTCATCAATATTCTGTCCAGTTTTCTTCACAACTTCCATTTTCATCCCCCCCAAGTCAGCTTTTTACAATCAATTTTTTTTGCCTTTTCTTAGTTACATCTTTCTCAAACATTCCCTTAAACTATATTCTGTTCTGACTGATATTCCAACGAGTTTCTCCGAAATCTCCAACTTTTATCTGCTCTGGTGCATTCTATATTGCTTGATCCATCAGTGATTCCTCTCTTGTTTGGGCTTCTTATGTACTGGGTAAGAAAGATGTCTAGAACACAGGGAAACGGCTCCATTCCCTTTTATCCCCTTTTCCTTCCTCTTCCTGACAGATTATTTGCTATGAAATATTCCATGATTACGATGCTATGAATTTTACTTGTTTCATCGCTTTGTATATTTTCCTTTCGATCTCTTCCACTATTAGGTGGTCTGTAGAATAACCTTTGTTACATTATTTAACCTGACTGGATCCACATTCCTCTGAGGTATCTATGTCCTATATGGAAATGTCTTTATAAGATCAGCAGCAATTGCTTGCCAATTACTCAAATGTTTAAGATAAATTTGGAAACTGACCAAATAGCTTCAGTTACAAAGACAGGTTGTCAGAAATAAGGAAAAACAAGGTCCAGAAGATTTACAGAGTGGAGCACATTGCAGGTATATGAACACTAGATTTCGGAGCAGGAGTAGGCCACTCGGCCATTGGAACTTGCTCCACCAGTTCACACGTTTTTGACTGATCTGTTACCTTCATTCCACCTTCACACACCATCTCCATATCCCTTAATCCCTCATTGTCTAAAAATCAATCAATCTCTGCTTTGAATATACTCAATGTCTGAGCATCCACAGCCCTCTGGGGTAGAGAATTCCAGATGCAAAACCCTTTGGGGGAAGAAATTCCTCCTCATCTTAGTCCTAAGTGGTTGACCCTTATTCAGAGACTGTGTCTCCTAGTTCTAGACTCGACAGCTAGTGTATATACTTCAGCAGGTGGATATGTCACTGCAAGATGAAACGTGATAAAATGAGTTTATGAAGAGGACTGGGTGAGATGGGAGGCAGAGCTGCTTCCGAGTACTGAAGCAAAGGCAATTTCCCCTCCAGATTAACAGCAAAATCTTGCCGGACTCGAAGCCACTGATGAGGCCTGGTACATTCACAGATCATTTAAAAAAACTGGGAGTGTAGATGCTGCTTCAGCTGATACAGTATATTCAGTATGGAATAATATATCTTCGAATGTATTCAGAATACAGGCTGGGATTGTGTGTATATTGTGTTGGGACAGTTGGGAGATGGTGGTGTGGTGGTATTGTCATTGGATTAGTAACCCAGAGACCCGGGGTATTGCTCTGGGGACATGGTTTCGAATCCCACCACAACAGATCATGGAATTTGAATTTAATTAATAAAAAAATCTGGAATTAAAAGCTAGTCTAATGATGACCACCATTGTCGATTGTTGTTGAGAGAGACTAAGAGACAGAGGCAGAAATAGTGAGAGGAAATGAGGTGAGAAAGACAAAGTGAAAGAGAGAGAAGTAATAGAGGCAGAGAGATGAGAGGCCTTTCTCTATTATTAGGGATAAGCCTCTTCTGAAGCCGCCAGAGGAATTAGTTTCCCGCTAGCTATCCGAACTAAGCCTTTAATCATCAAGAACACTTCAAAATATCACCCATTAATCTTCTATCGTCAAGGAGATGCAAGGCTAGTCTGTAAAACCTATCCTTATTATTTAAACCTTTCAGCCCGATCTCCATTCTGGTGAATTTGTGTTTCACCCCCTCCAAAACTAAAACATCATTCTTCAGGTGTGGGGTCTAGAACTGTATGTACTGCTCTCAATGGAGTATTCCACTGACCCATGTGGATGTAATTCATCCAGTTCCAAGAGTTTATTTTCTCTAATATTTCCTGGTATCCCATCCTTTCTATTCTATATATTTTAATATCTACTTGGAATGCTGTCTAGTCCACATTGTTAGTCCAGCTGGTAAAAATTGAGATAAACTAATTCTCTAATATTTCTGCCATACCTCTGTCATTATCTGTGAGTTGTTCTTGTACATCCTTCAGTGACTCTGTCCCTATTCTGAATGACCTTTTGTTATCTATATGTGTCTGTATGATACTTTACTTCTGCTTTTCATATTCCTTGACTATTTATATTTGCTGCTCTTCTTTGCCTTCATAATTTTTTGACTTCATTCCTAATCTCTTTGATTTAGTTTTTCATCGTTTGCTCATTTTTGCCAATGTATTTAGTACATGATTTTTACTTTAGTTTCAATTTTGTCCTTATCCCTTTATTCGTCCATAATGATTCATAAAAGGCCAGTCTGTTCTTTTATCATGGAGTATATTTCTCCTGAAGTCTATGATTCCCCCGCACTGTTCTCTCTGTTTGTTAATATTCTGTTCCAGTTAAATCTTCACTCGTTGCATTCTCAATCCCCAATAATCAGCTTTTTCTAATCTATTTTTGGCTTTTCTTACTTGTATTGATCTGAATCATTGCCTTAAACCTTATTATGTTGTGACTGATATTGGCTCAATTTTCACTTAAGTTTGCTTTTCATATTTGCTCTGATTTATTTTCAACGACTAGATCCATCACCACTGCCTTGGTGGATTTCCAATCTGCTGGGTAGGAATTGCTGAGAAGTTGTGGTACACGTTGGCACCAACAACATAGCAAGGACAGGGATTGAGGTCCTACGTCAGATTTTCAGGAGCTAGGGAGGAAGTTGAAGAGTAGAACCTTGAGCTTAGTAATCTCTGGATTACTCCCAGTGCCACGTGTTAGCGAAAGTAGAAATAAGAAGATACGGAGGATCAATGCGTGGTTTACACACAAACACACAAATTAGGAGCAGGAGTAGGCCGCTCGGCCCCTCGAGCCTGCTCCTCTGATTGTAACCTCAACCCCACATTCCTGCCTACCCCCGATAACCTTTCACCCCTTGCTTATCAATAATCTATCTACCTCGGCCTTAACATTATTCAAAGACTCAGCTTTCACCGTCTTTTGAAGAAGAGAGTTACAAAGACTCACAACCCTCTGATTTCTGTCTTAAATGGGCAACTCCTTATTTTTAAATAGTGACCCCAAGTTATAAATTATCCCACAAGAGGAAACATCATGGCTTGAGATATAGTATAGGAAGCAGGGCTTCAGATTCTTGGGGCATTGGGACCAGTTCCGGGGCAGAAGGCACCTGGACAAAAGAGACAGGTTGCACCTGAACAGTAATGGGATCACAATCGTTGCAGGGAGATTCAGTAGTGTGGTTGGGAGAGTTTAAACTAAATTGACAGGGGGTGGGCACCAGTACATGGAAGTAGAAAAAGGAATAAGGTGCACAATGTGAGAGAGCGTTAGACTGGACTAGAGAAGTTCTGTATTAGATTGCAGCGGACTGAGAGGAATGCAAAGGATCATAGGATCAGAGAAGTAGGAGTAGGTCATTTGGCCTGTTGAGCCTGCTCTGTCATTCAAACTGATCATGGCTAATCATCTACCTCTACACCATTTTCCCCCAATATTCCCATATCCCTTGATATCATTAGTATTCAGAAATCTGTTTTGAACATGCTGAACGACTGAGTTTCCACAGCCCTCTGGGGGAGAGAATTCCAGATTCACCACCCTCTGAGTAAAGAAATTCCTCCTCATCTCAGTCTGAAATGACCTACCCCTTCTTCTAGACACACCAGCCAGAGGAAACATCCTATCCACATCTACCCTGTCACACCCTGTAAGAATTTTCTAAGTTTCAATGAGATCACCTCTCATTCTCTGAAATTCCGGAGAACACAGGCCCAGTTTCTGCAATCTCTCTTCATAAAACAATCCTGCCATCCCAGGGATTAGTCTGGTGAACCTCCGTTGCACACCCTCGATGGCTAGTATATCCTTCCTTAGATAAGGAGACCAAAACTGTACACAATACTCCAGACAGGATTACAATGCACGTGTGAAATTGCAAAAAGTATGGTGAAAAATTTTGGTAAGCTCCAAGCACAAATAGCAGTATGGGAATATGATGTAATGGCAATGTCAGAAATGTAGCTTAAAAATGGTGAGGACTGGGCACTGAATATACAAGGACATAAAGTGTTCAGAAAAGATAGAAAAGGAACAAAAAGGAGGTGGGGTGGCAGTCCTGATTAGGGAAGGCATTGTACTGTTGAAAGGAGAGGAAATCCTTGAAGGGGCAAGGACTAAATCCATTTGCTTAGAGCTGAGAAGCAAAATGTGTAAGATCACAGTACTGGGGGTATTCTATAGGCCTCCAAATAGTGATAGAGAGAAATAGAGGAACAAATCTGCAGGGAATTCACAGAGATGTGCAAGAACTATAGAGTGGTGATTTTGGGGGACTTTAATTGTCCAAATATCGATTGGGATAATTCTGGAGTCAAAGTTAAGAAGGGGGAGGAATTTCTGAAATGTGTTCAGGAGAATTTCCTTGACCAGTATGTTCTCAGCCCAACTAGAAAGGAGGTATTGCTGGATCTGGTGCTGGGAAATGAGGTGGACCAAGTATCAGTGGGGGAACACTTGGGTAGAGTGATCATCACATCATAAGGTTTAGACTAGTAACGTGGAAAAACAAGGAACTAAATAAGGCAGAATGTCTAGATTGGAAGAGAATTAATTTTAATGCGATGAGAAGGGATCGAACTTAAGGAACCAAAAACTGACAGGAAGCACTGTATCGGAACAATGGGATATCTTGAAGGAAGAGATGCTTCAGGTACAGGCTAGATACATTCCAACAAGGGCGATAGGTAGGGGAACCAAAAAAAGGATGACGAGGGAAATAGAGATTATGATGAAACAAAAAAAGAGGGTGTGTGGTGCATGTCAGGTGAATTCTTCAAGTGAGAATCAGGCCATTTACAATGGGTTGAGAGGAGAGGTGCAGCGGAAAATAAGACTGTCAAAGAGAGAATGTGAGAATAGGATGGCAGTCAACATAAAAGGGAACCCAAAATCTTTTACCAGCATGTAAACAGTAAGTGAGTAGTAAGATGTGAAGTGGGGCCTATTAGGGACAAAGTGGGTAATATATGCTGAGAGGAGCTGGGCAATATTTATAGACTTAATGAGTACTTTGTAACTCTGTTCACGAAGGCAGTGCAGTCTGACAAAATATCAGTGGAAGCAGAGAAGGTAGAGGTACTGGATAGGGTAAATATTGAGCGGGGGGGAGAGGGGTGGGGGGGGGGAGTACTAAAAAGGCTGGCTATGCTTCAGGTAAATAAGTCCCCTGATCCAGATGGCTTGCATCCCAGGTTACTAAAGGAAATGGGGATGGAGATAGCAGAAGGGTTTGCATAATCTTCCAATCTTCACTGGATATGGAGGAGGTGCTAGAGGACTGGAGAGTGACATCCTTATTCAAGAAGGTCAGTCCTAGCAACTACAGGCCAGTTAGTTTAACATCAGTGGTGGGTAAGGTTTTCGAAACAATAATTAGGGAGGAAATCAACTGAAACTTGGAGAGGTTTGAGTTAATTAAGGATAACCAGAACGGATTTGTAAAAGGCAGATCAGATTCAATCTCAATGATTTTTTTGATGAAGTAACAGCGAAGGTTGATGAGGGAATGTGGTGGATGTTGTTTGTACGGATTTTAATAAAGTGTTTGATAATGTACACATAAAAGGCTAGTTAAAAACACTGAAGCTCAGGGAATAGGAAGGTCAGTGTCCAATTGGATAAAAATATTGGCTTAAGGACAGAAAACAGCGACTTGCAGTAAATGGTTGTTTTTCAGACTGGAGAATGGTAGACAGTGGTGTTTCCCAGGAGTCAGTTCTGGAACGACTGCTTTTTTTTGCTAAATATAAATGATTTGCATCTTTTAATGCAGAGTAGAATTTTGAAATTTGCTGATGACACCAAATTTGGAGATGTGGCAATCTTTAAGGATGACATGAACCACCTGCAACAGGACATAGACAGGCCAGCAGAATGGGCTGACAGGTGGCAGATGGAATTTAATACTAACAAGTGTGAAGTGATGCATCTTGGCAGAAGGAATAAGGAGAGACAATATAGACTTAATAGCACAGTTTTAAAGAGCGCAGGAAGAGGGACCAGGGAGTGGACATATTGAGAGATTGGTTAGCAAAGCATATGGGATCTTGAGCTTCATAAATAGAGGCATTGAGTACAAAAGCAGGGAAGTTATGCTAAACCTTTATAAAGCACTGGTTAGGCCCCAACTGGAGAATTGTGTCCATTTCTGGTCACCACACTTTAGGAAGGATGTGAAAGTCCTGGAGAGGATGCAGAGGAGATTTACCAGAATGGTCCCAGGGATGGGGGATTTTAGTTACAGGTTAGGTTGGAAAAGCTGGGGTTGTTCTGCTTAGAGGAAAGGAGTTTGAGGAGAGATTTAATAGAGGTGTACAAGATTATACGAGTTAAGCTCGGCTCAAATCAAAGGCCAAGCCTGATGGCAGATGGTGAAATGCTCCCAGTATCTGGTTACACTCTCACCTCAGCAAAATCCTGGACGAATGGGATTCTCAGTAAAGATCCTCACCTTTCCAGTTATTGTTGATGATTCCTGTTTTCTCCCGTCTCCAACACCGAGGCTCTTGGTTCCAGCAGAACTGCTCTGGGGATCCGGTGACATTTCTCCAATCCCAGTTAGTGTGGCAATGATTCAACTTCTCTCTCTCTCTCCACCTTCCTGAGATATTCCACATGCCAAGAAACTATCAATAGAAAAATGATTCATATTAATCCCAGAACCTGTAACTGGAATACAATGGGACTGTTTTTATAATTATGATTGGATTTCATATCAATTTATTTGCAATTAATGAGTTGTCTTGAATTTTTAACTTGTTATTAAATTGGTCTTTTCTGTCCTTTGTCCTGTTGATCAGGACTGAACTCACTGGCAATGTCAGCTGTCACACCAGCTCCTCCCACACCGACATCCCAGTGATGGGGCGTAACCAGGGTCAGGAACCTGTCAGAAGCCAATCACACAGCACCCAGCAATGATGTCACAAAGCAGCCAGAGCCCCTCCCACTCGAGGTATCACAGGATCACATGACCAGGCTCTGCTCCTGGTGTGCAATCTCACTGGACATGAACATCAATCAGTCCCGTCTCCAACCCCACTCCCATCATAGAATGGTTGCAGCACAGAAGGAGGCCATTCCATTTGGCATGTCCATGCCAGCTCTCTGCAAGAACAACTCAGCTGGTTCCATTCCACTGCCCTGTCCCCATAAATCTGCATTTTTTTCCTCTTCAGGTTCTTATCCAATTCCCTTTTGAAAGTCCTGACTGTACCTGCCACCACCACTCTCAGGCAGTGAATTCCACTTCCTAACCACTCGAAGTGCGAAAAAGGTTTTCCCTCAACTCGCAGTTGGTTCTTTTGCCAGGGTCCTCTTGTTCTCTTCCACCAACAGGACCAGTTTCTCTCTATCTACTCTGCCGAGACCTCTCATGATCTTGAACACCACATCAAATCTCCTCTCAACCTTCTCTCCCACAAGGAGAACAGCCCCAGCTTCTCCAATCTATCCACGTAACTGAATTCCCTCACCCCTTAAACCATTTTTGTAAATCTTTTCTGTAACCTCTTCCTAATGTGCGGTGCCCAGAATTGGACATAATACTCCAGTTGAGGCCGAACCAGTATTTTATAAAGGTTCATCGTAACATCCTTGCCTTTGTACTCCATGCCTCTATTTATAAAGCCCTGGTTCCCATATGTTTTTGAACCTCTTTCTCAATCTGTGCTTGTCATCATCAATCATTTATGCACATATACCCCCAGGTCTCTCTGTTCCTGCACCCTCTTCAGAATTGTATCATTTATTTTATATTGCCTCTCCTTGTTCTTCCTAAAAACATATACCACTTCACAAAATCACAGAATCACCAAATTGTTCGAGTGCAGAGGAGGCCATTTGGCCCATCGTGTCTGCACCGGCTCTCTGAATGAGTAATTAACCTAATACCATTCCCCTGCCTTCTCCCCGTAACCCTGTACATTCTTTCTTTTCAGTTAACAGTCGAATTCCCTTCTGAATGCCTCAATTGAACCTGCCTCCACCATTCTCTTAGGCAGTGCATTCCAGATCCTAACCATTCGCTGTGTGAAAATGTTTTTCCTCATGTTACTTTTGCTTCTTTTACCAATTACTTTAAATTTGTGCCCTCTCGTTCTCCAATCTTTCATGAGTGGGAACAGTTTTTTCCTACCCACTCTGTCCAGACCCCTCATGATTTTGAATACTTCTATCAAATCACCTTTCAGCCTTCACTTCTCCATGGAAAACAGTCCCAACGTCTCCAATCTATCTGCATACCTGAAGTTCCTCATCGCTGGAACCATTCTCCTGAATCTTTTCTGTACTTTCTCCAAAGCCTTAACATCTTTCCTAAAGTGCAGTGCCCAGAATTGGACACAATACTCCAGCTGAGGACAAACTAGTGTCTTTCACAAGTTTACCATAACCTCCTTGCTCTTGTACTCTATGCCCCTAATTAATAAAGCCCAGGATACTGTATGCTTTATTTCCCACTCTTTCAACCTGTCCTGCCACCTTCAATGACTTATGCACATATATACCGAGGTCCCTCTGCTCTTTATGATCAGCCATGATCATACTGAATGCCGGTGCAGGCTCGAAGGGCCGAATGGCCTACTCCTATTTTTCTATGTTTCTGTATTGTCTCTCCATGTTCTTCCTACCAAAATGAATCACTTCACATTTCTCCGCATTGAACTTCATCTGCTACTTGTCTGCCCATTCCACCAACTTGTCTTTGTCCTTTTCAAGTTCTACACTATCCTCCTCACAGTTCACAATTTTTCCAAGTTTCGTATCATCTGCAACTACTGAAATTGTGTCCTGTACACCAAGGTCGAGGTCATTAATAATGATCAGGAAGAGCAAGGGTCCCAACACTGACCCCTGAGGAAATCCATTACAAATCTTCCTCCAGTCCAAAGAACATGCATTAACCACTAAATCTGTTTCCTGTCACTCAGCCAATTTTGTATCCATGTTGCTACTGTCCCTTTTATTCCATTAGCTATAATTTTACTGACAAGTCTGCTGTGTGGCACTGTATCAAATGCCTTCAGTCTTCTCTGTATGAAATGTCATCTGCCACATGCCTGCCCATTCCACCAGCCTGTCTATGTCCTCTTGAAGTCTATCACAGTCCTCAAAGTTCACAATGCTTCCAATTTTTGTGTCATTTGCAAATTTTCAAATTATGCCTTGCACACCCAAGTCTCAGTCATTAATATATATCATGAATTATAGAGTGATATGGCACTGGAGATGTCCATTCAGCCCATCGTGCCTGTGCTGGCTCTTTGAAAGAACTTTCCAATCAGTTATACACACCTGTTATTTCCACGTTGGCTGCAATTTTTTCAACTTTAATTATTCGTCCAATTCCCTTTTGACAGTTATTATTGAATCTGCTTCCATCACCTCTTCAGACAGAACATTCCAGATCATAATAATTCACTGTATAAATTACCATTTCCTCATGTTCCTTCTTGTTATTTTGCTAATTACCTTCAATGTGTGTCCTCTGGTTCCTGACATTCCTGCCATCAGAAACAATTTCTCCTTATTTACTCTTTCAAAACCATTCATAATTGTGAACAACTCTATCAAATATTCCCTTAACCTTCTCTGCTATAATGAAAACCACCCCAGTTTCTCTAATCTTTCCACATAACTAGGATTATATTGGATACACAGCACAGAAACAGGCCATTCGGCCCAGCCAGTCCATGCCAGCGGTTATGCACCACTCGAGCCTCCTCCTGTCTTTCCTCATGTAAATCTATCATTACCCTCTCTTCCCCTCTCCCTCCTATGATTCCCATTAAATGCATCTACACTATTTGCTTCAACCTCTCCCTGTGGTAGCGAGTTCCACATTCTCACCACTCTCTGGGTAAAGAAGTTTCTTCTATTGGATTTCTTGGTGACGATATTATATTGATGGCCTCGAGTGATGTTCTTCGCCACAAGAGGAAACATTCTCTCTGGATCCACTATATCACAACCTTCCATCATTTTAAAGACCTCTATTAGGCCACCCCTCAACCTCCCTTTTTGCAAACGAAAAGAGACCCAGTCTGTTCATCCTTTCCTGACATGTTTACCCACACATAAGAAAATGGCAGATTTGTTGAATAATTACTTTATGTCAGTCTTCACAGTAGAGGAAGATGATAATGTACCTGACATTCCAGGGAAATTGATGATGAATCAGGGACTAGGAGTCACTGAAGTAAATGAGTGTACCGAAGGCTCGAGTTCCTGATCATCTGGATCTCTGGCAGCAGGTCGTCCATCTTCAATGTGTGTGATGGGTGTGACAGGAGAGGGGCATTCTGATCAGTCAGGAACTCCGAGACTAACTGAAAGAGAGAGAGGCTGCAATCAGAAACATACAATGAGGGATATCCAACTAGTGTGCACTGAGCCCCACAAAGCACAGGAAGATCCCAGGCTCCATCCCCAGCTCATGCTGAAGGAGCTTCTCTCACCCAGTCTGGTACAGAACCCCATACACAGAGCACAGGAAGATCCCAGGATCCATTCCCAGCCTGTGCTATGTGACATGCTCAAAGCTGGTGTGGTACCAAAGCCCAAACACAGAGCACAGGAAGATCCCAGGCGCTATCCCCGCCTTGTGCTGAGTGATCTGACTCCAGGGGGTTTGAACAGTTGCTGCAGCTCCTTCACTGGCAGGACTGAGGAACTGCAGCGTGACATGTTTACATCGGATTCTCCCACTGGCAACCCTGAGTTGGCGATTAATAGTCGGACGACGCGGGGATTCCCAGCCCTAAACGCCTTCCTTCTTCTGGAGCCCCGTAGCTGGATCATAAACCTGGCCAAGGCTGGGAAACTGAAATCCCCGCCAAAACACAGCCACCCGCTGCCGCTCTGCCCAGTGTGTGATCAGACCGCGTATAATCCCCGCCCTCGAGACATGAGGAGGCCAATCAGAGCGGACGGTTAGAGACCGACACGGCCCCAACCAATGGCAAGGACTACAATGTGACCGACATCTTCTGCAACCAATAAGGTTATCGTATTGTCTGAGTGACAGCTGCGTTAACCAATCGACATGCAGTCTTTCCTTCTCCGCCGTGCAACATGTCTCGACACAGCAGAAGCAGCGTGTCAAATTCCGACCAATCCTAGCGCGGCATTGCTCAGCTCAGCACCGCCTCTCAATGCATGTGACCAACAGCTCAGTGAACCAATCGGTGAGCAGAATTGCTGCACACTAACCAATCAAAGAAGAGCGGTGCTGCTCAATTCCTGTCGTGTTCCTCCCCGTCCAGAGTCATTGCATCCACTTGGCTGAACGTCTTTACGTCATGGCGCTCTGACGGCCAATTCCGACCAGTTCGCTGTTGATGCTGGAGGCGGGGCAAAGGTACTTAAAGCGAGTCTGCACAGAGAATTACTGTTGTACAACCATATTTCACTGTTGTCAATTGCAGCATGAGCTGAACTGCGGGTAATCAGTGAATGAGAGGAGAGGCACCCGGGGGAAAGGGAGGTGAAGGAAGACAGTGAGGTAGAGTGACGGAGAGGGTTGGAGAGAGAATTCCAGAGTTTAGGGCCGAAGCAGCGGAAGGTGCCACCAATGATGAAGCGATTAAAATCAGGGATGTTCAAGATGGCAGAATTAGAGCAGCAGAGATACCTCAGAGGGTTGAGGGGGTGGAGGAGATTACAGAGATAGGGAGGGAGCGAGGTCATGGAGTGATTTGAAAACAAGGATGAGAATTTTAAAATCAAGACGTTGCTTGACCGGGAGACAATGTAGTTCAGTGAACACAGGGGTGATTGCGGAATGGGAACTGGAGTGAATTCAGGTTAGTTTTAGATGAGTTTTAGTTTCTGCAGGGTGAAAATAGGAGGCTGGCCAGGAGTGCATTGGAATAGTCAAGTCTAGAGATAACAAGAGCATGGATGAGGATTTCAGCAGCTGATGAAGGTTTTAGTTGCAGATAAGTTGAGACAGAATCAACGATGTGTGACATTACATAGCTGCAAATAGACAGTCTCCGTGATAGAGCAGATAGGTGGTCGGAAGCTGATCTCAGGGTCAAATGGGATGCCAATGTTACAACAGTTTGGTTCAGCCTCAGACAGTGACCAATGAGAGGGATGGAGTCAATGATTAGGGAATGGAATTTGTGGCAGGGACCCAAGACAATGACTTTGGTCTTCCGAATATTTATTTGATGGAATTTTCAGCTCATCCGTTGCTGCATTTCAGACAAGCAATGTGACAAATCAGAGACAGTGGAGGGTTGAGAGGTGGTGGTGAGGTAGAGCTGGGTGTTATCAGCGCAGATGTGGAAACTGACAATATGTTTATGGACGATGTTTCCGCGGGGAAGCATGGAGATGGGAAATAGAAGGAAGTCAAGGAAAGCTCCTTGAGAGATTGTAGAGCTAACAGTGGGAGAGCAGGAAGAGAAGCCATTGCAGGTGATTCTCCAGCTATGACTGGAAAGATAAGAATGGAAGTAAGCAAGGTCAGTCCCACCCAGCTGGAAAATGTGGGAAAGGAGTTGGAGGAGGCCGGTGTGGTCAACCATGTCAAAAGGTGCAGACAGGTTGAGAAGGATGAGGATGGGTAGACTGCCTTTGTCACAGTCACATAGGATGTCATTAATGACTTGATGAGAACCGTTTCAGTATATTGACAGGGGCAGAAACCTGATTGGAGGGATTCAAACACGGAGTTCTGGGAAAGGTGAGCACGGATTTGGGAGAAGGACTTTGGAGAGGAAAGGGAGGCTGGAGATTGTGCAGTAATTTTCCCGGACAGTGTGGTCAAGGGTGGAATATTTAAGGAGTGTATGATGATGATAGATTAGAAGGTGAGGGAGACACTTCCTCCTTTAAGATGCTCCATAAAACCTACCTCTTTGACCAAGCTTTCAGTCACCTGTCCTAATATCTACTTATGTGACTCGGTATCTAATTTTGCCTGATCATCGCTCCTGTGAAACACTTTGTAATGTTTTACTATATGAAGACACTCCATCATTGCCAGTTGTTGTTGGTTATAGATATGTGTGTCAATATGGGAGGGTTTCAATTCGGTATCCACAGCAGATAATTTATTGGTTGACATGTACACTTCAAATCAGCATTGATATAATTTAAAATATTAAGTATGAGCTTATCATAAGACTTATCTATAACTCCAGGCGCTGCTTCACAAACCACTGACCACCTCCAGGCGCGTATCCATTGTCTCTCGAGATAAGGAGGCCCAAAAGAAGATCTATAACTCACCACAATAGAAATATAAATCCAAGCAGCATTGTGTAATATAAGGCAGCAGGTGTACAATATATCTGGGTAGACTTATCTCTCGGAATAACATCTATCTGCAATATTGTATTGATAAGCTAACATTATTAGTGGTAACTATAGAGATGTGAGTGTGTGCAATTTAATGCAACATATCTATACATTGAAATGGAGGACCTAATATTTCAGAAAACAAGTATAACTTTAAACAGTAGATAAATAATTTGAAACCATGTATATATTAAAAGGGTTTGTACCTATTTAAGTAGCTTCTTCCAACCAAAAGCAACCACATTTACACAGCATATTGTTACGGACGGTTGTGAAGGAATGTGGGTGGTTCCCACTGTTCACCACCCAACTGACTGCAATCGTGTTTAGTTAAAAATGATGCTTTAGCTACTGAGTATCTTTTTGGTCAAAAAATAGACAAATGGCAGATTTTCTTGTTGGTTAAAAAAATAACTATTTTTACACAATTCCTGAAATGGTTACAACTTCACTCACACACATACTCAGTCACACACACATAAACAAGAATAGATAGATAGAGAGAAAAGGGTAGGAGTTAGTTCAAACTGAGGTAGGTATTCATGGTTAACAGTAAACATGTTGAAAATTCTCAGGAGACCAGTCTCTTTTAAAGGTGCAGGCCTGGGTATATGCAGTCTTGGCTTGTTGAGGTGTTGCAGATTTCTAGAGGGTAAGACTTCAGACTGGAGCTGGTGGTCATTTTCAGTTCCCTGCTGCAGCAAGTTGAAGGGTAGACTTGGCAGCAGGACATCTTCTTGCTTGGCTGGAACTGTTTCCACAGTCCCTGGCCTGACTGCTTTCTGAAGGTGTTTGCTTGATCTCTGTCTCTCTCTCCAGACATTTACCTTTCAAGATAAAAGTTTATCACATTAGAGTTTCTGTTAGGAAACACATGACCTGTCCCCTGTTGTGACCACAAAATGGGTCAGGATGTGATAGTGATTGCTATCGATTGATGTTTAAATGGCTAGCATTCTGTGAAGATGTTGCTACTTTACACCTTATTCATCTTGGTTTGAGTTGTGAGTCTGATTGTCTCCAGCATCCTCTGTTAGTCTATTCACATCAATCATAGTCATTAATATGCCTTGGCTCCTTTCAATTTCACAGGGGTTTTCCACAGAGTTATTTCAGACAAGGCTAATGAGCTTCATCTTTGCAGTTGAGTTTGTGGATTTCCAGTACAGGAGCGGTCACATGGTCACTACTCCATTTTGACTGTGTTTCAAGTGTTCAAGTTCCTGTGATGTATTTTAACAGCTGACTTTTAAACTTCATGATTCCTCCATTTCATTGTTTATTTCATCACGGCTCCTTCCGTGCAGGACAATATCCATCATTTAAACCAGCATGTGTCCATCAATCGATATCATTTTTCAAAATACTTGTTCCAGTGTTTCTTCCTCTTTTCATCCCCATGTTCAAGGTCACAGGACACTGACCAGTTAGATGGGAACAGGAGAGATCAGATGAGTTTAAAATGGGATTTAATCTTCAGTCCCTCCATATCCTGCTCTTTCACCCAACTCAGTTAGTAACTCTCTCTACTCTAAGGCAGGAGGCTGTGGGTTCAAGGCCCACTTCAGAGACTTGAGCCCCATAATCCAGGCTGACACTCCCTAATGCCAGTACTGAGGGAGTGCTGCACTGTCAGAGGTGCTGTCATTCAGATGAGACATTAAACCCGAGGGCCCCATTTACCCCCTCAGGTGAATGTAAAGGATGGCATCTAATGGAAGAAGGGCAGTGAAGTTCTCCCTGGTGCCCTTGGTTGATGTTTATTCTTCAAATAACACCCCAAACAGATTACCTGTTGTTTTATATCATTGATACTTATGGAAGCTTGCTGTGCATACATTGGTTGCCATGTTTCCGACAACAGTGACTGCAGTTCAGAAGTACATCATTGGCTGTAAAGCTCTTTGGGATAGAGTCATAGAGTTATACAGCACAGAAACAGGCCCTTCGGCCCATCGTGTCCATGCCGGCCAGCAAGCACCTATCTACTCTAATCCCATTTTCCAGCACTTGGCCCGTAGCCTTGTATGCTATGGCGTTTCAAATGTTCATCTAAATACTTCTTAAATGTTGTGAGGGTTCCTGCCTCTACCACCCCTTCAGGCAGTGTGTTCCAGATGCCAACCACTTTCTGGGTGAAAAGATCTTTCCTCAAATCCCCTCTAAACCTCCTGCCCCTTACCTTAAATCTATGTCCACTGGTTATTGACCCCTCTGCTCAGGGAAAATGTTTCTTCCTATATACCCTATCTGCCCCTCATAATTTTGTATACCTCAATCAGGTCCCCCCTCAGCCTTCTCTGCTCTAAGGAAAACAACCCTAGCCTATCCAGTCTCTCTTCATAGCTGAAATGCTCCAGCCCAGGCAACATCCTGGTGAATCTCCTCTGCACCCTCTCCAGTGCAATCACATCCTTCCTATAGTGTGGTGACCACTGTACACAGTACTCCAGCTGTGGCCTAACTAGTGTTTTATACAGCTCCATCATAACCTCCCTGCTCTTATATTCTATACCTCAGCTAATGAAGGCAAGTATCCCGTAAGCCTTCCTAACCACCTTATCTACCTGTGCTGCTGCCTTCAGTGATCTATGGACAAGTAGACCAAGGTCCCTCTGACCCTCTGTACCACCTCGGGTCCTACCGTCCATTGTATATTCCCTTGCCATGTTAGTCCTCCCAAAATGCATCACCTCACACTTCTCAGGATTAAATTCCATTTTCCACTGCTCTGCCCATCTTCCCAGTCCATCTATTCTCAGGTAGTAAAGGGTGCTATAGAAATGCAAGTTCTTCCTTTCATTTATAGAAAGATTTAGAGCACAGAAAGAGGACATTTGGCCCATCATGTCAATGCCAGCCAGAAAAGAGCTTTCCATTCTAATCCCACCTTCCAGCTCTTGGTCTGTAGTCCTGTAGGTTACAGCACCTCAACGATATTTCTAAGTATTTTCTCACTGTTCTGATGGTTTCTGCCTCCAGCAACCTTTCAGACAGTGACTTCCAGATCCCCACCATCCTCGGGGTGAAAAATTCACCCCCTCTCATTCTTCTACCAATTACATTAAATCTATGCCCCCTGGTTATTAACATCCCTGCTAAGGGAAATAGGTCCTTCCTATCTACTCTGTCTAGGCCCCTCATAATTAATACACCTCAATTAAATCTCCCCTCAGCCTTCTCGGTTCTACAGAAAACAACCCCAGCCTATCCAATCTTTCCTCACAGTTAAAATTCTCCATTCCTGGCAACATGCTCATAAATCTCCTCTGCACCCTATCTACTGCAATCACATCCTTCCTGTAATTACAGTGACCAGAACTGTACACTGTTCTCTAGCTGCTGTCGAACAAATGTTTTATACAGTTTTCTAGCATAACCTCCCTACTCAGCGAATAAGTGTAAGTATCCCTTATGCCTTCGTGACCACCTTATCCACCTGTCCATCCACCTTCATGTATCTGAAGACAAACACTCCAGGGTCCCCCTGTTCCTATACACTTCTCAGAATTGCACCATTTATTCTGTATTCCCTGGTGTTGTTTGCCCTCCCCAAATGCTTAATTCACACTTCTCTAGACTGAATTCCATTCACCACTTTTCTGCCCACCTGACCACTTCATTGATATCTTCCTGTGGTCTACAGTTTTCTTTCTCACTATCAATCACAAGGCCAATTATTGTATCATCTGCAAAATTCTTAATCATTGGTATGTTGGCCTTCATAGCGAGAGGATTCAAGTACAGGAGCAAGGATGTCTTACTGCAATTATATAAGGCCTTGGTGAGACCATATCTGGAGTATTGTGTGCTGTTTTGGTCTCCTTATCTGAGGAAGGATGTTCTTGCTATGGAGGGAGTGCAGCGAAGGTTCACCAGACTGATTCCTAGGATGGCAGGACTGATGTATGAAGAGAGATTGGGTCTATTAGGCTTGTATTCACTAGAGTTTAGAAGAATGAGAGGGGATCTCATAGAAAACTACAAAATTCTATCAGGACTGGACTGACTAGATGCAGGAAGGATGTTCCCGATGGTGGGGGATTCCTGGACCAGGGGTCACAGTCTAAGGATAAGGGGTAAGCCATTTAGGACTGAGATGAGGAGAGATTTCTTCACCCAGAGAGTGGTGAACCTGTGGAATTCTCTACTACAGAAAGCAATTGAGGCCAAATCATTAAATATATTCAGGAAAGAGTTAGATATAGTTCTTAGGGCTAAAGTGATACAGGGAGAAAGTGGGAGCTGGGTACTGAGTTTTGATGAAAGCCATGATCATATTGAATGGCGGAGCAGGCTCGAAGGGCCGAATGGCCTACTCCTGCTCCTATTTTTCTATGTTTCTATTCTACGTTTATTTAAATCTAAATCATCGATATATACCTCAAACAGTAAGGGGCCCAGTCCTGAGTCCTGTGGAACCTCACTGGAAACAACCTATCAGTCATAAAAAGACACCCATCGACCCTTTGCTTCCTGCCACTGAGTCAATTTTGTATCCAACTTTGCTCTGGATCCCAATGGGCTTTTGCTTTCATGACCAGTCCGCCATGTGGGACCTTATCAAAAGCCTTGCGTAAATTCATGTCGAGTATATCAAATGCACTACCTTCATCAACACATCTTGTTACCTCCTCAAAGAATTCAACTGAGTTAGTCAGACACAACCTTCCCTTAACTAATGGTCCTTGATTAAACTGTTCTAGATGATGGTTCATACCATCTCTCAGAATTATTTCCAATAATTTTCCCACTACCGAGGTTAAGCTGACTGGCTGTAATTACTCAGTCTATCCCTTCCTCCCTTTTTATATAATGGTAAAACTTTAGTGGTCCCCCACTTCACCGGCACCATGCCTGCAGCCAGAGAAAATTAGAAAATGATGGTCAGAGCCTCTGCTATTTCACCCCTTTCACCTGAAAACTACACGTGATCTTTCCTCTGAACTTATTCAACAGCCTCTCACCAAAATATCACGGGATTCCCTCTGCTTGGAAACTCAGAGAGACGATCACTGTCTCCAGTCTGTCTGCCATCTCCTCATCCAGCACAGAGAGCTGGTCTTCCACTGAACTTTACTCACACAAGCTGACTCTACATTTCCAACACTCTCGATATTGGGTGCACGGGACAGGATTCATTGTCAAGAAAACTTCCTTGCTGGTCACCTTCTGAGTCCAGTTCTTAGTGTGTTTGGTGGATACCACACAGTGAACTGGTTACATTTATATAACAATGTTATGTATCACCTTTACAAATCACTGGGTTAGGTCTCAGCTGGAGAATTGTCTTCACTTTAGGAAGGATGTCAAGTCATTGGAGATTGTGCTGAGGAGATTGAGCAGAATTGGTTATGTGGAGAGTTGGAGAAGCTGGGATTGTTCTCCTCAGAGCAGAGAAGGTTAAGGGGGAGATTTAACTATAAGGGGTTTTGACAGAATAAATAAGAAGAAACTGTTTCCAGTGACAGGAGGGTCAGTAACTAGAGGACACAGATTTAAGATAATTGGTGAAAGAACCAGAGGGGCAGATGATGAGAATATTTTTTACGCAGTGTGTTGTTATGATCTGAATAAAGTAATGACAAGGTGGTGGAAGCAGATTCAATAGTAATTTTCAAAAGGGAATTGGATAAATAGCGGAACTTCAGGTCTATGGTGAAAGAGCAGGGCAGTGGGAATGATTGGATAGCTCTTCCAAAGAGCTGGCACAGAAACTATGGGCCAAATGGCCTCCTACTGGATCATTCAGGGAACATTGAGCTGTAACACTCTCTGCTACCAGGAGGAGGCACCATCATCTAAAACATCCCCAATCCCCCTAAATGCAGCCAACACTGACTCTCCCCATTTAACAGTAACTCTGGGAACATCAGTGATTTACTCAACATTGATCTCTCCTTTCTTCCTCCTTCCTCACTGGCTCATTCAAGATGAACTCAACTGACCCGCAATTTCTGCAATTATTTTCTAGATTGAATTCAGGGCAGATTCCTGACACAACATATCGTGTAACTGACAAGAAAACAGGGTGTACTAGATTTAACAATGAATAATGACCAGGAATTAATTAACAACTTGCAGGTTGATAGGTAAATTGGCCATTGTAAATTGCCTCTAGTGTAGGTAGGTGGTAGGGGAATTGAGGGAAGGTGGGGATGTGGTAGGGAATATGGGATTAATATAGGATTAGTATAAATGGGTGATTGATGGTTGGCACAGACTCGGTGGGCTGAAGGGCCTGTTTCAGTGCTGTATCACTCTATGACTGTGACTATAACATTCGGATAGTAAATGAACATTTAGCAATCAGTGACCACAATATGTCAGAGACAGACATTCAGTTCCAGGAGAAAGGTCCCCCACATGCTATGGTTTTAATGTTAGTGAGGCTGACTTGGACAGAATGACATGTAAGGTGAACACATAAAACTCAGCTGAGCTGTTAACAGGGAAACCGAGAGTAAAACAATGGGAGGCTATTAAAGAAGTATTGAGTACAATAGGTATCAAATACAGAACCCTAAAGAGAATGAAGAGGGGACAGAATCCCAGATCTTAAAACAGTGATGTTGAAGGAATTGTGATCTATGTTCAAATAGAACCATTGAAAAATTATAGCATAGAAGGAGGCCATTCAGCTCATCATGTTTGTGCTGGCTGAAAAAACTAGCTGCTCAATCTGATCTAAAACTTGAATGTAGGAGAATAAAACAGAACTTTGCCCAGGGATGAAAGAGGAATAATGGGGAAAAGAAGATGTTTGTACTAAAAAAGGAATAGAATCTTCCCCACTCTCGAGTTTGAGTGGCTGGTTTTGGTGTTTATGGAGTGTATAACATGGTCGTACTTTACCTTTACAGACATCGGACATTTATCTAGAGGCTGGAGACTTTTGACTGCTGTTTTTATTCACATCCACATATCTAACAAATTCCTGTGGGTGAAAATGTCTATTTACTATTTTAGAGCTGCTTCAATTTGTTGCCATTCCCTCTCAGGAGACCCGATCAGAGGGGAGCAGCCACAAGGGTTACTGACAGTTTCCTGATATCCCCTTTCAAATGGTTCCCACCTGGAGAAACATTAACTGGGAGGCAGGGTTAGTCCCCTCCCCCTCATTTCCATGTTATTACAATGTCTCTCCATGTTGTAGACACAGATGCTCCACCCACTTCCCTAGGACAAGCTTCGAGAATCCCGGTGCTTGAGGGACTGCAGTCCGAGGCTCCACCCGAGCAGACAGGAGCGGTGGGATGGATCAGTGAGCAGGCAGGAGCGGTGGGATGGAGCAGCAAGCAGAAAGGATCGGCAGGTTGGAGCAGCAAGCAGACAAGAGCAGCGGGATGGAGCAGCAAGCAGTCAGGAGCAGCGGGATGGAGCAGCAAGCAGTCAGGAGCAGCGGGATGGAGCAGCAAGCAGTCAGGAGCGGTGGGATGGAGCAGCAAGCAGAAAGGATCGGCAGGTTGGAGCAGGGAGCAGTCAGGAGCGGCTGGATGGAGCAGCAAGCAGTCAGGAGCAGCAGGTTGGTGCAGCGAGCAGTCAGGAGCAGCGGGATGGAGCAGCAAGCAGACAGGATCGGCAGGTTGGAGCAGCGAGCAGTCAGGAGCGGCTGGATGGAGCAGCAAGCAGACAGAATCGGCAGGTTGGAGCAGCGAGCAGTCAGGAGTGGCGGGATGGAGCAGCAAGCAGACAGGATCGGCAGGTTGGAGCAGCGAGCAGACAGGAGCAGCGGGATGGAGCAGCAAGCAGACAGGATCGGCAGGTTGGAGCAGCGAGCAGTCAGGAGCGGCTGGATGGAGCAGCAAGCAGTCAGGAGTGGCGGGCTGGAGCAGCGAGCAGACAGGAGTGGCGGGATGGAGCAGCAAGCAGTCAGTAGCGGTGGGATGGAGTAGCGAGCAGACAGGAGCGGCGGGATGGAGCAGCGAGCAGTCAGGAGCGGCAGGATGGAGCAGGGAGCAGTCAGGAGTGGTGGGATGGAGCAGGGAGCAGTCAGGAGCGGCGGGATGGAGCAGCGAGCAGACAGGAGCGGCGGGATGGAGCAGCGAACAGTCAGGAGCGGCGGGATGGAGCAGCGAGCAGACAGGAGTGGCAGGATGGAGCAGGGAGCAGTCAGGAGTGGTGGGATGGAGCAGGGAGCAGTCAGGAGCAGCGGGATGGAGCAGCGAACAGTCAGGAGCGGCGGGATGGAGCAGCGAGCAGACAGGAGCGGCAGGATGGAGCAGGGAGCAGTCAGGAGTGGTGGGATGGAGCAGGGAGCAGTCAGGAGCAGCGGGATGGAGCAGCGAGCAGCCAGGAGCGGTGGGATGGAGCAGCGAGCGCAGGAGCGGAGGGATGGATTAGCGAGCAGACAGGAGCGGCTGGATGGAGCAGCGAGCACAGGAGCGGAGGGATGGATTAGCGAACAGACAGGAGTGGAGGGATGGATCAGCGAGCAGACAGGAGCGGAGGGATAGATCAGCGAGCAGTCAGGAGCAGCGGGATGGATTAGCGAGCAGACAGGAGCGGCTGGATGGAGCAGGGAGCAGTCAGGAGCCGTGGGATGGAGCAGCGAGCGCAGGAGCGGAGGGATGGATCAGCGAGCAGACAGGAGCGGCTGGATGGAGCAGGGAGCAGTCAGGAGCGGTGGGATGGAGCAGCGAGCACAGGAGCGGAGGGATGGATTAGCGAGCAGACAGGAGCGGAGGGATGGAGCAGCGAGCAGTCAGGAGCAATGGGATGGAGCAGGGAGCAGTCAGGAGCGGTGGGATGGATTAGCGAGCAGACAGGAGCGGAGGGATGGATCAGCGAGCAGACAGGAGCGGCGGGATGGAGCAGCGAGCAGTCAGGAGCAGCGGGATGGAGCAGCGAACAGTCAGGAGCGGCTGGATGGAGCAGCGAGCAGTCAGGAGTGGCGGGATGGATCAGCGAGCAGACAGGAGCGGCTGGATGGAGCAGCGAGCAGTCAGGAACGGTGGGATGGAGCAGCGAGCACAGGAGCGGAGGGATGGATCAGCGAGCAGACAGGAGCGGCGGGATGGAGCAGCGAGCAGACAGGAGCGGTGGGATGGATCAGGGAGCAGTCAGGAGCAGTGGGATGGAGCAGCGAGCACAGGAGCGGTGGGATGGAGCAGCGAGCAGACAGGAGCGGCTGGATGGAGCAGGGAGCAGTCAGGAGCCGTGGGATGGAGCAGCGAGCGCAGGAGCGGAGGGATGGATTAGCGAGCAGACAGGAGCGGCTGGATGGAGCAGGGAGCAGTCAGGAGCGGTGGGATGGAGCAGCGAGCACAGGAGCGGAGGGATGGATTAGCGAGCAGACAGGAGCGGAGGGATGGAGCAGAGAGCAGTCAGGAGCAACGGGATGGAGCAGGGAGCAGTCAGGAGCGGTGGGATGGATTAGCGAGCAGACAGGAGCGGCTGGATGGAGCAGCGAGCAGTCAGGAGTGGCGGGATGGATCAGCGAGCAGACAGGAGCGGCTGGATGGAGCAGCGAGCAGTCAGGAGCGGTGGGATGGAGCAGTGAGCACAGGAGCGGAGGGATGGATCAGCGAGCAGACAGGAGCGGCGGGATGGAGCAGCGAGCAGACAGGAGCGGTGGGATGGAGCAGGGAGCAGTCAGGAGCAGTGGGATGGAGCAGCGAGCACAGGAGCGGTGGGATGGAGCAGCGAGCAGTCAGGAGCGGTGGGATGGAGCAGCGAGCAGTCAGGAGCGGTGGGATGGAGCAGGGAGCAGTCAGGAGCAGTGAGATGGAGCAGCGAGCACAAGAGCGGCGGGATGGAGCAGCGAGCAGACAGGGGCAGTGGGATGGAGCAGCGAGCACAGGAGCGGTGGGATGGAGCAGGGAGCTGTCAGGAGCGGTGGGATGGAGCAGCGAGCACAGGAGCGGTGGGATGGAGCAGCGAGCAGTCAGGAGCGGTGGGATGGAGCAGGGAGCAGTCAGGAGCGGTGGGATGGAGCAGGGAGCAGTCAGGAGCCGTGGGATGGAGCAGCGAGCAGTCAGGAGCGGCGGGATGGATCAGCGAGCAGACAGGAGAGGCGGGATGGAGCAGCGAGCAGACAGGAGAGGCGGGATGGAGCAGCGAGCAGACAGGAGAGGCGGGATGGAGCAGCGAGCAGACAGGAGCGGCGGGATGGAGCAGCGAGCAGACAGGAGAGGCGGGATGGAGCAGCGAGCAGACAGGAGCGGCGGGATGGAGCAGCGAGCACAGGAGCGGCGGGATGGAGCAGCGAGCACACGTCTGCAGGCGGAAGCAGCGACTGAGGCGACGAGTGCGGGAGGGAGTGGGTTAAGGTTGGGGGAATCAGGCGGGAATCGCGGCCATTGACGGGTCGGGCAACACTCGGACGTCATCTCGTTGACGTCATTACGTGGTGACGCTGCAGAAACTCCCCCTTTATGATCATATTCTGATGTTACACCTGCAGAAACAAGCCTCATGTGACCTTACATTGTTTATAAACCGAATAAATAATGTTCAGCTAGAAATAGATTTTATATCTTGAAATGCTCTGCCTGGATGATTTTCTGATGATAATTCAGCCCATGAGCTGATTTTGATCTGATTTTACATTTCAAATTTACTTCGTGCAGGAACAAAAAGGTGAAAAGTGATTTGAGAATTTGAGAAAAGATCTCTTCATCTCCACCAAATTTAATTTTATAGTGAACTGAATGGTGTGCTCCAATTCCCATTCCTTATATTTATATGTGTTTATTTTCCCTTGTGTGCCTGTTCCTGGTCCCTGCTCTCACTGATCAGTAATTTAGCAGGCTGTTCTCATACATGACTGTTAATATCATTACTGCTCTGACATTGCCCTATTGTAACACTTACGTTGCTGAGGGATTTCTTCACTTTATTATTAATAACTTGTGGTAATTGTTCCTCACTGGGCACCTTTTCTGGGCTGCATAGTTTGGACTTTCCCCTGTCGGTTCTCAGCCACATTCCTCCCGCATTCCCCCCAACCACCTCACCCTCCGTCAGTCGAAGGTCGGCACCATTCTAGTTATTTAAGTTTTACATTTTGTGTTTGATGCTCTCAGATCCAGCGTCTAGTGGGTGAAAATCACTGCAAATACTGAAAGGCAACATGGAGACGCGAGCTTCTGGAGTAGGAGTGGATTCTCAGGAGGACAAACTGAAGAGGTTGGTGCTGTGAGGAATGATCATTTCCATCTTGGACTGGAGAACGGGTTGAATTGCAGTTCTTGTGAACGGTTGGGTTGATTCTTTGGTTCTGAAGCTAAAATCTAATCCGAATTCTCTTTCTTAGCGCTGCACCCATCCTAGGCCCTAAGCCCTCAAGGTTAGAAGTTGACGGTAAAAGTTGGGGAGTGTATTGATCTCATACTATTCAGTTTAATTACTGGTGAAAGGTGAGATGCTCTGGGAGAAAACCAGCTCGTTTATTGTCATGTTTTCCTTTTGTTTCATAGTTAACATTTTGTCATCACAATGTCTTGTTCGGCATCTGTTTCAAACTATAGACACCAAATCGGTTAAATGTTGCAGTTCTCAAGTATTATATTGAAGAGAGTTTTTCCAATGAAGAAAAGAAAACGCTTTTGACACAGATGTGCAGAGAAATGCAGCACAGAAAAACACAAAAAAGAATTCAGACTGACAATCCAGGCGATCTGTTTTGTCTCATTCCTTTGAAGTTAATTTCACCATAATCGTTATGAGAAGGAAATGGGTTTGGAGTGGGGGGATGTGGGAGAGTAATTGTTAAATTAATCTCTGCACAAAATATGGAGGAAACATTCCTGACTGAAACCTAACACACCTGGCGCAATGACGTGCGTTCAGGTTCAACACCGGTTTTACAATCCGTCCGATTACACATTCCAGGTATTTCAAGATAAATATAGAGTTCAGAACTTATAACAAGACATGAAATATAGGAGCACAATGTAACACTTTAAAACTGGGGTTATATTATTTCTAGATTTTATGCTCCATTAATCTTTGAAATCTTTAACTCTGCTTCTCTTCAAGATTACATTTGGTCTCGACTCCTTGTGTGTTGCCCAGGGAGCGTGAATTAGACTATATTCTCTATCTTCTATATTGATCTCCGTTCCATTTACACAAAGTGGGACAAGGTAAAAGACAGAGTGGTGATCTGATGAGAGGAGCTCAAAGTTATGGAGAGCTTGGATCAGAAAAATCATGACAAAAACTATTTTCACTTCTTGGCAGGAACGCATCAGTTTAACTTCATCACAAAAGAACCTGATAATAGGTTTAGATTTTTATTGTCTATCCTGTGAGTTCCCAGGATTTTCCTTATCTTTGTAATGTAACAGAGTGACACGACATTTATATTGTTTTATGTATAATTGTCACAGTGACTGAATTTTAATAAACCAAATAAACAGTAGTTGTAACTTAGATAGCTACAGTTGTTTCATGTTTTGGAAAATAATAAGATTGCATGTCTCATGGTAAAAGTGCTGTAAATATTTTATTACTGCAATAAAACTGTCAATATTTTCTCATCAAACAAGGGAGTTAAAATGTTCCAGACAATATTTTAAATGTTCCAGAATATATTTCCTGTTCCTACGCTGGGGCTGTTGGATTGCCTGGTGAGTAGAGGACTGGAGCAAGAGAAACACACCGCGAATGAACTCATCTGAATTCATGCCCATTTAACTGCCTGAAAAATAGCGTTTGGCAGAATCCCTTTTGGATATTTACCATCTCCTGCTCGGCTTCTTGTATTCACGATGTTAGATGATTCAATAGCCCAAGGCACACCACTGGGGAAATCTGTCACTGTCTTTTCTGTATGTCAACAAGAGCAATTTGTTGTGATCTGAAAATGATATTAATGATATTAATTGACCCGAAGCTTCGTGAAATTAAATAATTCATCACTAAAATTCAAAAAGCAGCCAAGCAGATATGTAGCTGAGCAAATCACACAAACAATCAGATTCTTGAACTGAGTGAACTGGTTCATCCATCAAGCAAACTAGTTGCAGCAAACTGAACAATCAGACCAATAGTCTGTTAAAAAAGGGAGAACAGTATTTCTTTGAGTGAAGCTGAATTGAACCTATTGTATACAATGACAAAATTAAAGCAGCCGATACAAAGGTAAATTCTTCAAAAATGCCGCACAAATTTACTTATACATTTAATTCTTTCCAAACCTGGATTGGTTTTATGTAAATATTTGACCAGTTAGAAATTGGTGTAAACAGAATAAGTTAGTTCATTACCTTTAATTCCTGGACATTAAATACCCATTGAGATCATGTTAGTCTTTGCAAAGAGCTTTAAATGGTAAACATAAACATTTACCCTCACATTTCTCTTTGAGTCGCTCCAAATCTGTTGACAGCTCTGCTGGCCACAGTTCCGCCAGGGCAAATAGAGAACTTGATTTTCAGTAGTATATTAAACAGCAGGAACAATATGTCTCTGTAGAGTGGTTGGACAGATCCAATCTAAACGGCAGATAATTGTGTATGATATGAGACCAATCCGGGGTGGGTGGGTCGGGAGATAAATTTAACGCATTCCGATTAATTTAATCTGGGTAAAGGGATATTTAAGAATATTCTTTAACTCATCTCTGAACTTGGTCTGTACCACTGCATAAATAACCGTGTTGGTGCAGCAACTCAAACGCTGGAGCATGAGTCCGGTCTGTTCCATGATGGTGAAAGGGTCATTGTAATCACTTTGGTCAAATTGATTTTCCGTAAATTGTACAGAAATATCACAGATGGAGATTAGAATCCATAACAAGATAAAACTGCCCGAAATAGCGAGCAGTAATATGATGGACTTTCTGCGGCTCTCTATCTCTGGATCTTTGCTCTTTTCCCGGAATCCCCTCCTGACTCTATTGGTCACAACAATGTGTCTGATGGTCAGAGCATTGAAGAACAAAATTAAGAAAAATGCAGCAAGTGGGGTTAAAATAATGTTAAGCCACAAGTAAGCCATCCAATAGGGCAAAATATAGAATGCAGATTTTACAATACAGAACCATGGTATGTTATCAATCATTATTCCAGGTTTATTTACAAAGTAAACTGGAATATTTTGTAAAACGGAAAGTGCACACACCGCTGCTATAACGACAAGTGCAGTTTTTTCTGTGCAGTATTTGTTTCTCAGTTTCTGGTAACAGATGGATACAGAGCGATCAAAGCTGAAAGCGACTGTTAACCAGACAGAACAATCAATGGAAATAAAACTGAAGGTGAATTGAAGACGACAGATGAAGGTGTAATCCAGAAATGAATTTGTGAAATACATCTCCTTAATCTCATACAGAATTACATCAAATATTAGGACCAGTAGATCTGCTGTTGTCATGGCCACCATATAACGACTGATACATTTGGAGAGACCGCATTTTCCACGGGACAGAATCACAATTGTTAATAAATTAGCTGCAATAAAGATAGGAAAAGAGAAATTAATGATTCTATTCACAATGAGAGGATTAATAGGTTGATAAAATATATTAAGTTGTGGTGCATCTTTTTTCTGTCAGTCAACTCATTCCCTTTTTATTTATCTCTCAGTTTCTATCTTCCACCTTTTTTCTATCTCTGATATATAATTTCCTCTTTTAGTTTAGCTGATGTATTTGGAGAGTTCGCCTATTGGAGAAATTCAATTGGAATTATGTTGTTAACATCCTGTTTTATGAATTCTGCTAATAGCAGAACTCCAGATGGGAATTTACACAGGTCTCGGGGCACATTTGTAATTGAAGCAGGAAGTGCTTTTCTCAAATTGAAAGAAATGGGAACAATTAAAGACAGTGCCGTAATGGGAGAGAACATTTCCGAAGTTATCGATAAAATTTCAGAGGTTTTGTTTTACAATGCTGAATAATTAAGGCACTAGGAGGTGACAGGAGGCTTTGAAAGGAAAAGGTAACCCACGAGGCAGCCATGAGTTGGCCACCAAGTAATGCAGAAGACAAGCACCTGCTCAATAGTTTAATGGCAGCTGAAGTGATGAAGCAAGTGACGGCTGTAATTGAGGTGACCCTCTGTGACCTTTGTGTCCATTGATGAAAAATACCCAATCAGTCACATGACAGTGAAAATGCATCATGTCTGTGATGATGTGGGGTTATGTTCTCCGTCACAGCTGACCATTGTTCTTCAATGTCCTAGCCTGAGCTGGAATGCACACTATCTTCAGATGCTTTAGCAGCTCAGCATCTGCACCTCTGAGAGCCAAGACAATAAGAAGACAATCCGCAAAGACATTTGTCAGGCAGTTGGGTCAGGGACTACCAAAACGTTTGGTGGAATTTGACTGGTGAGGCCAGTTAGGTAAAAGCAACAGTCAGTCATCTTGACATGTCTTATTTTATGCAGCATCACAATGTGACTGAAACCTTAAGAGAAGCATCTAAAACTATGAGTAGGTGTCCGCATCTGTTAGCAATACCATTGGATCAGTTGTCCCAGCTTCATTTGAGAAAAAAAAACGAACTTCCATCAGCACTAATCATTTGTAAAAGTGAGATATTTTCACTTCCGTATGTGAATACAACACACCAGATACCAGTGGGTGGGGCAGAGAGCATCGCTCCTTCAGTCTGGTCTATCTGGCATCCCTGTGTAAATATACCTCCTCCCCCAAACACATCAGATGGAAAATTCCCAAGGAGAAGCCCGTTTGTTCCAGTAGTAATGTTGGGGAAAATATGATAGTTTACATCATTTGGTGTAACAGTTAGAGAAGATCGGCTCATTGTAGAACAATTAAAGATTAAATAAAACAAGGTTACAAAATGGTCAAAACACAAGCTATCATGATATTACAGCTTCTTTTCTAGGACTATCCATATAGCTGCCTTTCCTGAACAACTACCTGATTTCCATTTGAGAGGTGTTCTTTATGTCAGGTGCTCTGCACAGCAGAATGGCAGGAAATGATACGCAGGTAAAACACACAATATTAAGAAAAATGATTTCATTTGAAGTTATTGCTTCCACTATGCATTCAGAAAATGTTAGAGATATTAGATGTGTACTTAATATAAGGACAAGAGCAGGAGCAGGCCATTCGGCCCTTCGAGTCTGCTGTACCATTCAATGCAGTTATGGCCAATCTCCTACCTGAACTGTATTGTCCCGCACTATCCTATATCCCTTGATTCCCCTAATATCCAACAAAATCTGTGGATTTGTGTCTTGAATATTCTCACCAATGGGGGATCCACAGCTCTCTGGAGTAGAGAATTCCAAAGATTCACAATTCTTTGAGTGAAGAAATTTCTCCTCATCACAGTCCGAAATGACCGACCCTTCATTCTGAGACTGCAGCTCCAATTCTTGACACTTGCTCTGCCCCCAAAACACCCAGCATCTACTCTGCAAATCCCCTTAAGGCGTACTTTTAATAACTACCGAAATAAATAAGGTTCTTAAAGATTAAAGGTCAAGTTTCAAGGAATTACGCATCCCGTACCTAAGCATACACTTAAAAGCAGTATTGATGAGAAAACCTTGCGGGTTAAGTCGGGAACTCAAACACAATGCCGTTTCAAGGAATCATAGGGAATACAGCACCGAAACAGGCCCTTCGGCCCAATGGTGGATATCGGTTGATCCGACTTTCGGAAAGCCTCAGCAGTGGCGGCACAGTGGAGCAGTGGTTAGCACCGCAGCCTCACAGCTCCAGCGACCCGGTTTCAATTCTGGGTACTGTGTGGAGTTTGCAAGTTCTCCCTGTGTCTGCGTGGGTTTCCTCCGGGTGCTCCAGTTTCCTCCCACATGCCAAAGACTTGCAGGTTGATAGGTAAATTAGCCATTAGCAATTGCCCCTAGTATAGGTAGGTGGTAGGGAAATATAGGGACAGGAGGGGATGTGGTAGGAATATAAAATTAGTGTAGGATTGGTATAAATGGGTGGTTGATGGTCGGCACAGACTCGGTGGGCCGAAGGGCCTGTTTCAGTGCTGTATCTCCAAACTAAAACTAAAATGCTTAACATAACTTCATATACAGACAATTTTAACCTTATTGCTTATCAATAACAAGTTTTTTCATACAATTCAGCTGCATTGTTGTATTAAAGATAGTTTCAATCTTGTTACATCGGATTACTATTCACCAAGAGAATCTCTAATTATAAGTGTGTCTTTGCTGCAGTTAAAGGCCTGCTACCCGACCCAAACCTGACGGGACCAGAGGTCGCTCTTCCGGGTTTGGCTTTCGCACTCGGGTCAGGCCTGGTCCGGGTCGGACACACACAGTACTACCTTTTGCTCTGCTGGGAGGAAAAGGGAAGTTGAGTAAATAAGCTCAAAATTTGAAAAGCCTGAGCTGGGAGTCTGGGAGGTCAAGGAGGGAAACGTGCATCCGGACTCCACAGACTCTGAGTCTGCGCAGTGAGTGAGTGAGTGTCTCTATGATGTCATCACACTCATGCTGCAGCTTCCTTCTATTCCATCCATCCAAAAGTGGGAAGTACAGTGAGTGCACTATGGATGTAAAATGAATGCTGTCAACTGGAGAAAGTGAACATTCCGGTGGTCGGGTCAGGCTCGGGTCAGGTCAGGCTCGGGAGAAAATAGAAGGACTCGGGCCGGGTCGGGCTCGGGTCCGATGTGGTTCTGTCGGGATCGGGCCGGGATTTTTCCCAGACCCAAGCAGGCCTTTAGCTGCAGTACCATTACATATCAATCTTCCACTTCTAAAGAGGATGGTGTATTCACATATATTTCACTCTGCAGAACTTGTTATCAACTAATTCAATTTCTATGAAATATATGCATCACTTTGCACTGGATTGTCTTTTAATTATATTTACATAAATTATGAAACCCCATTAGAACGTTAACCCAAACATGAAACAAAACTGAATTCCAGAGTTAAGTTGAGAGTGACTGCCCTTGACACCATGGTAGCATTTGACCAAGCGTGGCATCAAGGTCCCTGAGCAAAACTGAAATCAATGGGAACCCAGAAGAATTCTCTGCATTGGTTGGAGTCATACCGAGCACAAAGCAAGGTAGTTGTGGTTGTTGGAGGACAATCACCGCAGTCCCATGACATCCCTGCAGGAGTTTCTGAGGTAGTGTCACAGGCCAGCCCTCTTCAACATAAAATTTGAAGTGGTAATGTACGCTGATGATTGTACAGTGTTCAGTATCTTTTGGCAACTCCTCGGAAACTGAAGCAGTCTGTGCCCACATGCAGCAGGACCTGGACGACATTCAGGCTTGCTTGATAGGTGGCAAGTAACATTCGTGACACACAAGTGCCCAGCAATGAACATCAACAAGACAGCACCTTGTTGTTCAATGGCATTATGAATCCTGCACCATCAGTATCCTGGGGCTTACCATTGACCAGAATTTTGCCTGGACCAGCCATATAAATACTGTGGCGACTACAGCAGGTCAGAGACTGGGAATTCTGTGATGACTAACTTACTTCCTGACTCTCCAATTCCTGTCCACCATCTACAAGGCACAAATCAGGAGTGTGATGGAATACCCCCGAGTTGCCTGGATAAGTGCAGCTCCAACAAGACTTAAAAAGCTTGAAATTACCCACGATGAAGCAGCCCATTTGATTGGCACCCCGTCCATTACCTCACATTCTCTCCATCACCAGCACTCAGAGGTAGAAGTGTTTACCTCCTACAAGAGACACTGCAGCAACTCGCCAACGCTCCTTCGATAGCACCTTCCCAACTCACAATCTCTCCCACCTAAAAGAACAAGGGCAGCAGACAGATGGGAAAACCAAAACCTGCAAGTTCTGCTCAATGTCACACATCAACTTGTCTTGGAACAATATCGCCATTCCTTCATTGTTGCTGGGTCAGAATCCTGGAATTCCCTGCCTAACAGCATTGCTGCTGAACTTACACCACATAGAGTCAGAGTCGTACAGCATAGAAACAGGCCCTTCGGCCCACCGTGTCCATGCTGACCATAATGCCTATCTATACTAATTCCACCTGCCTGCATTAATTCCATATCCCTCGATGCCTTGCTCATTCAAGTACCTGTCCAAATGCCTCTTAAATGTTGCTACTGTTCCTGCCTCCACCACCTCCTCTGGCAGCTCATTCCAGATACCCACTATTCTTTGTATGAAAAATTTACCCCATTGATCCCCTTTAAACCTCCTCCCTCACCTTAATTCTATGCCCTCTAGTTTTAGTCACCCCGACCATGGGAAACAGACTCTGGGTATCTACCTTATCTATGCCTCTCATAATTTTACATACCTCTATCATGTTCCCTCTCAGCCTTCTTCACTCCAGTGAAAACAGACCCAGCCTTTCCAATCTCTCTTTATAACTCAAGCCCTCCAAACCAGGCAACATCCTTGTGAATCTTTTCTGCATCCTCTCTAGCTTAATCACATCTTTCCTGTCGTGCGGTGACCAGAACTGCACACAGTACTCCAAATGCGGCCGAACCAATGTTATGTACAACTGTAACATGACGTCTCAACTCTTGTACTCAGTGCCTCGGCCGATGAAGGCAAGCATGCCATACACCTTCTTCACCACCCTGTCTAACTGTGTTGCCACTTTCAGGGAACTATGTATTTGCACCCCAAGGTTTCTCTGCTCAAGAACACTCCCCAGGGCCCTGTCATTCACTATATATGTCCTGCCCTGGTTTAACTTCCCAAAATACATCACTTTACACTTGTCTGTGTTAAATTCTGTTTGCCACTCTCTTGCCCACTTTCCCAGTTGATCTATAACCTGTTGTAACCTTAGACAACCTTCTTCACTGTCACCAATATTGGTGTCATCCGCAAACTTACTAATCATGCCCCTTACATTCAATTCCAAGTCATTAATATATATGACAAACAACAGAGGGCCCAGCACTGATCCCTGCGGCACACCACTGGTCACCAGCCTCCAATCTGAAAAACAACCTAACACTACCACCCTCTGCCTCCAATCACCAAGCCAATTTTGTATCCAAATTGCTAGCTCACCCTGGATACCATGTGTTTGAACCTTCTGGACCAGCCTACCATGTGGGACCTTGTCAAAGGCCTTGCTCTTGGTCACCTCCTCAAAAAACTCAATCAAATTCGTGAGACATGATTCCCCATGCACAAAGCCATCCCTAATCAGACCATGTCTATCGAGATGCATATAAATCCTGTCTCTCAGAATCCCTTCCAATAACTTTCCCACCATTGATGTAAGGCTCACCGGCCTTTAGTTCCCTGGCTTATCCCTGCTGCCCATCGGAAATAAAGGCATAACATGACCTTTCCTCCAGTCTTCCGGTACCTCACCCGTGGCTAACGATGATACAAAGATCTCTGCCAGGGCCCCAGCAATCTCCTCCTTTGCTTCCCAAAGCATCCTAGGATACTCCTGATCAGGCCCTGGGGATTTATCCACCTTAATGCACTTCAAAATCTCCAATACCTCCTCCTTTGTAATGTTGATATGCTCCAGGATATCAGTGTTCCCTCCCTTGAACTCACTAGCTTCCATGACCTTCTCCACAGTAAATACGGACGAGAAATATTCATTTATGACCTCGCCCATTTCCCGTGGCTCCACACATAGATTGTCACACTGATCCTTAAGGGGATCTACTCTCTCCCTAGCTACCCTTTTACTCTTCATATACTTATACTCCTTATCGTATCTGCCAGGGAAATCTCATGGCCCCTTTTCGCCTGCCTAATTTCCTTCTTAAGTGTAGTCCTACATCCTCTATACTCCTCGACGGACTCGCTCGATCCCAGCTGCCTATACCTGACATATGCCTCCTTCTTTGTCCTGACCAGACCTCAATATCCCTCGTCAACCAAGATTCCTTAAACTTGACAGCCTTGCCCTTCCATCCAACAGGAACATGTTGGCCCTGAACTCTTCCTATCTTACTTTTAAAAGCCTCCCACTTGCCAGACATCCCTTTACCTGTAAACAGCCTCTCCCATTCAACTTTTGAGAATTCCTGTCTGATGCCATCGAAATTAGCCTTCCCCCAATTTAGGACTTCAACCTGAGGGCCAGTCCTATCCTTTTCCATAACTATCTTGAAGCTAATAGAGTTATGGTCACTGGTCCCAAAGTGCTCCCCCACAGACACATCAACCACCTGCCCATCCTCATTTCCTAAGAGGAGGTCGAATGTAGCCCCTTCTCTAGTAGGGCCATCCACATACTGCTTCAGAAAACTATCCTGGACACACTTAACAAATTCTTCCCCATCTGATCCCTTCGCAGTAAGGCAGTCCCAGTCAATATTAGGGAAGTTAAAATCATCTACTATTACCACCCTATAATTCCTACACCTATCTGTGATTTCCTACATATATGCTCCTCCAATTCCCTCTAACTATTGGGGGGCCTATAGTATAATCCCATCAAAGAGATCACCCCTTTCTTATTTCTAAGTTCCACCCATATGGCCTCACTATACATTCCCCCAGGATATCCTCTCTAAGTACTGCCGTGATGTCCTCCCTAATCAATAGTGCAACTCCCCCTCCTCTCTTACCTCCACCTCTGTCATGCCAGAAGGATCGGTACCCCAGAATATTGAGCTGCCAGTCCTGCACATCCCTCAACCACGTTTCCGTAATAGCTATAATATCACAATCCCATGTACCGATCCATGCTCTGAGTTTATCTGCCTTACCTGTAAGGCTTCTTGCATTAAATTAAATGCAGTTTAGCCTATCAGACCTTCCACGCTCCCTGTCCTGCCCCTGCACGGCCTGCCTACTGGACTTGCTTGCTTTGGCTGCAAAAGTTCAAAAAGGTGGCTCCCCACCACCTTCTGAAAGACAATTAACGATGAACATTAATTACTAGTGACACTCACGTCCCAGGAACCAAAATAAAATACTAAACTAACCCTAACTTTAAAGTTAGTTGCAATTCAACACATCAATGGTCACTGATCGAAATTAACTGACACGTAACAAGCAAATGTTACAGGTTACTATTAATGGAATATGAAATTAAATCAACAAACTTATACAATTAACTGATATTAAGGTAGTCTGATTAAAGCTTTCCTTAGACAGTCATCAGGCATTTTGTTGTACAACAGATTTGGCACATTTTCTGTCCGGCTTTGTGTAAATATTGTATGCATAGAACCTACAGCAATATTGGGCGAGGAGAATATGGGCTTCCATCTCTCTCTCCTTCCTTAGATCCTTCTCTCTCTATGTCTAAATGTTTCTATTTCTAAATATATCCCTGAATCTAGTTACCTGTTTCTTTATTTAAATAACTAAATCTGCATCTCTGTTTCTATCTGTTTCTCTCTCTCTCTCTCACTCAATCTGTCTACCTCTAACCCTGTGCCTGAGTGCTTCCCTATCAGTATCCCCAAATATGTCTGTCTTTCTCACTAATGTTATGACCGCTCAGGACAAAGCCCCCAATCTGAATTTATGATTCTGATTGTGGTGGGAGAAACACACTGTCTATTCAGTCCCGTCAATCCACAGGTCACATCATACATTTTTAAGCATTCCAAATCCCATTGACAAAAATTCATTATAACTTTCGGGTATTTTATTCTGAACCTCTACACTTCTTTTAGTTTAATATCTGGTTTTAAAACTGTTGTTAAAGCTGTAGCCTGGTCTGCTATGCTCTCAGTCAGAGTCATTACCTCTGCACTAGCTTTGCATATCCCAACACGTCCTATGGGTTTACCTCACAATTTCCAGCATTCTGAACGAAGATGATCTGTTTTGTTGCAATGATAACACTGTGGCTTGCAAACTTAATTTCTACCCTCAGCACCTTCCTTTCTGACTGGAGGAGGTTATCCTGGGGCAATCCCAGCTGTTCCTTTATGTCTTCCTTTCAGTCTTCCACTTTCCATCCTTGGGTTTATGGAGGTGACGGACAAAAGAGGTTGGCTTATTCACAATCTCAAAATCATCAGCAATTTCCACTGCTTGCCTAGCTTTCAAAACCTACAGTTTATTTACATGAGATCTCACTGCTGAAGGAATTGAATTTTAAACTCTTCTCAGAGAATCAACTCCTGAAGGTTTCAAATGTGGTTTCCATCTTTAACGCCTGCGTCCAACGATCAAAATTAATTTGCTTCACCCACTCATATGTCTTCCTAGCCAATTTCCGTAAGCTCCGAAACTTCTGACAGTAAGTTTCAGGGACTAGTTCATATGCAGCGTGAAAAGCCTTTTTTACCATCTCATAATCTGCAGAAGCCTCTTCAGGAAGCATTGCATAAACATCACGAGCTCTGACTACCAAACTGCTTTGCATAAGCAGTGTCCAACTTCCTTCAGTCATTTCATCTGTTTGGGTATTTTTTCAGAACTTAGGGAGGGATTGAATAAATTTAAAGAACTCTTCGCTGGGACCTGAGCTAATTTCAGATTCTTCTTGACCTGAATTCTCCCTGGATATAATACAACCCTTTTGTCTTAGTTCATCTCTTGTGGCCTAAATTCCATCTCTTCTCTTTCACATTCTCTCTGAAATGCTTTCTCTTTCTCCCTTTCCTCTTTTTCAAATCAAGCATTTTCATTTCTTTTTCAGGCTCAAGTTTTTTCCATTTCTAACTGAATCCTAGCCAATACCACTGCATCACCCTCTGACTCACTACTTCCTTGTTCCTTGAATTCTTCTTTTACTTCTTCTTCCTCTAATTCCAGATGTTGGGTTATTATGTCAATTATCTCTGCTTTTTTGACACCTAATTTAAATTCTAACCCCAATCTTGACGCCAATTCTTTTAATTTGTTCTTAGGTAAAGTTATCAAGTCACTGAGGGAAACACTCTGCTTTCCAAAATACTCTGCTGCAACTGTTAATGCCATTACTATGATATTGACTGTACCTTATTATACAAGAGACCTGGTTCATTTTATTTCTTCGTAATTGGTGTTAGATTTAAAGCCCAACAATCGAGGTTCCAATTGATATGATCACAGACACAAGAGAAATTAATATGATTCCAAACACAAGCCTTCCAAATTAGTCTGTTTTTGATCCCAGATGTAAGCCACCTAATTAAAATATGATTTGACTGTGGACGAGCCCCCAATTAAATATCAAAGTGATTCCTGCCAACGCAGCCGGCCACTGACGTCATCAGGCTGCGCCAAGGTGCGCACATGCGCAGAGGGTCTCCTGCTCTCTGCGCATCTGCTGCGTTCTGGCTTGCCAGGACTGTTTAGCGCATGCGCCAATCACGTCATTGCGTGACGTGTACATCTTCGGATAATGCGCCTGGTTGGTCTCTGCGCATGCGCTTTCTGTGTACAGCAATGCAACACTAACGGGTATTCACCCACACGTCTAGCTCCTCCTCTCCCCTCCCCCCCACTGCTCTCTTCAGCTGCTCTGCTCATTCGCCCACTCCACTACCCCTCCCTCGCTGCTCTCTCCAGCCGTTCCACTCATTTGGCCGCTCTGCTCCCCGCCTCCCCCCACCCCCCCGCTGCTCTCTCTGGCCCCTCCGCTCCCCCCCCATCCCCGGCCCGCTCGGTCTCCCAGTCTCCGGCCCATTCCGCTCACCCCCCGTACCGCTCCCCCCCACCGTCCCCAGCCCGCTGCGCTCCCCCCCACCGTCAATGTCCCACTCCGCTTCCCTCCCATCCCACACTGCTTCCCCTTCCTGTCCCGCTCTGCTCCCTTCCGTCCGCTCCCAAAGCCCACACTTAAAATATCTGATTCTGATTGCGTTGGAGCAACACACTGTTAATTCAGTCCCGCCACACCACAGGTCACATCATATATCTTTAAGCATTCCAAATCCAAGAAAGTAGCATCCAAATTGAAACAATCTAGTAATCCCTGAATGAGGCAAACCAAACCATGTGTCTTTAGATATCAACAAATTAACTATTTATTTAAAAACTGAAATCTTAAACACTATTAAGATAAGTTTGCAAGTTCTCCCTGTGTCTGCGTGGGTTTCCTCCGGGTGCTCCGGTTTCCTCCCACATGCCAAAGACTTGCAGGTTGATAGGTAAATTGGCCATTATAAATTGCCCCGAGTATAGGTAGGTGGTAGGGAAATACAGGGACAGGTGGGGATGTGGTAGGAATATGGAATTAGTGTCGGGTTAGTGTAAGTGGGTGGTTGATGGTCAGCACAGACTCGGTGGGCCGAAGGGCCTGTTTTTCAGTGCTGTATCTCTAAACTAAACTAATATCTAAAGACCTTATAACTTCTTATTTAAAAATCTAACTCCCACATTTGCATACATGTATTCGAACTAACAGTTCTTTGTTTTTTAATTAGCTGCACGAAAATAATAGAAAAACAATAAAATCTTTGCGGATTATGCTTCTGACGAACAGTCTTCCAATTCAACAGAGTCCAAGTTTATTTGCAGTCTTCCAAGGTCCATGAGAAAAGGGCCCTTCCAGAGATAGGGGTTCAACAGTTCAGTTTAACAGTTGTAGTATTAGAGTCATACAGAGATACAGCACTGAAACAGGCCCTTCGGCCCACCGAGTCAGTGCTGACCAACAACCACCCATTTATACTAATCCTACATTAATCCCATATTCCCGACCACATCCCCGCCATTCTCCTACCACCTACCTACACTAGGGACAATTTACAATGGCCAATTTACCCATCAACCTGCAAGTCTTTGGCTGTGGGAGGAAACCGGAGCACATGATGGAAACCCACGCGGTCACAGAGAGAACTTGCAAACTCCACACAGGCAGTACCCAGAACCATACCCAGAACCGAACCCAGGTCACTAGAGCTGTGAGGCTGCAGTGCTAACCACTGCGCCACTGTGCCGCCCCAAACACTATTGAACTCTTTTTGCCAGCGATGAACACAGCAGATCAATAATTTCTGGTGAGAGAAAAAAACGTTTTCTTTTCTTATTTCTTTAAGGAATTAACTTGGCTCAAAGAAGTTCAAGAGAGAAACTACCCAGGGTTTAAATGGACTTAGATAGAGCTCTCCTATTTCCTTCCCATGCTGGATCAGTCTGTCAACTGTCTCTCTCTGCCAGCCAGTTTCAAAGTGAAAATGGATATATTGATTCTCTGTTCTCCCTCTCTGCATGGCTGTAGCTTGGCTACCAGAATGCACTTTCACTCACAGTCCTTCTGGAGAGATCTTAAAGATACACTGATCTCTTTACACCCTTAAAGGCGCACCACAATATTTCCCGAGGAGAAAGAAAAACACAGGATTGTGACACTATCTTTATCCCGAATCTGGATATCTCTTCCTTTCTCTGACACCTTCGGTCTACACCATTCCATTTGTTATCTACTAGTTTGATTCTGACTGTTTTTTTCGTTGATTTCTCCTGTTTGATGTTGGACCGCAGGAGATTCTTTCAGGATTGTCGAAGTGGCCATTATAACTCTGCTGGTAGAAGCTCGGCGGACTCCCCACATACACCACCTGTCCAAAATATCTGTTGAAAGTACCACATTCGATCAGGAGATCTGAAGTAGCTGTCTTTGCTTCTGGACGAATTTCCTCGTTCCATTCTTGCAGACAGGAATTTGATAGCAACATGTCAATCAGTGATAGGATGAAATTCAATTGCTCTTTGCACCAGGTAACGCTGTACAAACACTCATGAAATTAATTTTACTGTAAAGCAGGTGACAGCGAATTGACAGACCGGTTTAAACCTCTCTCAATTGTATTTTCTTATTGAAGACAATGGGAATAAATATCAGGCAGGGTGTAAAACGGGCTGCAGATTCCCTACTTCATCTTTGTAATACCATTCAAGACCGAATTCTCTCCCTCTGATTTTTTACCCCTCACGCACGGAAATCGAGGTCTGCCGACTCGCGGTTTAAAGCAATGTGCTCATAGTGGATAAGACTCAGCACGAAGAGCAAATCAGCAGAAAATGTACCGCAAGAAATTATCAACATTGAACAAGACGGATTTATTCATCTGTGACATCAGGTTACTTTGATCTGAGAATATTTCTGAAATGAAAATGCAATGAAACTGATCGCTGAACTGACCCTGAAACTGATTAGACTCATTATTGCAAGACTGTAAATTAAGTTGTGAAATCATTGATATTGAGGCTGTGGAGAGAATTGTAATATCCTCAGTACCTTCTGTGAGGACACAGATTTAGGTCATGAGTAGACGAGTTAACCTCCGGACTATCCAACACCTTAAAATAACTACAAGACACAAATCAGGAGTATAATGACATCCTGCCCACTCGCCTGGAAGGGTGCAGTAACTACATCAAGAATCGGCACTGCACCGACTAGGTTAACAACTGCTCCATCCATCACTTGTGAATACAGTGTTTACTATCCACAGGCTGCACTGCAGTGATTCACCACGTTTCAAAACCAGAATCTCTCAAATCCGTGACTTCCACCACCCAGAAAGACACGGGCAGCCAGCATCTCCAGTTACCCTTCAAGTTGCACACCATCCTGATGTTGGGTCAAAATCCTAGTGTGTACTACCTCACAGTATTATGGGAGAACATTCACCTCGCACGCTGCAGAGATTCAAGAAAATACATAGGAGCATAGGAAATAGGAGCAGAAGTAGGCCATTCGGCCCCTCGAGCCTGCTCCGCCATTCAATTAGATCATGCCTGATCTTCTACTTCAACCTCAATTTCCTGCACTATCCTCATATCCCTTGTTTTCTTTAATTTATAGAAACTATTGATCTCTGTCTTGAACATACTCAATGACTGAGCCTCCGCAACCCTCTAGGATAGAGAATTCCACAGATTCAGCACAATCTGAGTGAAGACATTCCTCCTCATTTCAGTCCCAAATGGACTCCCTCTTATTATGAGACACTGTCCCTGGTTCTAGCTATCCCCAGCCAGGGGAAACATCCTTCCTGCATCAACGCTGTCGAACCCTGTAATAATTGTGTTTGCTTCAATGAGATCATTTCTCATTCTTCTATATTCCACAGAATACAGGCCCAGTCTCCTCAATCTCTCTTCAGAGGCCAACCCAGTATCCCAGCAATCACTCTTGTGAACAACCGTTGCACCCTCTCTTTGACAAGTATATCCTTCCTTAGTTAAAGATACAAAAACTGTACACAATACTCCAGGTGCATTCTCACCAAGGCTTTATACAATTGCAACAAGACTTCTTTACTCTTGTACTCAAAACCTCTTGCAATAAAATCCGACATATCATTTCCCTTCCTAATTGCCTGCTCCACCTGCATGCCAGCAATCAGTGACTTAAGAACAAGGACACCCGGATCCCTTTGAACATCAACACTTCCCAACCTCTTGCCATTTAAGAAATGCACTGTATTTCTGTTTTTCCTACCAAAGTGGATAACTTCACATTTTTCCACATTATATTCCATCTGCAATGTTCTTGCCACTAACTTAACATGTCTAAGTTCCCTTGTAGCCCCTTTACATTCTCCTCACAACTCACATTCCCACACAGTTTTGTATCATCAGCAAAATTGGAAATATTGCATTTGGTCCTCACATCCAAATCACTGATATAGATTGTGAATAGCTTGGACCAAGCACTGATCCTTGTGGTACGCCACTAGTCATAGACTGCCAACCTGGGAATGACACGATAATCCCTGCTCTTTGTTTTCTGTCCCTTAATCAATTCTCAATCCATGTCAGTTATATTACTCCCAATTCCATGCGTTCGAATTTTCCTTCCTCACCTCCTGTGTGGGACCTTATCGAAAGCCTTCTCAAAATCCAATGACACCACATTCACTGATCCCCCCTTATCTATCCTGCTAGTTACATCCTCAAAAAATACTCCAACTGGTTTGTAAAACATGATTTCCCTTTCTTAAATCCATATTGACTCTGCCCCATTGCACCATTATTGTCTAAGTGTCCAGTTATCACATCCTTTATAGTAGATACATATTCCCTACTTCTGATGTCAGGCTAACAGGTCTGTGGTTCCCCGATTTCTCTCTCCCTCCTTTCTTAAATAGTGGGGATACATTTGCAACCTTCCAGTCTTCAGGAACGGCTCCAGAATCTATGCAATTGTGCAAGATGTTCACCAATATATTTGCTATCTCGACAGCTACCTCTTTCAACGCTCTGAAATGTAGATTATAAGGCCAAGGGGATTTACCAACTTTTAGTCACATTAATTTCTTCAATACTACATTTTGCTAATACTAATTTCTTTCAGTTTTCTCGCTAGTTCCTTGGATCACAAGTATTTCTGGAAAGTTTTTTGTGTCTTCCTCCGTGAAGACAGACAAAAATTATTTCTTTAGTTTATCTACAATTTCCCTATTCCCATTATAAATTCCCATGCCTCTGCCTGATATGGACTCACATTTGTCTTTGCTAATCTTTTCCTTTATACATAACAAGAGAAGCTTTTACAATCCGTTTTTATGTTCTTTGCTACTTTATTTTCGTATTCTGTTTTCCCTTTCTTATCAGTTTCTTGGCCCTTCTTTGCTAAATTCCAAAGGTTAACTCGTCTTTTTTTTTGGCAACTTATCAGCCAATATTTAATAAACAATATTTAACTTCTCTTGTCTGCCATAAAGGGACCATTATATGATAGAAAATACTTTAAGTTTGAAAGTGCTGTAGTTCAATCAGAAATTAGAGTTTTAAATCTAAACAAAAGAAACTACGAAGGTATGAGGGGAAAGTTAGCTGTGGTGGATTGGGAAACTTCATGAGAATGTATGACAGTAGACAGGCAATAGCCAGCATGTAAGGAATTAATACACGCTTACAAAGAACTTACATTCATTTGAGGCACCAAAAAAACCCAGCAAAAGAAGTGATCTAACCATAGCTAACAATGGAAGTTAATATTTTATGAGATCAAAGGAAGAGACTTATAAAGATGCCAAGAAGAACTATCATCTCCTCAGGAGCAACCAGGGATGGGTAATAAAAGATCAAATCACAATAATAATTTCAATTAATAGAGATCTCAGTAAACTTGAGGGCTTTACAGCAAACCGTTCAAAACAAACAGACCACAAAATCAGCAAGAACAATCAAGTGGTTCAACGCCCAGTTACATAAACAAATTATGGTAATGACTCACCAGGAACACCAACAGCTGCGAGGAAGGGGTAGTAAACTGCTTCAATCTGCATAAGGATTGGTCGATCCATCTGTTGATTGATGTGATGTGAGTGCTGCTGGCAACATCTCTGATTAACAAGCAGATGAAGGTGCTTCAATTCAAACCTTTTATTATACCTAAAAGAATTCTCAGGTGAACTAATTATGTTACTCAGTGACTGACATTAATCACGGTCTTTTGAACAAACAGATCAGATTGTTGCTTAACTCTAAGGATTATTGGCTAATTGGAAACATGCAAGCTGTAAGAGGGAAATACACTATTAAATCCACGTCAGCATTAACTCTCCACCAGAGCAAAAAGTCTGAATCACATTGACCCACCTTATTCCCAGATAATTTCACCATTTTTCCTAATCACCACATCCACTCTAATTCTGAATCTTGCCATAATTCTTACAAAAAACAGCCACACATCTCTGTGAAGAAGTTTCTCCTTCTTTCAATAATAAATCTCTTAAAATTTCACTGTCACGGAAGAAGACACAAAAAATATCACAAGACCAGAAGATTATCAAGGGCCAAAAGGGAGGGAGGAACTAAAAACAAACATTACCACGAGAGAAAAAAAGTACTGGGCAAACTAATGGAATGAAAGGCGACAAGTCCCCTGAAAGTGATAGCCTGCATTCGAGGGTCCTAAAAGTGGCTGCAGAAAAAGTAATGTATGCTTAGTAATTTTCCAAAATACTCTAGGTTCTCGAAAGTTTCCAGTGGATTAAAAAACCACAAATGGACCACCTGTATTCAAGAAAAGAGGCAGAATGAATGCAGGACACAAGAGGCCAGTGAGCCTAAAATGTGTCATTGGGAAAAAGTGGAATTCATTACAAAGAACATTACAGCACAGGAACAGGCCATTTGGCCCTCCAAGCCTGCGCCGATCTTGATGCCTGCCTAGACTAAAACCTTCTGCACTTCCGGGGACCATATCCTTCTGTTCCCATCTTATTCATGTATTTGTCAAGATGCCCCTTAAATGTCGCTATCGTGCCTGCTTCCACCACCTCCCCCGGCAGCAAGTTCCTGGCACTCACCAACCTCTGTGTAAAGAACTTGCCTCGTACATCCCCTCTAAACTTTGCCCCTCGCACCTTAAACCTATGTCCCCGAGTAACTGACTCTTCCACCCTGGGAAAAAGCTTCTGACTATCCACTCTGTCCATGCCGCTCATAACTTTGTAAACCTTTATCATGTCGCCCCTCCACCTCCGTCATTCCAGTGAAAACAATCCGAGTTTATCCAACCTCTCCTCATAGCTAAAGCCCTCCAGACCAGGCAACATCCTGGTAAACCTCCTCTGTACCCTCTCCAAAGCCTCCACATCCTTCTGGTAGTGTGGTGACAGTTATGAAGGATGTAATAGTGAGACATTTATAAAACCATAACACAACTAAGCAAAGTTAACATGGTTCCGTGGAAGGAAAATCGTCATTCACAAATTTATTAGTGTTCTTTGAGGATGTAGCAAGTAGGGTGGATAAAGGGGAACCAGTGGACATCCTGAATGTGGATTTCCAAAAGGCATTTGATAAAGTGCCAACAAAAAGGGTACTGAATAAGATAAGAGCTCATGACGTCGGTGGGGGCTGGTAGGGGGAGGAGGTGGGTGGTCACAGAATCATAGAGTTATACAGCACAGAAATAGGCCCTTCGTTTCCATGCCAGCCATCAAGCACCTATCTATTCTAATCCCATTTTCCAGCACTTGGCCCCTAGCCTTGTGTGCTAGGGCATTTCAAGTGCTCACCTAAATGCTTAATAAATGTTGTGAGGGTTCCTGCCTCTACCACCCCTTCAGGCAGTGTGTTCCAGATTCCAACCACCCTCTGGGTGAAAAAAAAATCCTCACGTCCCCTCTAAACGTCCTGCCCCTTATCTTAAATCTATGCCATCTGGTTATTGACACTTCTGCTAAGGGAAAAAAAAGTTTCTACCTGTCTACCTTATCTATGCCCCTCATAATCTTGGACAGCTCAATCAGGTCCTCCCTCAGCCTTCTCTGCTGTAAGGAAAACAACCCTAGCCTATCCAGTCTCTCTTCATAGCTGAACTGTTTCAGCCCAGGCAATATCCTGGTGAATCTCCTCTGCACCCTCTCGAGTGCAATCACATCCTTCCCATAGTGTGGTGCCCAAAACTGTACACAGTACTCCAGCTGTGGTCGAACTAGCGTTTTATACAGCTCCCATCATATTCCTCCTGCTCTTATATTCTGTGCCTCGACTAATTTTTTTTTTTATTCTTTTATGGGATGTGGGCTTCGCTGGCCAGGCCAGCATTTATTGCCCATCCCTAATTGCCCTTGAGAAGGTGGTGGTGAGCTGCCTTCTTGAACACAGTGCTGTTAGGAAGTGAGTTCCAGGATTTTGACTCAGCAACAGTGAAGGAAGCGGATATAGTTCCAAGTCAGGATGGTGTGTGACTTGGAGGGGAACTTGTAGGTGGTGGTGTTCCCATGTATGTGCTGCCCTTGTCCTTCTAGTTGGTCGAGGTCACGGGTTTGGAAGGTGCTGTCTAAGGAGCCTTGGTGCATTGCTGCAGTGCATCTTGTAGATGGTACACACTGCTGCCACTGTGCGTTGGTGGTGGAGGGAGTTAATGTTTGAAGATGGGCTGCCAATCAAGCGGGCTGCTTTGTCCAGGATGGTGTCGAGCTTCTTGAGTGTTGTTGGAGCTGCACCTATCCAGGCAAGTGGAGAGTATTCCATCACACTCCTGACCTGTGCCTTGTAGATGGTGGACAGGCTTTGGGGAGTCAGGAGGTGAGTTACTCGTCTCAGGATTCCTAGTCTCTGACCTGCTCTTGTAGCCACGGTATTTATATGGCTACTCCAGTTCAATTTCTGGTCAATGGTAGCCCCTAGGATGTTGATAGTGGGGAATTCAGCGATGGTAATGCCGTTGAATGTCAAGGTGAGATGGTTAGATTCTCTCTTGTTGGAGATGGTCATTGCCTGGCACTTGTGTGGCGCGAATGTTACTTGCCACTTATCAGCCCAAGCCTGGATATTGTCCAGGTCTTGTGTCATTTCTACACAGACTGCTTCAGTATCTGAGGAGTCACGAATGGTGCTGAACATTGTGCAATCATCAGCGAACATCCCCACTTCTGACCTTATGATTGAAGGAAGGTCATTGATGAAGCAGCTGAAGATGGTTGGGCCCAGGACACTACCCTGAGGAACTCCTGCAGTGATGTCCTGGAGCTCAGATGATTGACCTCCAACAAAAACAACCATCTTCCTTTGTGCTAGATATGAGTCCAGCCAGCGGAGGGTTTTCCCCCTGATTCCCATTGACCTCAGTTTTGCTAGGGCTCCTTGATGCCATACTCGGTCGAATGCTGCCTTGATGTCAAGCGCAGTCACTCTCACCTCACCTCTTGAGTTCAGCTCTTTTGTCCATGTTTGAACCAAGGCTGTAATGAGGTCAGGAGCTGAGTGGCCCTGGCGGAACCCAAACTGAGCGTCACTGAGCCATCACTTTACTGATGATTGAGAGGAGGCGAATGGGGCGGTAATTGGCCGGGTTGGATTTGTCCTGCTTTTTGTGTACAGGACATACCTGGGCAATTTTCCATATTGCAGGGTAGATGCCAGTGTTGCAGCTGTACTGGAACAGCTTGGCTAGGAGCGCGGCAAGTTCTGGAGCACAGGTTTTCAGTACTATTGCCGGAATATTGTCAGGGCCCATAGCGTTTGCAGTATCCAGTGCCTTCAGTCGTTTCTTAATATCACGTGGAGTGAATCGAATTGGCTGAAGTCTGGCATCTGTGATGCTGGGGACTTCAGGAGGAGGCCGAGATGGATCATCAACTCGGCACTTCTGGCTGAAGATTGTTGCAAATGCTTCAGCCTTATCTTTCGCACTGATGTGCTGGGCTCCCCCATCATTGAGGATGGGGATATTTGTGTAGCCACCTCCTCCAGCTAGTTGTTTAATTGTCCACCACCATTCACGGCTGGATGTGGCAGGACTGCAGAGCTTGGATCTGATCCGTTGGTTATGGGATCGCTTAGCTCTGTCTATCGCATGCTGCTTACACAGTTTGGCACGCAGATAGTCCTGGGTTGTAGCTTCACCAGGTTGACACCTCATTTTGAGGTATCCCTGGTGCTGCTCCTGGCATGCCCTCCTGCACTCTTCATTGAACCAGGGTTGGTCTCCTGGCTTGATGGTAATGGTAGAGTGGGGGATATGCCGAGCCATGAGGTTACAGATTGTGGTTGAGTACAATTCTGCTGCTGCTGATGGCCCACAGCGCCTCATGGATGCCCAGTTTTGCATTGCTAGATCTGTTCGAAATCTATCCCATTCAGCACGGTGATAGTGCCACACAACACGATGGATGGTATCCTCAATGTAAAGACGGGACTTCGTCTCCACAAGGACTGTGCGGTGGTCACTCCTACCAATACTGTCATGGACAGATGCAACTGCAGCAGGCAGATTGGTGAGGACGAGGTCGAGTATGTTCTTCCCTCGTGTTGGTCCCTCCACCACCTGCCGCTGACCCAGTCTAGCAGTTATGTCCTTTAGGACTCGGCCAGCTCGGTCAGTAGTGGTGCTACCGAGCCACTCTTGGTGATGGACATTGAAGTCCCCCACCCAGAGTACATTTTGTTCCCTTGCCACCCTCAGCGCTTCCTCCAAGTGATGTTCAACATGGAGGAGTACTGAGTCATCAGCTGAGGGAGGGCGGTAGGTGGTAATCAGTAGGAGGTTACCTTGCCCACGTTTGACCTGATGCCATGAGACTTCATGGGGTCCGGAGTCGATGTTGAGGACTCTCAGGGCAACTCCCTCCCTACTGTATACCACTGTGTCACCACCTCTGCTGGGTCTGTCCTGCCGGTGGGACAGGACGTACCCGGGGATGGTGATGGCTGTGTCTGGGACATTGTCTGTTAGGTATGATTCCGTGAGTATGACAATATCAGGCTGTTGCTTGACTAGTCTGTGGGACAGCTCTCCTAACTTTTGCACACGCCCCCAGATGTTAGTAAGGAGGACTTTGCAGGGTCGACAGGGCTGGGTTTGCCGTTGTCGTTTCCGGTGCCTAGGTCGATGCCGGGTGGTCCGTCCAGTTTCATTCCTTTTTATAGACTTCGTAGCAGTTAGGTACAACTGAGTGGCTTGCTAGGCCATTTCAGAGGGCATGTAAGAGTTAACCACATTGCTGTGGGTCTGGAGTCACATGTAGGCCAGACCAGGTAAGGACAGCAGATTTCCTGCCCTAAAGGACATTAGTGAACCAGATGGGTTTTTACAACAATCAACAATGGTTTCATGGCCATCATTAGACTAGTTTTAATTCCAGATTTATTAATTCAAATTCCACCTTCTGCTGTGGTGGTATTCGAACCCATGTCCCCAGAGGAATACCCTGGGTCTCTGGGTTATTAATCCAGTGATAATACCACTATGCCACTGCCTACCCATGAAGGCAAGTATCCCATATGCCTTCCGAACCACCTTATCTACCTGTGCTGCTGCCTTCAGTGATATATGGACAAGTGCACCAAGGTCCCTCTGACCTTCTGTATTTCTGAGGGTCCTACCATCCATTGTACATTCCCTTGCCTTGTTCGTCCTCCCAAAATGCATCACCTAACACTTCTCAGGATTAAATTCCATTTACCACTGCTCTGCCCATCTTACCAGCCCATCTATACTGTCCTGTAATCCACGGCCTCCTCCTCACTATTTACGACAGCATGAATTTTCGTGTCATCTGCGAACTTACTGATCATGCCTCCTATATTCATGTCTAAATCATTCACGTACACTGCAACCAGCAAGGGTCCCAGCACTGAACCCTATGGTACACCACTGGTCACAGGCTTCCAATCACACAAACAACCCTTGACCATCACCCTCTGCCTCCTGCCACTAAGCCAATTTTGGATCCAATTTGCCAAATTACCATGGGCTCTTACCTTCTTAATTGATCTCCCATGACTTATGAAATGCCTCACTGAAGTCCATGTAGACGACATCAACTGCTTTACCCTCATCTCTACATCGAGTCACTTCCTCAAAAAAATCAATCAAATTTGTTGAACATGATCTCCCCCTGACAAAGCCATGCTGACTATCTCTGATTAATCCCTGCCTTTCCACGTGGAGATTAATCCTGTCCTCAGAATATTTTCCAATAGTTTCCCTACCATTGATGTTAGACTCACTGGCCTGTAATTACCTGCTTTATCCTTGCTACCCTTCTCTATATCCCTGGACATGTTGGTTTGACCTGTCACCATTTCAGGAACATGTTGGCTCTGAAATTTCACTATTTCCTTTTTAAGTGACTCCCACTTGTCTGATGTAGATTTTCCAACAAGTAGCTGCTCCCAGATTCTGTTCTTTCATCTTGAAATTGGCCTTCTCCCAATTCAGTACCTTTATTTCTGGTCCATCTTTGTCCTTTTCCACAACCACCTTAAATCTTGCAGAGATTTGGTCACTATCCCTGAAATGCTCCCCTACTGACACTTCTACCACTTGTCCAGTTTCATTCCCTTCTCTTTTAGCAATTTCTGTGTGCTGGCTCAAAAAGCTGTCCTGTCTGCACTTTAAGAATTCTGCCCCCTTTAAGCCTTTTGCACTAAGACTATCCCAGTTAATATCAGGGAAGTTGAAATTCCGGACTATTATTACCCGATTATTTTTATACCTGTTTGAGATTTGCCTACATATCTGCTCCTCTATCTCCTCCTGACTGTTTGGAGGCATGTAGTGCACCCCTAGCAAAGTGATTGCCCCCTTTTTGTTTTAAAGTTCTATCCATAAGGCCTCATTTGAGGATCCTTTTAAGATATCATCCCTCCCTACTGCAGTAATTGACTCCTTGATCAATATTGCAATGCCACCTCCTCTTTTACACCCCCTGCCCACCTCCCGTCATGCCTGAAGATTCTATACCCTGGAATATTGAGCTGCCAGTCCTGCCCTTCCCTCAATCATAGCAATATATTAGCATGAATAGAGTTTTGGCCAATAGGAGAAAGAGAATTGGGATAAATGTGTCATTTTCAGGTGGGCAAGTTGTAAGTGGTGAGCAGTGCTGAGGCCTCAACTATTTACCATCTCTATGAATGACTGTGATGAAATGATTGACTATATTGCAAACAAATTTGCGAACAATACAAAGATAGGTGTGAAAACAAGTTGTTAGGAAGACACAAAGAGTTTTCAAAGGGATTTCGATAGATTATGTGAGTGGACAACAATTTGGCAGATGGAGTATGATATGGGAAAATATGAGGTTGTCCATTTTGGTGAGAAAGATGGAAAAACACAATATTATTTAAATGGAGAGAGACTGAAGAATGTTACAACACAGAGGTTTATGGGTGTTCTCATACAAGAATCACAAACACGTTACCATGCAGATACAGCAAGTAATTCGGGAGGCAAATAGAACCTTGGCATTTACTGCAAGGGGGATATAGTATAAAAGTTTGAAAGTCTTACTACAGCTGTACAGGTCATTGGTGAGACCACGCCGAGAATACTTTGCAGAGTTTTGTTCTCCTTATTTAAGGAGGGAATATATTGGATGCAGTTTAGAGAAGGTTCACTCGGTTGTTTACTGGGATTAAAGGATTACCTTATGAGGAAAGGCTGAGCGGATTGGCCCGATACTCACTGGGGCTTAGAAGAATGAGAGGTGATGTTTTTGAAACATATAAGATTCTCAGCGGGCTTGACAGGGTAGATGCTGAGAGGATGCGTTCCCTGGTGGGGAAATCTGGAACGAGGGTGAACAGTTTCAAAATAAGTGGTCTCACATTTAAGACCCAGACGAGCAGGCATTTCTTCTCTTCGAGGGTCTTTAATCTTTGAATTCTCTAACCCAGAGAACAGTGGAGGTTAGGTCATTGAATAGATTCAAGGCCGAGCTAGACAGTTGTTTGATCTGCAAGGGAGTCAAGTGTTATGGGAGGCAGGCAGGAAAGTGGAGTTAAGGCCAGTATCAGATTAGCCATGATCTTATTGAATGATGGAGCAGACTCGAGGTACCAAATGACCTACTCCTGCTCCTATTTCTTTATTTATGTACAGTTCTATCTGTTGTCATTTTTTCTTACACCATCAACTTCTGAAAACAGACTTCTTCTATCGACCCTGCTCACTTTAGTTATAATTTTAAACACTTTGATCATATTGCCCTGTAATCTAATTCATTTCACCAGAGGGAGGGGGAGTGATTTTCATCGAATGTTTTAGGAACTAAAGATCCTCAGATGTGACTAATATACAACGTCAGTTTAGCCCGCACTTGCGTAAGATATGTTATCTTGGTAAAGCAGTTGAAACCAGAGCTCAGAGAGACACTCAGACCCTCATTGAGTAGCTTATTGCTGTGTAAAATGCCTGCTAACGCTCACTAAAGAGTCCACACGGCATTTTGGTAGTTAATGCTTCATGTAATGCCCTTTCCTAACAACGACTAGCTGTTTGGGAGCAAACACCACATTGATGTTGACTTCAAGAGCTACTTAAAGGGATACTCACTATGTCACGATCATTTCTGCTGTCGTTGTGAAAAAACATCTCTGGAACACCATGGGAGACACTTTGGGATGCTTTGTCAACACTGTTCCAACACTCGAGCAACATACATTCTGGGAACTCTGAGAAATTCCCCTATAAATACTAAGTGCTATTCGGTGTTGTGTTCTCAACCACATTCGATACATTCTCGGAGTCATCCAGAGAAAGGGATTGCTCTGTCATGGGTAGATGAGTGAAGGCTCTCCTTCGGCTTAACGAGAAACGGGAGGAACACAGGATGTCAAGCAGGACAGCAGTAGCTTCTGCAAGAGAGAGTGAAAGGAGGAGGTCAACGTTGTATCCTATTCTCAAGCGGTAAAGACATCCCTCCTGCTCTGGAGGTCGTCTACCAGAACGCCCGTATCGAAAAACCTATGCAACGCTCCCACGCTCCCTCGCTCCCCGAGTCTTTTTGCAATGATCGTCCCTGTACCAACCAGAACACCCAACACAGACAGACGTAGGAGTGAGGAGCCCGTATGCAGTGCTCCACCAATATTGCTGCTAACCAGGCCATGAGCAATAAACTGGTTGGTGACTCCTTAACACATTCATGCAAGTTTAAATTGCGGTCATCAGCAATTAAGACCCAAAATGTGTGTTAAATCCAGACTTTCAAGCAGGCGTGTCCTTCTAGAATCTGCCAATGTTTTCAACCTTTGGTCAAAGCAAACCCACCATCTTTCCTAGTTTTGCATCATATTTCATTTCCTCAAACCTCACCCCAGTGGATCTGCTTTACATCATCCCTTAAGCTTCAGGTACATGAATAAAAAAAAGTCAATTGTGGGATTAGGGTCAATTAATGATGGACAGGATAATATCACAGACAACGAAAAATAAATTGCAGAAATATTAAAGAAATAATTTGTATATATACTTACCAGGGGACCAGGACAAATGGACATGGTGTTAGATGATAATATTAGAAATAAGTTAACTGCATTTGAAATAAATAAAGCTGAAATATTAAATAAACTTCTCAAAGTTAAAGAGGGCAACAAACTTACTCTGAACAGTTTACATCTGTGCATTTTGGAAGAATCTAGGGAAGAGATAGCAGAGGCACAATGATATATTTTTAACAGCTCATTAGTAAAAGCTGTAGTGCCAGAGGTCTGGAGGACAGCTAATGTTATACCTGTACTAAAGAAAGGAGATAGAGCACGTTCAGTGTTCTGTCGACCAGTTAGCTTAATATTGTGGGAGGTAAAATAATGGAATCCCTATTAAAAGATTAGAAGATCATTTAGAAACAAAAACATGATAATGATTAGTCAGTATGGATTACAAAAGGGAAAGTCTTACTTGACCAACTTCATTGAATTTTTTAAAGAGGTAACAGGGAGACTAGACAAAGATGATACAGTCGATGTAAATTATCTGGATTTCCAAAAGGCCTTCGATCAGGGCCCACACAATAGACTATGATAAGGTCAGAGAATGCGGAGTCAGTGGACAAGTAGCAGAACAGATAGCGAGCTAACTTCAAGACAGAAAAAAAACACAGTAGTGTAAAAGGGCAATTCTTCAGAGTGACAGAAGGTGGGAAGTGGTGTTCTCGAAGGATCAGTGCTGGGGCCTCCGTTACTCACAATTTATATTAACAGTTTAGACTTTGGAGACAAAACTGCAATTTCTAAATTTACAGAAGACACAGAATTGTTAAGAGTTGGGAGCAGGATATTGAGGGTGGGGGGAGGGGGTGGGGAGGGGGGGGGGGGCGGTGGAGAGTTAGCCAATACTGAGGAAAACTGCAACAAATCATAGGAAGATATTAATAAACTTGAAGAATTGGTAAATTACTGTCAAATGAATTTAAATATAGACAAATCTGGGTTATTATTTTTTTTCAAGAAGAATAAGGAGGTTGCATATTACTGAGAAAATGTAAATGGGGGAGAAGAGAAAAGGGATCTAGGTTTACAAATATACAAATCACTAAACCTGGTGAAGCAGCTTAACAAGATTATAAAAAATAACTAATCACACACGGGTTTATTTCTAGAGGGATGGAATTTAAAAGTTTGAATAAAGTTATGCTAAACATGTATCGATCTTTGGATGGATCAGACCTGGAGTATTACATATAACTCAGATCACCATATGATAAAGAGATACAGGCACTGGATAGGGTGCAAACAATTACAAGTATGATACAAGAAATGCAGAGTATTCCTGTCAGGAGATAATGAAAATGTTGGGTTTCTTTTCTCTCGAGAAGTGAAGGCTGACGGGTAAAACAATAGAGACCTTTAAAATTATGAAAGACTTCGATACCTAATAATAATCCTAATCAGTGGAAACACCCACAAATAAAGATTTAATGGAGAAAAGATATACCAGGATATTAACAAATTAACAAGCCGTTGTTCAGTGGAGAATACTGGCCCATTCGTCCATTGGTGCCATTGCTTCCTGCCCCGGTGGGTGTTGACTGACTTTTGTTTGTTTAAACAGCAGCTACTTTCAGCAATACCGAGGGAAGATTATACATTTTATAACAATTAAACATACATTTTAACATGTAGACGGCTTTGAGATAAAAAAAAGATTGTCAGGTTGCGTAAAAAAAAGTTAATTCGATGCAATACATGCCAAAATCAGTTCGAGTGCTTAAAATATTCTGATACTTTAAAATTCACTCTGTGGGTTATCCATCACAGAGACATTTCGAAGGTAGCAAAGCTCCCAGAATAAGAGCAGAGCTAACAGATTGGTGTAGCAGGGAGGAGGACGTTAGAGTTCACTGTGGGGACTGAAGTTATGGTGGTAGTGTTAGCTTGATAGTGCGATCAGAGGTAATGGTTAAGTGGGTAATAGTGTTCGATATCACAGGCCAGGATCGGTGCAACCTGTGGGATGAAGGGGTCAGAGGTCATAGCTAATAATTTTAGCACATACCACCAAGAAAAGCCAACAGGATGATTATTGGGAGCAATTTGGATTCCAGCAAATGATGACCAAGAAACCGATAAAGAAAGGGAAAACAAAATATGAATGCAAGCTAGTGAGAAACATAAAGGTGGATTGTAAAAGTGTCCTTCGGTATATAGAAAGGAAACAATTAGCAAAGAAAAATGTGGGACCATTACAGGTGGAAACACAAAAATTTATAATGGAGAATAGGGAAATGGTCGAGAAACTAAACAATTATTTTGCATCTGTCTTCATGGAGCAAGATAGAAAAAATCTCCCAGAAATACTTGGGAACCAAGCGACCTGTGAAAATGAGGAACTGAAAGAAATTAATATTGATAACGAGGTAGTACTCGAAAAGTTAACTGGATTGAGATTGATAAATCCCCTGGACCAGATGAGCTACATCCCAGAGTGTTGAAGGTGGTGGATGCATTGGTGGCTATGCAGGGAACATGGTCTAAGAATAAGAGGTAGGCCATTTAAGACAGAGGCAAGGAGAAATTTCTTCACTTAGAGAGTGGTGAATCTTCGGACTTCTCTATCCCAGGGGGCTATGGAAGCTCAATCATTGAGAATGTTCGAGACTGAATTTGATAGATATCTGAATACTAGGGCGGCACAGTGGCGCAGTGGTTAGCACCGCAGCCTCACAACTCCAGGGACCCGGGTTCGATTCTGGGTACTGCCTGTGCGGAGTTTGCAAGTGACTGCGTGGGTTTTCGCCAGGTGCTCTGGTTTCCTCCCACAGCCAAAGACTTGCAGGTGATAGGTAAATTGACCGTTGTAACTTGCCCCGAGTGTAGGTAGGTGGTAAGGAATATGGGATTACTGTAGGGTTAGTATAAATGAATGGTTGTTGGTCAGCACAGACTCGGTGGGCCGAAGGGCCTGTTTCAGTGCTGTATCAATAAATAAATAATGACATCAAGGGATATGGAGACAGTGTGGGAAAGTGACGTTGAGGTAGATGACTGGTCATGGTCTAATTGAATAGTGGAGCAGGCTCCATGGGATGAATTGCCTACTCCTGTTCCTAATTTCCTATGATTAGCTGGACTTATAATTTGGCAGCCAACCATTTCGTCAGCATGGAAAGCATAGTGTCAGAGATATTAGATTGGTTTGATGGTTGGAGAATGGCAGAAGAAGAACTACAAATGGAAAAGAGAGTGAATAATTTGGAAATCAGGGCTTACTGTATGACTGCTGAAGTTGGAAGATAAATTGGTGAACTCGCATTTGTGCCAACTAGTAACTGAGAGCTGGAACTACAACCTACATCTTCATTACAAATGTTGAGACAGGAAACTGCACTGAAACATTTTGGCAAATATTGATAAATATCAAGGAGCTCCAGCAAAATTGAATCCAATGGGAATCGGGGGAAAACTGTCCACTGGTTGCAGTCATTCTGAACACAAAGGAAGGTTCTTGTCGTTTTTGGAGGCCAACCATCTCAGTCAAAAGTTATCTCTGCACGAGTTCTGGAGGGACATGTCCGAGGCCCAACCATAGAGTGATAGAGCCATTTATGGAATAAAAGGAGGCTACTTGGCCTGTCAAAACCATTCCAGCTGTGATAGTTGCAGTTCTGACACCAGACTGGTGATAGTTGAGCCTAGGTTGGTGAACTCTTGAACCACTTCCAGAACGTGGTCGCCAATATTGATGGATGGAGCATTTCTGATGTCCTGTCCCATGATGTTCGTTTTCTTGAGGCTGATGGTTAGGCCAAATTCGTTGCAGGCAGCCTCAAACCTGTCGATGAGACTCTGAAGACACTCTTCAGTGTGAGGTGTTAATGCAGCATCGTCAGCAAAGAGGAGTTCCCTGATGAGGACTTTCTGTACTTTGGTCTTCGCTCTTAGACGGGCAAGGCTGAACAACCTGCCACCTGATCTTGTGTGGAGGAAAATTCCTTCTTCTGAAGACTTGAACGCATGTGAGAGCAACAGGGAGAAGAAAATCCCAAAAAGTGTGGGTGCGAGAACACAGCCCTGTTTCACGCCACTCAGGATTGGAAAGGGGTCTGATGAGGCACTGCTATGTTGAATTGTATCTTTCATATTGTCATGGAATGAGGCGATGATACTTAGTAGCTTTGGTGGACATCCAATCTTTTCTAGTAGTCTGAAGAGACCACGTCTGCTGACGAGGTCAAAGGCTTTGGTGTGATCAATGAAAGCAATGTGGAGGGGCATCTGTTGTTCACGGCATTTCTCCTGTAGCTGGCGAAGGGAGAACAGCATGTCATTGGTCGATCTCTCTGCTCGAAAGCCACACTGCGCCTCAGGGTAGACATGCTCGGCCAGCTTCTGGAGCCTGTTTAAAGCGACTTGAGCGAAGACTTTCCCCACTATGCTGAGCAGGGAGATTCCACGGTAGTTGTTGCAGTCACCGCGGTCACCTTTGTTTTTATAGAGGGTGATGATATTGGCATCGCGCATGTCCTCTGGTACTGCTCCCTCATCCCAGCAGAGCAAAGCAGTTCGTTGAGTGCTGAGAGTATAGCAGGCTTAGCACTCTTGATTATTTCAGTGGTCATGCCGTCCTTCCCAGGGGCTTTTCCGCTGGCTAGAGAATCAATGGCATCACTGAGTTCCGATTTTGTTGGCTGCACATATATATATATATATATATATATATATTTATATATATACATGATGGCCTAGTTAGGTTTCTGGTCATAGAGATGTACCACACAGACACAGACCCTTCAGCCCATCGTGTCCATGCTGGCCATCAAACACCCAAATAGTGTAATCCATTTTTCCAGCACTTGGCCCGTAGCCTTGCATGCTCTGGCGTTTCAAGTACATATCTAAATACTTCTTAAATGTTGTGAGGGTTCCTGCTTCTACCACCCCTTCAGGCAGTGTGTTCCAGATTCCAGCTCATTTCCCGGCGGAGCAGCAGGAGAAGGTAGCGACTCTTCGGTGGGTAAGTGAAGGCACCAGGAACTGTGTTTTAAAAGTTGTACTTACTGTTTTCCTTGTGTTCAAGCTACTTTTGGCGCGGGAGGAACCGGAAGCTGGACGGCAGCAAGGACTCCTGGGTAGGTATTTTCTTTAAAGGTGCGGAGCTCCGTGGACTCGGCCTCATTTCCCGGCGGAGCAGCAGGAGAAGGTAGCGACTCTTCGGTGGGTAAGTGAAGGCACCAGGAACTGTGTTTTAAAAGTTGTACTTACTGTTTTCCTTGTGTTCAAGCTACTTTTGGCGCGGGAGGAACCGGAAGCTGGACGGCAGCAAGGACTCCTGGGTAGGTATTTTCTTTAAAGGTGCGGAGCTCCGTGGACTCGGCCTCATTTCCCGGCGGAGCAGCAGGAGAAGGTAGCGACTCTTCGGTGGGTAAGTGAAGGCACCAGGAACTGTGTTTTAAAAGTTGTACTTACTGTTTTCCTTGTGTTCAAGCTACTTTTGGCGCGGGAGGAACCGGAAGCTGGACGGCAGCAAGGACTCCTGGGTAGGTATTTTCTTTAAAGGTGCGGAGCTCCGTGGACTCGGCCTCATTTCCCGGCGGAGCAGCAGGAGAAGGTAGCGACTCTTCGGTGGGTAAGTGAAGGCACCAGGAACTGTGTTTTAAAAGTTGTACTTACTGTTTTCCTTGTGTTCAAGCTACTTTTGGCGCGGGAGGAACCGGAAGCTGGACGGCAGCAAGGACTCCTGGGTAGGTATTTTCTTTAAAGGTGCGGAGCTCCGTGGACGCGGCCTCATTTCCCGGCGGAGCAGCAGGAGAAGGTAGCGACTCTTCGGTGGGTAAGTGAAGGCACCAGGAACTGTGTTTTAAAAGTTGTACTTACTGTTTTCCTTGTGTTCAAGCTACTTTTGGCGCGGGAGGAACCGGAAGCTGGACGGCAGCAAGGACTCCTGGGTAGGTATTTTCTTTAAAGGTGCGGAGCAGAGTTAACCCGAGACACTACACATGTAGTGTCTCCCACCCATCCTCCTCCTCTAACCTAATAATAAGACCCTTTTTACCCTCCTCCTCTAACCAAAAAGGACTGAACAGGTAAGCTATTTCACTGTTTTTGTTAATATCTATATTTGTACTTAATTAAGGGGTAATTGAGTAAAAGAAATGGCAGCCAGGGGAGTGCAGTGCTCCTCCTGCAGTATGTTCGAGGTGAGGGGAACCTCCGGTGACCCTGCCGACTTCACCTGCTGGAAGTGCATCCGTCTCCAGCTCCTATCAGACCGTGTTAGGGAATTGGAGCTGGAGCTGGATGAACTGAGGATCATTCGGGAAGCTGAGGGGGTGATAGATAGAAGCTACAGGGATGTCGTTACTCCACAAAACAAAGGCAGCTGGGTAACAGTTAGAGGTGGGAAGAGGTCAGTGCAGGGATCTCCTGTGGTCGTTCCCCTCAGCAACAAGTATACAGTTTTAGATACTGTTGGGGGGGACGGCCTATCGGGGGCAGGCTGCAGTGAACGGGCCTCTGGCACGGGGTCCTGCACTGTGGCTCAGAAGGGAAGGAGGGAGAACGGGAGAGCACTAGTCATCGGGGACTCGATGGTGAGGAGTACCGACAGGCGGTTCTGTGGGCGCAAGCGAGACGCACGGATGGTTTGCTGCCTCCCTGGTGCCAGGGTCCGTGATGTTTGTGATCGCGTCTTCAGGATCCTTAAAGGGGAGGGGGAGCAGCCAGAGGTCGTGGTGCACATTGGCACCAACGACGTAGGAAGGAAGGGTGGCACAGATGTTAGAAGTGAGTTTAGGGAGTTAGGCTGGAAGCTGAAAGCTCGGACGGACAGAGTTGTTATCTCTGGTTTGTTGCCGGCGCCACGTGATAGTGAGGCTAGGAATAGGGAGAGAGCACAGCTGAACACGTGGCTGCAGGAATGGTGTAGGAGGGAGGGCTTCCAGTTCTTGGATAATTGGACTGCATTCTGGGGAAGATGGGACCTGTTCAAACAGGACGGGCTGCATCTGAACCAGAGGGGCACCAATATCCTGGGAGGGAGGTTTGCTAGTACTGTTCGGGAGGGTTTAAACTAGTTTGGGAGGGGGATGGGAACCGGACTTGTAGTCCAGGGACCAGTGGGTCCACTCAGAAAGACAAAGAGTGTAGTGAGGTATTGGGGAAGGTAGCACTGTCGCAGAGGACAGATGGGCACGGAGAAGGGTTAAAGTGCGTATACTTCAACGCAAGAAGCATCAGGAATAAGGTGAGTGAATTGAAGGCGTGGATGGGCACTTGGGACTACGATGTTGTGGCCATCACTGAAACGTGGATAGGTGAGGGGGAGGAATGGTTCTTGGAGGTACCTGGTTATAGATGTTTTCATAAGATTAGGAATGGTGGTAAAAGAGGTGGGGGGGTGGCATTGTTAGTTAGAAATAGTGTAACAACTGCTGAAAGAATTTTCGAGGAGGATCTGCCGACTGAGGCACTGTGGGTTGAGGTCAGGAACAGGAAAGGAGCAGTCACCTTGATGGGAGTTTTCTATCGGCCCCCCAATAGCAGCAGGGAGGTGGAAGAGCAGATTGGGAAACAGATTTTGGAAAGGAGCAGAAGTCACAGGGTAGTAATTATGGGGGATTTCAACTTCCCAAATATTGATTGGCAACTCTTTAGATCGAATAGTTTGGATGGGGTAGTGTTTGTGCAGTATGTCCAGGAAGCTTTTCTGACTCAGTATGTAGACTGCCCGACCAGAGGGGAGGCAATATTGGATTTGGTACTAGGTAATGAACCAGGGCAAGTGATAGAGCTGTTGGTGGGCGAGCACTTTGGAGATAGTGATCACAATTCTGTAGCATTCACTGTGGTAATGGAGAGGGATAGGTATGTGCAACAGGGCAAGGTTTACAATTGGGGGAAGGGTAGATATGATGCTGTCAGGCAGGAACTGAGGAGCATAAGTTGGGAGCATATGCTGGCAGGGAAGGGCACGGTCGAAATGTGGAACTTTTTCAAGGAGCAGATAGTAGGGGCCATTGATAAGCATGTCCCTGTCAGACAGGGAAGGGATGGTCATGTGAGGGAACCGTGGTTGACAAGAGAGGTTGAGAGTCTTGTTAGGAAGAAGAAAGATGCGTATATAAGGTTGAGGAAAAAGGGCACAGGCATAGCTCTGGAGGGATACAAGATGGCCAGGAAGGATCTGAAGAAAGGGATTAGGAGAGCTAAGAGAGGGCATGAAAAATGCTTGGCGGGTAGGATAAAAGAAAACCCCAAGGCCTTTTACGCGTATGTCAGAAATATGAGGATGACTAGGGGGACCGTAGGTCCGGTCAAGGACAATAGCGGGAGACTGTGTGTTGAGCCGGAAGAGATAAGTGAGGTTTTGAATGAGTACTTCTCTTCGGTATTTACGAATGAGAAGGGGTGTATTACTGAAGAGGACGGTGTGAAACAGACTGGTAAGCTCGAGGAAGTGCTCGTTAGGAGGGAAGATGTGTTGGGGTTTTTGAATAACTTGAAGATAGACAAGTCTCCCGGGCCTGACGGGGTATATCCAAGGATGTTATGGGAAGCAAGGGATGAAATTGCAGAGCCGCTGGCAATGATCTTTTCATCTTCTCTGTTGACGGGGGTGGTACCAGGTGATTGGAGGGTGGCAAATGTTGTGCCCCTGTTCAAGAAAGGGAATAGGAACAACCCTGGGAATTACAGGCCAGTTAGTCTTACTTCGGTGGTAGGCAAGTTGATGGAAAAGGTGCTGAGGGATAGGATTTCTGAGCATCTGGAAAGACACTGCTTGATTCGGGACAGTCAGCACGGTTTTGTGAGGGGTAGGTCTTGCCTCACAAGCCTGATTGAATTCTTTGAGCAGGTGACCAAGCAAGTGGATGAGGGTAAACCAGTGGATGTGGTGTACATGGATTTTAGTAAGGCATTTGATAAGGTCCCCCATGGTAGACTTATGGAGAAAGTCAGGAGGCATGGGATAGTGGGGAATGTGGCCAGTTGGATTAAGAATTGGCTAACTGATAGAAGGCAGAGAGTGGTCTTAGATGGTAAATACTCAGCCTGGAGCCCAGTTACCAGTGGCGTGCCACAGGGATCAGTTCTGGGTCCTCTCCTGTTTGTGATTTTTATTAACGACTTGGATGAGGAAGTCGAAGGGTGGGTCAGTAAATTTGCAGATGATACAAAGGTTGGTGGAGTTGTGGATACCGAGGAGGGCTATTGTCGTCTGCAAAGGGACTTGGATAGGTTGCAGTGCTGGGCTGAAAAGTGGCAGATGGAGTTTAACCCTGAAAAGTGTGAGGTCGTCCATTTTGGAAGGACAAACACGAATGCAAAATACTGGGTTAACGGAGGAGCAGAGAGACCTTGGGGTCTATGTGCATAGATCGTTGAAAGTTGCAACTCAAGTGGATAGGGCTGTGAAGAAGGCATATGGGGTGTTAGCGTTCATTAGCAGAGGGATTGAATTTAAGAGCCGTGAGGTGATGATGCAGCTGTACAGGACCTTGGTAAGGCCTCATTTGGAGTACTGTGTGCAGTTCTGGTCGCCTCATTTTAGGAAGGATGTGGAAGCCTTGGAGAGGGTGCAGAGGAGATTTACCAGGATGTTGCCTGGAATGGAGAATAAGTCTTACGAGGAAAGGCTGAACATTCTAGGCCTCTTCTCATTAGAACGGAGAAGGATGAGGGGTGACATGATAGAGGTTTATAAGATGATCAGGGGAATAGATAGGGTAGACAGTCAGAAACTTTTTCCCCGGGTGGAGCAAAGCGTTACAAGGGGTCATAAATTTAAGGTGAAGGGTGGGAGATATAAGGGGGATGTCAGGGGAAGGTTCTTTACCCAGAGAGTGGTCGGGGCATGGAATGCCTTGCCTGGGGAAGTTGTTGAGTCAGAAACTTTAGGGACTTTCAAACGGCTTTTAGATAGGTATATGGATAAAGGAGAATGATGGGGTATAGATTAAATTGTCCTTGACAGAGGACAAAGGATCGGCACAACATCGTGGGCCGAAGGGCCTGTTCTGTGCTGTATTTTTCTATGTTTTCTATAACCACCCTCTGGGTGATTTTTTCCCCTCACATTCCTGCCCCTGACCTTAAATCTATGCCCCCGAGCTTCCTTCCTGCACAGAACCTGTCGGGTCTGTTGAGTCTTTTCGGCATTGTCATCCTTTATTGTAACTTCATTCTTTCTGTTTTTCGGACTTTTCCCATATCTCAGTTTTCTGTGGAACTTTCAGCATGGCGTCCAGTTCTTTCCGTATTTCTATTTTGTTTATTTCAAGTAGTGCAAATAGGACCTGTGAAATCAGACATCAATGAAAATCATAAAGGCACATTTACACATGTCCAATTAATAAAGAAAAACGTTCTAATATGGATCAATGTTTGTTTTTAAGATATAATGCTATCCAATGTGTAAGAATCCTGGGAACTTGCTACATAAGCTAACTTAAATACTATGACTGGCTGTACACTTCTTATTTTCCGTCTAGTACTGAATATTATACTGAATTATATTTTAAATCCCGTTTGCGATACACTTTGGGTAGAAACAACTGAAAGGTAACATGCTGGCAATGTGTCATTTCAGCTTTCATTGGACAAGTGATTTATTAGACCAAAGGATGTAAAAGGGACCAAATTCACAAAGATCAACTTCTTCAAAAATCTAGCAGTGTGTGAAAGCAGATATCTTGCTGTGTGAGACTAGGAGACAAGCATATTTGCAGGATGTCAGAAGCCCAGACGTGAGTTAGCGCTGAGATACTATAACTGGGTGCAGATGACACCATGTTTTTTCCTGATTTTGTCATACACTAGCACTGGAATACTTAGGAGCTAATAGGTGTCAGAGAGTGGGAGGCTAGGATCTTGAGCGTTTGACCTGACTTTGGTGGGCAGGCGGTTCAATTCAATCTTTTATAATTGGGCAGTTCAAGTAATAGACAATGATTGGGTTAAATCGGTCTCCATAGGCTTTGCTGTGTAAATAATTTGAAAAGAAAGAAAGTTATCACCTAGAATCATTTCAGAATTTGGGAAAAGAGGATAAAGGGTTAACTGACTCCCTTATCCCAATTTCTGCCAAGTGGGGTGCCAGACAGGAGTGGTAAGACAGGTGTTTTTTTAAATTTTAGAATGTTATTCAGTGTCAGTGAAATCCGGTCACCTTCTGGGGTGTAGTGCAGTGACAGAGACTGAATTCTGATGAAAGGTCACTGACCTGAAACATTAACTCTGTTGCTCTCTCCACAGATGCTGCCAGACCTGCGGAGTGTTTCGAGGACTTTCTGTTTTTATTTCACATTTCCAGCATTCACAATATTTTGCTTTTATTATGCTGAGTATGTGTAATTGAGGTTTGTGTGCCGGGGACAGGGAGTTAAAGATTTAGATTTTTTTTTAGATTTAGAGATACAGCACTGAAACAGGCCCTTCGGCCCACTGAGTCTGTGCCGAACATTAACCACCCATTTAAACTAATCCTACACTAATCCCATATTCCTACCACATCCTCACCTGTCTCTATATTCCCCAACCACCTACCTACACTAGGGGCAATTTATAATGGCCAATTTACCTATCAACCTGCAAGTCTTTTGGCTGTGGGAGGAAACCGGAGCACACGGAGGAAACCCATGCAGACACAGGGAGATCTTGCAAACTCCACACAGGCAGTACCCAGAATTGAACCCGGGTCACTGGAGCTGTGAGGCCGTGGTGCTTGACCACTGCACCACTGTGCCGCCCCTGTGTTGTCATAAATAGGCCTGGTTAAAGGTTCTCGATAGCATTCGTCAACTGGGAAAACTGATGCAGGGAAACATTCCAGCAGAAGATGGGCCTTAACGACAGGCAATAGCATGTTCTAAATGCGGGAGACTTGGACACATGCCAAAGGATTATCGCTGGGAAAGGGCGAGGACAGGTAGCAATGGAACAACATTATCCTCAAGCTCTCTATTGTGTTCAGGGGAGGTCCAAACCTGGGATCCCTTCGGTGAAAGAGAAGGCTGACAAATTGGAAGAGAAATGTGATAAAATGATGGCTGGACTTCTGACTTCAGATGTAACTGGAGCACAGATGACATCTGTTTATTCCATTGGGACTATATTCTCAGCTACTCTTCATCCACCACCAATGAGGAGGGATGAGGCATCAATGAGACATTCCAGCACCCGCACCCACCCCCATCACCACCAACCCCCAACCCCGACGCAGGGATTCAACACGATTCTCATCCCAGGATGGTACTGTCATAAATGGGGCCCAGCAGCAGATGATCCTTGCCAATGAGGGTTCGTCTGTAACCGTCATTCATATCCCACATCTTAAACACGTCCAATGAATCGGGGGAGAGCTTGTTTCTATCCGGTTTTGATGCATTCTCCCAAATGCCCATTGAGATTCATGATGCATTCTGTGCTATGGGAAGGGCGATCCCTGGTTGTTATGCACCCCATCGGCTGGAGGGGGATTTTAGGAGCCAATGTACTGGAACAATACCCACCCCTGATAGATTTCATAAATGAGTGCCTCTGGTTTGTTCCAGGGCGAGGGAGGTGATATTCTGCCCAGAGATTTTAGATGCTCCTCTGCATTTGCAATTATGAAGCAGAACAGAACCCACTTTTGTGCATTTGGATTCCGTGATGGAAGTAGACCTAGGGAATGTTCCCCGTTTTCTAGATTGTCCAGCTCGTGGAAACGACCTATCAGTGTCTACCCTATCGAGCCCCCTCAGAATTGTGTATGTTTCAGTAAGGTAACCTCTCACTCTTCTAATCTCCAGAGAGTATAGGATCAATTTATTCTGACTTTCATCAGAAGATAACTCTCTCATTGCAAGGACCAATACATATGAACATACGAATTAAGATCAGGAATAGGCTATTTAACCCCTTGAGCCTTCTCCGCCACTTGATCACATCACAGCTGATCAAATTTAGGGCTCAACTCTACTTTCCTGTCGACGCCCTTTTACCCGTTGACTCCCTTGTCATTGAAGAATCTATCTAGCTCGGCCTTAATAATATTCAATGATCCTGCTGCCATTACTTTCTGGGGAAGAGGATTCCACAGATTAACAACACTCCGAAGGAAAAAGAAATCTCCTCATCTCTCTTTGGAACGGGAGACCCCTTATTTTTTAAAATGAGAGCTCTTGACTCCCTCATAAGGTGACATATCATCCCAGCATCACTCTGTCAATTCCTGTCAAGATCGTATATGTTTCAATAACATTGTTATGACCAAATGCTCCAGTCAAAACCCCGAATCAAAATATACAAATCTGATTGTGGTGGGAGAAACGTACTGTTAATTCAATAACATCCCTCCACAGATCACATAACATATCATCTTAAACTTTCCAAATTATAGAATGACCCAGCCAAATTGTACCATCTATTAACCCCCAAATGAGGTTAACCAAAGCAGGTGTCTTTAAATCAACAAATTAGCTGTTTAATTAGACAAACTAAATTCTTAAACACTACACAGATATAAACAACATTTAAAATAGAACAAAAAATAGGCTTCTTGCAAATTTACACTTCCTGATGAACAATCTTCTGATTAAAGACCCGACACAATCTTCCAGGATCTGATGAGGAATGGAAAACAGTCCAATACCCGAAGTTTCAAACTCCTCTTTCTTCTGGCAATGACCACAGTAGATCAACAACTCGCACCTACTTTCAATAGAATCAATCTAGCTTTAAATATTAATAAGGGATAAAAGATTGTCACAATCTAACTTCCCTTCCTTCAGTTCAAATTATCAGAGATCGCTGTTTTGGCTTGAAGTTTGAGAATTTTGAAAGAGAATAATAAATAAGCCCACTAAATCATCTTCCTTTAGTTTAAATGGGCTGAGAGTTCCTCTTTCAAGTGCTAACACACAGTTGTATGTCTGTGTCCCTCTGTTTGAACAAGCTGTTTTCACCATCTGACAATTCAAAAGTAAATTGTAACAAATGTATCTCTCGACGCTCAGTCTGAGTGGCTGTATCCAAGGTAATGAAACTGCACCCTTTAAATCGCAGTCTCTGAATGGTAAAATCCAAATGAACAAGAATGCACCCATTGAATAGCAGTCTGCGAATGGCGGTATTCAAGGCAACGCAAATACATTCTTTGCCTCAGTCTTAAAGCAGTATGGCTCGTTTTCCAGTCGTAAAGGCACACCGCATTGTTCTTGGAAAAAATCTACAGGATTATAACACCTTCGCCCCTCGGGGAATTAAATGCCTTGAATACGTTTCATTACAATGGGTAAAAAGTAAAAATTGAAAATAATGCTAACATATTTTGTTCGCATTTACAGGCATGCACTTTTCTAAAATATTAAGAATACAGCAACAAGTTCCACCAGAACATTTCAGCTTTAAATTTTCAAATGGTTGTCCCAATTAACCCATTTCAAATTTCTAGTGTCCTTATTGTCCATCACCTCAGCCAGGTGAATTGCACAGCTAAGAGCATTGACCACTACTGGGTTTACTATTCTCCAAGAAGTTTCTCGATTTCCCCTTAACCTATGTGACATCGCTTGACACTGAAAAAACCCTCTCTGGTGTATCAGAAGCTGATTTTTTTCTTACTCTGGGGTGTCAAAGGAATTTGACAGGTTTCTTCCAACACATTTGTCTCTTTAAGAAAAATTGTGTTGCCCAGTCTGTCCTTCAGTCCTTTAAATAAGAATTTGGGTAGGAGTTGCCTTCTTTACCGAGGTGACTTTTCTAGCGTCTATCCAAATTTGGGCCGACCCAACAGGTTTAGACATCAAGACCTTCTGCGAAGTCCAGCTGCCCTGACTAGGTTACACTAAGCTGTCCTTCAGCATGCATTATACACTTGCTTTAACTTGGTCCTGTCTGTTTGGATCTAAGTGTCAAGGATGTTGTTTTAACGGAATGCCCCCACCCCCTGCAGACCCACATCATGTTTGGCTAAGGTTGTACATCCTGGCTTATCCCTACAAACGTTTTGAAACATTGTGAAAATCCTGGTTAGGACTTCACGCTGTTTTGCCTCGAAGTGTAAAAGCCTATTGTTTATTTCCCAGCCATTCTGTATTTGCTGAGTGGATAATTGGAGGTTCAATCTAGGATTGCCTGTTCTCCAGTTGGTTCCTCAACACATTGGTCCAGAAAACTATCCCGTATACACTCCAAGAATTCCTCCTCTACAGTATTGTGACTAATTTGATTTGCCCAATCTACATGCAGATTAAATTCACCCATAATTACAGATGTTCCTTTACCACATGCATCTCTAATTTCCTGTTTAATGCCATTCCCAACATCACCACTACAGTTTGGGGGTCTATATACAGCCCCCATTAACGTTTCTTGCCCCCTAAGTGTTTCTCAGCTCTACCCATACAGATTGCACATTGTCAGAGCTAATATCTTTCCTCAGTAGTGTGTTAATTTCCTCTTTAACCAGCAATGCAACTCCACCAGCTTTTGTTTTTTATCTGTCCTTCCTAAATACTGAATATCCCTGGATGTTCATTTCCCACCCCTGGTCACCTTGCGGCCATGTCTCCGTAATCCCGACTATATCACACCTGTTTACATCTATTTGCACGATTAATTCATCCACTTTATTGCGAATGCTCCGCACGTTAAGGCACAAAGCCTTAAGGCTTGTCTTCTTAACATTACTTGTCCTCTTCCCAATATGTTTCACTGTGTCCCTGTTTGATTCTGGCCCTTGATTTCTCTGCCTATCACTTTTCTTACTCCCCTTACCGTCTTTTGTTCTTGTCTTTGATCCCCCCTCCTCTCACTCCTTGCAAAGGTTCCCATCCCCCTGCCATTTTAGTTTAAACCCTCCCCAACCACTCTAACAAATACTCCCCCTAGGACATCAGTCACAGTCCTGCCCAGATGTAACCCATCCAGTTTGTACTGGTCCCACCTCCCCAAGATGCCCCAGGAATCTAAAATCCTCCCCCTCACACCATCTCTTCAGCCATGTATTCATCTGATATATCCTGCTATTTCTACTCTGACTAGCACGTGGCACTGGTAGTAATCCTGAGATCACTCTGGTTCTTTTCTGGTTCTTCCTCTGATCTTCAGGCAGGTCAAAATCAAATTCCAATTGCTTGCTCTTGTCCAAACCTACCGGCTTTTAAACAGTTGAAAAATGAAACCAAAACCTCCCAGAAACAATTCACATGCCAATCATAAGTTCTCTCTTGTCACAAAAAGGGTAGCTCTGAGCTCAAAGCCTCTGCTAGTTACTTTGAACTAACCTGGTTTCCAGTATTTGTTGACTGGTCAAAATGAGGAAATTTTCGCTGGCCCTGCCTTCCTTCCAAAAGCATCCATAAAGCTCAGCTATCTCCAGATATCTTAATGCCCATTGAAAATATTTTCATTTTTCTTAAAATACAGAATCCCAGGTTTTAATACAAAAATGGAAATCCTCGTAACAAAGGTTTGACTGAGAGTGAACTCTAGATGCAGTTACTGGAAAGCACCAGTTTTCAAATTTAAAGTAAAAACAGCAGAGGTTGTTTTAACATGGAGAGATGATTATGAAGAAGTTACAAGCTATGAACAAAGAACAGTACAGCACAGGAACAGGCCATTCGGTCCTCCAAGCCTGCGCCGATCTTGATGCCTGTCCAAACTAAAACCTTCTGCACTTCCGGGGTCCGTATCCCTCTATTCCCATCACAGTCATGTATTTGTCAAGATGCCTCTTAAACGTCGCTATCGTACTTGCTTCCACCACCTCCCCCGGCAGAAAGTTCCAGGCACTCACCACGCTCTGTGTAAAGAAATTGCCTCGCACATCCCCTCTAAACTTTGCCCCTCACACCTTAAACCTATGTCCCCTAGAAACTGACTCTTCCACCCTGGGAAAAAGCTTCTGACTATCCACTCTGTCCATGCCGCTTATAACTTTGTATGTTGCCCCTCCATCTCCGTCGTTCCAGTGAAAACAATCAGAGTTTATCCAACCTCTCCTCATAGCTAATGCCCTCCAGACCAGGCAACATCCTGGTAAACCTCTTCTGTACCCTCTCCAAAGCCTCCACATCCTTCTGGTAGTGCGGCAACCAGAATTGCATGCAATACTCCAAGTGTGGTCCAACTAAGGTTCTGTACAGCTACAGCATGACTTACTAATTTTTATACTCTATGCCCCGACCGATGAAGGCAAGCATGCCGTATGCCTTCTTGACTACCTTATCCACCTGCGTTGCCACTTTCAGTGACCTGTGGACCTGTACGCCCAGATCTCTCTGTCTGTCAATACTCCTAAGGGTTCTGCCATTTACTGTATACGTCCCACCTGCATTAGACCTTCCAAAATGCATTACCTCACATTTGTCCGGATTAAACTCCATCTGCCATTTCTCCGCCCAAGTCTCCAACCGATCTACATCCTGCTGTATCCTCTGACAATCCTCATCACTATCCGCAACTCCACCAAACTTTGTGTCATCCACAAACTTACTATTCAGACCAGCTACATTTTCCTCCAAATCATTTATATATACTACAAACAGCAAAGGTCCCAGCACTGATTCCTGCGGAACACCACTAGTCACATCCCTCCATTCAGAAAAGCACCCTTCCACTGACACCCTCTGTCTTCTATGACCGAGCCAGTTCTGTATCCATCTTGCCAGTTCACCTCTGATCCTGTGTGACTTCACCTTTTGTATCAGTCTGCCATGAGGGACCTTGTCAAAGGCTTTACTGAAGTCCATATTGATAACATCCACTGCCCTTCCTTCATCAATCATCTTCGTCACTTCCTCAAAAAACTCAATCAAATTAGTGAGACACGACCTCCCCTATGATTTCTAGATTTCATGAGACTAGGCTTCTGGAAAGTTGTTGTTTCATTCTGTCCTGTTAAATAAGCCAGTTTGCTTATGGACTTGCCAGGAGAAGATAGCTTACCTCCTTCGCTTGGAAGGAAATCCTGCATCTTTAAAAAATCTCAGATCAAATGTGTGAGAACTAAAATATTGTTGCTGCTTCCTGCTGTAAGACGTCATTTGGAGGTAGCTGTATCTCTTGGAATGCCTACCCAAACTGATCTTCTAGACGGAACTGTTCTGAGAAGCTCCTAGTGACAGCCACCAATTCGCTTTTGGGATGCCCATCCAACACAAAGGACATCTTTCCATACCTTCGTTTCAAGTAAAGTGGTCTTATTTTTATTCCATCTAATTCTTTGTGACAGCTGAAAATAAAAATCCCTTTTTTCCCTGGTAAACCGGTTTTGTATGTTTGCATGTGTGTGTGAGGGTGACGATAAATATAGGACTTTAATATTTCAATTTATCTTTATGTTTACCTCAGTATTGGTTCAAGCTTGGTTTATAATAGACTGATAATTTTGCTGTTTATTAAAGAAATCTGGTGGGTGTGCTTTATTCTGTGGAAAATAGAGTATATGACTGACCGTTTCGGTAAGTGGAAAAACATAAATATATGTTGTGGCCTGTGGAGTAGTGGGACTGAATTAACAGTGCACTCCTCCCACCTCAGTCTGAACACATTAATTGGGGGCTCCTGTCAGGATTTTACCCAACGCTGACGATGTTCAATTGAAAGTTGGGAAATAGAAATTGAAAAAGAAAAAGAAAAGAACCAAGTTCCTGGTGTCATAGTGTAAAGTGTACACCACCAGAATGTCTTTAGCAGTCGTTGAGACTTTTCTGGGGAAGGAGGATACATCTCTGAGTGACTTGTGGAACTTACCTAAGGTTAACCTAATAGCTTCAGCAACACAATTGGGGTTAGAATTAAAACCAGGAGTTAAACAGCAGATTTAATTGAAGCAATAGCCCAACCTTTGAAGTTGGAAGAATCGGAAGACAAACCAAAGGGTAGAGCAGTTAAATTAGCTAAATTCAGTTACAAATGGGAAACAAACTAATCTTGAACAGAAAAAGGAGGAAAAACAATTGAAAAACTTGAGATTGAAAGACAATTGACAATGAAGAAGCTTCAGTTTGAACAAAATAGGTAAGGGAAAAAGAGAGAGCATTTCAAAGAGAAGCAGCAGGAAAGGAATTCAAATTAAAAAAAAAGATGGAACTAAGGCAAAAGACAGTATTGACACCAGTGACGATTCTGGTGAGGAAGAATCTGACTCCAGCCCAGGACGTACGGACATACGAATTAGGAGCAGGACTAGGCCACTCGACCCTTCGAGCCTGCTCCACCATTCAATAAGTCCATGGCTGAACTGATTATTCCACATTTCCACCTACCCCCAATAACCTTCCATCCCATTGTTTATCAAGAATCTACCTACCTCTGCCTTAAAAATATTCAAAGACACTGCTTCCACTGCCTTTTGAGGAAGAGAATTCCAAAGACTTACCACCCTCTGACAGAAAAATAAATTCTCCTCATCTCTGTCTTAAATGGGCGGCCCCTTATTTTTAAACAGTGACCCCTAGTTCTAGATTCTCCCACAAGGGGAAACATCCTTTCCACATCCGCCCTGTCAAGATCCCTCAGGATCTTGTATGTTTCAATCAAATCGTCTCTTACTCTTCTAAATTCCAGCAGGTACAAGCCTAGCCTGTCCAAACTTTCCTCATAAGACAACCTGCCCATTCCAGGTATTAGTCCAGTAAACCTTCTCTGTACTGTCTCCAATGCATTGACATCCTTCCTTAAATAAGGAGACCAGTGCTCCACACAGTACTCCAGACGTGGTGTCATCTATGCCCTGTATAGCTGAAGCATAACCTCCCTACTTTTGTATTCAATCTCCCTCACGGTAAATGATAACATTCTATTAGCTTTCCTAATTACATGCTGTACTTGCATACTAACCATTTGTGATTCATGCACTAGGACACCCAGATCCCTCTGCATCTCAGAGCTCTGCAATCTCTCACCATTTAGATAATATGCTTCTTTTTTATTTTTCCTGGCAAAGTTGACAATTTCACACTTTCCTACATTATACTCCATTTGCCAGGTCTTTGCCCACTCACCTAACCTATCGATATCCCTTTGTAGCCTCCTTATGTCCTCCGCACAAGTTACTTTCCTACTTATCTTTGTGTCATCAGCAAATTTAGCAACCATACCTTCAGTCCCTTCATCTAAGTCATTTATATAAATTGTAAAAAGTTGAGGCCTCAGCACAGATCCCTGCGGCACACCACTCGTTACATCTTGCCAAGCAGAAAATGACCAATTTATGCCTACTCTCTGTTTCCTGTTAGCTAACCAATCTTCTATCCATGCCAGTATGTTACCCCCTACACCATGAGCTTTTATTTTCTGAAATAACCTTTGATGTGGCACCTTATCAAATGCCTTCTGTAAATCTAAGTACAATACATCCACTGGTTCCCCTTTATCCACAACACATGTAACTCCCTCAAAGAACTCCAATAAATTGGTTAAACATAAGTTCCCTTTCACAAACCATGTTGGCTCTGCCTGATTAACTTAATTTTTTCTAAATGCCCTGCTAAAACATCTTTAATAATAGTTTCTAACATTTTCCCTAAGACAGATGTTCAGCTAACTGGCCTGTAGTTTCCTGCTGACTGTCTCCCTCCCTTTTCGAATAAAGGAGCTACATTCGCTATTTTCCAATCTAAAGGAACCGTCCCTGAATCTAGGGAATTTTGGAAAATCAAAACGAATGCATCAACTATTTCACCAGCCACTTTATCACCCTAGGATGAAATCCATCAGGACCCGCGGACTTGTCAGCCTGCAGCTCCAACAATTTGTTCAGTACTACTTTCCTGGTGAATGTAATTTTCTTGAGTTCCTCCCTCCATTCCATTTCCTGACTTACAGCCAATACTGGGATGTTACTTGTATCCTCTATAGTGAAGACCGATGCAAAATACCTGTTCAATTCATCTGCCATCTCCTTATTATCCATTATTAATTACCCAGACTCATTTTCTATAGGACCAACGCTCACTTTTTTAACTCTTTTTTAATATCTAAAGAAACTCTTGCTATCTTTCTTTATATTTAGAGCTATATTTCTGTCGTACTTTAATTTTACCTTCTTTATCAACCTATTAGTCATTCTTTGCTGTTTTTTATATTCTGTCCAATCTTCTGACCTGCCTCCCATCTTTGAGAAAATATCGGCTTTCTCTTTAAGTTTGATACTATCTTTAACTGTTTTAGTTAACCACGTATGGCAGGTCCCACCCTCGGATTTTTACTCTCTCGTTTAAATATATCTGTTCTGTGTATTCTGAAATATTCCCTTAAATGTCTGCCACTGCATCTCTATTGACTTATCCCTTAACCTGATTTGCCAGTTCGTTTTAGCTAGCTCTGCTTTCATGCCCTCATATTTGCCCTTATTTAGGTTTAAAATACTCGTCTTGGACCCATTCTTCTCTCCATCAAACTGAATGAAAAATTCAATCATATTATGGTCACTGCTACCTAGGGGTGCCTTAACTATGAATTAATTAATTAATCCTATCTCGTAGCGCAATGCCAGGAATGGTATAGCCTGCTCTGTGGTTGGCTCCAAAACATACTGTCCCGAAAACATTCTATGTACTGTTCATCTGGGCGACCTCTGCCCATCTGATTTATCCAGTCTGTTTGTAGGTTAAAATGCCCCATAATTATTCAGACAAGCTGCCATTATTTCTTCCTTTACACCCCGTCCGACTGTGTGGTTAATGTTAGGTGGGTTGTACACCACTCCCATAATTGATTTCTTGCTTTTATGTTTTCTTACCTCTACCCAAACTGCTTTTACATCCTGGTCTCCTGAACTTAGGTCATCCCTCTCTGTGGCCCGAATACCATCATTAATTAACAGAGCTATCCCTCCCCCTTTTTCCTAACTTTCTGTCCTTCCTAAATGCCATGTACCCTTCAATATTCAGGTCCCAATCTATGTCGTCCTGCAGCCATGTCTCTGTAATGACTATCATCATACTTATTTATTTCTATTTGCACTCTCATTTCAACTGTTTTGTTTTGAATGCTACGTGCATTCAGAGCCTTTAGTTGTGTCCTTTTATTCTGTTTGTAACCTCTAACCTTATCTGTTGCGTTACTCTTAGATTTGTATGCTCTGTTCCTTCCTGTCACAGTCTGTTTATCATTTCCCATATTAATACCTTTCTCTCTTGCCTTGCCTTGCCTCTCCTCTTCGATTTACCATATCGTCCCAAATTTGATACCTTGCCCCCACTGTTCAGTTTAAAACCCTCTCTACTTCCCTAGTTATTCGGCTTGCTAGAACAGCAGCCACATCACAGTTCAGGTGCAGGTCATCCCAGTTTTACAGCTACTAATTTCCCCAGTACTGGTGCTAATGCTCCACAAACCAGAACCCATGCCTATCACACCAATCTTTGAGCCACGTATTTATTTCTCTGATCTTATTTGCTCTAATGGAATGCTGTTTAAATTTATACAAGTTCTCACTAAATTTGTGGAGAGGTACCTCGATGCATTTTTCACTTCTTTTGAAAATATATCCAAATAAATGAAATGGCCAAAGGAAAGCAGGAGGCTGCTTATGCAAAGCATGTGAATGGGCAGAGCTCATGAGTTTATGCCAAGCTTTCTGATGTTGCATCTGCTGATTATGAGATGGCAAAAAAGGCTATTCTCACAGTTTATGAGTTAGTTCCTAGAGATTCCCGACAGAAATTTCAGAACTGCCGGAGATTGTTTGGGCAAACTTGTACAGAATTTGAGAGGCTAAAGCAAATTAAATTTGATCATTGGAAATGGGCAGTAAAGATGGAAGCCACATAAGAACAACTGAGGGAATTAATTCTCCTGGAAGAATAAAAAAATTCACCCCCTCCATTGGTAAGAACTCATGTAGAGAACCAGAGGGATTCAAGGGCCAGACAGGCAGTGGAAATCGCCGATGACTATGATCTTGTGTATAAGCCCAAACCTTTTGCCCGTCACCCCCACAAATAGACAGTGGGAGAGTGAGAGGAGGGGAAGTAGATGGGGACAAGAAGGGGCAGCTGGGAATGCACTGCCTTCTCCTCCTCAGACCAGAAAGGAAGATACTAAGGGTGGAATTGAGCTCTGCAAGCCTAAGTGTTATTATTGTCGCAAGGTGGGGCATCTTCGTGCAGAATGCTGGAAGTTATGAGATAAACCCATGGGACGTATTCAAGTTCACAGAATCAATGCAGAGAAAGGGGCCCTGACAGACAGTGCAGCAGATCGGACTGTAAATCTGATGGCAGCTGTAAGACCAAATATAAATGCCAATGTGAGTGCAGAGTGTATAGTTTGGAATAATATACCTGAAAGTTATAGGGAATTTCTGTCAAAAGGAAAAGTAACTCTTTATCCCTCATGTGAGGCAGGTAAACCTATAGTTACACTTAGGATGCAGGAGACACCCAAACCACTTTGCTCAGGAAAGCATAACTGCTCCACTAGAGAGTGCACTGAATGCTAATGTTTCAGTGAATGGCATTGGTTGGTAGTATATACCCGTACCTTTGGATCCAGTGCCCCGAGACTGTGACCTAATATCTGGAATGGTAACCGGAGGAGTTGTCCACAGTTTGGCAGTTGACAGAGTTCATATACTGCTGGGGAATGATTTGGCCAGAGCAAAAGTAATAGCTTCTCCCATCATCACAGAGAAACCAAGTGAAGTTAAAGAGACAGGACAGTTACAGGAAAAAGGTTCCAGGAATTTTTCCTTTATGTATTGTAACCTGAGCAAGGGCTAAACACGTTTCATTGTCAGAAGTAAAATTGGTGCCACAGACAGATAGCCAAATATCTGATAATTTCTTTGGGGATTTGGATAATCCAAAGGAAATATTTAATTTTTTTCTCTGTTATCGGCTCAGCAAGCTGATCCAGAGTTAAATAAACTCACACGCTCAGCTTTAACGCAAGCTGAGGCAAAAGTATTTCCAGAAGGCTATTATATTCAAGATGTCACTCTGAGGAGGGAGTGGAGACTGCCTCACAGACCTGTGGATGAAGAATCCATGGTTGTTAAGCAGATGGTGGAACTGCCTAAGTGTCACTGGGAATTATTAAGGTTAGTGAAATTCCAATAGTGGGACATGTAGGAATCTGGAAGACCAAATCATGTGTAAGTCAACATTATTTCGGGTCAGATGTGTCCAAGGACATGGTGCAATTTTGTAAAATGTGCAATAAGTGCCAGATTGTGGGAAAACCGCAACCTGCCATAAAACCGGCACCTCTAATTTCCATACTAGTTATTGGGGAACCATTTATTGGGGTGTTGGCAGACTGTGCAGGACCTTTAGCAAAAACAAAAGTAGGACACAAATATATACTCACTATCATGGACATGGCTACTCAGTTCCCTTGAGGACAATTACTCCGAAGATAATAGTAGAGAAGTTCACACAGTTCTTCACCAGACATGGATTACTGATTGAAGTTCAGTTGGTTCAAGGTTCCAATTCTATATCTAACATTTTTCAAGAAGTTATGGGTAGTTTGGATATAACACAGTTAAATTTTTCATCATACCATCTACAGACACAGTGACCTTTAGAGAGGTAACATCAGACCCTCTAAACAATGATTACAGCACACTGTCATGAATATCCTCACGAATGGGATAAAGGGCTAGACTTTATTTTATTTGCCACTAGTGATTAACCTGATGAGTCTACAGATTTTAATCTTTTTGAATTAGTTTATGGACATGAGATAAGAGATCCACTAAAACTAATGAAAGAAACATTTTTAGAACAGAGGCATGAATCTTCTAAACTAGATTATGTTTCAGTGTTCCAGGAATGTCACATGAGAGCTTGCAATGTGGTTCAGAAACACCTTACAGCTTCCCAAACAACGATGAAGAAATGAGCAGGCAAGCATGCTAAAACCAGAGAATTTCAGCCAGGGGATGAAGTGTTAGTATTACTACCTTTACAGGGTGGACCATTAAAAGCACAGTTCAGTGGTCCATTTCAAGTGGTCAAGAGAATTAGTAAAGTATATAATGTGATTGACAAACCACATTGCCGAAAACAGAATCAACTGCATCATATCAATATGTTTAAACAATATTATCATCGAGAGGAGGATAAACAAGCACAGGTATGGCAGGTAGTAGGGACAGTGAAGAATGAAAGGGACAGTGCAGATAAGGCAGAAGGAGGCCAGGACAATTCTCAAACTGAACTTCCTAATATCCGGTCAGCTAATACTGAATTTCTAGGAAGATTGGACACTCTTCTTTCATATTTAGATGCAGAACAACGAGAAGACTTAACAAGGCTACTCCGAGCATTGATAAGGGTCTGTAAGGATAAGCAGGATATACAACCCTGACACCAGGTTTCTTGGAGGCACCCAAGATCACGTCGTTGGCACCAGCTGGACCTCATCGTCACAAGGCGAGCCTCTTTAAACAGCGTTCAAACCACACGCAGCTTCCACAGTTCGGACTGCGACACTGACCACTCCCTGGTGTGCAGCAAGGTTAGACTCAAACCAAAGAAGCTGCATCATTCCAAGCAGAAGGGCCGCCCGCGCATCAACAGAAGCAGAATTTCTTATCCACAGCTGTTACAAAAATTTCTAAATTCACTTGAAAAAGCCCTTCAAAACACTCCCACAGGGGATGCAGATACCAAGTGGGCCCACATCAGAGACGCCATCTATGAGTCAGCAATGACCACCTATAGCAAACACATGAAGCAGAATGCAGACTGGTTTCAATCTCACTTTGAAGAGCTGGAACCTGTCTTAGCCGCTAAGCGCATTGCACTGCTGAACGACAAGAAAGCCCCCAGCGAGTTAACGTCCGTAGCACTTAAAACAGCCAGAAGCACTGCACAAAGAACAGCCAGGGGCTGCGCAAATGACTACTGGCAATACCTATGCAGTCATATTCAGCTGGGCTCAGACACCGGAAACATCAGAGAAATGTATGATGGCATTAAGAGAGCTTTTGGGCCAACCATCAAGAAGATCGCACCCCTCAAATCTAAATCAGGAGTCACAATCACTGACCAACGCAAGCAAATGGACTGCTGGGTGGAGCACTACCTAGAACTGTACTCCAGGGGGAATGTTGTCACTGAGACCGCCCTCAATGCAGCCCAGCCACTGCCACTCATGGATGAGCTGGACGAACAGCAACAAAATCGGAACTCAGTGATGCCACTGATTCTCAGCCAGCGGAAAAGCCCTTGGGAAGGACGGCATTACCCCTGAAATAATCAAGAGTGCGAAGCCTGCTATACTCTCAGCACTCCATGAACTGCTTTGCCTGTGCTGGGATGAGGGAGCAGTACCACAGGACATGCGTGATGCCAATATCATCATCCTCTATAAAAACAAAGGTGACTACGGTGACTGCAACAACTAACATGGAATCTCTCTGCTCAGCATAGTGGGGAAAGTCTTCACTTCACAGCATTAAACAGGCTCCAGAAGCTGGCTGAGCGTGTCTACTCTGAGGCACAGTGTGGCTTTCGAGCAGAGAGATCGACCATTGACATGCTGTTCTCCCTTCACCAGCTACAGGAGAAATGCCGTGAACAACAGATGCCCCTCTACGTTGCTTTCATTGATCTCACCAAAGCCTTTGACCTCGTTAGCAGACGTGGTCTCTTCAGACTACTAGAAAAGATCAGAAGTCCACCAAAGCTACTAAGTATCATCACCTCATTCCATGACAATATGAAAGGCACAATTCAGCATAGCGGCACCTCATCAGACCCCTTTCCTATCCTGAGTGGCGTGAAACAGGGCTGTGTTCTCGCACCTACACTGTTTGGGATTTTCTTCTCCCTGCTGCTCTCACATGCGTTCAAGTCTTCTGAAGAAGGAATTTTCCACCACGCAAGATCAGGTGGCAGGTTGTTCAACCTTGCCAATCTAAAAGCGAAGACCAAAGTACGGAAAGTCCTCATCAGGGAACTTCCCTTTGCTGACGATGCTGCATTAACATCTCACACTGAAGAGTGTCTTCAGAGTCTCATCGACAGGTTTGCGGCTGCCTGCAACGAATTTGGCCTAACCATCAGCCTCAAGAAAACGAGCATCATGGGACAGGACGTCAGAAATGCTCCATCCAACAATATCGGCGACCATGCTCTGGAAGTGGTTCAAGAGTTCACCTACCTAGGCTCAACTATCACCAGTAACCTGTCTCTCGATGCAGGAATCACCAAGCGCATGGGAAAGGCTTCCACTGCTATGTCCAGACTGGCCAAGAGATTGTGGGAAAATGGCGCACTGACACGGAACACAAAAGTCCGAGTGTATCAAGCCTGTGTCCTCAGTACCTTGCTCTACGGCAACGAGGCCTGGACAATGTATGTCAGCCAAGAGGGACGTCTCAATTCATTCCATCTTCGCTGCCTCCGGAGAATAATTCGCATCAGATGGCAGGACCGTATCTCCAACGCAGAAGTCCTCGAGGCGGCCAACATCCCCAGCTTATACACCCTACTGAGTCAGTGGCGCTTGAGATGGCTTGGCCATGTGAGCCACCTGGAAGATGGCAGGATCCCCAAGGACACATTGTACAGCGAGCTCGCCACTGGTATCAGACCCACCGGCCGTCCATGTCTCCGCTTTAAATGCATCTGCAAACGTGACATGACGTCCTGTGACATTGATCACAAGTCATGGGAGTCAGTTGCGAGCGATTGACAGAGCTGGCAGGCAGCCATAAAGGTGGGGCTAAAGTGTGCCAAGTCGAAGAGGCTTAGCAGTTGGCAGGAAAAAAGACAGAAGCGCAAGGGGAGAGCCCTGACAACCAATTTTATCTGCAGCACCTGTGGAAGAGTCTGTCACTCTAGTATTGGCCTTTATCGCCACTCCAGGCGCTGCTCCACAAACCACCGACCACCTCCAGGTGCTTACCCAATGTCTCCCGAGACAAGGAGGCCAAAGAAGACAACCTTCGCCACACACGATGCATATGTCGGGGTATCCGTTCCTATAAAATAGCATCCTTACCGCTTAAGTCCAGACAAACAGGCCCAGGATAAAACAGAAAAACAATTCATACAGGAACACCATCTAATTGAACCCACTCAAAGCAGCTGGATTTCACTAGTAGTATTAGTACCTAAACCTAATGGTTTAACTAGACTTTGCACAGACTGCAGAAAAGTTAATGCAGTCACAAAGGCAGACTCTTATTCAATCCCTCGCTTGGAGGACTGTATGGACAGAGTTGGCAGTGCCATGCTTCTTACAAAAATAGATGTGGAAAGAGATACTGGCAAGTTCCTTTAACATCCCAAGCTAAAATAAATATTGGCTTTTGTCACACTGGTTGGTCTTTTCCAATGCCAAGTGATGCCATTTGGGCTAAAAAGAAAATGCCCTAGCAACCTTCCAGAGACGAATGAATCAAGTGGCAGCCAGTCTTCCTAACTGTGTAGTTTACTTTGGTGATGTGTTGGGATACTGTGACACTTGGAAGGATCACCTTAGACAACTAGAAACTCTGTTTAAAAATTATAATCAGCTGATTTAGTAATAAAGCTTACCAAAAGCGAATTCACAAAAGCAAGACTGACCTACCTTGAGCATATAGTACCACAAGGGCAAGTGTTGCCAAGATCAGCAAAAGTACAAGTATTGGTGGAATTCCCTACCCCTAAGACTATGTGTGAAATCATGAGGTGTTTGGGAATGTGTGGTTTCTCACCACAGTTTTTACTGAATTTCAGCACTGTAGCTGCTCCACTAACATATTTTCTACTGAGAAACAAAACCAGGGTAGTGTTGTCAGGGAAGTGCCAGGCATCTTTTGAGAAGCAGAAGGCCATTTTGACTAATGAACCAGTGTTGGCTGCTTCAAATTTCACGAAGCCCTTCAAGGTAGTGATTGATGCTAGTGACCTGGGGCTGGTGCAGTCCTGTTACAAGGCAATAAATCGGGCATAGAAAAGCCAGGGGGATACTTTCCAAAAAAAGTAAATTGACACTGAAAAATATATTCCACAGTGGAAAAATAAACCTTTGGTTTATTATTGTCTCTTAAGCAGGTACATTTGAAAAGGTGCCACGCAAAAAGTGAATGGGCAAGATAAGGGATCATGGTGGTAATATATTAGACAATATATTACCTCCCACCTGCCAAAGACATTGTCATTTTGAAGTCTATGTCCACCACGACTACAGAGAGAGACTGGGATGTAATACTCATAACCACCTACCCTCTGTTGAAAAGTTTAAACCCAGAATGCCAGAAAATTGTGATGGAGTTTACCATCCCAGCCCTATCACTTAAGATTGCCCACATTTTGGAAAAATTATGCTATTGCAGATGCTTTATCAGGGTGGTCCAGTGGTCCAGTGGCTAGCACCGCAGCCTCACAGCTCCTGGGATCGGTTCTGGGTACTGCCTGTGCGGAGTTTGCAAGTTCTCCCTGTGACCGCGTGGGTTTCCTCCCACCTGCCAAAGACAGCAGAAGTTTTAATGAGAATGAGGAACTGACAGAGACTTTGAACAAATGTTTTGTCTAATATATTACCACCATGATCCCTTATCTTGCCCATTCACTTTTTGTGTGGCACCTTTTCAAATGTACTTTTGGAAATCCAGGTATACTTCATCTACTTGTTCCCCTTTATCTACCGTGTAAAACATATCCTGAAAACCTTTAATAAATTTGTCAAACAGGATTTCCCTTTTGTAAAGCCATGTTTAGCTGTTCTAAATAATATTATGTTTTTTGAAGTGCCTTGTTAAGAATTCCTTAATAACTCTAGATGAAAATGGATGCTGTGATGAGGATACAAAGAAGCTGCAAAGAGATATAGACAGGACAAGTGAGTGGGAAACAAGGTGGCAGATGAATTATCATGTGAGGATGTGTGATGTTATGCATTTGGCAGCAAGAGGAGAAAAGCAGAACATTTTCTAAAAGCTGTGCAACTTGTAAGCATTGATGCTCAGAGAGACTTGGTTGTACCCGAAAAATAAACACAAAAAGATAGCAAGAAATCCATTAGGAAAGCATAGGGTATGTTGATCTTAATTACAAGGGGATTAGAACACAAAAATAAAGATGTCTTGCTACACTTATGGGGGGCTTTGATGAGATCACACTTGGAATACTGCATGCAATTTTGCCTCTATATTTAAGCATGGATATATTGCATTCGAGGTATTACAGCAAAGGTTCATGAGATTTGTCCCTGGGATGAGATTGATGTCCTATGATGAGAGGCTGACTAAATTGAATCTATGTTCTCTGGAGTTTAGGAGAATGAGAAGTGTTCTCATTGAAACATTCAAGATGATGAAGGGGTTTGACTGGGCAGCTACTGAGATGTTGTTTCCACTGGCGAGGATATCAAGAATAAGGCAGCATAGTTTCAGGATAAGGGGCCGATCACATAGGAAGGAGATGAGGAAAAATTTCTTCAGTCAAAGGGTTGTGAATCTTTGGAATTCTCTACCCCAGAGGGCTGTGGATGCTCCATCATTGAATATATTTAAGGCTGAGATAGACAGATATTTTGGCTCAAGGGATATGGGGAGTGGGCGCGAAAGTAGAGTTGAAGCCAAAGATCAGTCATGATCTTACTGGATGGTGGAGTAGGCTGGAAGGGTCATGTGGGCTAAACCTGCTCCTATTTTCTATTTTCTAATCTCTTTGGAAAACTACATCCTGCGGGATTATGTGGGCTGTGATGCAGAATCGAGTTCCTGCGCAATTATTATGTTATATTAATATCTATCCCAGTTAGTTTCACTTTAATCTTTCCAGTGATGTAATAGAATGTCAGCACTTGTAAAATAAGCACAATAAGACCATTAGTAGGCCATTCAACCTCTCACTGCTGCTCTCCCATTCAATTAGGCCATGGCTGATTTGCAGTTCATCTCCATATCCCTTGATATGAAGTCAATACCCGCAACTTTTGACCAGAGTTTTAAGTTTTTACCTCCCGTGGTGTGAACACCGTTTCTTGATTATGCCTTCATTCCACAGAGTGACACAGGGTTACATAGAATTTACAGCACAGAAACAGGCCCCTCTGAATTGAGTGCTGCTGGAGGGCACAGAGTGTGAAGAAGGGAGTTTGTTGAGTGAGTGGATTTTAAGCATTAATCTCTCTAAAGTCTTTATTTTGTTTTGTTTACATTTAGCAAGTAACTGAAATATCTGTTTAAGTTAAGAGGCAAGTTAAGCTTCTTACAGTTTTAAACCGAGGGATACACGGTCTCTGAAAGTAGCTGTAGCTAGTTAATTAGGTAGCTAGTTCAAATTGGTTTCTGAGCTCCAGCCGAGCTCTCGCAAAGCTGTCATATCATTGTTTTCAGTGAGTATAAATTCAGGGGGCTCTCGGTGCTGCTTGAGTGCACTGGGTGCTGCTGAACAGCAGAGTGTGAAGCAGGGAGCTTGGTAAGTGAGGGAGTTCGGTAGGAAGAGCAATCAATTAATTAACAAAAACATAAATTTAAATAAATGAACAAAATAAAGGTGGTAGGACAAGTGATGTTTCGGGGCTGCTGTATGTGGGAGCTCCTGGATGCCAAGGAAATCCATAGCAATCACATGTAGTTGTGTCTGCGGTTTGAGGAGCATTGGGTCAGAGTCATTGAATGGGAGACCAAACTGCAGACACTGCGAAGCATCAGGGAGTGAGAAAGTTACCTGGATGCTTTGTTCCAGAAAGCAACGTCTGTTTGGTCAGTGGTCAGAGGTCAGAGACAGAAGGGTGTGACTGCGAGTCAGGCAGGTAAGGGGATCGAGAAGGTGGGAGTGGATAAGCTTCAGCCAAAGCAATTGAGCAACAAGTTCAAGGCCTTTGCAGCATGTACGGACTGGAAGTGGTTCAAGAGTTCACCTACCTAGGCTCAACTATCACCAGTAAACTGTCTCCTGATGCAGAAATCAACAAGCGCATGGGAAAGCCTTCCACTGCTATGTCCAGACTGGCCAAGAGAGTGTGGGAAAATGGCGCACTGACACGGAACATAAAAGTCCGAGTGTATCAAGCCTGTGTCCTCAGTATCTTGCACTATGGCAGCGAGGCCTGGACGACGTATGTCAGCCAAGAGCGACGTCTCAATTCATTCCATCTTTGCTGCCTCCGGAGAATACTTGGCATCAGGTGGCAGGACCGTATCTCCAACACAGAAGTCCTCGAGGCGGCCAACATCCCCAGCTTATACACACTACTGAGTCAGCGGCGCCTGAGATGGCTTGGCCGTGTGAGCCACCTGGAAGATGGCAGGATCATCAAAGACACATTGTACAGCGAGCTCGCCACTGGTGTCAGACCCACCGGCCGTCCATGTCTCCGCTATAAAGACGTCTGCAAACGTGACATGAAATCGTGTGACATTGATCACAAGTCGTGGGAGTCAGTTGCCAGCATTCGCCAGAGCTGGCGGGCAGCCATAAAGGCGGGGCTAAATTGTGGCGAGTCGAAGAGACTTAGCAGTTGGCTGGAAAAAGGACAGAGGCGCAAGGGGAGAGCCAACTGTGTAACAGCCCCGACAAACAAATTTTTCTGCAGCGCCTGTGGAAGAGCCTGTCACTCTAGAACTGGCCTTTATAGCCACTCCAGGCGCTGCTCCACACACCACTGACCAGCTCCAGGCGCTTACCCATTGTCTCTCAAGATAAGGAGGCCATAGAAAAAAAAAGAACAGTGATGATCATGGGGGATTTTAATCCACATATAGACTGGAAAAATCAGATGGGAAAGGTAGCCTAAATGAGGAATTCATAGTATGTTTTTGGGATAGTTTCTTAGAACACCACGTTCTGGAGCCAACCAGACAGTAAGCTATACTGGACCTGGTATTGTGCAATGAGGGAGAATTAATTGATGATTTCATAGTGAAAGCGCCCCTAGGCCGCAGTGCTTATAATATGACTGAATTTTACTTTCAGTTTAAGGGAGAGAAGATTCGGTCTAAGCCTTGTATTTTAAATGTAAATAAGGGCAATTATGGGGGCATGAAAGCAGAGGTGAACTGGCAAAGTAGGTTAAGGGATAGGTAAATTGAGATGCAGTGGCAGACATCTAAAGGATATTTCAGAATACACAGAATAAATATAGTCCAATGACAAAGAAGAATTCCAAGGGGAGAACCGCCATCCGTGGTTAAATAAAAAAAGTTAAAGATAGTATCAAACTTAAAGACAACCATTTAATTACTGATCTTTATTTAATTGAGGTTTCACCATCTGCCACAGTGGGATTTGAACCAATATCATGGGAGCATTAGTGTAGGCCTCAGGATCATTAATCCAGCGACAACAACACTACACCATCCTTACAGCTAAAACAAATGTAGGGAGACAGAAATGAGGAAACTACAAGTCATGTAGCTTAACATCTGTCACAGGGAAAATGTTAGAAGCTATTGGTAAAGACGTTATAGAAGAGTACTTAGAAAAATTCAAAGTAATCAGCAGTGTCAACATGGTTTTGTGATAGGGAAATCAAGTTTAACCAATTTATTGGAGTTCTTTGAAGAAGTACCATGTGCTGTGGATAAAGGGGAACCAATGGATGTACTGTACTTGGATTACCAGGAGGAAATTGATAAGGTGCCACATCAAAGATTATTGCAGAAACAAATGCTCATGGAGTAGGGGGTAACATTTTGGCATGGATAGAAGATTGGCTAACTACCAGGAAAAAAGTGTGTAGGCTTATATGCATCATTTTTCTGGTTGGCAAGATGTAATGAGTGATGTGCCACAGGGATCAGTGCAAGGGCCTCAACATTTTACAATTTATATAAATGATTTAGATGATGGGACCGAAGGTATGGTAGCTAAATTTGCTGCTGACTCAAAGTAGATGGCAAAGTATGTTGTAAAGAGAACATAAGGAGGCTACAAATTGATCTAGATAGGTTAAGCGAGTGGCCAAAGATCTGGCAAATGGAGTATCATGTGGGAAAATGTGAAATTGTCCATTTTGGCTGGAAGAATTAAAGAAGCATATTATCTAAATGGTGAGAGATTGCAGAGCAGGGTTGTAGATAAGGCTTTAAACTAAATAGTGGGAGGGAGAGTTCAATTGAAGGGAAGTTTAAAAAGTCGAATAGTAACGAGAGAGCAGAGGTGCATGATAGTAAAGGAACATACATTAATCAGAGATTGACAGGAAGGGACAGAGAATACAAGCAAAAGACAACAGCAGAAATTAGAAGCAGAGTAGGTAAAAATGGTAAAAAGTCAAAGCTTAAGGCTCTTTATCTGAATGCACGGAGCATTTGTCACAAGATAGATGAGCTGACGGCACAGATCGAAATAAATGAATATGATTTGATAGCTATCACTGAGATGTGGTTGCAGGATGACCAGGACTGGAATCTAAATGTTCAAGGATATTCAACATTCCGGAAGAATAGGCAGAAAGGAAAAGGAGGTGGGCTAGATTTGTTATTAAAGGAAGGGATCAGTGCAGTTGTGAGTAATGATATAGGTGTAATAGATCATGATGTTTAATCAGTTTGGGTGGAAATAACGAATAGTAAGGGAAAGAAATCATGGGTGGGAATGGTCTACAGGCCCCCGAGGAGTTGCCTCTCTGTAGGACAAGATATTAATCAGGAAATAATGGAGGTGTGTAAGAAGGGCACTGCAATTATCATGGGTGATTTTAATCTGCATGTCGACTGGACAAATCAAATTGGCAAGGGTAGTGTGGAAGCCGAATTTGTAGAGTGCCTCAGGGATTGTTACTTAGGGCAATATGTCGCAGAACCTACCAGGGAACAGGTTATTTTAGATTTGGCATTGTGTAATGAGGTAGGATTAATAAGAGATCTTATAGTTAAGGATCCTTTAGGGGGAAGCGATCATAACATGGTAGAATTTCAAATTCAGTTTGAGGGTGAGCAACTCGGGTCTCAAATCAGTGTCTTCAACCTAAACAAGGGCAATTACAGAGGTGTGAAGAAAGAGTTGTCTAAAGCAAGCAGGGAAGATAGACTACAGGGGAAGTCAATAGATGAGCAGTGGCAGACTTTTAAGCAGTTATTTCATAACACCCAGCAAACATTTATTCCAGTCAGAAGGAAGGACTCAAAGAGAACGATGAACCACCTGTGAATAACAAAGGAAGTTAAGGAGAGTATCAAATCAAAAGCAAAGGCGTACAATGTGGCGAAAATGAATGGCAGGCCAGAGGATTGGGAAGCTTTTAGAAACCGGCAGCGGATAACTAAAAAACTAATAAAGAGGGAAAAAATTGATTATGAGATTAAATTGGCAAGAAATATAAAAACAAACAGGAAAAGCTTCTATGGGTATACTAATAGGAAGAGAGTAGCTAAAGTAAGTGTGGGACCCTTAGAGGATGAAACTGGTGAATTAACAACAGGGAACAGGGAAATGGCAGATAATTTAAACCAATATTTTGCATCAATCTTCACGGTGGAGGACACTATAAACATCCCAACAATAATAGATGAACAAGGTGTAAATGGGAGGGAGGAACTTGTAACAATCTCTATCACCAGGGAAAAGGTGCTGGACAAACTGGACTAAAGGCAGACAAGTCGCCAGGACCTGATGGCCTGCATCCAAGGGTTTTAAAAGAAGTGGCTGCAGAGATAGTAGAGGCATTGGTCATATATACCAAAACTCACTGGATTCCGGTAGGGTACCAACGGATTGGAAAACCGCTAATGTGACATCCCTATTCAAGAAAGGAGGGAGACAGAAAGCAGGAAACTGCAGACCAGTTAGCTTCACATCAGTCATTGGGAAAATGCTAGAGTCCATTATTAAGGAAGAAATAGCAGAACATTTAGAAAAACATAATGCAATCAAACAGAGTCAACATGGTTTTATGAAAGGGAAATCATGTTTGACAAATTTGTTAGAATTTTTTGAGGATATAACAAGCAGAGTGGATAAAGATGAACCAGTAGATGTTGTGTATTTGGATTTTCAGAAAGTGTTCGATAAGGTGCCACATAAAAGGTTATTGCACAAAATAAGAGCTCAGGATATTGGGGGTAATGTGTTGGCATGGATTGAGGATTGGCTAACACACAGAAGGCAGAGAGTCGGGATCAATGGGTCTTTTTCAGGTTGGAAATCCGTAACTCGTGGGGTGCCATAAGGATCAGTCCCAGGGCCTCAGCTATTTACTATCTACATTAATTACTTGGAGGAAGGGACAGATTGTAGGGTCTGTTCATTTGCTGACGATACAAAAATAGGCAGGAAGGCATGTTGTGATGAGGACACAAAGAATCTTCAAAGGGATATAGATAGGATAAGTGAGTGGGCAAAAATTTGGCAGATGGTGTTCAATGTGGGAAAGTGTGAGGTCATCCACTTTGGTAGGAAGAATAAAAAGACAGATTATTATTTAGATGGAGAAAAACTACAAAATACTGCAGTACAGAGGGATCTGGGTGTTCTTGTACATGAAACACAAAAGGTTAGCATGCAGGTGCAGCAAGTAATTAGGAAGTCAAATGGAATTTTGGCTTTTATTGCTCGGGGGTTAGAGTTTAAAAATAGGGAAGTCCTGTTCCAACTGTACAGGGTGTTTGTGAGGCCACACCTGGAGTACTGCGTACAGTTTTGGTCCCCGTATATAAAGAAGGATATACTAGCATTGGAGGCAGTTCAGAAAAGGTTCACTAGGCTGATTCCTGGGATGAAGGGGCTGTCTTATCAAGAACGGCTAAACCAGTTAGGCCTTTATTCATTGGAGTTTAGAAGAATGAGAGGTGATCTTATCGAAACATATAAAATTCTAAGGGTGATTGACAGGGTAGATGTTGAGAAGATGTTTCCACTGGTGGGGGAATCTTGAACTAGGGGGCATAATTACAGAATAAGGGGTCACACATTTAAAACTGAGATGCAAAGGAATTTCATTCCTCACAGGGTGGTGAATCTCTCTGCCTCAGAGAGTTGTGGAGGCTAGGTCACTAAATGTATTTAAGGAGGAGGTAGATAGATTTTTGAAATCTCGGGGAGTCGAGGGTTAGGCAGAGCAGGCCCGAAAGAAAAGTTGAGGACTGGGACAAATCAGCCATGATCTTATTGAATGGTGGGGCAGGCTTGAGGGGCTGAATGGCCTCCTCCTGCTCCTATTTCTTATGTTCTTATGGAGAGGGATCTGGGTGTCCAAGTGCATGAAATTGCAAAAGGTTAATATGCAGGTACAACAAGTAATTAGGAAATCTAATAAAATGTTATCATTTATTGTGAGGGAAATTGAATTCAAAAGGAAGGAGGTTATGCTTCAGTTGTGCAGGGCATTGGTGAGACCACATCTGGAGTACTGAGTACAGCATTGGTGTCCTTACTTAAGGATGGATGTAATTGCGTTGCTGCAGTCAGAAAAGGTTAACTAGACTATTACCAGGAATGGACATCTGGTCTTGTGGTGAGAGTTTGGACAAGCTAAGGCTGTATCCATCGGAGTTTAGAAGAGTAAGAGGCGATTTTATTGACACATATAAGGTTCTGATGTGTCTTAACAGGGTGCATGTGGAAAGGATGTTTCCTCTTGTGGGGAATCTAGAACTAATGAGTCACTGTTTAAAAATAAGGGGTCACACATTTAAGACAGAGATGAGGAGATTTTTTCTCTCTCAGAGGATCTTGAGTCATTGGAGCTCTCTTCCTCAAAAGGTGGTGGAAGCAAAGTCTTTGAATATTTTTAAACGAGAGTTCGATATATTCCAGAAAAACAGGGGTGTGAATGGTTATCAGAAGTAGAGGGGAATGTGGAGTTGAGGTTACAAACAGATCAGCCATGAGCTTATTGAATGGCAGAGCAGGCTCAAGGGGCAGAGTGGCCTCCTCCTGCTCCTAATTTGTATGTTTGTATCTTTGTATGCTCATTCGGCACAACTGCTCTATGCTTTTAAAAACAGAAAGTGCTGGAACTCAGCAGGTTTGGCAGCATCTGTGGAGAAAGCAGCAGAGTTAACGTTTCAGGTTTGTGACCTCTCATCAGAACTGACAAAAGTCAGAAATGTCACAGGTTTTAAGCAAGTGAAACGGGGGAGGGGATGAAGAGAACAAAAGGAGAGCTCTCTGATAGGGCAGGGGGAAAGAGAGATTAAAGGACAAAGATGTCATGGGGCAATGGCAAAGGGAATGCTAATCTTGTGAAAGACAAATTATTAGTCCAGAGAGACTGTTAAGGACAGAATAATGAACAGCTCTCTCCAAACACATAATCATGAAAAAACAAGTTTAAGGCAGGCATATGGTTAAAAACATAAAATAAAATAATAATAATAAAAGGCCTGTCATGCTGTGAAATGATCAAACTCAATGTTGAGTCCGGAAAGCGGTAGAATGCCTAATTGGAAAATGAGGTTCTGTTCCTCCAGCTTGGGTTGATGTTTACTGGAACACTGCAGCAGGCCAATGGCAAAAATGTGGGCATGGAAGCTGGGTGGTGAATTGAAATGGCAAGCAACAAGAAGCTCAGGGTTATGCTTGTTCTATGCTTATCATCCACATGATCCTCTTCTCACCATTCTTTATCCAACCCTATCACTATGACCATCTATTCCTATTAATCTTGTTTATTCTTAAATAAAATGCAAGGTTCCCTGAAATGCATCTGTGGTATTTTCCTCAACTTCTACTTGTGGTTCTTGTAATCTCATGGTCCAGCATATCCCCCACTCTAACATTATCATCTAACCGGGGGCCCAACCCAGGTTCAATGAAGAGTGCAGGAGGGCATGCCAGGAGCACCACCACGCATGCCTAAAAAAGATGTCAGCCTGGTGAAGCTACAACACAGGACTACTTGCATGCCAGACAATGGAAACAGCTTGCAACAGACAGGGCTAAGTGATCCCCTAACCAACAGACCAGAACTAAGCTCTGCAGTCATTTCCACATCCAGTCATTAATAGTGGTGGGTAATTAGACAACTGACTGGAGGAGGAGGCTCCACAAATACCCCCATCCTCAACAATGGGGGAGCCCAGCACATCAGTGCAAAAGACAAGGCTGAAGTATCTGCATCCATCGTAAGCCAGAAGTGCTGAGTGGATGATCCATCTCAACCTCTTCCTGATGTCCCCAGCATCACAGATGCCAATATTATTCGGCCAATCCAATTCACTCCACATGACATCAAAAAATGGCTAAAGACACTGGATACTGCAAAGGCTATGGGCCTTGACAAATTTCTGGAATAGTACTGAAAACTTGTGCTCCAGAATGAGCTGCGCCCCTAGCCAAACTGTTTTAGTACACTGGCATCTACCTGTCAATGTGAAGAATTGACAAGATATATCCTGGACACAAAAAGCAAGGCAAATCCAACCCGGCCAATTACCACTCTCTCAGTCTACTCCTGATCATCCGCAAAGTGATGGAAGGGGTCGTCGACTGTGCTATTAAGCTCAGCAATAACCTGTCCAATGATGCTCAGTTTCCCTTCTGACCTCCTTATGAACGGACATTGTAAATGGTTCCCTTCATCGGGGATAATCCATTTCCCTTCAATAACTGAAGGCATCAAAAAAGCCATCGAAATATTCTCTGAGCTTTAACATGTGCTCCAGTGGACTGAATACTTACAGATTTCGAATTGCAGGGGCGGCGTAGAGATGCACAGAGATCATCGTGTTTCATTTCATAGAAGGATGAAGGTACCATCTATAGTTCTACCAATCAGCACTTACTTCACAACAACCTGCTCGCCGATGCTCAGTTTGGGTTCCAAGGGTCACTCAACTTCAGGTATCATTATTACCTTGTTCTAAACATGGGCAAAAGAGCTGAATGCAAGAGGTGATGTGAGATTGACTGCCCTTGAAATCAAGGCAGCATTTCACTGAGTGTGGAATCAAGGAGCCCAAGCAAAAATTGTGTCAATAGGAATCATGGGGAAAATTCTCCACTGTTGGATTCATACCTAGCGCAAAGGAAAATGGTTGTCTAAGCCCCAGGAGTTCATCAGGGCAGTGCCATAAGCCCGACCATCATCTGCAGCTTCAACAATGACCTCCCTTGAATCATCATGTCAGAAGTGCACGTTCGCTGATGATTATATCATGTTCAGTACCATTCACGACTCCTCAGATACTGAAGCAGTCCCTTTCCACATGCAGCAAGTCCTGGACAGTATTCAGGCTTGGGATAATAAGTGGTAAGTAACATTCATGCTAGAAAATTGCTAGTCAAAGACCATCTCCAACAAGTGAGATTCTAAACATCTTCCCTTGACATTCAATGGCATTACTATCGCTGAATCACCAAGTACCAACATCCTGGCGATTACCATTAACTAAAAAGTGAACTGAAATAACCACATAAATACATATAAATGCAACACTTCTTCGACAGCACCTTCCAAACCCGCGACCTCTACATCCTAGAAGGACAAAAACAGCTGATGCATGAGAAAACCACCACCTGTAAATTCCCATCCAAGACACACACCATCCTGACTTGGAACTATATCGCCATTTCTTCACTGTTGCTGATTTAAAAACCTGAAACTCCCTTCCTAACAGCACTGTGGGTGTACCTACTCCCCAAGGACTGCTGTGGCATTCAAGAAGGCAGCTCACCAACCATCTCAAAGGCAATTAGGCATGGGCAATAAATGCTGTCCAGCGACGCTCACATCCCTTGAAAGATTGAAGAAAATATGGACACAGAACATGTCGATGGTTGTATTTGTCTTTACAGATTGCTTCACCAAAACGTGTTGGTTTCTAAAGGCACTGAAGTTGTGTCTGCGCTTTCCAGTGTGTTCCCTGCTGTGCCTAGCATTCGGTTTTGATTTGTGGGTAAGGGAATTTTTTCCTTGCCTTTACTATTTAATGTTGAGAAAAGTACAAACTGTTTTTTTCAGAAATTAATACAAAATTCAAATGTTAACTTCATGGAGGTGGTAAGGACTGTACCTGATATCTTATAACCCAAAGAATACATTCAGCCACAGCTACATTGTAGCTCAGTTTAACATGTCTCTACTTACTCAAGCAACCAAACAAGTATTGTCTGCTTCCTGAAAAAAAGAAATCAGTCTCCCAGAAATTCAGTATGTTGACAATTTTCCCTGTCAGCTTTGGTTCATGTGTTAAATCACAGAAGAAACTTCTGAGAAAGTCATTCTTGGTTCTGATGAAAGGTCATCAATTTGAAACGTTAACTCTGTTTCCCTCTCCTCAGATGCTCTCAGAAGTGCCAAGAATTTACATCACTTTCTGTGTTGTTATTTAATATTTCCAGCATCCACAGTATTTTGCTTTTATTATGTAAGTAATAACTTGGAATTGGAGATAAGCAAAAAAACCCACGGACGCCACATTCTGAACTTGCAATCTTCTGCCTCTTCGATGATTGTTTTCTTCCCTCCCAAGTCCTTCAACGTGCTGGCTCCTCCCAAATCAGTGCCCTTCTTTCCAGTAACTCCACGTTTGCATTTATTCAGTCAGGTTTTCATCATTGCTACAAAACTAAAGTGACCGTGACAAAACCATAATCAAATTCACGAATGACATCCTCTGTATCAGTGGCGGTGGTGCTCTGTCCCTTGGTGTTCTTCTTAAATCCATTGCAGTCTTTGTCATGATTAGTCACGTTCTCCACCACTGAGCAGCAGCCCAAGGCCCCAGGAACTCCATCCCTAACAGCACTGTGGATGTACGTGTACCAGCAGAACTGCAGCGGTACAAGAGGGCAGCTCAGCACCACCTTCTCAAGGGCAATTCGGGATTGGTAACAAATGCTAGCCTTGCCGGTGACTCCCAAATCCCATGAGCGAATCAAAAATAAAACAATTACAGGGCTTAAAATCTTCAACCCTAAGAAGGTGATAAAACCTGAAGCGTGCAGATATAACTGACACTGAAAAAAAAAATCAGTTTGACCTCGAAAGTCACTGTCTATAACCTTACAGTGCAGAAGGAGGCTATTTGCTCCACGTGCATTTGTAGGCTCTTTGAAAAAGCTATCTAATTATTCCAATTCTCCTGTAATTCTGCATTTTTCCTTTGAAGAATATGCTCAATTCAATCAATAACAGTTTCCTGCTATTGCAGTATTGCAGGCTCATCTTTGAGTTAACTATTATTGAGTATTATTAAGTACACAACGAAATGGTAACTCATTTCCAAAATTTCATCTCTCGACATGCCATTTGATTTCTTCTCAACGCCCAATGGGATGTTGTTAGTCTTCCATCATGTTTCTTCTTAAATTCCTCTTATTTTATCAATGTCAGCACCTTGTGCAATAATTTACTCAATCTCTATAAGGCACATGCAGTACACAGCTCCTGCGACTTTTTTTCCTGGTACTGTTGCAGCTTCGGCTGCCACTATTTCTGTTTTCTGTTCTATCCCAGTACACCCTTCGAATAAGACATATTTTTAGTGCTGTACTTGATGACAAAGCTCTTATTTTAAATCTTAAATTGGTCAGCCATCCTTTTCTCTGTTTGGGTTGGACTTTAATCTGGTCATCAATCAGTTGTGTGCACCAGTCAGTCGCTCTCGATCAAATTCATTCACTTGATGGCACATTGAGAACAAATCTCCTTAAAACGGACACAAATTAGGCTGGTCTTCACAATAGGAATTGATCTAGCCAAAGATATTGATGATCCACAAGGCGGTGGAATATAAGTTAGTGTTAATGATTTTTCCAATCTCACTGGTGTGAACTGGGAAAGGTGCTGAATGGAGACTTGGCATTTCCATGCACGATGTGGTTATCTTGCATGGGTAAGATTTGTGTATAAACCACTCTCAGCTATCCTTGAATTAATACAGATATATTTCAATCTATCTTCCATCCTCTTGCGAGAGGTAAACATAGCAGAGAGGAGAAATGGCGAAGAGGAGATGGGAGCAAAGATAATGAGGAATACACGAAGAAATCTGTGATCAGCTCAGTAAGTATGTTTAGATAATGCATTGGATATTTGTGGCATGTCTGTAATTATGTTTGTTCCTTTGTTTTTTATTTGCCCCTTGCCACCACTCTCCATTTTACACATCATCCTTTGACAAAAGCTTTGGAAGGTGCGATGTTTTTAAGTCTTCATCAGTGTTCCCTGAAATTGGTGGAACATGTGGCAAAATGGCCTGAGCTGACTTTAATTTCCTCCCCCACCACTAAACAAATGAAGACTTCACATCTATTCTGCACCCTCAGTGAATGTTTACCTGAGACATATAACCTATCTTATAATTAACAATAACTCACAAATCAAATCAAATCAAAGTGCAAGAGTATCTTTTCAGAACATTAGACATATGTTAAAACGTGCATCTTAAGGAAATGTCAGGGATTGAAAGCTGGGTCTCATGCAGCAAAGCATCCACTCCATGACTGAATCACATGACCATTCACTTGGCATTATTCCATTTGTCCCAACAAGCAAAAGAATACTTTTTCAACAAGAACCAGCTTCCAACGATTCTACGCACTCACCATTTCCAACATTAGCTTTCCTTTACTGTGCATCTTTAATTTGAAGTCTGATAAGAGATTTTTGCAAACGCAATTGAGGTGAGGTGAGAGTGACTGCCCTTGACATCGAGGCAGCATTTGAGCAAGTATGGCATCAAGGAGTCCTAACAAAACTGGAATCAATGTGAATGAGGCAGAAAACTCTCTGCTGGTTGGAGTCACACCTAGCGCAAAGGAAAATGGTTGTGGCTGTTGGACGCCAATCATCTCAGCTTCAGGACATCACAGCAAGAGTTCCTCAGGGTAGTGTCCTAGGCCCAACCATATTCAGCTGCTTCATCAATGATCTTCCTTCAAACATAAGGTCAGAAGTGGGAATGTTTGCTGATAATTGCACAATGTTCAGCACCATTTGCGACTCCTCAGATACTGAAGCAGTCCATGTAGAAATGCAACAAGACCTGGACAATATCCAGGCTTGGGCTGATTAGTGGCAAGTGACATTCGCACCACACAAGTGCCAGGCAATGACCATCTCCAACAAAAGATAATATAACCATCTCCCCTTGACATTCAACGGCATTACCATCGCTGAATCCCCCACTATCAACATTCTGGGGGTTACCATTGACCAGAAACTGAACTGGAGTAGCCATATAAATACCATGGCTACAAGAGCTGGTCAGAGGCTAGGAATCCTGCAGTGAGTAACTCACCTTCAGACTCCCCAAACCCTCTACACCATCTACAAGGCACAAGTCAGGAGTGTGATGGAATACTCTCCACTTGCCTGGATGGGTGCAGCTTCAACAACACTCAAGAAGCTCGACACAATCCAGGACAAAGCAGCCCGTTTGATTGGCACCCCATCCACAAACATTCACTCCCTCCACCACCGATGCACAGTGGCAGCAGTGTATACCATCTACAAGATGCACTGCAGCAACGCACCAAGGCTCCTTAGACAGCACCTTTCCAAACCCATGACCTCTACCACCTAGAAGGACAAGGGCAGCAAATGCATGGGAACACCTTAACCTGCAAGCTCCCCTCAAAGCTACACACCATCCTGACCTGGAACTATTTCGCTGTTCCTTCACTGTCACTGGGTCAAAATCCTGGAACTCCCTTCCTAACAGCACTGTGTGTATACCTCCCCCACATGGATTGCAGCGGTTCAAGAAGGCAGCTCACCACCACCTTTTCAAGGGCAGTTAGGGATGGGCAATAAATGCTGGCCTGGCCAGCGACGCCCACATCCCATGAATGAATAAAAAAAAAATTGATTAGAATCAGAGATGAGCAAAACATGCACGTTTGACACATTCTGGTCTTGCAATCTGCTGCCTCTTTTCCCATTTCCTTAAATTCTTTGCCACTTAGAAACTTATGCTCTTCTTTCCAGTAACTCAATGATTGAATTTGTGGAATTATGTTTCAGCCCTTGCCAGGACACTGGACCAGACATAACAAAATTCACAAATGTACACAGACTTGGCACAATCGTCTGTGAACAATAGCAACTTGGCCTCAATAGTCAGAGTTACATAATCTTACCGTACAAAAGAGGCTATGCTGTCCATGATACATGTGCCAGCTGTTTGAATGAGCTGTCTAATTAATCCAGCTCCCTCACTCTTTCCCATTTTCCTGTATTTTTTTTTCCTTTTTGAACTTTACATTCAATTCTTGTTTCTAAGTTACCATGGAATCTGCTTCTCCTCTTCTTTCATGCTATGCATTCCAGAGCTCAAAAACTCACTGCCTAAAATGATCTCCTCTGCTACCCTTTAATCATTTATGCAATTGTTTTAAACCTATGCCCTCTATTAACCACAATAATTTGCGAGTGGAAAAAGTTTCATCTTATTTTGTTCCTTCATTGGTATCATCTTCTTCCTAGAAAGTTGTCTGCCATGGAGCTCCACTTCTGTCTGTCCTGTGCTGCCTTATGGATTTCACATCGGCAACTACATCAAGTGTAATATCATCCATTTTCCTTCTGCTGCCTTCTCCTATATTTTCTGTCGATCTGTCCTTCCATTAATTGTCTGTAATTATTTCACTGAAGTATTGTATCTTTCTGTCTTTGATGTTTTTCACTCATTTCCTCTTTTCTCCAGCCATTTCTGGCACTTCATCATTAATCTTCCTATCTGTGTACCGGATGCGGAATATCCTCCTCTCTGTCCACATCTTGAATGCATTCAGCTTATCAATAGTCTCTTTGTTTGTTATCCATATCTACGAGGCATATAACATAGATAACAAAGAGCTAGCACTTCAGTATTCTTTTTCTAAGATTCAGGTTCTGTTTATTTGATGTTAGTGCATCCTTATTTCTAACAAAACTGATCTTGGTTATTTTCATTCTCATCTCATTTACATGGGATTACAAGCAGAGAAATAAAACATTTGCCTCAATTGGTCTCTTCCTGTACTAATGTTACTCATGTGCTTCCAACCTTTCGATCCACATCCTATAACAATATCAATGTATCTTTCTATTGTTTTCTCGCTCGTGTATATTTCTAGCTTCGCCTTAAAAACATCTTTGTTATTCACCTCTAACACTCCATGTGGTAGCGAGTTCCATATTGACTTCTCCCTTGAATAAAGAATGCTCTGCTTTATATTGAGGCCCTCGTGTCTAACTCCCCACAAGTGGAAGCATCTTCTCTAGGTCTACCCTAACAAACACTTTTATCTGACCATCTCTCAGCCTTCTCTTTTGCAGAGAATGTTTCCAAGCTTTCCAAGTGATAGCTCCACCATCTCAGTGTTGCATCAGTCATGTAAATCTTTTTTTTTGCACTTCAGCTGGTGTTTTTATACACCTTTGGTACTCTGAAGATCAAAATTGTGCACAGTTCTCAAAGTGTGGTCTGATAAAGACCACGTTGATTTCCCCAAAACTCTCATCAAGTTTCGCAGTTCTATTAAGTTTCCCCTCGCAATCGCTGCTATAAAGAGAATAAAGCAGGCTTCTCTAGTCTATCCACTAAACAGAAGTCGCTCCAGTCTGGTGTCTCTCTGGTGAGTCTCCGCTGCATCCTCTAGAAGGCATGCATATCTTCCCTAAAGTGTGATGCCCAGAATTGGACACAATGATCCATTTGAAGCCAAACCAGTGATCTATAAAATTTTAGCATAACCCCGTTGCTCAGTGTTACAATCTATAATACACTCCCCGTTGCTCAGTATTACAATCTGTAATACACTCCCCGTTGCTCAGTGTTACAATCTGTAATACACTCCCTGAAAGCACTGATAATCAATTAAATCACAATTTTCATTAGAGAAATAGTTTAATTTAGTTTAGTTTAGAGATGCAGCACTGAAACAGACCCTTCAGCCCACCGAGTCTGTGCCGACCATCAACCACCCATTTATACTAATCATACACTAATTCCATATTCCTACCACATCCCCACCTGTCCCTATATTTCCCTCCCACCTACCTATACTAGGGGCAATTTATAATGGCCAATTAACCTATCAACCTGCAAATCTTTTGGCATGTGGGAGGAAACCGGAGCACCCGGAGGAAACCCACGCAGACACAGGGAGAACTTGCAAACTCCACACAGGCAGTACCCAGAATTGAACCCGGGTTGCTAGAGCTGTCAGGCTGCGGTGCTAACCACTGTGCCACTGTGCCACCCAATAGTGTGAAAACAAATTTCAATCAGGACTGAAAGCTCACAATATTTGCACAGAATGTGCGACAAACAGCAGTGAGATAAATAACCTGTTAATCTGCCTGTGTTAACAGGGTTAACACATTGACCACGCCAAGATAGAATGAAGGTTGAAAGGATTTAATTATGAATACAGACTACAGAACGCTTCTGATACAATAGAATCGTTGAATCATAGAATGGATACAGATCATAAGGGGCCATTTGGCCTATCTAATATGTGCTGGCTCTCAACAAAAGAGCTCCAACTCATCCCAGTCCCCTGCCCATCCCCATAGCCTGCAAACCTATCCCTTTAAGTACGTATCTAATTCTCTTTTAAAATCCACAATTGAATTTGCCTCCACCATCCTTTCAAGCCGTGCATTCTACACTGTCAGAACATGTTGCATAAATTTTTTTTCCTCAGTTTGCCAAATGCCATAAATCTGTGCCCTTAGTTCTTGACCCTCCCATCAAAGGTAAAAGTTTATCTCTATCCACTCTGTTTATACGCTCATAATTTTCTCTCAACATTCTCTTCTCCAAGGACAACCACCACAGTCGCTAGAATTTATCCACAAATCTGAAGTCCTTCATCCCGAGAACAATTCTGGCAAAACTTCTCTGCATCTTTCGTCCGGCTATTGCATCCTTCCTAAGATTTGATGCCCAAAATTTGACATGATCCTCAACTTGTTGCCGAACCAGTGTTTTAAGAGGGTTCGTCATAACTTCCTTGCTTTTGTACTCTATTGCTCTCCTTATAAACCCAAGGATCCCACATGTCTTTTCAACCACTTTTTCAAACTCCAATGCCAACATCAACGATTTCTGCACAAATACCCACAGGTTTCTCTGTTCCTGCACATCCTTTAGAATTGCACCCTTTATTTTATCTTGCCTCTCCTTTTTCTTCCAACCAAAATGTACCACTTCACACGCATTGAATTTCTTGTGGCAAATGTCCTCCATTCCACCAGCTTGTCTATGTCCTCTTAAAATCTATCAATATCCTCATCACGTTTCCACGTTTTGCGTTTTCTGCAATTTTTCAAACTTTGCCCCATAGACACAAGTATAGGGCATTAAGGTAGATCAACCAAAGCAGTGGTCCTAGCCCCATACCATGGTAAAACCCAACCTATACCTACCTCCAGTCCGAAAAACCATTCACCACCACTTTTGTGTTCCATTGACATCTCCTTTTCTGGCAAGTGAGAATTAATCAAGCGTTTTTTTGGACACCTATGTGCTGCATCTTCCTTATCAAGCCTTTCTGTCACCTCATCCAAATACAAACTGAATCAAGTTAGATTTGTCTGAAACAAATCCAAGTCACTTGTCCAAGTGACTGTTAAACTTTGTCCCAGATTATTGTTTCCAAAGCTTCCACACTAATGAGGTTAACCTGACGGGCTTGTAGTTGCTGAGTTTTTTTCTGAGAGTCAAAGAGTCACTTCCGCTATCGAAGCAGGACATTTGGTCCAGAGAGCCAATCCAGGTCCCTGGCCAGCAATCCAATCAATCCCACTATCCCGCCCATTCCCTATCAGCCTGCAAGTTGATTTCCTTTGAGTGACCATCCAATTTCCTTTTGAAATCATTCATTGTGTCCACTTCCACCATGGGCAAAGAGCTCTAGGTCATTACTCGCTGCAGAAAAAAGTTCTTTCTCACATTTGCCCTGCATCTCTTGCCTGAAAACATCAATCTATGTCCCTTGGTCTTTGTACCAGCAGTTAAAGGGAACAGTTTTCTCTTGCCTAACTTGACTAAGCCTGTCATAATCTGGTACACATTTATCAAATCCTCCCCCCGCCCTCCCCCCCACACACACTCTCCTTTGCTGCAGGCAGAACAAACCCAGCTTTCCCAACCTAAACTTGTAATTAAAATCCTCCAACTCTGGAACCATTCTGGTAAATCTCCTCTGAACACTTTCAAGGACCCTCACATCATTCCTGAAATATGATGACCAAAACTGGATGCAATCATCTAGTTGGAGCCTAACTGGAGATTGATAAAAGTTAAGCACTGCTTCCCGGCTTTTGTACTCCATGCCTCTATTTATAAAGCCTAAGATCCCACATGCTTTGCGAACCACTCCCTCAATATGTCTTGCCACATTTAAAGATAGATGCACACACACCCCCAGGTCCCTCTGTTCCTGTACATATTTACAAAGGTGACATTAAGTCTATCTTGCCTCATCCTATTCATTCTGACAAAATGCATTACCTCTCGCCGGATTATTTTCAATTCCATCTGCCACGTTTCTGCCCATTCTGCTAGCCTATCGAGGACCTGTGGAAGGTGGTTCCTATCATTCTCAATGCTTAGCACTCCTCCAAGTTTAGTATCATCCACAAATTTTGAAATTCTGCTCTGTATTGCAGGATCCAAGTCATCTATATAGCAAAAAAAAACAGTGGCACTGGAATTGACCCTTGGAGAACACCACATCTAACAACCTCCTGTCTGGGAAAAACAACCATTTAGCATCACTCGCTGTTTTTTGCCCTTCAGCCGATTTTGTATCCAATTGAGCCGCAATTTTGTTAACTAGTCTTTACCTTAGACACTACCTTATAGTCCGTCTAGGCTTTCCCTTCATTAACCTTCTCTATTACGTCTTCAAAAAAATTCAATTAGACTAGTTAAGCATTATCTGCCTTATATAAATCAGTGCTGGCTATCTTTAATTAACACAAACTCCTCTAAGTGCCTGTTGATTTTCTCCCTCATTATTGTTTCTAAACCCTTACCAACACTGATGTCAAACTAACTGGTCTATGGTTACTAGAACTATCGTTACATACTTTCTGGAAAACGGGCATCACATATGCCACTCGCCAATCCTCTGAGACGTCCCTAATATTTAGGGAAGATTGGAAAATTATGGAAAGTCCTTCTGTTATCCCCACCACCACTTCCTTTAGCAACCTGGGGAAAAAGCCATCCAGGCCAAATCACCTATCTACCCTAAGCATAGCCAGCTTTCCAGTACTTCCTCCTTTCAACTTTTAACCCTTTTTATATTCATTCATGGGATGTGGGCCTCACTGGCTATTGCCCATCCCTAAATGCCCTCAAAAAGGTGGTGGTAAGCTGCCTTCTTGAACCACTGCAGTCCATGTAAGGTAGGTACACCCACAGTGCTGTTAGGAAGGCAGTTCTAGGATTTTGACCCAGCGACAGTGAAGGAATCCAATTTAGTTCCAAGTCAGGATGGTGTGTGACTTGGAGGGGAGCTTGCAGGTGGTGGTGTTCCCATCAATTTACATAGAAAATAGGAGCAGGAGGAGGCCATTCAGCCCTTCGAGCCTGCTCCGCCATTTATTATGATCATGGCTGATCATCCAACTCAGTAACCTGTTCCCACTTTTGCCCATATCCTTTGATCCCTTTAAACCCAAGAGCTATATCTAAATTTGCTGCCCTTGCCCTTCTCAGGTGCTGTCTGAGGGTCCTTGTTGCGTTGCTGCAGTGCACCTTGTGGATGGTACACACTGCTGCCAATGTGTTTTGGTGGTGGAGGGAGTGAGTGTTGTGGATGGGGTGTCAATCAAGTGGGCTGCTTTGTCCTGGATGGTGTCGAGCTTCTTGAGTGTTGAGTATATTCCATCGCACTCCTGACCTGTACGTTGTAGATGGTGGACAGGCATTAGGGAGTCAGGAGCTGAGTTACTCACTGCAGTATTCCTAGCCTTTGACCTGCTCTTGTAACCACGGTATTTATATGGCTACTCCAGTTTCTGGTCAATGGTAACCCCCAGGATGATGATAGTGGGGGATTCCGTGATTGTACTGCCATTAAATATCAACGGGAGATGGTTATATTCTCCCTTGTTGGAGATGGTCATTGCCTGGCACTTGAATGGCGTGAATCTTACTTGCCACTTATCAAGCCTGGATATTGTCCAGGTCTTGCTGCATTTCTACATGGACTGCTTCAGTATCTGAGGAGTCACGAATGGTGCTGAACATTGTGCAGTTATCAGTGCACATCCCCACTTCTGACCTTATGATTGAAGGAAAGTCATTGATGAAGCAGCTGAAGATGGTTGGGCCTCGGACACTACCCTGAGGTACTCCTGCAGTGATGCCCTGGAGCTGAGATGATTGACCTCCAACAACCACAACCATCTTCCTTTGCGCTAGGTATGACTCCAACCAGCAGAGAGTTTCCTCCCTGATTCCCTTTGACTTCAGTTTTGCGAGGGCTCCTTGATGCCATACTCGTTCAATTGCTGCTTTGATGTGAAGGGCAGTCACTGTCACCTCACCTCTTGAGTTCAGCTTTTTTATCCACATTTGAACCATGGCTATAATGAGGTCAGGAGCTGAGTGGCCCTGGCGGAACCCAAACAGAGCGTCGCTGAGCAGGTTAATGCCAAGGAAGCACCACTTGATGGCACTGTTGATGACACCTGCCATCACTTTACTGATGATCGGCTGTAAACTGATTGGACAGTAATTGGCCGGGTTGGACCTGTCCTGCCTTTTGTGCACAGGACATACTTGGGCAATTTTCCACATTGCAGGGTAGATGCCAGTGTTGTAGCTGTACTGGAACAGCTTGGCTAGGGACGCGGCAAGTTCTGGAACACATGTCTTCAGTACTATTGCCGGAATATTGTCAGAGTCCATAGCTTTTGAAGCATCCAGTGCCTTCAGTCATTTCTTGATGTCACGCGGAGTGAATCGAATTGGCTGAAGACTGGCATCTATGATGCTGGGAACTTCAGGAGGAGGCCAAGATGGATCATCCACTTGGCATTTCTGGCTGAAGATAGTTGAAAATGTTGCAGCCTTATTTTGTTCACTGATGTACTGGGCTGAAGATAGGGATATTTGTGGAGCTACCTCCTTCCAGTTTATTGTTTAATTGTCTACCACCATTCATGACTGGATGTGGCATGACTGCAGAGCTTAGATCTGATCCGTTGGTTATGGGATTGCTTAGCTCTGTCTATCCACTGTCTGTTTTCTCTCCACTTCTGCCGATAGTTTGCCAGAATCCTCTTCCTTAGTAAGCATGATACAAAGTTTTCATTATGTATTCTAGCCATGCCCTGTGCCTCCAATCATATATTACCTTTTTTGTACCTAGTAGGCCACACTCTACCTGTTACATTTTTACTATTTTATGCCGGTAGCAGGTTTTTGAGTTCCCTTTTGTCCCATTCGCTATTCTATTCTCATATTCTCTCTTTACCAGTCTTATCTTCCTCTTCACCCCCACCGCTCTCAACTTATGTATTTGTCCTGGTTCTCACTTGAAGAATTCACCCGACATGCACCCTCTTTTGTTTCATCCTAACCTCGATCTCGTGTGTCACACAAGCAGCCACGTTTTTGGGTCCCCTAACGTTCTCCCTTGTTTAAATGTACCTTGTCTGTACCTGAAACAACTCTTGCTTAAAAGTAACACATTGTTCCATTACAGTTTTTCCTGCCAGTCTTTTGTTCCGTTTTATCCTGGCTACATCCCTTCCTATCACATTGAAATTCACCCTCTTCTATTCTAGCCGTTCTACTTCATAAAGTTCCTTGTTTTCTGTGATACGAGTCTAAACCTTAGGAAATGATGATCATCACTCTAACCCAAGTGCTTTCCCACAGACACTTAGTCTACTTGGTCCTCCTCCTTTCTCAACACCAGATCCAGCAATTTAGTTGGGCCGAGAAAATATTGATCAACGTTGTTCTCCTGAAAACATTCAGAAATTCCTCACCCTCCTTTCTCTTTACTCTAAAATTATCCCAATCGATATTTAGGATATTAAAGTCCTGAAATATCACCACTCCATAGTTCTTGCTCTAGTCTGTGATTTCCCTGCAGATTTGTTCCTCTATCTCTGGTGAGGTGACAGAGGATTGGAGGTCTACGAACATTGTACTATTGTTTAGAAAGGGTGCAATGGATAGGCTAAATAATTATAGGCCGGTCTGTCTGACCTCAGTGGTGGGTAAACTATTAAAATCAATTCTGAGAGACAGGATAAACTGCCACTTAGAAAGGTATGGATTAGTCAGGGACAGTTAGCGTGGATTTGTTAAGGGAAGCTCATGTCTTACTAATTTGATTGCGTTTTTGAGGAAGTAACAAGGAGGATTGATGAAGGCAGTGCAGTGGATGTGGTCTACATGGATTTATTAAGGCATTTGCAAAGGCCCCGCACAGCAGACTGGTCCAAAAAATAAAAGCCCATGGGATACAGGGGAATGTGGCAGGTTAGATCCAAAATTGGTTCAGTGACTGGAAACAAAGGGTTGTAGTCAATGGATGTTTTTGCTGATGGAAAGCGTTTCCAGTGACTTTCCACATGGTTCATTGTTGGGTCCCTTGCTATTTGTCGACTAGAGAGAGGCATAATTGGTAAATTTGCTGATTACACAAAAATTGGCCTTGTAGTTGATAGTGAAGAGGATAGTTGTAGAGTCCAGAATGATATCAATGGTTTGGGTGGAAAAGAAACAAATGGAATTGACTCCAGAGAAGTGTGAGGCAATGCATTTGGGGAGGGAAAATAAAAAAAAGGAATACACAATAAACGGGAGGATATTGAGAGGGGTAGAAGAAGTGAGAGACCTTGGAGTGTATGTCCACAGGTCCCTGAAGGTGACAGGGCTGGTAGATAGAGTGCTGAAGAAGTCATAAGCAATGCTATCCTTCATTGGTCGGAGCATAAAATACAAAAGTAGGCATGTAGTGCTAAAACTATAAAACACTGGTTAGGCCACAGCTGGAGTATTGTGTACAGTCTGGTCACCACATTACAGGAAGGACATAATTGTGTTGAAGAGAGGGCAGAAAAGATTTACAGGAATATTGCCAGGGCTTGAAAGTTGTAGCTATGAGGAAAAACTGGATTGGCTAGGTTTGGTTTCCTTAGAACAGAGGAAGCTGAGGGATGACTTAATTGAGGCCTACAAAATTATGAGAGGCCTAGATAGAGTAAACAGGAAAAACCTGTTTCCCCTAGCAGAGAGGAAAATTACCAGGGGGCACAGATTTAAGGTGATTTGTAGAATGATTAAAGGGCGAATGAGGAAACACTTTTTTACCCAGAGGGTGTCTGAAATTCACTGCCAGGAATGGTGATAGAGGCAGAAACCCTAAACTCTTTTAAAAGGATATGCAACTGGAGTGCTGTAACCTGTAAGGATACGGACCAGGTGCTGGAGGGTGAAATTAGATTGGGTGGCTGTTTCTTTTTTGGCTAGTGAAGACATGATGGGATGAATGGCCTACTTCAGTGGCATAATTTGTCTGTGGTTTTATGGTTCTATTGTTCTATTTCCCTTACACTACATGAAAGCTGATAGAATATCTGTGGTGGCATGAACAGACCCTTTTTGCTTCTCAGCTCCGACCAAATGGATAAAATGGATATAATCCTTCCAGAAAGGATGGCCTTGTCTCTCAAGGACATCATCCTCTCCGACACTACAATGCCATTCCTAATCAGTACTGCCACTCCACCTCCCTTTCTTCCTTCTCTATCTTGTGGCAATACCTTTCATCGTTGTATAATTTTAAGTGATGTTTCTGTTATTTTCACTGTATATTCCCATACTTCTGTTTGGGATTGTAACACACCAATCATATTCACCACACGTTTCCCCTTTATATGCATACATTGTAATCCTGTTTTTGCATTCTTTGTTGCCCTTCTGACTTTGCTCCCATCTAATGTGCAACTATTCCCTTCTCTAGTCACTGCTACACTCCTACAATATGCACATTACTCATTTTTTCCACATGTATGTGCAGGTGCTCAACCCTCTGCCATATTATTTTAAACCCTCCCAACCACATGAGTGATCCTTCTCTCGAGGGTATTAATTCTAGTCCTGTTGAGGTGCAACCTGTCCCTTTGGAATAGCTGCCTTCTGCCCCAGAACTGGTCCCAGTGCCCAAGAATCTGAATCCCTCCCTCCAGCCACGCATTAATCCTCACTATCTTCCTATTTCTACTCTCACTGGTGCATGACACTAGGGACATCCAGAGGTGAGCACCTTCGAAGTCCTACTGAAACTTCCTGCCTAGTTACTGAAAAGCTGACCGTGGGACCTCAATATCTGCCCTTGCTACGTCATTGGTAACAATGTGTACCACAACATCTGGTTCACTCCCTTCCCCTGGAAGAATATCCTGCATTCTTTTTGTGATTTCCTTTACGCTGGCAACAGGGAGGTACATACCATGTCGGACTCACAATGATGGTTACAGTGATGCCTGCCTGTCCCCGTGACTATTGAATCTCATGTAACATTTCTAAGCTTTGCTACTCCCTTCAGTACAGACTTTGCTCATTAGTTCCATCGTCTGAAATGCACTCCTTCAGGGAATCATCACTCCCAGCAGTCTCCAATGCTGAGTACCTGTTTGAGAGTGGCACATACCCCGACGACTCCTGTACCTCCTGTCTCTTGCTAGCCTTCGGAATAGCTACCCACCTTGTCTCCTGAACTCTTACTGTCTGTGGGTGAGCACCTCTGTAAAGTATGATCCAGGAAATCTTCTTGCTGCTTGATGTTCCACAGTGACTCCAGTTCCCTTGTTTTTACACTTTTTAATAAAAAAGAGAAAATGTTAGAAATACTCAGGAGGTCAGGGAATATCTGTGAAGAGAGAAACGGAGTTGTCAATTCAGGTCGATGGCCTTTCATCAGAACTGGGAAAAGGTGGAAATGTAATATGCTTTAAACAAATGAAAGGGGCAGGATGGTGAAAGAAGTAAAATGATCTTATGTGATAGGTTAGAGGCAAAGAGATTAAATGACAAAGGCGTTGGTGGTGCAAGGCCCAAGGGCGTGGAAATGCAGTAAGTACCCAAGAAAAAAAGTGTGTAGAGGAGGTGTGAATGGCAGAATGTGAAAAGCCACTGTTCGAAAACAAAATCAAGAGAAAAAGAGGAAAACTAAAACCTACAACACAAAGGAAAAAATTACAGTCTGAAGTCAGTGAACACAATGTTGAGTCTGGAAGATTGAAAGATGTGGTGCTGTTCCTTGCTCTTGTGTTGACTTTCATCGGAACATTGCAGGAGGCCGAGGACAGTGAAGAAAGCGTGAGAGCAAGGTGAATAATTAAAACGACTGGTGACTGGGAGCTCAGGTTCATGCTTGCTGATTGAATGGAAGTGTTCTACAAAGTGGTCAGCCAATCAGTGTCTGTTCTCCCCATTGTAGGGTAGACTGCATAGTGGGCAGCAACTAAAGTATATGAAATTTAAAAATGTACACGTAAATCACTGTTTCATCTGGAAGGAGTGTTGGGAGCCTTGGACGATGAGGAGACAGGAAAATTGTAGGTTTTGCATCTACTGAGCTGGCATTCAAAGGTGTCATAGGGAAGGGGAGAGGGTGTTGTGGGTGATTAAGGAGTGGACCAGAGTTTCACGGAGGGAATGGTGCCTTCTAGATGCTTCGATGGGAGGGGAGTGGAAGATGTGTTTGGTGGTGGCATCTTGCTGGAGGTGGAGTAATGGGACAAGAAACAAAGCATATGTCTAGAAGAGGTATGAATATCAGGAAGATGAACAGCTGCAACCTAGAGCAGAAACAACAGTAAAACTGAAACCTCAAGGAGAAAGGAAATCTCAAGCGTGATGGTCTCAGATCTATACAACCCTGCAAGTGCACTGCCAGAATACAAAAATGTACAACCCCAGTTCAGTACTACAAGGGTACAGACCCATACAATGCCAACGTTGCACTGTAAGGACACAGGGTTGAACAATCCCAACAGAGCACTGCACGGACACAGACCTATATAGCACTAGCATTGCACTGCAAGGACACTGATTTGTACAAACGCAGGCATAGTACTGTAAAAATGCAGACCTGTACAGTGCCAGCACTATACTGCAAGGACACGGACCATTGCAAAACCCAACATTGCAGGTTAAGGGCAGAGACCTGTACAGGTATTGGTAATGTACTGTAAGTGCTCCAAGCAGTGAGAAAGAGATAGAGGAGCAAATTGCTGGCTAATTTCAAAGGTGTGCAATGCAAATAAAGATGTATTGTATTGAATGACTTTAAGTACTAAATTAGAGGCTGGGTAAGACTTATTGCTGAAGACAGGGAAAGAGAAGAATTTCTGATATGTGTACAGGGGAAATTTCTTGATGAATATGTTGCCATTTCAAGAAGGAAGGAAGCAGTATTGTGTCTGGTGCTGGTGCAAGTGAAGTTTGTAACTGTGGGAGATAATCTAGCGAACAGTGACAGCAAACTAATCTGGTTTAAAGTAATTATGGAAATAAAGACCAGAAAGTTCTTTCTTTTCTTTTCTTTTCTTTTGGGCCTCCTTATCTCGAGAGACAATGGATACGCGCCTGGAGGTGGTCAGTGGTTTGTGAAGCAGCGCCTGGAGTGGCTATAAAGGCCAATTCTGGAGTGACAGGCTCTTCCACAGGTGCTGCAGAGAAATTTGTTTGTTGGGGCTGTTGCACAGTTGGCTCTCCCCTTGCGCCTCTGTCTTTTTTCCTGCCAACTACTAAGTCTCTTCGACTCGCCACAATTTAGCCCTGTCTTTATGGCTGCCCGCCAGCTCTGGCGAATGCTGGCAACTGACTCCCACGACTTGTGATCAATGTCACACGATTTCATGTCGCGTTTGCAGACGTCTTTATAACGGAGACATGGACGGCCGGTGGGTCTGATACCAGTGGCGAGCTCGCTGTACAATGTGTCTTTGGGGATCCTGCCATCTTCCATGCGGCTCACATGGCCAAGCCATCTCAAGCGCCGCTGACTCAGTAGTGTGTATAAGCTGGGGATGTTGGCCGCTTCAAGGACTTCTGTGTTGGAGATATAGTCCTGCCACCTGATGCCAAGTATTCTCCGAAGGCAGCGAAGATGGAATGAATTGAGACGTCGCTCTTGGCTGGCATACGTTGTCCAGGCCTCGCTGCCGTAGAGCAAGGTACTGAGGACACAGGCCTGATACACTCGGACTTTTGTGTTCCGTGTCAGTGCGCCATTTTCCCACACTCTCTTGGCCAGTCTGAACATAGCAGTGGAAGCCTTACCCATGCGCTTGTTGATTTCTGCATCTAGAGACAGGTTACTGGTGATAGTTGAGCCTAGGTAGGTGAACTCTTGAACCACTTCCAGAGCGTGGTCGCCAATATTGATGGATGGAGCATTTCTGACATCCTGCCCCATGATGTTCGTTTTCTTGAGGCTGATGGTTAGGCCAAATTCATTGCAGGCAGACGCAAACCTGTCGATGAGACTCTGCAGGCATTCTTCAGTGTGAGATGTTAAAGCAGCATCGTCAGCAAAGAGGAGTTCTCTGATGAGGACTTTCCGTACTTTGGACTTCGCTCTTAGACGGGCAAGGTTGAACAACCTGCCCCCTGATCTTGTGTGGAGGAAAATTCCTTCTTCAGAGGATTTGAACGCATGTGAAAGCAGCAGGGAGAAGAAAATCCCAAAAAGTGTGGGTGCTAAATTAGAGGCTGGGTAAGACTTATTGCTGAAGACAGGGAAAGAGAAGAATTTCTGATATGTGTACAGGGGAAATTTCTTGATGAATATGTTGCCATTTCAAGAAGGAAGGAAGCAGTATTGTGTCTGGTGCTGGTGCAAGTGAAGTTTGTAACTGTGGGAGATAATCTAGCGAACAGTGACAGCAAACTAATCTGGTTTAAAGTAATTATGGAAATAAAGACCAGAAAGTATTGACAGTAAAAACAATCAATTGAGACAGAAATGACCTCACATGGGTCGATTTGAAAAGACGATTACAGAGTAAAACTAAAGGGGAAATGTATGACATTCAGGGAAGAAATAGCTCAGGTAATTGGTAGAGCATCAAAAGTTAACGTTGAAAAATGGAATAACGTTCTGATGAAACAAGCAAAAGAGGTTTAATATCAAATGGCAGGAAGACAATTCATTTAACTGAAACAGGATGGATTTGCTAAATTTAATTGCGAAGTCAAAGGAAGATTACAAGAAAGGATTAGAGGTGACAGTAAATTGAAACCCAAAGCATTTTTTTATAAACATATAAAGAGTAAGTAGTTGGCTGCGAGAAATTTGGATCTGTTATGGACCCAAAGGGAAATCTACATGCAGTCATGAAGGACATGGCTGGGGTATTAATGGAGCACTTTGTACTTGTCTTCACAAAATAAAAGTGCTTGATGTGAAGATTGCACTCAAAGAGGAAAGCAGAGTTATGGACGGGGTTATGATGGACAGAGAGGATATACTAAAAAGATTACCATTACTGAAAGCATGCAAGCCACCTAATCTAGATGGCATGCATCCTAGGTTACTGATTAGAAGCCAAGGAAGAAATAGCAGAGGCATAACTTGCAAGTTTTTAATCCTCATTCGACACAGTACGAGTGGAGGTCTAGAGGGTTGCTATTGTTGTACAACTATTCAAAAAAGAGGAGAGAGTAAACTAAAGAATTATAGGTCAGGCAGCCTAACAAGAGTGGTGGGAAATTTATTGGAAAAAATTATTGGGGGAAAAAATCTGAGATGTGGAAAGGCACTGATCAGTCTTTGTAAGTCAACATGGATCTGTTAAAGGCAAATCTTATCTGAATAACTTGATGAAATTCTTTCATCGGAACTGGATGAAATGTTAACTCTGCTTCTCTATCCATAGATGCTGCCAGACCTGCTGTGTATTTCCAACACTTTGTGTTTATGTTTCAGATTTCCAGCATCTGCAGTTTTTTTGCTTTTATATTGATTACATTAATTGATGACATATCAGATATGGTTGATAAAGTTGGTGAAGTAGATGCTGGAAGACATTTGACAGAGTGATACACAGGAGGTTTATCAGGAAGATCAAAGTCCGAGAATGTTGGGGGGTAAGTGTCAGAACATAGGAACTTGGGAACAGATGTAGGACATTTAGCCCCTTGTGCCTGGCCGACCATTCAATAAGATCATAACTGATCTGCAACCAAACTCTATATACCCGCCTTTGCACAAAATATCTTCATTCCTTTCAATAAAAAAAATCAACTTCAGTTTTAAAATTTACATGGATCTAGCATCCATTGCCAAGTGCATAAGCAAGTTCAAAATATTGACCACCGTATGTGTGTAGACGTGTTTCCCTAATTTTAAACCTGAAAAGTCTGGCTATTTTTTTTTTCACTGTGTTTCATCTTCCTGGACTCCTCAACCAGCAGAAATAGTATCATTTTATTTGTTCATGGGACGTGGGTGTCATTGGCTAGACCAGCATTTATGACCCATCCCTCATAGCCCATGAACTGAGTGCCTGATAGGGCATTTCAGAGGGCATTTAACAGTCAACCACATTGCTGTGAGTCTGGATTCACATGTAGGCTAGAACAGATAAGGACAGCAGATTGCCTTCCTTAAAGGACATTCATCAATCTGATGGATTTTTATAACAATCGACAATGTTTCATACTCACCATTAAACTACCTTCTTACTTCCAGATTTTTCAATTAAATGTATTCAAAATTCACCATGTGCTGTGGTGTAATTCAAGGTCATGGCTCTTGCGCACTAGCCTGGGCCTCAGCTTTGCTAGCCCAGTAACATTGCCACTATGCCACCAGCTCCCTGCAGCTGTTTACCTCTATCTACCTTATCTGTTTCTCTTATCTCGAAAACTTCGATCGAATCACCACTTCTAGATTCCAGGGAATTCACCTGTAGTTTGTGTAATTTCTCCTCGTAACTTAACCCTTGCACGCCAGGTATCATTCTGGTACTTCTGAGCTGCACTTGCTCCAAGGCAAATGTATCCTTCCGAAAGTGTGGTAACCAGAACTACACACTGTACTCCAGGTGTGGTCTACCCAGGGCTTTGGATAGCTTTATCAAGACTTCTACCCCCTTATATTCTAGTCATTTAGGTATAAAGGCCAGTCGCCTGTCAATCTTTTTTTTTACTTAATTCCTGTACCTGTTCGTGACATTTGAATGATCTTGATCTATGTACATGAACCCATAAGTCTCTTTAGACCCTCCAGTGTTCCGATATTTTCACACTTAAAAAGTAGCCCTTTTAGGTCCCAAGTGGATTATTTTACATTTTCCTACATTGAAAGCCATTTGACTCATTTTTGCCCATTCACTCAATCTATCGATATTTCTTTGTAATTTTGTTTCCATGTACACTGCTTGGCATGCTGCCTATCTTTGGATCATCAGCAATTTTTTGTATGTGGCTTTTTTGTCATTAATACATATGGGGAATGGCTGAGGGCCAACACAGGTCTTTCTGGAACATGACTCGTCACATCCTGTCAATAGGAGTGCCTGTCCATTATCTCTATTCTGTCTCCTGTCAGTAAGTCAATTGCCTAAGCAGGTCAACACTTTGTCTGCAATTCCATGAACTTCAACTTTAGCTAAAATTTTCATCTTAGGGAAGAGTTCAAAAGCCTTCTGGAAGCCCATGCAGGTACCATCTACAGACATCCCCCTGCTTTAATCAACTCTTCAGAAAACTCAATCAGGTTCGTAAGGAATGTCCTACCCTTTACCAATCCACGCTAGTTCTCTCTGAGCAACTGAAACACTTCAAGGTACTCCGTCAACAGCATGTGTTAGGCTAACTGGTGCTTCCTTCTCGGGTTTCCCTCTGTCACCTTTCTTAAAGAAATCTAAAAGTCTAGATGACAAGCAGTTGCTGAGACATTTGCTGTATTCAAAATATTCATTGTGACTTTCTGTGAGCAGAGCAGAGCTGATCAAAATGTTTTCCTGCAGCAACAAACTCTGCCCTCTACTCATACTTCAGGGTAAGAAAAGCAATCAACAAGCATACCCCCCTCGCTCTCTGTCTGAGGTTAGAGGATGTGAACGGGCTTTGCTGAATGGCGAGTCCCCAAGGGTATTGTCACGGTAATGTTACTGGACTAGCAATCCAACAGCCACCACTAATTTTCAGGAGGCATGAGTTAAAGATGAGAACTGTAACAACTGGGGGATTTTCAATCTTTGGCCTCCTTGTCTCGAGAGACAATGGGTAAGTGCCTAGAGGTGGTCAGTGATTGGTGGAGCAATTTAAATTCAACGAATTAATATATCTGGGATTAAAGTGTTAGTCTCATTAGTAATGAGCTTGAATCCACCGAATTGTTGTAAATACATATCTGGTTCACAAATGACCTTCAGAAGAGTAAACCTGCCGTCCATACCCATTCTGGCCAACATGTGGTTCCAGATTCACATCAATGTGCTTGATATTTAATTGCCCTCTGAAGTGGTCTGAAGTAGCCTAGTAAGACAGTAATTTGTATCAAACCACTATGGATAAATCAAACAAGAATGCAACCTGGAATCGGCCCAGGCACTGGAAATGACAAAAGCCTGCTCAGTTATCTCTGAAAAGTCCTCCTTACTAGTACTACCATATCTGGACCAGTGCCATAAGTGGAAGAGCTGTCCGACACTCTTGTCAAGCAACAGCCTGACACAGTTTTACTAACTGAAAGATAACTTGTAGTGTTATGTCCCAGACTCCTTCATTATAATTCCTGGGAACGTCCTGTCTCACTGATAAGATAGATCTACAAGAGCTTGCAGGTAGTGAGAGAACCAACAAGAGGGACAACCCACTTGAACTTATCCTCACCAACCTACCTACCTGCGGCAGATGCATCTGTCCAGAACAGTATTGATAAGAGTGACTACCGCACAGTCCTTGTGGAGGCGAAATCACTTCTTCACAGTGAGGACACCCTCCATCAAGTGATGTGGCACATACACGATGCTGAAAGGGATAGAATTAAACAGATCCAGCAGCTCAAAACTGGGCATCCATGAGGCACTGTGGGCAATCAGCAGCAGCAGAATTGCATTCTATCACAATCAGTAACCTCATTGCCCAGCATATCGCTCACTGTCAAATTACTATCAATCCAGGGGACCAACAGTGGTTCATTGAGGACTGGAGGACAGCACGCCAGAAGCAGCACCAAGTAACTCAGAATGAGGTGCCAACCTTGTGAAAATGCAACACAGGGCTATATGCATGCTAAACAGCAGAGGCAGCATGCAAGAGACAGAGCTAGGTGATCCCAGAACTAATAAATCTGATCGAATCTCTTCCATCTTGTCATATTTAGTCATGAACAAGTAAACGACCAACCGGAGGAGGAGGCTCCAAAAATATTATATTTATATTTACAGATACAGCACTGAAACAGGCCCTTCGGCCCACCAAGTCTATGCCGACCATCAACCACCCATTTATACTAATCCTACACTAATCCCATATTCCTGCCGCATCCCCACCTGTCCTTATATTCCCCTGCCACCTACCTATACTAGGGGAAATTTTATAATGGCCAATTTACCTATCAACCTGCAAGTCTTTGGCAGTGGGAGGAAACCGGAGCACCCGGCAAAAACCCACGCAGACACAGGGAGAACTTGCAAACTCCGCACAGGCAGTACCCAGAATTGAACCTGGGTCGCTGGAGCCATGAGGCCGCAGTGCTAACCACTGTGCCACTGTGCCGCCCAAAAATATGTCCGCACTCAATGTTGAGGGAGCCCGGCATGTTGGTGCAAAAGAATTTGCAACTATCTCGAGTCAGAACTGCCGAGAGTTTCATTTCCTCCTGAAGTCTCAGGCATCACAGATGTCAATCTACAGCCAGGTTGGTTCACTCCACATGATATCAAGAAACAGCTGAATGTACTGGATACAGGAAAGGCTTTGGGCCCTGACAACATGGTGGCTGTAATACTGAAGACTTGTGCCAGACCTAGTCGCCGCCCCCCCTTAAACAAGCTGTTCCAGTACAGCTACAACACTGGCACCTACCCAACTATATGGAGAATTGTCCAGCTGTGTCCTCTCCACAAATCCTTGGACAAATCCAATTTGGCCAATTCCTGCTTCATCAATCTACTGATCATCAGCAATGCGATGGATAGTGTCATCGACATTGCTATCCAGAAGCACTTAGCAACAACCTGTTCACCAATGATCAGTTTGGGTTTGGCCAGTGCCACTCAGTTCTAAGCCTCACTAATGCTTTGGTCCAAAAATGGACAAAAGTGCTGAATTCCAGAGGTGATGGGAGACTGAAAACCTTTGACATCAAGGGTGAATTTTACTGAGTGTGGCAGCAAGGAGCCCGAGCAAAATTGAAGTCAATAAGAATCGGGGGAAAACTGTTCATTGGTTGGGTTCATATATAGAACAAAGGAAGATGGCTGTGGTTGTTGGAGGACATCACTGCAGGACTTCCTCAGGGTGGTGTCCGAAGTCCAACCATGTTCAGGTCATTCATCAATGATCGTACTTGCAACATATGGTCAGAATTGTGAATGTTCACTGAAAGTTTCAGTGTTCATTACCTTTCACAACCCCTCAGATACTGAAGCAGTCCCTGTCCATATGCAGCAAGGCCGAGACAACTTTCAGGCTTGGGCTAATAAGTGGCAAGTGCCAGTCAATGACCACCTCCAACAAGAGAGAACCTAACCTTTTCCGCTTGACATTCAATGGAATGACCATTGCTGAGCTCCCACAAGCAACATCCTAGGGGACACAATTGGCCGGATAATTAACTGGATCAGCCACATAAAAACTGTGGTTACCAAAGCAGTTCAGAGGCTGGGATTTACGTGGCAAATAACTCACCTCCCGACTCTGCAAAACCTGTCCACTGTTTAAAGGCACACATCAGGAGTGTAATGGAACACTATCCACTTGCCTGGTTGAGTGCAGCTCCAATAATACCCAATCAGCTCGACACCTGATCAACACCCAATCCGGCACCTTAAATATTCACTCCCTCTACCATTAGTGCACAGTGGCAGCACTGTGCACCATATACAAGATGCACTGCAGCAATTCAACAAGACTACATCGAAAGCACCTTCCAAACCATGACCTTTACAACATCAATGAACAAGGGCAGCTGATACATGGGGTCACCACCAAATGCAAGTGCAGCTCCAAGTCACACAACATCCTGACTTGGAACTATGGGCTGAATTTTACCATCCTCCTGGCATCGGGGGTTGCAGTGAGTGAGGACCCGGAAATTGCCCACCATGGGCCTTGACACTGGGAAGGGTCTTCCCCATATTACCGACGGTGGCGAAGCCTTGTGACGGCCTGCCCGCCGTCTGACAACGGGCCCGAAATTTAAATATTCCAATAGATGCTAATGAAGGAATAAATACTTACCCCGTCAAACCAGCCACCCTGCTTCCATATTACAGCCAGTGGATGGCACCCCTGCGCTGTCCGATCCCTGATCAGTGAAGCATGGCGGAACACAGGAGGGGAGGCGGGACCAAGTAAGTTTTCTTGTTGGGTGGGGGAGCAGGGTAAACTACTGTGAATTGTGGAAGAGATGGTAGAAACGGGTTGAAGATTAAAGTTAATAAAGTTTGGAGGGGGATGGTCGGGATTGCAAGGTGTTTTTTTGGTGGAAGGCAGGAAATTAGTACATTGTTTAGCCATGGGAGCGGGGAGAGGGGCTTGATCCTTTCAAAAAAGTTATAACTTTAATTGTATCATGTAACTATCTTTTAAAAAAATTCTAGTCTAACGGAAGGGCTTGAAGCCCTTTAAAAATGACGCCGGCACCTGCGCAGTGGTGCTGAACACAGTTTCCGGGGATGGAGCATACGCCCCCTTCACATCATTGGGTGGCGGTCCACCCAGACTATTTAAATTATCCATCACGTGAACTATTGTGGCAGATCTGTGGAGTAAATCTCGCGCATGTGCCCCGCCATTTGTGAAGCTCACCGCCGAGCGACGAGCTTGTAAAATGCAACCCCATATCATTGTTTCTTCACTGCCATTGGGTCAAAAACCTGGAACTCTCTCCTTAACAGCACAGTGGGCATACCTACATAACATGGTGTGCAGTAGATGAAGGCGTCAGCTTACCATCATCTCCTAAAGGTAATTAGGGATGGGCAATAAATGCTGGCCTTGGCAGTGACGCTCATAACCCAAGAATGAATAAATATAAAACAATTTTCTTTGGCGCCAAATCTAATGTGGGCTACACAGAGGTATGAAAACAGCATCCAAACTGGTGTTCAGGATCCTCGTTTACTTGTCTCTACAGAATATTGCTACACTGATGTCTTTCTCTGCTTACACTCCCGACACCTCCACCAGAAGTCTGGACCACATTACAGTAGTTAACATTCAAGTTTCAGGCCATTCTAAACCTAACCTGTTCTGCATGTAGAGAATGTGATTGAATGCAAATTAACTTAAGGGCCGCTATCGAGGCTGTTCACACATATCAACACAATGTTGACCGTAAAGGAGACTGTTCATCCAGCACAACAGGGCGACTGTAAATGCAACTTTTCCTCCAGCACAACATCGGGGGCTTGTGTTAATGAGCTGTTCATTCAACTCAAAACCAGAGTTACTGTAAATGAGAAAGTTCATCCAGATGAACACAAGGGCTATTGCTAATGAAACTGTTCATCCAGGTTGACATTGGGACTGTTGTAAATGATATTGTGAATCCAGCTCAACAACAGTATTTTTGTTAATTCATTCAGCTCAGCAGCAGTGTTTTTGTAAATCTGAATTCTCATCTAGCAAAATAATTTACAATTTAATTTTTGAAGACATTTCACAAAGATATAATATAATTTTGTTTTGCCTACCCTTTCATAAATCTATTATATTACACACAAATCCTTGAATTAAATGTGGTTCATTAAATGAGTTTGTTCAGTGGAATGTAACTAACATCCTTGCTCACATTCCCTAGATGACTGATTAGTGGAGGCTCCTCTGCAGTATTAATAAGGGCTCCTTGAATAAATCTCCACAATCCACAGTCAGGATCCTGTGCCTGGTGGAACAGACATTCATGTTTCATACGAGAAATGGGATACCCTGCAATTTACCAGATTGACCTAATTTACTACCCTCTTCTTGCAGCCGTCGGTATTCCTGGTAAGACAGTGAAATGACATAGTTAAATTTTAATATCATCCTGTGCCTGTTCATCTTGTAAGTTCCCTGTTCTGTGGGATCAGCTAAGTGTGAAGTAATTCTGCTCTTTTATTAATGTGATTTTTATTTGTAGCAATGCCATTTCTACAATTTTCAAAATGACATTTCAAATAACAATATAATTTATGTTTTTACTGTGCAAAATAATCCAGAGAAGTGTCACTGATATCAGATCAGAAATAACATAATATTTTAATGTCTCTTTTTTTATTATACTTTCACAGGATGCGAGTGTCTTAGTTCGGCCAGCAGTTGTAGCCCATCCCTAATTGACCTTGAGAGGGTGGTGATGAGATGTTACTTGTATAACATGGGGATTTTAATAGTTATATTACTTTTTAACATTCTTTCATGTTTAAATCTAGTTTTACTGTAGAAGTATTGCTTGTTACTTAGACTTGATTCTAGCGTAGATTGTCTTTGTGGCTGGTTTAAGTGGATGGAAAAAAATGCTGATTTGCGTCCCTGGTGTGTGTGATCCTCCCACCAGATTTTCCATTCTGTGCTTTGCCCAGGTGGCGTGTCACACACAGATGGTAAGAAGAAAACTTAACCTCATTTTAACCAGCCAGGAATCCAGATCCAATTGTCACTGTTCTGGAAAATATCGATTTCACTTTATAAATGGGCTAACTTCAAGCCTGAAAACTTCTGGTGTACTTAGTACTGCCGTCCAGCTGAAGTTTATGGTTTAGGGAAAACTAAAGGGGTAAATTTTGATTTGAAGTGATATTGTGAAAGGAGAGATATGGAACCACATCCGGTTATCCGTTTCTCCTGATGTACCACTATGGCAGAAAGTTGAAATCAAACTCCTTCTGCTGCAGCAGGACATGAGAATTTGTATTCCATGTTATACAAACCATAACCCAACAGGGAGAAAGAGCAATCTAAAGTTTTTTTTTTATAGATACAGCACTGAAACAACACCAAGTCTGTGCCGACCAACAACCACCCATTTATACTAACCCGACAGTAATCCCATATTCCCTACCACCTACCTACACGAGGGTCAATTTACAACAGCCAATTTACCTATCACCTGCAAGTCTTTGGCTGTGGGAGGAAACCGGAGCACCCGGCGAAAACCCACGCGGTCACAGGGAGAACTTGCAAACTCCGCACAGGGAGTACCCAGAACTGAACCCGGATCCCTGGAGCTGTAAGGCTGCGGTGCTAACCACTGCGCCACTGTGCCACCCATGAATACCATATCCAATAGCACAAAACAGCGTTCTCCAAGTTGGGCAGACCATAGCCCGACAGGGCAAGAGAGCGCTCTGCAAGTTATAAAGATCATAGCCCAACGTGGCAGAGCTAATCAACTGATATTTAGTTTCAGAGGCTTTGGTTTCATATAAAATGCCAATTATATGTTTCACACTCTAAATTTCTCCAAAATAAAGCAATGCATTTTTACCGACGCACCTTGGCCTCCCATTTGAAATCAGCAACTTTAACCACATTTCAATTCATCCTGAACCATCATTTCCTATTTTTGACACAGATTTCCCAGCCCATCAAAGACGTTTATTTTTAAATTAAAATGCATATTTAGTTCAGAAGTAGAAATACTAGTTAAGAAATACTTGATCATCAACTTTAGATGGTTCTTCAACAAAATAAAAATGTTTTAGGACAGTCCCAAGATAAGTTTTAGATTTTCTGTTTCTTGCAGTTAACTTGGTCGCGATTGTGATCCTGTCCCGAGGGAAGTGCGGTCTCTCCAAATGCATCACTCGCTACCTGGTGGCCATGGCAGCGGCGGATCTGACAGTGGTTATCGTCCATGTGATATTACAACGGATTAATATCATGTATTTTCCAATTAGTTTCCTGTTTCTGACTCCGGTGTGTACTGTAAACTTTGTTGCATACATTGTAGCTGTAGACTGTTCTGTCTGGTTTACTGTCGCCTTTACTTTTGATCGCTTTGTAGCTATTTGCTGTCAGAAGCTACAATCAAAATATTGCACTGAGAAAGCAGCGACAGTGGCTATCATCACCGTGTCTGTGGTGAGCTGTCTGAGGACCATCCCCTTTTACTACATAAATGAACCTGCCTTTATAATTGACGACGTGCCATGGTACTGTGCTGCCACAGCTGATTATCTCACTTCTCCCTTGTGGAAGGCGTTTGAGTGGATCGACAGCAGCATAACCCCTCTACTACCTATCATTTTAATTCTGCTGTTCAATGCTCTGACCGTCAGGCATATTATAGCAGCAAATAGAGTTCGAAGAGGTCTCCGGAGAAATAGTGAGCATCACAATGATCCAGAGATGAAGAATCGGAGGAAATCCATGATTTTGCTTTTCACTATTTCAGCCAATTTCATACTGTTGTGGATGACATATGTTGTGCATTCGGTAAAATGGCCAGTGGTAAACTTTTTTTACACAGACAAATATTACAGTAGCCCGGTATATATAGCCCAACAAGTTGGGTTTATGCTGTTGTTTCTCAGTTCCTGCACAAACACTTGTATCTATGGATTGACGCAAAGGAAATTCAGAGAGGAGCTGAAGAATGGGGTGAGATATTTGTTTACACTGAATGGGAAATTATGTCAACCACATATAACTAGCATCAACCTGGAACAGGGATTATAGCTTTACTGTCTATTTCCTTGCATATTCTTGGAAACATTTGCAGGCAGGTGAATAGGTAAAGACTGAATATTTTCAATCAGAATTTATATAATCGTGTACAATAGACATATTAAAGATGAATTTTAATGTGGGCAAAAGAAAGTTATACTGTCGAAATGAACAACACCTGCACAACACGAAATATTCCGATGTTAATTTGGCTACTGAATTTGTAGAGTTAAAGCAAATGTTTACTCCCAAAATATATCACATATATCCCCATATAGAAGCAATAATACGAAAAGATGCTCCAGCACACACTACAATTAACGGATTCAACAACATGTGCAAACTTCTTTATTCCAGAACAAATTCACATTGTTAAAAGTGGTATAAATGGAGAAACAAAGTGTTCCCCACAAAAGACATCTATTTTCATGGCTGCAACCTTCATTCTCTCACTCCCTGACAGACTTTCATGATGTGGCTCCATAGTTGTTTTTCAAGTCCCAGGATCACATTTGTGAACATATCGGCTCCAAGAACAAAGAACAAAGAACAAAGATAATTACAGCACAGGAACAGGCCCTTCGGCCCTCCAAGCCTGCGCCGATCCAGATCCTCTCTCTAAACATGTCGCCTATTTTCTAAGGTTCTGTATCTCTTTTCTTCCTGCCCATTCATGTATCTGTCTAGATACATCTTAAAAGACTCCATCGTGCCCGCATCTACCACCTCCGCTGGCAATGCGTTCCAGGTGCCCACCACCCTCTGCGTAAAGAACTTTCCACGCATATCCCCCCTAAACATTTCCCCTTTCACTTTGAACTCGTGTCCTCTAGTAATTGAAACCCCCACTCTGGGAAAAAGCCTCTTGCTATCCACGCTGTCGATACCTCTCATGATTTTGTACACCTCAATCAGGTCCCCCCTCAACCTCCGTCTTTCTAATGAAAATAATCCTAATCTACTCAACCTCTCTTCATAGCTAGCGCCCTCCATACCAGGCAACATCCTGGTGAACCTCCTCTGCACCCTCTCCAAAGCATCCACATCCTTTTGATAATGTGGCGACCAGAACTGTACGCAGTATTCCAAATGTGGCCGAACCAAAGTCCTATACAACTGGGTCATACTGGACCACATGTAACCAGTCTCACTTTCCTCTAAGCATCCATTTCTCTAGGGTTACTTCTGCAGTGTAAAGCAGCCTCCTACCCCCACATATATTTGCCAATAACAATAACAGTCTTCTTCAAACCTGCTCCCCTGCCTCCTCTCTCTCACTCCCAAAATGTTGCGAATTATTTGCCACAAAACTTGGGAACATCCATTCATCTGCTTCTGTTGAAACCCATGTTCGCTTATCCACCTATTCCAGGCTCTCCCTGTACTGACCCTTCATTCAATGCTTTTTTTTTTTACCAATTTCTCTTGTATCTTCCCTTGTCCATGAAAGATACATTCTGCAGCATTCAGCCATTTCCACTCAATCAATAACCACTCAACTTCTGTTGCTGCCTCCAGTATTAGTTAAAACCTGATACTTGACACTTGCCTTTTGGCCCCTCCCATTCAAAACCGCTATTGTCAGGCTTTCCTCAAATGCCAATCGTAGAAGTTTGTGTTCTTCCTCATTACTTCCCAATGGTGAACCTCCCTTTCTCCTCCAACTCTCCTCAACATGTTGTTGCCTCAAAATCCATGTCCATTTTTCTAACAATGCTCTAATGAATCCCTTCAATCAATACAAAATTCACCACAACTGTGACCATTACTGTGGTGCATAATTATCTGCAACCTTAGAAACAGGGTTGACTGCACTATCCCCCTGAAATGCATCTCATCCATGGTCCAGCTCAGTGGCATTGTACTGGCATGGCTCTTTTTAGGCTGCCAATATCAGTTTCACTGTCTTCCTTCAAGTCATAGGAATATAAGAGCAGGGCTAAGTCATTTAGCCGCTCGTGCATATTCGGCCTTTCAATGAGAATGTGTCAGATTTGCGACCTAACTCCATGCACGCACTTTTCCCCCAACTCCTTTTATACCTTTGATTAACAAAAATCTAACAAACACAGATTTAAAATTAACAGTTGATTTCGCATCAATTACCATTTTCAGATGAAAGTTCCAAACTTCTAACATTTTTTTTGAAGAAGTGTTTCCTAATTTCACTTCTGAAAAGCGTGGTTCTAATTTTCAAACAATGTCGTGGAAAGCCCTGGACTCCCTAACCAGTGGAAATAGTTTATCACTATCTATCCTATTTGGTCCCCTTAATACATTAAACATGTTGATCAAAACGCCCCTTAAACTTCTAAATTGCAGGAAATGCAATATAGTTTGTGTATAATCTCCTGGTAAATTTACCGTTGAGTCCACCTATATTCCTGGTAAATCTATGCTGCAAGGCTAATGTATCCTGTCATGCGGCTTTGATATCTACTGCATTGTATTCTGGTCCTCAAGATATAATGGTCAGCATTCCATTAGACTTTATGATTGTTTTGTACCTGTTCATGTTCTCCAATTTTTTTTCACATTTCGGGCTCACCCTTTCCTACCTCGAATTCACTGATTCCATTTGTGAGGATAAACGACCAACAACTGCTCATTATAAGCCCAATAACTCCCACAGATACCTCGACTACAACTCCTTACACCTTCGTTCCAGTAAGGACTACATTCTATTCCCCCAGTATCTCTGTCTCCATCGCATCTGGTGTGATAATGCAAACTTCCAGACCAGCACTTCGGGTATGTCTATTTTTTTTCTTCAGCAAGCAATTGCACCCCCTCCCCCGCCACCATGGTTAACAGTGCCCATGACTGTTTACTGCCCATTTCCCACACTTCTGCACTCATCTCTTCCCCTCCATCCTGCCTATTTGGTTAGGGATAGGCAGGCAAAGTGACTATCAGCGCAAATCTTTAATGGCTTTTCCCCTACTGGCATTTGGAAGACAGAGGCCACAGCGAGCAAGGGAGGCGGTGGCGTAGTGGTATTATCACTGGACTAGTAACCCAGAGACCCAGGGTATTAATCTGGAGACATGGGTTCGAATCCCACCACAGCAGAAGGTGGAATTTGAATTTAATTAATAAATCTGGAATTAAAAACTAGTCTTATGATGGCCATGAAACCATTGTCGATTGTTGTAAAAACTCATCTGGTTCACTAATGTCCTTTCGGGAAGGAAATCTGCTGTCCTTACCTGGTCTGGCCTACATGTGACTGCAGACCCACAGCAATGTGGTTAACTCTTACATGCCCTCTGAAATGGCCGAGCAAGCCACTCAGTTGCACCTAACTGCTACGAAGTCAATAAAAATAAATGAAACTGGACAGACTACCTGGCATCGACGTAGGCACCGGAAACGACAACGGCAAACACAGCCCTGTCGACCCTGCAAAGTCCCCCTTACAAGTTTGGGAGAGCTGTCCCACAGACTAGTCAAACAACAGCCTGACATAGTCATACTCACGGAATCATACCTTGCAGACAATGTCCCAGACACTGCAATCACTATCCCTGAGTATGTCCTGTCCCACCGGCAGGACAGATCCAGCAGAGGTGGCAGGACAGTGGTCTACAGTAGGGAGGGAGTTGCCCTGGGAGTCCTCAACATCGACTCCATACCCCATGAAGTCTCATGGCATCAGACCAAACATGGGCAAGGTAACCTCCTACCGATCACCACATACTGCCCTCCCTTAGCTGAAGAGTCAGAACTCCTCCATGTTGAACATCACTTAGAGGAAGCACTGAAGGTGGCAAGGGCACAAAATGTACTCTGGGTGGGGGCTTCAATGTCCATCACCAAGAGTGGCTCGGTAGCACCACTGCTGGCCGAGTACGAAAGGACATAGCTGCGAGATTGGGTCTGCAGCAGTTGGTGGGGGAACCAACACGAGGGAAAAACATACTTGACCTCATCCTCACCAATCTGTCTGCCTCAGATGCTTCGGTCCATGACTGTATTGGTAGGAGTGACCACCACACAGTCCTCGTGGAGATGAAGTCCCGCCTTCACATTGAGGATACTGTCCATCGGGTTGTGTGGCACTATCACCGTGCTGAATGGGATAGATTTCAAACAGATCTAGCAATGCAAAACTGGGCATCCATGAGGTGCTGTTGGCCATCAGCAGCAGCAGAATTGGACTCAACCACAATCTGTAACCTCATGGCCTGGCATATCCCCCACTCTACCATTACCATCAAGCCAGGGGATCAACCCTGGTTCAATGAAGAGTGCAGGAGGGCATGCCAGGAGCAGCACCAGGCATACCTCAAAATGAGGTGTCAACCTGGTGAAGCTACAACCTAGGACTACTTGCATGCCAAACTGCATCAGCAGCATGCGATAGAGCTAAGCGATCCCATAACCAACGGATCAGATCTAAGCTGTGCAGTCCTGCCACATCCAGAAGTGAATGGTTGTGGACAATTAAACAACTAACTGGAGAAGGTGGCTCCACAAATATCCCCATCCTCAATGATGGGGGAGCCCAGCACATCAGTGCGAAAGATAAGGCAGAAGTATTTGCAACAATCTTCAACCAGACGTACCGAGTTGATGATCCATCTCGGCCTCCTCCTGAAACTCCCCTGCATTACAGATGCCAGACTTCAGCCAATTTGATTCACTTCGCGTGATATCAGGAAACGACTGAAGGCACTGGATACTGCAAAGGCTATGGGTCCTGACAATATTCCTGCAATAGTACTGAAGACCTGTGCTCCAGAACTTGCCGCACCCCTCGCCAAGCTGTTCCAGTATAACTACAACACTGGCATCTACCCTGCAATGTGGAAAATTGCCCAGGTATGTCCTGTACACAAAAAGCAGGACAAGTCCAACCTGGCCAATTACCGTCCCATCAGTCTACTCTCAACCATCAGTAAAGTGATGGAAAGTGTCATCAGCAGTGCCATCAAGCAGCACTTGCTTCGCAATAACCTGCTCAGTGATGCTCAGTTTGAGTTCTGCCAGGGCCACTCAGCTCCTGACCTCATTACAGCCTTGGTTCAAACATGGACAAAAGAGCTGAACTCAAGAGGTGAGGTGAGAGTGACTGCCTTGACATCAAGGCAGCATTTGACCGCGTATGGCATCAAGGAGCCCTGGCAAAACTGGAGTCAATGGGAATCAGGGGGAAAACTCTCTGCTGGTTGGAGTTATACCTAACAAAAAGAAAGATGGTTGTGGTTGTTGGAGGTCAATCATCTGAGGTCCAGGACATCACTACAGGAGTTCATCAGGGTAGTGTCCTAGGCCCAACCATCTTCAGCTGCTTCATCAATGACCTTCCTTCAATCATAAGGTCAGAAGTGGGGATGTTCGTTGATGATGGCACAATGTTCAGCACCATTCATGACTCCTCAAATACTGAAGCAGTCCATGCAGAAATGCAACAAGACCTGGACAATATCCTGGCTTGGGCTGATAAGTGGCAAGTAACATTTGTGCCACACAAGTGCCAGGCAATGACCATCCCAACAAGAGAGAATCTAACCATCTCCCCTTGACATTCAATGACATTACCATCGCTGAATCCCCCACTATCAACATCCTAGGGGCGACCATTGACCAGAAACTGAACCGGAGTAGCCATATAAATACAGTGGCTACAAGAGCAGGTCAGAGACTAGGAATCCTGCGGTCTGTAACACACCTCCTGACTCCCCAAAGCCTGTCTACCATCTACAAAGCACAAGTCAGGAGTGTGATGGAATACTCTCCACTTTCCTGGATGGCTGCAGCTCCAACAACACTCAAGAAGCTCGACACCATCCAGAACAAAGCAGCCTGTTTGATTGGCACACCATGCAAAACATTCACTCCCTACACCACAGACGCACAGTGGCAGCAGTGTGAACCATCTACAAGATGCACTTCAACAACGCACCAAGGCTCCTTAGACAGCACCTTGATAACCCGCGACCTCTACCACCTCGAGGGACAAGGGCAGCAGTTGCACGGGAACATCACCACCTGCAAGTTTCCCTTCAATTCACACACCATTCTGACTTGGAACGATATCGCTGTTCCTTCACTGTCGCTGGATCAAAATCCTGGAACTCCCTTCCTAACGGCACTGGGATGTACCTACCTCACATGGACTACAGCGGTTCAGAAGGCAGCTCACCACCACCTTCTCAAGGGCAATTAGGGATGGGCAATAAATGCTGGCCTGGCCAGTGATGCCCACATCCCATGAATGAATTTTAAAAAAGTACAGCTTGCTGTGTGCATCGCACTCCCACCAAAGTAACTGATTTTCTATTCGCTCTTTGGGAGCGTGGCTCCAAATCATGACCCAGGTCATTCTCGTGTCAGGATGCTAGACCCATCCACAAAGACCTGCAGTGAGTCAGGTATAGGGTGGGTACCAAATGACCCTTCATCCTATTCTGGTGTCACCAAAGTGCACTCGTGCGGTTTTTCTGGCATCAGAAGCCCTGCTGCTAAATCCAAGGGGGTGGCAGTATGCTTGACAATCAGATTGTGAATTTACAGCATTAATGTCCAATGTGCAAACCTGTTCCTGGATACCAGTCCATCATCCAACAATCCAGGCAGTAACAGCTCAATACGAGTGTGAGCAATGAGGAAGACCACCTCATTCAAACCAGTAATGTATATGAGCTTGTTGGTGGCCAATATCCAGCCAGTATGTATCGCTCATATACATTATACGTCCTTCCACTCATGCAGTCGCACGAGTATACCAAAGCAACCAGTATCCCGTGTCTTTCCTTGACTAGGATGGCTGACAGGGATACATCATTGGGAGCTACCTCCTGGGAGAAGGATCTTTGTGTTTCCAGAGTCTTTGATGCTGGTGTACCTGTGCTGGTCGGTTTAACCACTACCACTGCTTGTTACTGCAAGAGACAACTTTCCCAGCGAGTGCCTTTCTGAAGTAATGCATACAAGGGGGCGCGGGGGTGCAAAGTCCTCAATAAACATCATATGGTATCCTATCAACCCGGCGAATCGTCGCAATGATGGGACATCAAAAGGTATCCGGATGCTCTTAACAGCATTTATCTTATCCTCAACAATTCATCTACATCAATGCAATAGGATAATGTCAGATTGATTACATTAGGACGCGCTAATTGTGTCATTTTGGGATTTAATTACAGACCACTCTGAGTTATTAATGTCAACAATGCTTCCAGCAGTTCCATATGTTCCTGCATTGAGTCCATGTGGAGTCGGATATCAATCATTAACTGGACTAGGTCGTCCTCCGTAATAAAATGCACTAATTGGTCTTGTAAGATTTGGAGAAATATGCAAGGGGAATTGTGGAAGCCCTGAGGTAGGTATGTCCACATGTACAGTTTGCAATGTGGTAGGTATGTTCATGTGTACAGTTGACCCTGTGGTAGGTATGTCCAGGTGTACTGTTGACCCTATGGTAGGTATGCCGAAGTGTACTGCTGACACTGTGGTAGATAAGTCCACGTGTGCTGTTGACTCTTGGTAGGTATGTCCACCTGCACTGTTGATGCTGTGGTAGGTACGTCCACGGGTACTGTTGACCCTGTGGTAGGTATGTCCACGTGTACGTTTGACCCTGTGGGAGGCATTTCCAACTGTACTGTTGACACTGTGGTAGTTATGTCCTCTTGTACTGTTGTCACTGTGGGAGGTTTGTCCACCTGTACTGTTGACCCTTTGGTAGGGATGTACACATGTATGTTTGACCCTGTGGGAGGCATGTCCAACTGTACTGTTGACCTTGTGGTAGCTATGTACACTTGTACTATTGTCACTGTGGTAGCTATGCCCACCTGTACTGCTGAAAATGTGGTAGTTTTATTTACCTGTACTGTTGACCCTGTAGTAGGTACGTCCACGTCTACTGTTAACCCTGTGCTAGGTATGTCCATGGGTACTGTTGGCCCTCTGGAAGGTATGTCCACCTGGACTGTTGGCCCTGTGATAGGTATGTCCACGTCTACTGTTAACCCTGTGCTAGGTATGTCCATGGGTACTGTTGGCCCTCTGGAAGGTATGTCCACCTGTACTGTTGGCCCTGTGGTAGGTATGTCCACGTGCACTGTTGACACTGTGGTAGGTATGTCCACATGTACTGTTTGCACTGTGGTAGGTACTTCCACGTGTATTGTTGACCCTGTGGTACAAACTGTGTGGTATTACTTTAATATAGAAAAGTCATAACAGATGAAACTGTCTGCTGGACAATGGCGGAGGAGTGTTGCCACCACCGCCCGGTAAACAGGACCTGGAACAAGCAGTGATCAGCAGCCACCAGCCTCTCAATCCAGTGCCGGAGATGAGGGGTGGGAGTGGGGAGTAGGTATGTCCACCTGCACTTTTGACCCTGTGGTAGGTATGCCCACCTGAAGACATTTCACAGAGATATAATATGATTTTGTTTTGCCTACCCTTTCATAAATCTATTATAACACACAAATCCTTGAATTAAATGTGGTTCATTAAATGAGTTTGTTCAGTGGAATGTAACTAACATCCTTGCTCACATTCCCTAGATGACTGATTCAGTGGAGGATCCTCTGCAGTATTAATAAGGGCTCCTTGAATAAATCTCCACAATCCACAGTCAGGTTCCTGTGCCTGGTGGAACAGACATTCGTGTTTCACATGAGAAATGGGATACCCTGTAATTTACCAGATTGACCTAATTTACTACCCTCTTCTTGCAGCCGTCAGTATTCCTGGTAAGACAGTGAAATGACACAGTTAAATTTTAATATCATCGTGTGCCTGTTCATCTTATAGGTTCCATGTTCTGTGGGATCAGCTAAGTGTGAAGTAGTTCTGCTGTTTTATTCATGTGATTTTTATTTGTAGCAATACCATTTCTACAATTTTCAAAATGACATTTAAACAACGCTACCATTTATTTTTTTACTGTGCAAAATAATCCAGAGAAGTGTCACTGATATCAGATCAGAAATAACATAATATTTTAATGTCTCTTTCTTTTTATTATACTTCCACAGGATGTGAGTGTCGTTAGCTAGGCCAGCATTTAGAGCCGATCCCTAATTGACCTTGAGAAGGTGGTGATGAGATGTTACCCGTGTAATGTGGGGATTTTAATAGTTATTACTTTTTTAAATTCTTTCATGTTTAAATCTGGTTTTAACAGAACAAAGAACAGTACAGCACAGGAACAGGCCATTCGGCCCTCCAAATCTGCGCCGATCTTGATGAGAGCGCTCTGCAAGTTTTAAAGACCATAGCCCAATGTAGCAGAGCTGATCGACTGATATTTAGTTTCAAAGGCACTGGGTCCAGATAAAAAGCTAATTATGTGTTTCATACTCTAAATTTCTCCAAAATAAAGCAATGCATTTTTGCCGTCGCACCATTTGATATCAGCAACTTTAACCACATTTCCATTCATCCTGAACCATCATTTCCTATTTTTGACACAGATTTCCCAGCCCATCAAAGACGTTTATTTTTAAATTAAAATGCATATTTAGTTCAGGAGTAGAAATACTAGTTAAGAAATACTTCATCATCGACTTTCGATGGTTCTTCAACAAAAAAAAAATGTTTTAGGACAGCCCCAAGATAAGTTTTAGATTTTCTGTTTCTTGCAGTTAACTTGGTCGCGATTGTGATCCTGTCCCGAGGGAAGTGCGGTCTCTCCAAATGCATCACTCGCTACCTGGTGGCCATGGCAGCGGCAGATCTGACAGTGGTTATCATCCATGTGATATTACAACGGATTAATATCATGTATTTTCCAATTAGTTTCCTGTTTCTGACTCCGGTGTGTACTGTAAACCTGGTTGCATACATTGTAGCTGTAGACTGTTCTGTCTGGTTTACTGTCGCCTTCACTTTTGATCGCTTTGTAGCTATTTGCTGTCAGAAGCTACAATCAAAATATTGCACTGAGAAAGCAGCGACAGTGGCTATCATCACCGTGTTTGTGGTGAGCTGTCTGAGGACCATCCCCTTTTACTACATAAATGAACCTGCCTTTATAATTGACGACGTGCCATGGTACTGTGCTGCCACAGCTGATTATCTCACTTCTCCCTTGTGGAAGGCGTTTGAGTGGATCGACAGCAGCATAACCCCTCTACTACCTATCATTTTAATTCTGCTGTTCAATGCTCTGACCGTCAGGCATATTATAGCAGCAAATAGAGTTCGAAGGGGTCTCCGGAGAAATAGTGAGCATCACAATGATCGAGAGATGAAGAATCGGAGGAAATCCATGATTTTGCTTTTCACAATTTCAGCCAATTTCATACTGTTGTGGATGACATATGTTGTGCATTCGGTAAAATGGCCAGTGATAAACTTTATTTACACAGACAAATATTACAGTAGCCCGGTATATATAGCCCAACAAGTTGGGTTTATGCTGTTGTTTCTCAGTTCTTGCACAAACACTTGTATCTATGGATTGACGCAAAGGAAATTCAGAGAGGAGCTGAAGAATGGGGTGAGATATTTGTTTACACTGAATGGGAAATTATGTCAACAAGATGTAACTATGATCAACCTGGAACAGGGATTATAGCTTTACTGTCTATTTCCTTGTATATTCTGGAAACATTCGTAGGCAGGTGAAGAGCAAATAAAGACTGAATATTTTCAACGAGAATTTATATAATCGTGTACAATAGACATATTAAAGATGAATTTTAATGTGGGCAAAAGAAAATTATACTGTAGAAATGAACAACACCTGCACAACACGAAATATTCCGATGTTAATTTGGCTACTGAAATTGTAGAGTTAAAGCAAATGTTTACTCCCAAAATATATCACATATATCCCCATATAGAAGCAACAATACTAAAAGATGTTCCAGCACACACTACAATTAACGGCTTCAACAACACGTGCAAACTTCTTTATTCCAGAACAAATTCACATTGTTAAAAGTGGTAAAAATGGAGAAACAAAGTGTTCCTCACAAAAGACATCTATTTTCATCGTTGGTACCTTTACTCTCTCACTCCCTGACAGACTTTCATGATGTGGCTCCATAGTTGTTTTTCAAGTCCCAGGATCACATTTTTGAGCATATTGGCTCCACAACTGGGTCATACTGGACCAATGTAACCAGTCTCACTTTCCTCTAAGCATCCATTTCTCTAGGGTTACTTCTGCAGTGCAAAGCAACCCCCGCCCCCACATATATTTACCAATAACAACAGTCTTCTTAAAACCTGCTCCCCGCCTCCTCTCCCTCACTCCAAATATTTTGTGAATTATGTGACCATTACTGTGGTGCATAATTATCTGCAACCTTAGAAACGGGGTTGACTGCACTATCCCCCTGAAATGTATCTCATCCATGGTCCAGCTCAGTGGCATTGTACTGACATGGTTCTTTTCAGGCTGCCAATATTAGTTTCACTGTCTTCCTTTAAGTCATAGGGATATAGGAGCAGGGCTAAGTCATTTAGCTGCTCAGGCATGTTCAGCCTTTCAATGAGAGTGTGTCAGATTTGCTGCCTAACTCCATGCACGTGCCTTTCCACCAATTCCCTTTATACGTTTGGTTAACAAAAATCTATCAAACACAGATTTAAAATTAACAGTTGATTTCGCATCATTTACCATTTTCAGATGAAAGTTCCAAACTTCTAGCATTACTTTTTTTGAAGAAGTGTTTCCTAATTTCACTTCTGAAAAGCGTGGTTCTAATGTTCAAACAAAGTCGCCGAAATCCCTGGACTTCCTAACCAGTGGAAATAGTTTATCACTATCTATCCTATTTGGTCCCCTTAATACATTAAACATGTTGATCAAAACGCCCCTTAAACTTCTAAATTGCAGGAAATGCAAATATAGTTTGTGTATAATCTCCTGGTAAATTAACCGTTGAGTCCACCTATATTCCTGGTAAATCTATGCTGCAAGGCTAATGTATCCTTTCATGCAGCTTTGATATCTACTGCATTGTATTCTGGTCCTCAAGATATAATGGTCAGCATTCCATTAGACTTTATGATTGTTTTGTACCTGTTCATGTTATCCAATTTCCAGCCTTCTTTCACCTTCATATTTCCGACTCAACCTTTCCTTCCTCGACTTCACTGATTCCATTTCTGAGGATAAACGACCAATAACTGCTCATTATAAGCCCACTGACTCCGACAGATACCTCCACTACAGCTCCTTACACCTTTGTTCCAGCAAGGACTACATTCTATTCCCCCAGTATCTCTGTTTCCATCGCATCTGGTGTGATAATGCAAACTTCCACTTCGGATATGTCTACTTTTTTTCTTCAACAGGCAATTGCACCCCCTCCCCCGCCACCATGGTTAACAGTGCCCATGACCGTTTTCTGCCCATTTCCCACACTTCTGCTCTCCCCTCTTCCTCTCCATCCTGAAACCAAAATTTGTTTCACCTTGCCCGCAACTTCCACTGTATTCAATGGATCATCCTCCAACATTTCTGCCACATCCAGCATGATACCAGTGTCAAACACCACCCGCCTTTCCCCTTCCCTTTCAGCATTCTGAAGGGAACCATTCCCTCCATGACACCCTGGTCCACTCCTCAGTTACACCCAACATACCGTCCCCTTCTGACAGCAACCTCCCATGCAAGTGCAGGAGATGCAACACCTGCACCTTTACCTCCTCTCTCAACAACATCCAACGCCATAAACAGTCCTTGCTGTTGAAACAGTGATTTACATGTACTTCTTTCAATTTACTATACAGTATTCACTGTTTGCAATGTGGTTATCTCCACATTGGAGACTCCATTGCAGAACACCTCAGTTCAATCCTCAAGCATGACCCCGAGCTTCCGCTGGTCTGCCATTTTATTCATCCGCCTTGCTTCATGTTGACCTCTGTCCTTGGGTTGCTGCAGTGTTCTAATGATGTTCAATGGAGGCTCAAGGAACAGCAGCTCATCTTTCATTGGCACTTAGCAGCCATTCGGAGTCAATATTGAGTTCAACAATTTCAAAACATAATCGCTGTCCCTTCTTGTTTCCTTTTCTTTGTTTTGGTCTTAATGTTGTTTTCCCCCCCCCTGTTTTTGATTTTGGACAGCAGTTGTTCATTATTCCGTCATTGACACATCATCTGGACATACTTATTTTTTGCTTGTCATATTATAACTCCCTTTGGCCTTGCTACACCAAATCTATTGTCGTGCGTCTTTCACCCTATTGCAGAAATTTGCATTTGTTCTTTTGCAACCCTCCCCCATTTCACCTCCTTAAAATCAATTACATTTCTAACTTTTTCCCAGTTCCAATGAAAGGCCTGAAACTTTAACTTTGTTGTTCCTCCCACAAATGCTGCCTGACCTGCTGAGAATATCCAGCATTTTCTGTTTCTACTTCATTTCAGGTGAATCGTTTTTAACTAACTTGCTTGAGTTTCATTAGTGAGGTAATTAAGGGTTGATAATGTTGATAAGGTCTACTGACAATTTGTCTTCCAGAAATCATTCAACTGTATTCAACACTAATGATCTGCTGCTTGGGGAATCCATATGTTTCTGTAGTGAGAAGCAAAAGTTGGTCCCAAACTTTAGCATCCTAACTGCCTCACTAATACAGGCAAAGGTGATATGGACCGAGGTGTGCCAGGAGGCATTTAAAAAAATTGAAAGCCATCTTTGTGAATGAGCCCGTATTAGCTCCCCCAGACTTCAACAAACTTTTAAGTATGAATGTGCGAGTGAATGAAAACTTCTTTACTTCTCTATTTCTTTTTTTTAATGGAAAAGGTGTGAAGTACAAAACTGAAATAGAATTCATTTTACCCTGAGAGATAAAGGTGTCATGCATGGATGCGCACCCCCTTTGTAAATTGTATTTTTGTACATTTAAGTATGAATTTCAACTGCCATTTTATCCATCATGTTTAAGTTTGTGCTGCAGTGTTCCGATTGCCAAAATGGAGGAGAGAGATGCTGTGGTTCAGCTTGTCCGCGAGCCACAATATCCAACCTGCTGAATTTGAAACTGCAACAATTGAAGCTGCAGCTTATTCTGCCATGTGCTGCTGAGAGTCACTTCTTTCTGAAACTTTTCACTGAGAGCTCTCTGCTGGAAGCAGAACTGTCTTCAAACTTCATTGACTTCTTTCTCTAAGGTCTTTTCAACAAGAAACATTTTTTTTTTTCAAAAGAGCCACACTTTGAAAAATCCAGCAAGAAAAAAAAAATCAAGAAGAAAATCTGCAAGAACACTGACGTCAGCCAAACCCAGCTACTTCAATTTACCTTTGAGAGTAATAAGAAAAGAAGTTTGTAAGATAATAAATAGTTCCAACAGCTCCTCCCCAGTTTGGCATTTCTAATCGCTGACAGCTAATCTTTGGATTCTTTTGGATAACTGTGACGGACTTTAGTTTTAACTGAAGTCATATTAGCTAGTAGTTAAGATAGGTTTCTACTTAGTAAATGTACTTGCCATTTTTATGCCTTTAAGCTTTCCCTGAAAGATGTAAGTGTGTGTGGCGAAGATAAACCCCTTCCCGAGTTTAGCAGTGTGTAAATAAATCCTAATTCGTTGTTTTGACTTTAAAAACTGTGTTGTTGATGTGGTGATTTATTATTAGAGTTTAACACCAATCGATTTACAGACAGGTGGTTGAAAAATCAGGGAAATTTGTTCAGGAAAAGAAAAGGGATTAACTACCTGTTTGTAACACCACATTTTTGGGCTATTCTCTGTGTTAGGCCCTCTTCCCTGTGATGTCCACTGGAAACATGGGTCCATTGGACAATTTCAGCCCGGAGAGGCTCTGGGCTGACCAACCAGTTTTGGAACCATAGTTCTTGATTTTGTTCCCTTGTGATGTCCATCCTGTTTTGGGGCAGCCTGGCGGCCATGGTACTGTGCCATTCATGTCCTTGATCTGCATCTCCACCAACATCAGGTTATTCTAACCGGTGGTCTGCAGTGGAGTAACGGAAGCCTTAACGATGGTCAGGGCTGCCCAGTCCTCCCCAGTCCTCCCCAGTCTCTCAGAAACCTCTGGCCACTTCAACGACCTTTCAGCTCTCATCTGTCCAGAGGGTATTTTTCCAACGTGCTTTAATCTTCACTATGGCCATGGGATGATGCTGCTCCCTCACTTGGCTAAAGATGTATTGCAGTTATCCAGTTTTGAGGAGGTGCTTTACCATCTGCAGAAGCAAAGCTTCTCTTTTCAGAGTTGGATGGATATTCGGTTAGGGATAGGCAGGTAAAGTGACGATCAGAGCATATCGTTAATGGCTTTTCCCCTACTGGCATTTGGAAGACAGAGGCCACAGCGGCCAGTGCAGCTTGCTGTGCGCATCGCGCTCCCACCAATGTAACTGATTTTTCTCTTCCCTCTTTGGGAGCATAGCTCCAAATCATGACCCAGGACTTTCTGGTGGACGGATGCTAGACCCATCCACAAAGACCTGCAATGGGTCAGGTATAGGGTGGGTACCAAATGACCCTTCATCCTACTCTGGTGTCACCAAAGTGCACTTGAGCGGTTTATCTGGCATCAGAGGCCCAGCTGCTAAATACAAGGGGGGTGGCAGTATGCTTGACTATCAGATTGTGAATTTGCAGACTTAATGTCCAACCTGCAATCCTGTTCTGGATACCAGTCCACCATCCAACAATCCAAGCAGTAACAGCTCAGTGCGAGTGTGAGCAATGAGGAAGACCACCTCATTCAAACCAGTAATGTATATGAGCTTGTTGGTGCCAATACACAGCCAGTAGGTATCGCTCATATACATTATATGTCCTTCCACTCATGCAGTCGCAGGAGTATACCAAAGCAACCAGTAACCCATGTCTTTCCTTAACTACGATGGCTGACAGGGATGCATCATTGGGAGCTACCTCCTGGGAGAAGGATTTCCCTGTTTCCAGAGTCTTTGATGCTGGTGCACCTGCTTGTTACTGCAAGAGACAATGTTCCCAGCGAGTGCCTTTCTGAAGTAATGCATACAAGGGGGCGCGGGGGTGCAAAGTCCTCAATAAACATCATATGGTATCCTATCAACCCGGGGAATCTTTGCAATGATGGGACATCAAAAGGCATCCGGATACTCTTTACGGCATTTATCTTATCCTCAACAATTCTTCCATATCAATGCAATAGGATAAGGTCAGATTGATTACATTAGGATGTAGTAATTGTGTCTTTTTGGGATTTAATTACAGACCACTCTGAGTTATTAATGTCAACAATGCTTCCAGCAGTTCCATATGTTCCTGCATGTAGTCCATGTGGAGTAGGATATCAATCATTAACTGGACTAGGTCGTCCTCTATGAAAAATGCACGAATTGGTCTTGTAACATTTGGTGAAATATGCAAGGGGAATTGTGAAGGCCATGTGGTAGGTATGTCCACATGTACTGTTTGCAATGTAGTAGGTATGTTCATGTGTACTATTGACCCTGTGGTAGATATGTCCACGTCTACTGTTGACCCCGTAATAGGTATGTCCACCTGTACTGTTGATCCTCTGGTAGGTATGTCCACCTGTACTGTTGACCTTGTGGTACCTATGTCCATATATACTGTTGACCCTGTGGTAGGTATGTCCACGTGTACTGTTGATCCTCTGGTAGGTATGGCCATATGTATTGTTGACCCTGTGATATGTATGTCCACCTGTACTGTTGTCCCTGTGGTTGGTATGTCCATATGTACTGTTGACCCGGTGGTATGCAGGTCCACCTGTACTGATGACACTGTGGTAGGTATTTGCACCTGTACTATTGACCTGTGGTAGGTATGTCCACGTGTACTATTGACCCTCTAGTTGGTATGTCCCCGTGTACTGATGTCCCTGTGTATAGGTATGTCCACGTGTACTGTTGACCCTGTAGTTGGTATGTCCCTGTGTACTGATGTCCCTGTGGTAGGTATGTCCACGTGTACTATTGACCCTCTAGTTGGTATGTCCCCGTGTACTGATGTCCCTGTGTATAGGTATGTCCACGTGTACTGTTGACCCTCTAGTTGGTATGTCCCCGTGTACTGATGTCCCTGTGGTAGGTATGGCCACCTGTACTGTTGAGCCTGTGGTATGTATGTGCACATGTACTGTTCGCCCTATGGTAGCTATTTCCCCGTGCACTGATGTCCCTGTGTATAGGTATATCCACGTGTACTGTTGAACCTGTGGCAGGTATGTCCATGTGTACTGTTGACCCTGTTGTAGTTATGTGCACCTGTACTGTCATACCTGTGGTAGGTATATCCACGTGTACTGTTGGCCCTGTGGTAGGCATGTCCACGTGCACTGTTTTCCCTGTGGTAGGTATGTCCACGTGTATTGTTTTCCCTGTGGTAGGTTGTCCATGTGCACTGTCGACCCTGTGGTAGGTTTGTCCACGTGTACTGTTGGCCATGTGGTTGTTATGTCCACCTGTACTGTTGACCCTGTGTTAGGTATGTCCACATGTACTGTTGGCTGTGTGTTTGTTATGTACACCTGTACTGTTGACCCTGTGTTAGGTATGTCCACATGTACTGTTGGCCATGTGGTTGTTATGTCCACCTGTACTGTTGACCCTGTGTTAGATATGTCCACGTGTACTGTTGGCTGTGTGGTTGTTATGTACACCTGTACTGTTGACCCTCTGGTAGGTATTTCCTCGTGTATTGTTGGCCCTGTGGTAGGTATGTCCACGAGTAGTTTTGACCCTGTGGTAGATATGTGCACGAGTAGTTTTGACCCTCTATTAGGTATGTCCACGTATACTGTTGCCCCTCTGGTAGGTATGTCCACACGTACTGTGGACCCTGTGGTAGGTGAGTCCATGTGTTCTGTTGTTCCTGTGGTAGGTATGTCTACGTGTGCTGTTGACCTGTGGTAGGTATGTCCACGTTTACTGTTGACCCTGTTGCAGGTATGTCCACGTTTACTGTTGACCCTGTGGTAGGTATGTCCACGGTTACTGTTGACCCTGTGGTAGGTATGTCCACGTGTACTGTTGACCCTGTGGTAGGTATGTCCACGTTTACTATTGACCCTGTGGTAGGTATGTCCACGTGTACTGTTGGCCCTGTGGTAGGTATGTCCACGTTTACTGTTGACCCTGTGGTAGGTATGTCCACGTTTACTGTTGACCCTGTGGTAGGTATGTCCACGTTTACTATTGACCCTGTGGTAGGTATGTCCACGTTTACTGTTGACCCTGTGGTAGGTATGTCCACGGTTACTGTTGACCCTGTGGTAGGTATGTCCACGTTTACTATTGACCCTGTGGTAGGTATGTCCACGTGTACTGTTGGCCCTGTGGTAGGTATGTCCACGTTTACTGTTGACCCTGTGGTAGGTATGTCCACGTGTACTGTTGGCCCTGTGGTAGGTATGTCCACGTTTACTGTTGACCCTGTGGTAGGTATGTCCACGTTTACTGTTGACCCTGTGGTAGGTATGTCCACGTTTACTGTTGACCCTGTGGTAGGTATGTCCACGTGTACTGTTGGCCCTGTGGTAGGTATGTCCACGTTTACTGTTGACCCTGTGGTAGGTATGTCCACGTTTACTGTTGACCCTGTGGTAGGTATGTCCACGTTTACTATTGACCCTGTGGTAGGTATGTCCACGTTTACTGTTGACCCTGTGGTAAGTATGTCCACGTTTACTATTGGCCCTGCAGGGTTAATATGTATTTATATTGTCATACTTATTTGAGGTGGATGGTCCAAAAGCAATTTGAGACTGTGAAGATCTTTGATGTGGCTGAGGTAACACATTTGAACCTCAGCGAAGAGGCAACTGTTGGTGCTACGGCTGAGTAATGATGACTGACTTCTCTGTAATTAACCATCAACCACCAGGACCTGTCAAGTTTCTGGACTGTCCAGATGGGGGAATTACAGGCACTGACTGTCTTGTGTAATTCTCCCTGGATTACACTGATGCTTCCATTGTGCTGGTTAATATCTGCTACTCGCACCTTGACATGGGATGTAGCCAATATATCTGCTATATTTGCTCCTTGCATTGTTCTGAGTAATCTCTGTTAACCCAAATCCAAATTCTAATAATCAAATTAAGTTTGGAACTCAGACAATTTCCAACATTCCTCCCTCATGAACCTTTTTTTTAAACTCTGGATCATATTTTTTTCTATACAGCTCTCAGCCTGATCACCTTGAACATACAAACATACAAATTTCCCCCGCACCAACCCATCTACTAATAATTTTATAGAACTAATAATTCTGTGTGAGTGATGTATGGTCATAGGGACCCTCCAAAAGGCCCCCATAAGTAGTCAGGGCATGTCGGACCTGCAGCTGATCCTCCAACCAGTGACACACGTCGCCCAGATGTATCCAAGGAATAATGACAGTGGTAGTCAACACAACTGGAACAATTAAGTAAACATAAGAAAGCAAACAAGCCCAGATGGATTGCTTCACTGTTTATACCAGTTCCCACCATCTGTGGTCTCTTAAGGTTTTGATTCCTTTCTCGATTTATTTGTTATCCTGCTGCATATGAAACAAATGGTCTTGTGAGATAGTTGTACATTGAAAGATTGACCTTCAATTAACAAAGAACAGTACAGCACAGGAACAGGCCATTCGGCCCTCCAAGGCTGCGCCGATCTTGATGCCTGCCTAAACTAACACCTTCTGCACTTCCGGGACCCATATCCCTCTATTCCATTTCTATTCATGTATTTGTCAAGATGTCTCTTAAACGTCGCGATCGTATCTGCTTCCACCACCTCCCCTGGCAGCAAGTTCCAGGCACTCACCACCCTCTGTGTAAAAAAACTTGCCTCGCACTTCCCCTCTAAACTTTGCCCCTCGCACCTTAAACCTATGTCCCCTAGTAACTGACACTTCCACCCTGGGAAAAGGCTTCTGACTATCCACTCTGTCCATGCCGCTCATAACTTTGTCAACCTCTATCATGTCGCCCCTCCACCTCCGTCATTCCAGTGAAAACAATCCGAGTTTTTCCAACCTCTCCTCATAGCTAATGCCCTCCAGACCAGGCAACATCCTGGTAAACCTCCTCTGTACCCTCTCCAAAGCCTCCACGTCCTTCTGGTAGTGTGGCGACCAGAATTGCATGCAATATTCTAAGTGTGGCCTAACTAAGGTTCTGTACAGTTGCAACATGAATTGCCAATTTTTATACTCTCTGCCCCGACCGATGAAGGTAAGCATGCCGTATGCCTTCTTGACTACCTTACCCATCTGCTTTGCCACTTTCAGTGACCTGTGGACCTGTACGCCCAGATCTCTCTGCCTGTCAATACTCCTAAGGGTTCTGCCATTTACTGTGTACCTCCCACCTGCATTAGACCTTCCAAAATGCATTACCTCACATTTGTCCGGATTAAACTCCATCTGCCATTTCTCCTCCCAAGTCTCCAACCGATCTAAATCCTGCTGTATCCTCTGACAATCCTCATCATTATCCGCAACTCCACCAATCTTTGTGTCGTCCGCAAACTTACTAATCAGAACAGCTACATTTTCCTCCAAATCGTTTATATATACTACAAACAGCAAAGGTCCCAGCACTGATCCCTGTGGAACACCACTAGTCACAGCCCTCCATTCAGAAAAACACGCATCCACTGATACCCTCTGTCTTCTATGACCGAGCCAGTAAGCGAAAGTGGGGTGGGGAAGGGAATCGGGTGATCAAAATGGACGACCAATCTTAAGGATTCCTCCTGAAGGGGCTGCTCCAACTGCATTTCTGTAACATTGTGCAGGTGAACTGGTAGCAACTGTTTTCCTCCGACTTTGAGAGGGACAGAACATGGGGGCTATTAAGGGGCAGAGGGGTTCCCCTTAGTGTAGGTGTGAGACACTGGTTGTAATGCAGTACCTTCCCCAATCCACATAGGCAGTTCCTGCCTGACTGGGACTCCATCGGCTGACAGTGACTGTGCAGTTTGGAGAATGCTAGTTGAATGTTAACACACACGCGGATGTAGTATGCGGGTACACATCACACCTACACACCCTCTCGTTTCCAACATGTCGGCAACACTCCAAGTCTGAGGCTAAACACGTGTTCTTTTTGATAATCAGCAATCGAGGATGCTCCTGCAATTCCTTAAAGATAATATCGTCATGAGAATGTTCAACAATTCCTATGGATTCACCCTTATAAAACTGCACAGAAGGTGCTGTTGATTGCAAGATGATCGGGACTGCCAATATCACTGGAAGCAGGCCGTTACTGCCCTGAGAGTGAGCTCGAGGGATGAAGAAGGCTGGGCTCTGCAGTCTGATGTGTTTATATTCTTCTTCTGTCTCATTGGTCCCTAGCCAGTTGGCCAAGGGCAATTCTTGACAAAGGCAGGAATACAATTAGATTCAAGGTCAAACAATCTCTTTTGTAGTCAAGGTAAGCAGAAAGTTTCCATACATACTACAGGTGATTGCTTTGGTGACATTCTTCATTGTTTTCCCCAATAATCTCATTGACCTTTTCTGAATGGGACTGCATGGCTGCTACTATCTCTTGGTTGGATAACAGACTTTTACCTTGTTCGTGGATTTGATCCCTACTTTGGTCATTTGATTTGGTTGAAAGACCCTTCAGTTGCCTCAGCATGACTTCATTATGTTCCCATATAAACTCGACATCTGTACAATTCAGGTCGGCCACACCGGCGGTGGCTGCATTACCCACCCATTCAGCTAAACCTTGTCCGCATTGGGTTTTCAGCCCTTCATCCACGTTTGAGTCTGTGCTCCTCCACTCTGCCCTGTGGTTCTTTGCCTGCACCTCCACGTGCACCTTCATTTAACATGGGGGTGAAACAAGTTCAGATAGTTGCTGAGGAACTATCCGTCAGGCATATGCAGAGAAGTTAAATTAAAAACAATCAGAACAATTTCATAGCGCACATTGTTATAGAGCAAATTGCCTGTTCCCATCACTTCTAATCCATTTGTTTGTGGATTAGGGAGGAACACGGGACAAGGGTGTCTGGAATTCTGGCAGTGATTTGATCTGGTTTCCCAACGGTCTCTAAGAGCTGACAGCATTCGTTATTGTGATCTATTTAAGGATGACCAAGTTTGATTAGACTGTTTTGATTAATTGAATAATTAACTTTAACTTTATTCCACTGCGTATTGTTTATTATGTCCAATTGAACAATTGACTGAACTTTAACCCCTGTGTGTTGGTTATGAATCATTGAACTTTATTCCACTGTGTATCAGTTACCTAGCTGATGCTTACATTTAGCTATAAACTTATTCCCCTGTGTATTGGTATCAAAATCAATATGACAATTAGCTCTAACTTTATTCCACTTAACTTTATTGGTTATCCTCACCAATTAAACAATCAACAGTGACTTACTCAACTGTGCATTTCTTTTTAAGTCCAGTTCAACAATTAACTGTATCTTTATCACCTGCATACTAATTGTTATGTCCAATTTTACAATTAACTGCACTTTTATCCCCTTGTCTGTTGTCATCATGTTGAATTAAACAATTAACTGTAACCATATTCTCCTGTCTATTGTTTATCAAGCTCAAATAAACAATTAACTGTAACCATATTCTCCTGTCTATTGTTTATCAAGCTCAAATAAACAATTAACTGTAGCCTTATTTCCATGTTTATTGTTCCAAACCCAACATAACAACTAACTGCAACTTTATTCACTATGCCTTAGTTACTAAGAACAATAAACAATTAATTACAGCCTTATACATTGTGCATTTGTTGTTAGTTACTATTTAATAATTAATAGTAACTATTCTGTTGTGTCTTGGGTATAGTATCCAATTGAACAATTAACTGTGACCTTATTCTGCTGTGTGTGAGTTATGAATCCCAATGTAATAATAACTGTAAACATATTCCACTGTGTATTTGTTATCACGACCAATTCAAGGACTAATTGTAACCATATTCCCCTGTATATTTTTAACAAGCCCAATATAATGATTTATTGTAACTTTCTTCCCCCCATTCCAAAGTACTAGTTACAGTGAGCAATTTAACTTTGAACTGGAACTTTAATTCCCAGTATACTGCTTAGCAAGCCCAATTTAGCAATTATCTGTAGATTGTCGCCATGTTCACTCATTAGCTTGACCAATGTAATAATTAACTTAGTTCATTCATCAGTGTACAAACAATTGAATAATTATCTGTAATGTTCTGCACAGCTTCTGTAAGGATTTTTGTTTGAATCCATTAAAACAATTCACTAATCTTATGTGCTCATATGTAATTTGTTGTATCAAATTTAAATAAGTGTAACCTTTTCTCCCATGTATTGTTTAAGATGTCCAATGTTATAATTAACTGTAATTCTCTTAAGCACTCTCTAATTATGATGTCCAGTTTCACAACCAACCATAGCTTTATACACCATGCACTAGGTATTGTGACCAATTTTAACTAAACGATTTTTGTTAGTCAGTGTATTTGTTATATTCAGCTGAACAAACTGACAGTAACTTTGCACCTCAGAATATTGTTTATCTCATCAAATTTAACAATTAATAGTAACTTTATTTCATTGTGTATTGGTTATCATGTCCAATGTAAATCTAACTGCAGCTTTATTCCACTGTGTATTTGTTATCAAAGCCAATTAAGTGCAACCTAATTTCCCTGTTTATTGTTATCATCCCTAATATAACAATTTACTGTAAATTTATTCCACAGTATACTGGTTATCAAGAGCAATTTATCAATTAACTGTAACTTAATTCCCCTGTATATTGTTACCAAGCCCAGTATAACAACTAGCTATACGTTTATTCCCTGTGCATTCATTAATAGAGTCATACAGCACTGAAACAGGCCCTTCAGCCCATTGAGTCTGTGTGGACAAACAACCACCCATTTATACTAATCCTACATTGATCCCATATTCCCTACCACATCCCCACACCACCTACCTACACTCGGGGCAATTTGCAATGGCCAAATTACCTATCAACCCACAAGTCTTTGGCTGTGGGAGGAAACTGGAGCACTGGGCGGAAACCCACGCGGTCGCAGGGAGAACTTGCAAACTCTACACAGGCAGTACCCAGAACTGAACCTGGGTCACTGGAGCTGTGAGGCTGCGGTGCTAACCACTGCACCACTGTGCTGCCCCCTAAATTAGATCCAATTTAAAAATTAACTGTGAATTTAATCCCTTGTGTATTGTCATCACGTTCAATTAACTAACCTTATTCGCCTGTGTATCGGTTATTGAGATAAATTTAACTGTTAAATGCAACCCTTTTCCCATGTGGACTCTATCATCTCCAAGAAAACAGCTAACTGTAACTTTTAGCAACTGGGTATTATTTACCATTTCAAATTTAAATAACAGTAACTTCTTCCCCCATGTTTTGCTTAATATGTCCAATTCTATAATTCATAGTAACATCCATAAAGGAGCGATGAGTTACTGTGTCCAATTTAATAATTAACCATAGCTTTTAACCCCATGCACTCCTTTCCATGACCAATCAAATGATTAACCAATTTTCCAGTTAGCATCTTTCTAATAGGCAATTGAACAATTAACCATTATCTAATTCCCCTGCACATTAAAGTGAACAGTAGCATAATGATAACGTAACTGGAGTCATGAGTCCAGTTCAGTCCAGTCTCTTCCTTTAATGGTGGTGGAAGCAGAGTCTTTGAATATTTCTAAGGCAGAGGTAGATAGATTCTTGATAAGCAAAGGGGTGGAAGGTTATCGGGGATAGGTGGAAATGTGGAATAATCAGTTCAGCCATGAACTTATTGAGTGGTGGAGCAGGCTTGAAGGACTGAGTGGCCTACTCCTGCTCCTAATTCATATGTTCGTATGTAAGCCTGAGGCCCAACTCATGATCTGGAGATAAGGGTTCAAATCCCACCACGGCGGCTGGTGAAATTTAAACTCAACTAATTATGTGAAGAAGAGGTGACATCAAAGCTATAAAGGAAATCTGCCACCCTTACCTGGTCTGGCTGACATGTGACTCCAGACCTATAACAATGTGTTTGACTGGTCATGCCTCTGAAATGGCCCAGTTGCACCAAACAGCTACAGGAAATCTGGGTAAGAGTAAAACTGGAGAGATTGAAAAGGACCTAGGCATCGGAAACAAAGGCAAGCACTGGTCAGTCGCTTCTGCAAAGTCCTCCTCATTAACATTAGGGGCCTTTTGCCAAAATTGGGAGAGCTGTCCCACAGACTAGTCAAGCAACAGCCTGACATAGTTATACTCACCGAATCATTCCTTACAGCCAATGTTCCAGACTCCTCCATCACCATCCCTGGGTGTGTCCTGTTCCATCAGCAGGACAGACCCACCAGAGGTCAAGGCACAGTGATATACAGTCGGCAGGGAGTTGCCCTGGGAATCCTCAACATTGACTCTGGACCCCATGAACTCTCATTGCATCAGGGCAAACCTAGGCAAGGAAACCTCCTGCCCATCCTCAGCTGAAGAATCAGTGCTCCTCCATGTTGAACACAAGTAGGAAGAAGCAGAGGGCATCAAGGGCATCAAATGCACTCTGAGTGGGGGACTTCAAAATTCATCACCACGAGTGGCTTGGTAACACCATTACTAAACAAGCTGGCCAAGTCCTGAAGAACTCCACATGATTCTGAACTGTGGGCCATCGATCAGAGTGTGGGCTCTAATGATGAAGAGAAATTGGACCAGATTGTGATCTTCACACATCCTAGAGGCCAGCTTGCGGATTAATCAAGTGAGGTTAGCGTGTTATGCAAGCGAAGTGTTACAGGAAAGATGTAATTGTGAGATCGCTGATGTCAGACCCGCTATAGTTAACAGGCATGATGGCAGGATGGGAGACAGGACAGAAATTGGGTGAAAGGTAGAACTCCTGGTAGGGTTGCGAAGGAAGGGTATCACACATTGCATGAGGAATGCTTTTTTTTCCCCTATTTTTCTTTTTCTTCTTTCTTTGGCCTCCTTGTCTCAAGAGACAATGGGTAAACGCTTGGAGGTGGTCAGTGGTTTGTGAAGCAGTGCCTGGAGTGGCTATAAAGGCCAATTCCAGAGTGACAGACTCTTCCACAGGCGCTGCAGATAAAATTGGTTGTCAGGGCTATTACACAGTTGGCTCTCTCCTTGCGCTTCTGTCTTTTTTCCTGCCAACTGCTAAGTCTGTTCGACTCGTCACTCTTTAGCCCCGCCTTTATGGCTGTCCACCAGCTCTGGCGATCATAGAGTCATAGAGTCGTACAGCACACAAACAGGCCCTTCGACCCACCGCGTCCATGCCGACCATAATGCCGATCTATACTAATTCCACCTGCCTGCATTAATTCCATATCCCTCTATGCCTTGCTCATTCAAGTACCTGTCCAGATACCTGTTAAATGTTGCTACTGTTCCTGCCTCCACCACCTCCTCTGGCAGCTCATCCCAGATACCCACTATTCTTTATGTGAAACATTTACCCCATTGATCCCCTTTAAACCTCCTCCCTCTCACCTTAAACCTATGCCCTCTAGTTTTAGTCATCCCTACCATGGGAAACAGACTCTGGCTATCTCACCTATCTATGCCTCTCATAATTTTATATGCCTCTATCATGTCGCCTCTCAGACTCCTTTGCTCCAGGGAAAACAGACCCATCCTATCCAATCCGTCTTTATAACTCAAGCCCTCCAAACCAGGCAACATCCTTGTGAATCTTTTCTGCACCCTCTCTAGCTTAATCACATCTTTCCTGTAGTGCGGCAACCAGAATTGCACACAGTACTCCAAATGCGGCCTAACCAACGTTATGTACAACTGTAACATGACGTCTCAACTCTTGTACTCAATGCCTCTGCCGATGAAGGCAAGCATGTCATATACCTTCTTCACCACCCTGTCTACCTGTGTTGCCACTTTCAGGGAACTATGTACTTGCACCCCAAGGTCTCTCTGCTCAACAACACTCCCCAGGGCCCTGCCATTCACTGTATATGTCCTGCCCAGGTTTAACTTCCCAAAATGCATCACTTCACGCTTGTCTGCGTTAAGTTCCATTTGCCAATCCCTTGCCCACTTTCCCAGTTTATCCATATCCTGTTGTAACCTGAGACAACCTTCTCCACTTTCCACTATACCACCAATTTTGGTGCCATCTGCAAACTTACTAATCATGCCCCTTACATTCACATCCAGGTCATTAATATATATGACAAACAACAGAAGGCCCAGCACTGATACCTGCGGCACACCACTGGTCACTGGCCTCCAATCTGAAAAACAACCCTCCACTACCACCCTCTGCCTCCTATCATCAAGCCAATTTTGTATCCAATTTGCTCGCTCACCTTGGATCCCATGTGTTCGAACCTTCTGGACCAGCCTGCCATGCGGGACCTTGTCACAGGCCTTGCTAAAGTCCATGTAGACAATGTCCATTGTCCTGCCCTCGTCAATCCTCTTGGTCACCTTCTCGAAAAACTCAATCAAATTCGTGAGACATGATTTCCCACGCACAAAGCCATGCTGACTATCCCTAATCAGACCATGCCTATCCAGATGCATATAAATCCTGTCTCTCAGAATCCCTTCAAATAACTTTCCCATCACTGTTGTAAGGCTCACTGACCTGTAGTTCCCTGGCTTATCCCTGCTGCCCTTCTTAAATAAAGGCACAACATTAGCTATCCTCCAGTCTTCCGGTACCTCACTCGTGGCTAATGAAGATGCAAATATCTCTGCCAGGGCCCCAGCAATCTCCTCACTTGTGTCCCAGAGCATCCTAGGATACACCTGGTCAGGCCCTGGAGATTTATCCACTTTAATGCGCTTCAAGACCTCCAACACCTCCTCCTTTGTAATGTTGATATGCTCCAGGATATCACTGTTCCCTCCCTTGAACTCACTAGCTTCCATGACCTTCTCCACGGTAAATACGGACGAGAAATATTCATTTAAGACCTCGCCCATTTCCCGTGGCTCCACACATAGATTGCCACACTGATCCTTAAGGGGACCTACTCTCTCCCTAGCTTCCCTGTCACTCTTAATATACTTATAGAATATTTTAGGATTCTCCTTTATCTTATCTGCCAGGGAAATCTCATGGCCCCTATTCGCCCTCCTAATTTCCTTCTTAAGTGTAGTCCGACATCCCCTATACTCCTTGAGGGACTCGCTCGATCCCAGCTGTCTATACCTGACATATGCCTCCTTCTTTGTCCTGACCAGACCCTCAATATCCCTCGTCAACCAAGGTTCCCTAAACTTGCCAGCCTTGCCCTTCCATCTAACAGGAACACGCCGGCCCTGAACTCTTCCTATCTCACTTTTAAAAGCCTCCCACTTGCCAGACATCCCTTTACCTGTAGACAGCCTCTCCCATTCAACTTTTGAGAGTTCTTGTCTGATGCCATCGAAATTAGTCTTCCCCCAATTTAGGACTTCAACCTGAGGACCAGTCCTATCCTTTTCCACAACTATCTTGAAGCTAATAGAATAGATCACTGGCAACTGACTCCCATGTCTTGTGGTCAATGTCTCAGGACTTCATGTTGCGTTTGTAGATGTCTTTAAAGCGGAGCCATGAATGGGCGGTGGGTCTGATACCAGTGATGAGCTCGCTGTACAATGTGTCCTTGGGGATCCTGCCATCTTCCATGTGGCTCCCATGGCCAAGCCATCTCAAGCGCTTCTGGCTCAGTAGGGTGTATATGCTGGGGATGTTGGCCGCCTCGAGGACTTCTGCGTTGGAGATACAGTCCTGCCACCTGAGGCCAAGGATTCTCCGGAGGCAGCGAAGATGGAATGAATTGAGGCGTCGCACTTGGCTGACATACGTTGTCCACTCCTCGCTGCCGTACAGCAAGGTACTGAGGACACAGGCTTGATACACTCGGACTTTTGTGTTCCGTGTCAGTGCGCCATTTTCCCACACCCTCTTGGCCAGTCTGGCAAAGGGAGAACAGCATGTCAATGGTGGATCTCTCTGCTCGGAGGCCACACTGTGCCTCAGGGTAGACACGCTCAGCCAGCTTCTGGAGTCATTTTAAAATGACTTGAGTGAAGACTATGCCAAGCAGGCAGATTCTACAGTAGTTGTTGCAGTCACCGCAGTCACCCTTGTTCTTATAGAGGGTGATGATATTGGTGATATTGGTAATGAGGAGTGAGGGTAAATGTATCTGAGCTGCAAGGGGTGGGGGCCATTGCAAGGGGGGAAATGGGCAAGTGCCACCTCAGCAAAGCATGGCAGCGGGGATAAGATGGGGGAGGCAGTGAAGGTCTAGCATTTAGGGAGAAGGCACCTATTATGGGCCTCATTCCTCCAGGCTTCGGTGACCCTGTTGAAGAGGAGGTGCAGCACAGTGGGAGGGAGGGTCAGCACCAGCCTCCAGACACTGGAGAAGGGCACAGAGGGAAAAGGCAGGTGGCTCCCCCGTGCAGAAGGAGGTATCCACCAGAGACGATCGACAGGTCAAGGCTCAACGACCTGCAGATGTCCGAGAGTCAGAGTTAATGAAGACTCCACCTCTCCAGGGAGGGCGTCAATGACCTATGGACTATGATGCAGGACAAGCTGTGCCCCAGGGGACGTGGTGGGAATCCAGTGCCAGTGACGCTGAAGGTCGCCATGCCGCTGAACTGGTCTTAGGATCATTCCAGGGATCCCCTGGGGACGTGTCGTCTCTGCTCCTCCGAGGATTGCAGACAGCAAGATTGAATTCAGGGCTGCCAGCCCTTCAGAAATGGAGCTCGAACCTGCCGCAGCGTCAACCGACGCTGTCATCTCCTCCTCTGCTCCCTCCACCGATCACACAATTGGTCAGCCCCTCTGCCTCAATATCTTTAATTGGCCAGTCGCCACTGTGTCATATCCGGCCAGCTGCTCCTGGCCTTGAGGTGGCGCGCAACCGCTCCTGGTCCCAATGGCGGGATCGGTGTCTGTGTAACAACATCCATCCCACATTTTCACCAGTGTTTCAGATATCCCTCACTCTGTCTGGATCAGTATCACTGGCTGCCTGTTACAACAACAACAACAACTGATCAAGATTAGCATAATACTGTTAGCACAGTTAAAAACCTGACAGGGACTTTACACAGGCGTCAATCAGATCAAATATTAAACACCGACACCACATAACGCAATATTACAAGAGGTGACCAAAAGCGTGTTCACATTGGTAGGTTTTAAGGAGAGTCTTAAAGAGAGAGGTGGAGAACAATGTTCCCTCTGAACTGAAAATCCCTGCAAAAGGCAGGCACGAGTCAGCCCCTTTAAATTACCGCCCATGCGCAGCCATGCAAGAAAACATAAAGGGCCCGGACACTTAAAAAAAGTTAGAGGGTGCGTTGGTGCGGAGGTTTAGGGAGAGAATTTGAGTACTCAGTGGCTCAACAGCTGAAGGCATGGCTATCAATGGTGGAGCAATGGAAATCAGGGATGCAGGCAGTCAAAATTGGAGGAACACGCACAGTTTGGATGGGTTGTAGGGCAGGGAGAGGCTCCAGTGATAGGGCTGGAGGAGGTTACAGAGATAGGGAGGGTTGTAGGTGCTGAAAGAGGTTATAGAGATAGGGAGTGGTGTAAGGTTCGAGGTGGTTACATAAATAGGGAAGGGTGTAGGATCTGGAGGAGGTTATAGAGATAGGGAGAGGAGTATATACAGGTTTGAAAACAAGATGAGAATCTTAAAATATGTGTGTTGCTGGCCCGAGGGCCAATGTAGATCAATAGAACAGGGGAGGTGAAGGGTGAACCGGACTTGGTGCGAGTAAGGATACAGGACAGCTTGAATGATACATTGTACGTTAGATAATGCTCCTGTCCATAGTACTGGTGAACGGCCTGAATATGCTCATTACAGGAGGCAACAATGTGTTTTATGGTCTTCCTGATGAAAGCATTTATCACAAGGTGCAACATCTCACAGGGAAAGAGTCAGGGAAATGATAAACCCAGAACTTGCTTTCTCGCTGCTCACACTGGCCGACATACACTCCCCCTCTCCTCCATGCTTTTGTGACCTGTCTTCTGTCTGCCATTTTCAAAGGGTGCGAACCCACTTAAAACAAATGGTGTAGAAACATAGGACCATAGAAAGGTCGACAACACAGAAGGAGGCCATTTAGCCCATCATGTCTGTGCTTGCTATAAAAGCCTAATCCCACTTTACAGCTCTTGGTCTGTAGCCCTGTAGCTTCCGGCACCTCAAGTGCACATGCAAGTTTTTTTTAAAATATGATGAATCTGCCTCTACCACCCTTTCAGGCAGTGAGCTCCAGACACCCATCATTCTAACTGTAAAGATTTGAGGTGTGGTAACCGATAGGGCTAAGGACCAAGAGCTGGAAAATGGAATTAGGCTGGTTAGTTCTTTCACGGTGAATAAGGACAAGATGGGTCTTCTGTGCCTTCAATTTGAATGATTTGATTATTGTATGTGGTATTAGTTTGGCAAACTGTAGTAGTTTGAGGAGCTGCATTACTTTGATGTGCTATGTTAGTTTCAGGTACTGTGTTTGTTTGAGTTGTATTATTAGTGTGAGGAGCTGTATTAATTTTAGGGGTCCTATCGTAGTGAGATGATGTGTTAGTTTCATGTGAGCTATAAATTTGAGTGGTTGTGTTAGTTTGAGGGGCTGTGTCAGTCGGAGTTGATGTATCGCTCGGAGGGGCTGTGTCAGTCGGAGTTGATGTATCGCTTGGAGGGGCTGTGTCAGTCAGAGTTGATGTATCGCTTGGAGGGACTGTGTCAGTCGGAGTTGATGTATCGCTTGGAGGGGCTGTGTCAGTCGGAGTTGATGTATCGCTTGGAGGGGCTGGGTCAGTCGGAGTTCATGTATCGCTTGGAGGGGCTGGGTCAGTCGGAGTTGATGTATCGCTTGGAGGGGCTGGGTCAGTCGGAGTTGATGTATCGCTTGGAGGGGCTGTGTCAGTCGGAGTTGATGTATCACTTGGAGGGGCTGGGTCAGTCAGGGTTGATGTATCGCTTGGAGGGGCTGTGTCAGTCGGAGTTGATGTATCACTTGGAGGGGCTGGGTCAGTCGGAGTTGATGTATCGCTTGGAGGGGCTGTGTCAGTCAGAGTTGATGTATCACTTGGAGGGGCTGGGTCAGTCAGAGTTGATGTATCGCTTGGAGGGGCTGTGTCAGTCGGAGTTGATGTATCACTTGGAGGGGCTGGGTCAGTCGGAGTTGATGTATCGCTTGGAGGGGCTGGGTCAGTCGGAGTTGATGTATCGCTTGGAGGGGCTGTGTCAGTCGGAGTTGATGTATCACTTGGAGGGGCTGGGTCAGTCGGAGTTGATGTATCGCTTGGAGGGGCTGTGTCAGTCAGAGTTGATGTATCACTTGGAGGGGCTGGGTCAGTCAGAGTTGATGTATCGCTTGGAGGGGCTGTGTCAGTCGGAGTTGATGTATCACTTGGAGGGGCTGGGTCAGTCGGAGTTGATGTATCGCTTGGAGGGGCTGGGTCAGTCGGAGTTGACATATCGCTTGGAGGGGCTGGGTCAGTCGGAGTTGATGTATCGCTCGGAGGGGCTGGGTCAGTCGGAGTTGATGTATCGCTTGGAGGGGTTGTGTCAGTCAGAGTTGATGTATCGCTCGGAGGGGCTGTGTCAGTCGGAGTTGATGTATCGCTCGGAGGGGCTGGGTCAGTCGGAGTTGATGTATCGCTTGGAGGGGCTGGGTCAGTCGGAGTTGATGTATCGCTTGGAGGGGTTGTGTCAGTCAGAGTTGATGTATCGCTTGGAGGGGCTGGGTCAGTCGGAGTTGATGTATCGCTTGGAGGGGTTGTGTCAGTCAGAGTTGATGTATCGCTTGGAGGGGCTGGGTCAGTCGGAGTTGATGTATCGCTTGGAGGGGTTGTGTCAGTCAGAGTTGATGTATCGCTCAGAGGGGCTGGGTCAGTCGGAGTTGATGTATCGCTTGGAGGGGTTGTGTCAGTCAGAGTTGATGTATCGCTCGGAGGGGCTGGGTCAGTCTGAGTTGATGTATCGCTTGGAGGGGTTGTGTCAGTCAGGGTTGATGTATCGCTCGGAGGGGCTGTGTCAGTCGGAGTTGATGTATCGCTCGGAGGGGCTGTGTCAATCGGAGTTGATGTATCGCTCGGAGGCGCTGAGTCAGTCGGAGTTGATGTATCGCTTGGAGGGGCTGTGTCAGTCAGAGTTGATGTATCGCTTGGAGGGGCTGGGTCAGTCGGAGTTGATGTATCACTTGGAGGGGCTGTGTCAGTCGGAGTTGATGTATCGCTCGGAGGGGCTGTGTCAATCGGAGTTGATGTATCGCTCGGAGGGGCTGGGTCAGTCGGAGTTGATGTATCGCTCGGAGGGGCTGGATCAGTTGGAAGGACTGGATTACATCTCTTTTATTCTTTCGTGGGATATGGACGTCACTGGCAAAGCCAGCATTGTTGCCCAGCCCTAACTGCCCTGGATAACTGGGTGACTTGCTGGGCCATTTCAGAGGGCAGTTAAGAGTCAACCACATTGCTGTGGGTCTGGAGTCCCATGTAGGTCAGACTGGGTAAACATGGCGGATTTCCTTCCCTAAAGGCTATTAGTGAACCACATGGGTTTTTGCAACAATCGATGAATAGTTTCATGGCACCATTACTGAGACTGGCTTTCAATTACAGATGTTTATTCATTAATTGAATGTATTTATTAATTGGATTTAATTTCTAACAGCTACTACGGTGTTCCATTGGTTTAAAGCATTGTATTTGTTTGAGATGATGTAACAGATTGATCTACATCAGTTTGTGGTGTTGAATTCATTTCAGATGCTGTATTAGTTGACCTCTGCAATGCATAGTCACAAATAACCCACTTTCCCACTTTAAACACTTAAATGAATGCCCACCATTAAAGAGGGCAGCCATCTTTGGCCTCCTTGTCTCGGGAGACAATGGGTAAGCGCCTGGAGGTGGTCAGTGGTTTGTGAAGCAGCGCCTGGAGTGGCTATAAAGGCCAATTCTAGAGTGACAGACTCTTCCACAGGTGCTGCAGAAAAATTTGATTGTTGGGGCTGTTACACAGTTGGCTCTCCCCTTGCGCTTTTGTCTTTTTTCCTGCCAACTGCTAAGTCTCTTCGACTCGCCACACTTTAGCCCCGCCTTTATGGCTGCCCGGCAGCTCTGGCGATCGCTGGCAACTGACTCCCATGACTTGTGATCAATGTCACAGGACTTCATGTCGCGTTTGCAGATGTCTTTAAAGCGGAGACATGGACGGACGGTGGGTCTGATACCAGTGGCGAACTCGCTGTACAATGTATCTTTGGGGATCCTGCCATCTTCCATGTGGCTCACATGGCCAAGCCATCTCAAGCGCCGCTGACTCAGTAGTGTGCATAAGCTGGGGATGTTGGCCGCCTCAAGGACTTCTGTGTTGGAGATACGGTCCTGCCACCTGATGCCAAGTATTCTCCGGAGGTAGCGAAGCTGGAATGAATTGAGACGTTGCTCTTGGCTGACATACGTTGTCCAGGCCTCGCTGCCATAGAGCAAGGTACTGAGGACACAGGCTTGATACACTCGGACCTTTGTGTTCCGTGTCAGTGCGCCATTTTCCCACACTCTCTTGGCCAGTCTGGACATAGCAGTGGAAGCCTTTCCCATGCGCTTGTTGATTTCTGTATCTAGAGACAGGTTACAGGTGATAGTTGAGCCTTGGTAGGTGAACTCTTGAACCACTTCCAGAGCGTGGTCGCCAATATTGATGGATGGAGCATTTCTGACGTCCTGCCCATTCCAGAGTGCAGTACAACAGCCCTGAGAGAGACACTTTAACGTTTAGAGTTTAATTATTGAATGCCCATAGTTAAAGAAGGCAGCCACATCCACGAGTGCAGTAGGACAGCCCTGAGAGAGACACTCTAACATTTGGAGTTTAATTACTGAATGGTTACAGTCGAGTGCAAGTCATCACTGAAACAACATGAGACCTAGAGATGGAGCTGTTGGTGTTTGAAAGAACAACCTCATTGCTGGGAGAATACAGTTTCAAATTTTCATGAGATAATGTGATCAGAATTGTCCAGTCTTTGGAGATTTCCAGTTCAATCTCAGAAATAAATATATTCTATCACAGCACAGAATTGATGCAATGTCGCAATCTGTTTGTTCAATTAAAATAAAAAGTTTGAACAAGGCCGCAACCACAACATCCTCGGGGCGATCCCACAGGCAATAAATTATAGGCTCTGGAAATGAATCAGCTCAGAGTTTAATACAGAGAGATTGCCTGCAGCATGAAGGAACACATCACTTCACACAGAAAGTGCTTCCATTAAAAGACAGTATTAAGAAAGTATATTACCCAATCCTTGCCATTATAGGTGTTCCTGGCAAGTGCCCGGATCCATGGAAGTTGTGTAACTCTGTGTGTGAGCTGGTCTCTGGTTTTACACTTTGACTGATAATGCTAAATTCTGATGTAGTGATCACCGTTATACAGACACACGATCGGTCATATCATTTCCTTCCCACAATATCCTGAATTATCTTCGTGGTTTTATTCCATTGTCTCAGCTGATAATAAACTTCTGTTTGCAACTGACAGGCTTTCTGAATTACCATGTTTTTGTGTTTAATGGAATATTGTGAATTAGACCTCAGTGAAGGCAACTTTCTGAGTGAAGGTATTAATGGGAGCATCAGTCAGTGTAAAATCAAAATGAGTGTGGGTCACTAACCGGAGAGGAACACCTGATCCCAGTGAGCATGTATTACTGGCAGTATCTGTCACTGTAGAATTGTACTGAGTGTGGGTCACTAACCGGAGAGGAACACCTGATCCCAGTGACCATGTATTACTGGCAGTATCTGTCACTGTAGAATTGTACTGAGTGCGGGTCACTAACCGGAGAGGAACACCTGATCCCAGTGAGCATGTATTACTGGCAATATCTGTCACTGTAGAATTGTACTGAGTGTGGGTCACTAACTGGAGTGGAACACCTGATCCCAGTGACCATGTATTACTGGCAGTATCTGTCACTGTAGAATTGTACTGAGTGTGGGTCACGAACCGGAGAGGAACACCTGATCTCAGTGAGCATGTATTACTGGGAGTATCTGTCACTGTAGAATTGTACTGAGTGTGGGTCACTATCCGGAGAGGAACACCTGATCCCAGTGAGCATGTATTACTGACAGTATCTGTCACTGTAGAATTGTACTGAGTGTGGGTCACTATCCGGAGAGGAACACCTGATCCCAGTGACCATGTATTACTGACAGTATCTGTCACTGTAGAATTGTACTGAGTGTGGGTCACTATCCGGAGAGGAACACCTGATCCCAGTGACCATGTATTACTGACAGTATCTGTCACTGTAGAATTGTACTGAGTGTGGGTCACTAACCGGAGTGGAACACCTGATCCCAGTGAGCATGTATTACTGACAGTATCTGTCACTGTAGAATTGTACTGAGTGTGGGTCACTAACCGGAGAGGAACACCTGATCCCAGTGAGCATGTATTACTGACAGTATCTGTCACTGTACAATTGTACTGAGTGTGGGTCACTAACCGGAGTGGAACACCTGATCCCAGTGAGCATGTATTACTGGCAGTATCTGTCACTGTACAATTGTACTGAGTGTGGGTCACTAACCGGAGTGGAACACCTGATCCCAGTGACCATGTATTACTGGCAGTATCTGTCACTGTAGAATTGTACTGAGTGTGGGTCACTATCTGGAGAGGAACACCTGATCCCAGTGAGCATGTATTACTGACAGTATCTGTCACTGTACAATTGTACTGAGTGTGGGTCACTAACCGGAGTGGAACACCTGATCCCAGTGACCATGTATTACTGGCAGTATCTGTCACTGTACAATTGTACTGAGTGTGGGTCACTAACCGGAGTGGAACACCTGATCCCAGTGACCATGTATTACTGGCAGTATCTGTCACTGTAGAATTGTACTGAGTGTGGGTCACTAACCGGAGTGGAACACCTGATCCCAGTGAGCATGTATTACTGGGAGTATCTGTCACTGTAGAATTGTACTGAGTGTGGGTCACTAACCGGAGTGGAACACCTGATCCCAGTGAGCATGTATTACTGGGAGTATCTGTCACTGTAGAATTGTACTGAGTGTGGGTCACTAACCGGAGAGGAACACCTGATCCCAGTGACCATGTATTACTGACAGTATCTGTCACTGTAGAATTGTACTGAGTGTGGGTCACTAACCGGAGTGGAACACCTGATCCCAGTGACCATGTATTACTGACAGTATCTGTCACTGTACAATTGTACTGAGTGTGGGTCACTAACCGGAGAGGAACACCTGATCCCAGTGAGCATGTATTACTGGCAGTATCTGTCACTGTACAATTGTACTGAGTGTACGTCACTAACCGGAGTGGAACACCTGATCCCAGTGACCATGTATTACTGGGAGTATCTGTTACTATAGAATTGTGATGAGTACAATTGTAAAATCCGGCTCTATTTTAAAATAATTTTTTCATATAGCTGATCTCTGCATTCCATGAAGCTGCCTCTGTGTTTTACAATGTAATTGCTTGAAAATTGTTTTTTGCTGATGTTTGGTAATAAATGCATAAATTGAAATGAATTACTATTGTGCTCATAGAGTCATAGAATCATAGAGTTAGACAGCACAGAAACAGGCCCTTCAGCCCATTGTGTCCATGCCAACCATCAAGCACCTTTTGATTCTAATCCCATTTTCCTGCACTTGGCCCGTCGCCTTGTTCGCTATGGCGTTTCAAGTGCTCATCTAAATACTTCTTAAATGTTGTGAGGGTTCCTGCCTCTAACACCTCTTCAGGCAGTGTGTTCCAGATTCCAACCCTCTGGGTGAAAACATTTTTCCTCGAATCCCCTCTAAACCTTCTGCCCTTTACCTTAAATCTATGCCCTCTGGTTATTGACCCCTCCGCTAAGGGTAAAAGTTTCTTCCTATTTCTCCTATCAATGTCCCTCATAATTTTGTATACCTCAATCATGCCCCCCCTCAGCCTTCTCTGCTCTAAGGAAGACAACCCTAGCCTTTTCAGTCTCTCTTCGTAGCTGTCTCCTATTGAACTGCTCCAACAGAAGCAGATGTTAATTACTTCCTGACAATTAGATAGCAGGACTCCACTGTTACAGTATTACAATCCTCTGGTGAATCACTTATTATTAACCAGAGTATAATGACATAAAAACTTGAGATGTTTTGGTGTTGATTCTACCCCTTCCCCTAACACTGTCCTGATAATCTATCGGCATTATCTTTCCAGTATACTGGATTAATATTAGGCTGTGTTTCTTGAATCATCCACTTCTGTAACTGATTATGGTTTGACAGATCAGTTTTTATCTGTGATTCAGAGTCTCAGCACCTCTACCAATCTCTGCCCTTAGCTCAGTGAGTGATGTCCCTGTGAGGAGTGACACCCGTAACTGAGGAACAGACACATTGAGTTTTCATAATACAGAGATCAGACCGAGGGCAATAAATAATATTTCTAAACTGTTAATGATGAAACAAATAGTACACTTCTCCCAGTTCTGGTATAATTCTGGTTAAAAATAATTGCGTCTTCTCCAATGTATCAATGTCCTTTTTGTAATATGGAGACCAGAACTGTACATAGTACACAAAGTGTTGTATAACCAAGGTTCTATATTGGATTAGCATCGACTCATCGCTTTTTCAATTCCATGCCTCTAGAAATGAACCCCAGTGCTTTTATTGCATTTTTATAGCCCTGTTTAACCTGTGTTGCTACTTCAAATGATTTGTGAATCGACCCCCTGAACCCCCTTTTCCCTTGACTTCGTTTGCATACGAACATACGAATTAGCAGCAGGAGTAGGCCACTCTGCCCTTCGAGCCTGCTCCACCATTCAATAAGTTCATGGCTGAACTGATTACTCCACATTTCCACCTACCCCCAATAACTTTCCACCCACTTGCTTATCAAGGATCCATCTTTCTGCCTTAAAAATATTCAAAGTCTCTGCTTCCTCCGCCTTTGAGGAAGAGAATTCCAAAGATTCACGACCCTCTGAGAGAAAATAATTCTCCTCATCTCTGTCTTAAATGGGTGACCCCTTATTTTTAAACAGTGACCTTAAGTTCTAGATTCTCCCACAAGGGGAAACATCCTTTCCATATCCACTCTGTCAAGACCCCTCAGGATCTTATATGTTTCGATCAAGTTCCCTCTTACTCTTCTCAATTCCAGCGGATACAAGCCTAGCCTGTCCAACCTTTTCCTATAAGACAGCCTGCCCATTCCAGGTATTAGTCTATTAAACCTTCTCTGAACTGCCTCCAATGCATTTAAATCCTTCCTTAAATAAGGAGACCAATACTGTACACAGTACTCCAGATGTGGTCTCACCAATGCCCTGTATAGCTGAAGCATAACCTCCCTACTTCTGTATCCAATTCCCCTCACGATAAACAGTCACATTCTATGAGCTTTCCTAATTACGTGCAGTACCTGCATACTGACCTTTTGTGACTCATGCACTAGGACACCCAGATCCCTCTGCATCTCAGAGCTCTGCAATCTCTCACCATTTAGATAATATGCTTCTTTTTTATTCTTCCTGCCAAAGAGGACAATTTCACATTTTCCCACATTATACTCCATTTGCCAGATCTTTGCCCACTCACTTAACCTATCAATATCCCTTTGTAACCCCCTTATGTCCTCTTCACAAGCTACCTTCCTACCTATCTTTGTGTCATCAGCAAATTTCACAACCATACCTTCAGTCCCTTCACCTAAGTCATTTCTATAAATTGTAAAATTTAGATGCTTATTTTTCAAAGAATATAAGGGAAGATTATTTGTCTGACCAAAATTAAACACCCTACACTCAGTTATATTGAAATTAATTTGACATTTAAATATCCATTGTGCAAGTTCATTAATTATTATAATTACCAATATCATGTATTTTGTTACAAGCTTCCTCTGTATTAACTGTACTCCCCAATGGATCTGTCTGCACCCCTTCCCCTTGCTGCCAGAACCACCCTTGTCCTCACTATCCACCCCACCATCCTCCACATTCAAACACCTCATCCTCCAACATTTCTGCCACCTCCAGCTAAGTCCAACAGCAAAGACATATTCTGTTCCCTTACAGTCTGTCCGCTCATTGTGAAAACCTGGTCCACTCCTTAATTACCTCCAACTTTTTCCTCCTTTCCTAGAATGCCTATTCATGTAAGCACCTCCCTTCCACTGTCCAAGGCCCAAACACTCCTTCCAGGTGAAACAGCGATTTATTTGTACTTCTTTCAATTTATTAACAATACATTTTCTTTTCCTCTATTTTAGGGTGGCACAGTGGTGCAGTGATTCGCACCACCGCCTCACAGCTCGAGCGACCCGGGTTCAGTTCTGGGTACTGCCTGTGTGGAGTTTGCAAGTTCTCCTTGTGACTGCATCGGTTTCCTCCCACAGCCAAAGACTTGCAGGTTGATAGGTAAATTGGTCATTGTAAATTGCCCCTAGTGTAGGTAGGGGGTAGGAGAATGGTGGGGATGTGGTAGGGAATGTAGGATTAGTATGGGTGGTTGTTGGTTGGCACAGACTCGGTGGGCCGAAGGGCCTCTTTCAGTGCTGTATCTCTAAATAAAATAAAATATTTGCTGCTCACAAATCTCCTGGACATTGTGAGAGGAGCAAACACAGATTGGGTGATTGCTTTGCTGAACTCCTCTGTTTAGTCTGCAGGCTTGACCCTGAGCTTCTGGTCAGTTGTCATTTTAATTCTGTATGCCACTTCCACGCTGACGTCTCCATCCTCGACCTGCTACACACTTCCACTGAAGTTCAATGAGGAACAGCACTGGATTTTTCAGTTGGGCATTTTATTGCCTCTCAGACTCAACACTGAGATTAAAAACTTCAGATTATAACCATTGCTCCTGCTTTCTGGGACGGTCTGTGCTGGTAATGGAGGATGGCTACACCAGAGTCACTGGGAGCGGAGGGGGTGTGGGCTCCCCATTTTGTACACAGCTGGCAGGCTGGTCCGCACCCCTGGGGTCTACCCACCATTCTCCATCACCTTTCCGGGCCCCTGGATCCTTCTCCTATTTTACAGATTTCCCTTGCTCCCCTCCATTCTGTTATTCTGCTGTAAACGTTTACACCTCCTCTGGACACATCCTCTGTTGCTTTAATTGTCCCATTCACCTGGCACCGTCATCCGTTTTATCATTCAATCACTCCAGCCCTCCACTCGTTCACAGCCTTTCCTCTTTTGTTCTTTCCTCCCCTTATAACCCACTTTTCTCCGACTAGATGATTGCTTTAAATCAATTAATCTCTAATATCTTCCAGTTCTGATCAAAGCCTATCAGCCTGAAGCATTAACTCTGTTTCACTCTCCACAGATGCCGTCTGACCTGCTGAGTGTTTTGAACATCCTCCCATTTTTATCTGATTTACAGCAGTTTCAGTATTTTGTTTTTAATCCAATGTTTAGGCCTGGATATTAACAGGATGTGAGTGACAAGGGTGGGGAGCGGAGTTTCAGAGTTTTAACTCCACAGACATCCTCTTTTATCCTTGACAGGTTCCCCACCCTGAAGTCAGCCTAATTGACAGGTTTGTCCTCCAGTCGAGCAGGGCGGACTCTGGAGCAGGCCTCAGAACCAGGGCGGTCCTAATGCTAACCCCAGTGTCTGGTGGGGGAGAGGGGCGGGGGACAGCCTCTGATACTGGGAGGGTCCAATCCCGATCTCCAGAGGGGCTGAGAATGGTGACATCTCCGATCACTGGTCTGTCAATTCCCAAACCCAGGGAGGTCTCATGCAGCAGGTTCTGAGCATGGAGAATGGAGGGAAGGGGGAGACAGAATGCTTGACCCACAGCCCCAGGGGAGAGAGTCTCCTATCATGTAGTGGGGTCCAAGTCCAGGCATGGAAAGAGGGCAGGAGTGTCTGATCCCCAACCCCGGGGAAGGGTCTCATAGTCTCAGACTCTGGGGAGGAGGAGGGGTGGGGGAAGTGTCTAATCCACGACAATATGGTCCATGATCCTCTGGAATTCCAAAGTCAGGAGGGTGGTCTGATTCCAGGAGAGTGGGTCCGAGCTCAGTGGGGATCCGATTCTGTGAGGCGTCCAATCTCGGTGGGATGGGGAGAGTGGGGGGCTTCTGATCCTGGGGTTGGTGAGCTTACAATCCTGACGAAGGGCGTTGGGGATCAATTCCGTGGGTAGTGAAGTTTGTTCCAGAATGAGCGGTCCAATCCCCAGGGAAGGGGCCCATCCTAGAGTGGTGGACTGTTCCAATCGCCAATCGCGGGTGTCTTTGTCTGTGGCGTGGGGTATAAAGTGGAACCCTGGCAGGCCAGAGTTAAACCTGTAAAACAGATTAAATCAGTGACTAGGAGCATTTGTCTGTCCGTCTCCTTTCCTGACTCCGTTCAAACTGGAAGTGGGCGGGTTGGAGGTCGGTTGCGGTTGGGGTTGAGATTTTTAAATTTTAACCTCTGACCTGCCCCCAACCCCTTTTGTTTTTGTTGCTAAAATCCTGCCCATACCGTCTGGGTCAGACATGGAGAATGTTTGATCAGTAATTTCCAGTCTCTTTTCCCTTCTCTCTCTTACAGTTAATTTACTGGCGATTGTGATCCTGTCCTGGGGAAAGTGCGGCCTCTCCACCTGCACCATTCACAACCTGGTGGTCATGGCAACGGCGGATCTACTGGTCATTATTATTGAGGTCGTACTGTTCAGGAGCAGTTATGATTATTTCCCACTCTCCTTCCTGGACACCACCCCTGTGTGTAGTGTTATCTTTGTCCTAAGTCCTGCAGCTGGAGACTGTTCTGTCTGGTTCACCATCACTTTCTCCTTTGATCGATTTGTGGCCATTTGTTTCCAGAAGCTGAAAACAAAATATTGCACCGAGAAAACTGCGGCTGTGGTTCTCACAACAACCTGCATTCTGCTCTGTTTAACAAACATTCCCATCTACTTACACTAGAACCTGGAGAGATAATCGACAATGTACTGTTATATAAAGCCAAACTATTTTACTGAGCCTGGATGGGTAGGTTATGACTAGTTTGATACAGTTTTAACCCCTTTTCTTCCATTCGCTTTAATTCTGTTGCTCAACGCTCAGACGGTCAAACACATTTTAGTGGCCAGTCAAGTCCATAAGGGACTGAGGGGTCAGAGCAAGGGAGAGAGTCGCAATGACCCAGAGATGGAGAGCAGAAAGAAGTCTGTGATTTTACTCTTCACCATATCCGGCAACTTCATACTTCTGTGGTTGGTGTATGTTATGGAATCCTTATATTATAACATGAGACGAACAGATCCCGGGATTTACATTGATTCTGAAGATATGTTTGGACAATTCAGATATAAGCTGCAGAATTTAAGTTGCGGCACAAACGTATTTATTTATGGGGTGACTCAGTGCAAGTTCAGAGAGCAGGTGAAGAGCACGGTGAAATATCCGGTTACAACAACTATTCAATTAATGAATAAACAAAACAACAGAGAGCAGCCCAGAGGCAGATCCCAGTGTTTACAGTCCATGAATAGAATATTTATCCCCAATGGACAAGAGGTGACCAACAGCTGGATGACCTGAAATACACTGGCAGGGCGGTGGGTCACACATGCCAAAGAGCAATGGGCCGGCAGGCAAGAGGCGACCAACAGCTGGGTGACACAAATATACAAAATATACAAATGGTTTTGGAGCAGTTGTATTCTTTGATCCATGATCCATTGATCCAGACAGACAAGCAGCCGCCTACATTCCTGGCAGCCGCATTCTCCACCCAGTCATCATTTCATAGCAGTTAAACCCTATATTCTTGGACAGGGTTCCCACTGGCCATTCCACACCTTCCTTGAATCAGTGGGGGATTTCACCAGCCCACTTTTAAAGGTCCAGTTCATTCATTCCACTATTTCTGCTGCTTGGGGATTAGTCAGGATGTGAAAATGTGACGTAATCCCTGACAATTGAAGGGGTTTGTCCATCACCTGTCCCATGAAATGGGAACCTCTGTCAGATTCAATGTTACCTGGCAGATTACCACCCCACCCCCCACTGTCCTGCCCCTCCCCCCCGCCTCCCCTTGCTGGGTGAAGCAGGGGAGTTTTCCACTGACTGCTTGTTTCCTTTACATGGGCTGATAGGACTTTGATTTTTGGGTCTTGATTGTACTGTGCACAGACAATCACTGATCAACCACATCATCCACCATGTGTTAGGTCACCACATATTTTGGGCTACTCTCTGTGTTAGGCCCTCTCTCCTCTGACGTCTACTGGAAAGATGGGTCCATTGGACAATTTCAGCCCGTAGAGGCTCTGGAATTACCAACCAGTTTTGGAACTGTAGTGGTTGGTCTGGTTCCCATGTTATGTCCTCTCTGTTTTGGGGCAGCCTGGCGGCCATGGTACTGTGCCATTCATGGCTTGCCTGATTGTTACAGTCCAAGGGTCCTGGCTCTGCATTTCCACCAACATCAGGTTACTCCGGCCAGTGGCTGCAGTGGAGTAACAGAAGCCTTAACGATGGTCAGGGTTGCCCAGTCCTTCCCAGTCTCTCAGAAACCTCTGGCCAATTCATCAGCCTTTCATTTCTCATCGGCCCAGGGATGTTTTACTTATGTGTTTTAACCTTCACTATGGCCACGGGATGTTGCTGCTCCCTCAATTGGCTAAGGATGTATTGCAGTAATCCAGCTGTGGGGGGGTGGTTTACCATCCGCGGAAGCAAAGCCTCTCATTTCCCAGATGGAAGATAATCGGTTAGGGATAGGCAGCTGAAGTGACTATCAGAAAAGATAGTTAAAGGCTTCTCCTCTACTGGAATTTGGAGGACAGAGGCCACAGCGGCCAGTTCAGCTTCCTGTGTCGATCGCCCTCCCACCAACGTAACTGATGTTTCTATTCCCTCTTTCGGTGCATAAACTCCAAATGCAGACAGATGTCCCTCTGGTGTCGAGATGCTAGACCCATCCGCAAAGACTTGCAGTGAGTCAGATTTAGGGTGGCGCCAAAAATCCCTTCACCCAGTACTGGTATCAACAAAGAGCACTCGTGCAGTTTTCCTGGTATCAGAAGACCAGCAGATGTGCTGAGGATCATCTTCAAATCCTCACTGGATATGGGCGAGGTGCCAGAGGATTGGAGATCTGCGAATGTTATACCATTGTTTAAAAAGGGTGCAAGGGGTAGGCCAAATAATTATAGGCCGATCAGTCTGACCTCAGTGGTGAGTAAATTGTTAGAATCTATTCTGAGGGACAGGATAAACTGCCACTTAGAAAGGCACGGATTAATCAGGGACAGTCAGCATGGATTTGTTAAATGAAGGTCATGTCTCACTAACTTGATTGAGTTTTTTGAGGCAGTAACAAGGAGGATTGATGAGGGTCGTGCAGTGGATGTGGTCTACATGGACTTTAGTGAGGCACTTGACAAGGTCCCGTATGGCAGGGTCAGATAAATGGAAGCCCATGGGATAAAGGGGAATGTGACAGGTTGGATCCAAAATTAGCTCAGTGACAGGAAACAAAGGGTAGTAGTAGATGGATGTTTTTGTGAATGAAAAGCAGTTTCCAGTGGCGTTCCAAAGGGCTCAGTGTTGGGTCCCGTGCTGTTTGTGGTCGATATTAATGATTTGGACTTAACCGTGGGAGGCAGGATTGGGAAATTTGCTGATGACACAAAAATTGGCCGTGTAGTTAATAGTGAGGAGGAGAGTTGCGGACTCCAGAATGATATCAACGGTTTGGTTGAGTGGGCGGAAAAGTGGCATTCAATCTAGAGAAGTGTGAGGTAATGAATTTGGGGAGGGCAAACAAAGCAAGGGAATACACAATAAACAGGAGGATACTGAGAGGGGTAGAAGAAGTGAGAGACCTTGGAGTGCATGTCCGCAGGTCCCTGAAGGTGACAGGACTGGTAGATAGAGAGTGGTGAAGAAGGCATATGGAATTTTTTCCCTTATTGACTAAGGTATAGAATACAAAAGCAGGGATGTAATGCTGGAACTGTATAAAATATTAGTTAGGCCACAGTTGAAGTATTGCGTACAGTTCTGGTCACCACATTACAGGAAGGACATAATTGCTCTGGAGGGAGTACAGAGGAGATTTACAAGAATGTTACCAGGGCTTGAAAGTTGCAGCTATGAGGAAAGATTGGATTGGCTAGTGTTGTTTTCCTTAGAACAGAGGAGGCTGAGGGGTGACTTAATTGAGGTGTACAAAATTATGAGGGGCCTAGAGTTGACAGGAAGGATCTGTGTCCCCTAGCGGAGAGGTTAATTGCCAGGGGCACAGATTTAAGGTGATTGGTAAAAGGATTAGAGGGGACATGAGGAAATACCTTCACACCCAGAGGGTGGTGGGTGTCTGGAATTCACTGCCAGGAATGGTGGTGGAGGCAGAAACCCTCAACTCATTTAGAAGGTACCTGGACATGCACCTGAAGTGCTGTAACCTGCAAGGCTACGGACCAGGTGCTGGAAGGTGAGATTAGATTGGGCAGCTAGTTTTTTCGGCCAGCGCAGACATGATGGGCTGAATGGCCTCCCTCTGTGCCATAATCTTTCTATGGTTCTAAGACCAGCTGCTAAATACAAGGGGGTGGCAGTATGTTTGACTATCAGGTTGTGTTCTTGCAGACTGAACGTCCAATGTGCAACCCTGTTCCTGGATACTGTTCCATCACCCAACAATCTGAAAAGTAACAGCTCAGTGTGAGTTGTTCTACATTCATGCAATAGGATAATGTCCCGATCGGATACATTGGGATTTACTATCTGTGTCTTTTTGGGGTTTAAATTTCAGACCACTCTGAGTGATCAGTCTCAACAATTCATGCAGCAGTTCCACATGTTCCTGCATGCAGGCCATGTGGATTAGGATATCAGTCACATGTTGGATCAGGGCATCTGCCCCTGACAAAGGAACACATTGGTCTTGTAACATTTGGTGAAACATGAACGGGAAATTGTGGACGCCTTGTGGTAGGTATGTTCACGTGTACTGTTGGCCCTGTGGTAACTATGTCCATGTGTGCTATTTACCCTGTGGTAGGTGTGTCCACGTGTACTGTTTGCCCTGTGATAGGCATATCCACATGTACTATTCACCCTGTGGTATGTATGTCCACGTGTACTGTTGGCCCTGTGGTAGGTATGTCCACGTGTACTGTTGGCCCTGTGGTAGGTATGTCCACGTGTACTGTTTGACCTGTGGTAGGTATGTCCATGTGTACTGTTGGCCCTGTGGTAGGTATGTCCACGTGTACTGTTTGACCTGTGTTAGGTATGTCCACGTGTACATTTGGTCCTGTGGTACCGACATCCACCTGGACTGTTGGCCCTGCAGGGTAAATGTGAATTTATATTGACGTGTTTCAGTTAGGGGGATGGACAAGAAGCCATTTTTGACATCCAGGATGATGAAGACCTTTGATGTAGCTCGGGTAACACATTTCAGCCTCCGGTGAAGAGGCGACCGTTGGAACCGTGGCTGGGGAATGACGACTGACCTCTCTGTAATGAATCGTCAAGTGTCAGGACCCGTTAGGTTTCCAGACTGACCAGACAGGGGGAATTACAGGTACTGACTGTCTTATGTAACACTTCCTAGTTTACCAAGGACTCAATGACCTGCGCTACAGGGTCCTCTGCTTCCTTCGGGAACCGGTACTGGGAATCCTGATGGGTTCTGGGCTTTGTATATCACCTTCCTGGTTCATCCTCCCACACTCGTTTTTATGTCTGGCCCAACATGTAGCCTGCTTGACCACCATCTCAACCTTGGGAAGATTGTGTCTGAGAAGTTGGTCAAGGCAGTAATCAACCCTCACTCCCAGGAACCAAATTTTCACTTTGCGTCAAACTGCTCCCTCCCCTCCCTTGTCCATATTCCCTCACCACAGACACTGATTAATCATGTCTTGCACAATATCATGTTTCTGGAGCCAATTCAGCCCTAGTCTGCCAACTGTGTCCTCGCTGTGTCTCTTGGTCCAGGCGGCACAGTGACGCAGGGTTAGCACCGCAGCCTCACAGCTCCAGGGATCCGGGTTCAATTCTGGGTACTGCCTGTGTGGAGTTTGCAAGTTCTCCCTGTGACCGTGTGGATTTTTACCCGGTGCTCCGGTTTCCTCCCACAGCCAAAGACATGCAGGTGATAGGTAAATTGGCCATTGTAAATTGCCCCTAGTGTAGGTAGGTGGTAAGGAATATGGGATTTCTGTAGGGTTAGTATAAATGGGTGGTTGTTGGTCGGCACAGATTTGGGGGCCAAAGGGCCTGTTTCAGTGCTGTATCTCTAAATAAAGATAATTGTGAGACGGGTGGTCAAATGCCCATGGTCAGGCTGGTTTCTACTAATTGACTGCGGTCCATTCTTCCCCCAAAGTCTCCTAATTCCATCACTCCTTTATAATGTGGCCTTTCTCTCCATAAACCTGTGTGGGCTGCCCTGGTATTCGGGAGATGCCCTCTACTGTTGTGGTTCCATGGGGCCTGCCGTAGGGGGCTGACAACTCAATCACAGATCCCAGTACTGGCGTAGCAGCCAATAGTCATCGTGAACTCGGAGCATTGCTTCGCACTGGGTTTGTGGTGTATACCTGTTTCACCTAGCCAGGTTCCCTCATATGTCGTTTTAACTGCTAAAATTCTTTCCGCAAACAGTCAACCTCATTGGTCCCTCCCCATGAGGCCAGCTAGATCTCCGATTGGGATACTGCTTGGAAAAATGGCTCCTTTAGCCACAGTTCCAACACCGTGGAACTGACCGAGTCTGGGCTTTAGAGGAGTGTCGGGCAGGGGGCCCATACTGTGGTCTCCCCTTGTTCCTCCATGGGGACGCTGTGGGCCGTACACCCGAGGGCTGGATCACATGGATCTTTGCCATTTGGGGTTTTACTTTTACCCAATTGCAATTCACCACCCCCTTACCCACTCCTCATTGTGGTTTTTATTGGAGGGGTCATAAACATCATTAATCACATTATATCTTTCGTGCACAACTACAGTCAGTTATTGAATCCACTGGCTTTACTGTGAACAGGTCATCACTACCATGATCGTGCCTGGGAAAGGCTGCCACAATCGGTCATAAACACATTCGGGTACTCCTGGTGTATTCCAGCAGCTCCTTGAGGGCGCTGTGATCAGATACTGACCCATGACCTGTGGCTTTAGGATGTGGGATCAGGATTGGGATCTGAGATCAGGGTTGGGATGTGGGATCAAGGTTGGGATCTGAGATCAAGGTTGGGATGTGGGATCAGGGTTTGAATGTGGGATCAGGGTTGGGATGTGAGATCAGGGTTGGGATGAGAGATAAGGGTTGGGATGTGGGATCAGGGTTGGGATGTGAGATCAGGGTTGGGATGTGTGATCTGGGTTGGGATGTGGGATCAGGGTTGGGATCTGAGATCAGGGTTGGGATGTGGGATCAGGGTTGGGATGTGAGATCAGGCTTGGAATGTGGGATCACGGTTGGGATGTGGGGTCAGGGTTGGGATGTGAGATCATGTTTGGGATGTGAGATCAGGATTGGGATGTGAGATCAGGATCGGGATCTGAGATCAGGGTTGGGATGTGGGGTCAGGGTTGCGATCTGTGATCAGGGTTGGGATGTGAGATTAGGGTTGGGATGTGAGATCAGGGTTGGGATGTGGGATCAGGATTGGGATCTGAGATCAGGGTTGGGATGTGAGATCAGGATTGGGAATGTGAGATCAGGATTGGGATGTGAGATCAGGATTGGAATGTGAGATCAGGATTGTGATGTGAGATCAGGGTTGGAATGTGAGATCAGGATTGGGAATGTGAGATCAGGATTGGGATGTGAGATCAGGGTTGGAATCTGAGATCAGGATTGGGAATGTGAGATCAGGGTTGGGATCTGAGATCAGGATTGGGAATGTGAGGTCAGGTTTGGAATGTGAGACCAGGGTTGGGATGTGAGATCAGAGTTGGGATGTGGAATCAGGTTTGGAATGTGAGATCATGGTTGGGATGTGGGATCACGGTTGTGATGTGTGATCAGAGTTGTGTTGTGAGATCATGTTTGGAATGTGTGATCACGGTTGTGATGTGGGGTCAGGGTTGGGAAGTGTGATCAGGGTTGGGATGTGGGGTCAGGGTTGGGATGTGAGATCATGTTTGGGATGTGAGATCCGGATTGGGATGTGAGATCAGCATTGGGATGTGAGATCAGGGTTGCGATCTGAGATCAGGGTTGGGATGTGAGATTAGGGTTGGGATGTGAGATCAGGGTTGGGATGTGGGAACAGGATTGGGATGTGAGATCAGGGTTGGGATGTGGGATCAGGGTTGGGATGTGAGATCAGGTTTGGGAATGTGAGATCAGGGTTGGGATGTGGGGTCAGGGTAGGGATCTGAGATCAGTGTTGGGATGTGAGATCAGGATTGGGAATGTGAGATCAGGATTGGGAATGTGAGATCAGGAATGGGATGTGCGATCAGGATTGTGATGTAAGATCGGGGTTGGGATCTGAGATCAGGATTGGGAATGTGAGATTAGGATTGGGATGTGAGATCAGGGTTGGAATCTGAGATCAGGATTGGGAATGTGAGATCAGGATTGTGATGTGAGATCAGGGTTGGGATCTGAGATCAGGGTTGGGATCTGAGATCAGGATTGGGAATGTGAGATCAAGTTTGGAATGTGAGATCAGGGTTGGGATGTGAGCTCAGAGTTGGGATGTGGAATCAGGTTTGGAATGTGAGATCATGGTTGGGATGTGGGATCACGGTTGGGATGTGGGGTCAAGGTTGTGATGTGTGATCAGAATTGTGATGTGAGATCATGTTTGGGATGTGAGATCATGGTTGTGATGTGGGGTCAGGGTTGGGATGTGTGATCAGGGTTGGGATGTGGGGTCAGGGTTGGGATGTGAGATCATGGTTGGGATGTGGGATCACGTTTGGGATGTGGGGTCAGGGTTGTGATGTATGATCATGGTTGGGATGTGTGATCAGAGTTGGGATGTGTGATCATGGTTGGGATGTGTGATCATGGTTGGGGTGTGGGGTCAGGGTTGGGATGTGTGATCATGGTTGTGATGTGGGATCACGGTTGGGGTGTGGGGTCAGGGTTGGGATGTGGGATCACGATTGGGATGTGTGATCATGGTTGGGATGTGTGATCAGGGTTGGGATGTGTGATCATGGTTGGGATGTGGGGTCTGGGTTGGGATGTGTGATCATGGTTGGGATGTGAGATCATGGTTGGGGTGTGGGGTCAGGGTTGGGATGTGTGATCATGGTTGGGATGTGAGATCATGGTTGGGATGTGAGATCATGGTTGGGATGTGTGATCATGGTTGGGATGTGTGATCATGGTTGGGGTGTGGGGTCAGGGTTGGGATGTGTGATCATGGTTGGGATGTGGGGTCAGGGTTGGGATGTGAGATCATGGTTGGGATGTGTGATCATGGTTGGGATGTGTGATCAGGGTTGGGATGTGTGATCATGGTTGGGATGTGAGATCATGGTTGGGATGTGTGATCATGGTTGGGATGTGTGATCATGGTTGGGATGTGTGATCATGGTTGGGGTGTGGGGTCAGGGTTGGGATGTGTGATCATGGTTGGGGTGTGGGGTCTTGGTTGGGATGTGTGATCATGGTTAGGATGTGAGATCAGAGTTGGGATGTGGAATCAGGTTTGGAATGTGAGATCATGGTTGGGATGTGGGATCACGGTTGGGAGGTGGGGTCAGGGTTGTAATGTGTCATCAGAGTTGTGTTGTGAGATCATGTTTGGAATGTGTGATCACGGTTGTGATGTGGGGTCAGGGTTGGGATGTGTGATCAGGGTTGGGATGTGCGATCATGGTTGGGATGTGGGGTCAGGGCTGGGGTGTGGGGTCAGGGTTGGGATGTGTGATCATGGTTGGGATGTGTGATCATGGTTGGGGTGTGGGGTCAGGGTTGGGATGTGTGATCAGGGTTGGGATGTGTGATCATGGTTGGGATGTGGGGTCAGGGTTGCGATCTGAGATCAGGGTTGGGATGTGAGATTAGGGTTGGGATGTGAGATCAGGGTTGGGATGTGAGATTAGGGTTGGGATGTGAGATCAGGGTTGGGATGTGGGATCAGGATTGGGATCTGAGATCAGGGTTGGGATGTGAGATTAGGGTTGGGATGTGAGATCAGGGTTGGGATGTGGGATCAGGATTGGGATCTGAGATCAGGATTGGGAATGTGAGATCCGGATTAGGATGTGAGATCAGGGTTGGAATGTGAGATCAGGATTGGGAATGTGAGATCAGGATTGGGATGTGAGATCAGGGTTGGAATCTGAGATCAGGATTGGGAATGTGAGATCAGGGTTGGGATCTGAGATCAGGATTGGGAATGTGAGGTCAGGTTTGGAAAGTGAGACCAGGGTTGGGATGTGAGATCAGAGTTGGGATGTGGAATCAGTTTGGAATGTGAGATCATGGTTGGGATGTGGGATCACGGTTGGGAGGTGGGGTCAGGGTTGTAATGTGTGATCAGAGTTGTGATGTGAGATCATGTTTGGGATGTGAGATCATGGTTGGGATGTGGGATCACGGTTGGGAGGTGGGGTCAGGGTTGTGATGTGTGATCAGAGTTGTGTTGAGAGATCATGTTTGGAATGTGTGATCACGGTTGTGATGTGGGGTCAGGGTTGGGATGTGTGATCAGGGTTGGGATGTGAGATCAGGCTTGGAATGTGGGATCACGGTTGGGATGTAGGGTCAGGGTTGGGATGTGAGATCCGGATTGGGATGTGAGATCAGGATTGGGATGTGAGATCAGGGTTGCGATCTGAGATCAGGGTTGGGATGTGAGATTAGGGTTGGGATGTGAGATCAGGGTTGGGATGTGGGAACAGGATTGGGATGTGAGATGAGGGTTGGGATGTGGGATCAGGGTTGGGATGTGAGATCAGGTTTGGGAATGTGAGATCAGGGTTGGGATGTGGGGTCAGGGTTGGGATCTGAGATCAGGGTTGGGATGTGAGATCAGGATTGGGAATGTGAGATCAGGATTGGGAATGTGAGATCAGGATTGGGATGTGCGATCAGGATTGTGATGTAAGATCGGGGTTGGGATCTGAGATCAGGATTGGGAATGTGAGATTAGGATTGGGATGTGAGTTCAGGGTTGGAATCTGAGATCAGGATTGGGAATGTGAGATCAGGATTGTGATGTGAGATCAGGGTTGGGATCTGAGATCAGGGTTGGGATCTGAGATCAGGATTGGGAATGTGAGATCAAGTTTGGAATGTGAGATCAGGGTTGGGATGTGAGATCAGAGTTGGGATGTGGAATCAGGTTTGGAATGTGAGATCATGGTTGGGATGTGGGGTCAGGGTTGGGATGTGTGATCAGGGTTGGGATCTGAGATCAGGATTGGGAATGTGAGATCAAGTTTGGAATGTGAGATCAGGGTTGGGATGTGAGATCAGAGTTGGGATGTGGAATCAGGTTTGGAATGTGAGATCATGGTTGGGATGTGGGGTCAGGGTTGGGATGTGGGGTCAGGGTTGGGATGTGAGATCATGGTTGGGATGTGAGATCATGGTTGGGATGTGGGATCACGTTTGGGATGTGGGGTCAGGGTTGTGATGTGTGATCATGCTTGGGATGTGTGATCAGGGTTGGGATGTGTGATCATGGTTGGGATGTGTGATCATGGTTGGGGTGTGGGGTCAGGGTTGGGATGTGTGATCATGGTTGTGATGTGGGATCACGGTTGGGGTGTGGGGTCAGGGTTGGGATGTGGGATCACGATTGGGATGTGTGATCATGGTTGGGATGTGTGATCAGGGTTGGGATGTGTGATCATGGTTGGGGTGTGGGGTCAGGGTTGGGATGTGTGATCATGGTTGGGATGTGGGGTCAGGGTTGGGGTGTGGGGTCAGGGTTGGGATGTGTGATCATGGTTGGGATGTGGGGTCAGGGTTGGGGTGTGGGGTCAGGGTTGGGATGTGTGATCATGGTTGGGATGTGTGATCATGGTTAGGATGTGTGATAATGGTTGGGGTGTGGGGTCAGGGTTGGGATGTGTGATCATGGGTGGGATGTGTGATCATGGTTGGGATGTGAGATCATGGTTGGGATGTGAGATCATGGTTGGGGTGTGGGGTCAGGGTTGGGATGTGAGATCATGGTTGGGATGTGTGATCATGGTTGGGGTGTGGGGTCAGGGTTGGGATGTGTGATCATGGTTGGGATGTGAGATCATGGTTGGGGTGTGGGGTCAGGGTTGGGATGTGTGATCATGGTTGGGATGTGGGGTCAGGGTTGGGGTGTGGGGTCAGGGTTGGGATGTGTGATCATGGTTGGGGTGTGGGGTCATGGTTGGGATGTGTGATCATGGTTAGGATGTGTGATAATGGTTGGGGTGTGGGGTCAGGGTTGGGATGTGTGATCATGGGTGGGATGTGGGGTCAGTGTTGGGGTGTGGGGTCACGGTTGGGATGTGTGATCATGGTTGGGATGTGTGATCATGGTTGGGATGTGAGATCATGGTTGGGATGTGAGATCATGGTTGGGGTGTGGGGTCAGGGTTGGGATGTGAGATCATGGTTGGGATGTGTGATCATGGTTGGGGTGTGGGGTCAGGGTTGAAATGTGTGATCATGGTTGGGGTGTGGGGTCAGGGTTGGGATGTGGGGTCAGGGTTGGGATGTGTGATCATGGTTGGGGTGTGGGGTCAGGGTTGGGATGTGAGATCATGGTTGGGATGTGTGATCATGGTTGGGGTGTGGGGTCAGGGTTGGGGTGTGGGGTCAGGGTTGGGATGTGAGATCATGGTTGGGATGTGTGATCATGGTTGGGGTGTGGGGTCAGGGTTGGGATGTGTGATCATGGTTGGGATGTGTGATCATGGTTGGGGTGTGGGGTCAGGGTTGGGATGTGTGATCAGGGTTGGGATGTGTGATCATGGTTGGGATGTGTGATCATGGTTGGGGTGTGGGGTCAGGTTTGGGATGTGTGATCAGGGTTGGGATGTGTGATCATGGTTGGGGTGTGGGGTCAGGGTTGGGATGTGTGATCATGGTTGGGATGTGAGATCATGGTTGGGATGTGGGGTCAGGGTTGGGATGTGAGATCATGGTTGGGATGTGTGATCATGGTTGGGATGTGAGATCATGGTTGGGGTGTGGGGTCAGGGTTGGGATGTGTGATCATGGTTGGGATGTGGGGTCAGGGTTGGGATGTGTGATCATGGTTGGGATGTGAGATCATGGTTGGGGTGTGGGGTCAGGGTTGGGATGTGTGATCATGGTTGGGATGTTGGGTCAGGGTTGGGGTGTGGGGTCAGGGTTGGGATGTGTGATCATGGTTGGGGTGTGGGGTCATGGTTGGGATGTGTGATCATGGTTAGGATGTGTGATAATGGTTGGGGTGTGGGGTCAGGGTTGGGATGTGTGATCATGGTTGGGATGTGGGGTCAGTGTTGGGGTGTGGGGTCAGGGTTGGGATGTGAGATCATGGTTGGGATGTGTGATCATGGTTGGGGTGTGGGGTCAGGGTTGGGATGTGTGATCATGGTTGGGGTGTGGGGTCAGGGTTGGGATGTGGGGTCAGGGTTGGGATGTGTGATCATGGTTGGGGTGTGGGGTCAGGGTTGGGATGTGAGATCATGTGTGGATGTGTGATCATGGTTGGGGTTAGGGGTCAGGGTTGGGGTGTGGGGTCAGGGTTGGGATGTGAGATCATGGTTGGGATGTGTGATCATGGTTGGGATGTGTGATCATGGTTGGGGTGTGGGGTCAGGGTTGGGATGTGTGATCAGGGTTGGGATGTGTGATCATGGTTGGGGTGTGGGGTCAGGGTTGGGATGTGTGATCATGGTTGGGATGTGGGGTCAGGGTTGGGATGTGTGACATTGGTTGGGGTGTGGGGTCAGGGTTGGGATGTGAGATCAGGGTTGGGATGTGAGATCTAGTTTGGGATGTGAGATCAGAGTTGTGTGTGGGATCAGGTTTGGAATGTGGGTTTAGGGTTGGGATGTGTGATCATGGTTGGAATGTGTGATCATGGTTGGGATGTGTGATCATGGTTGGGGTGTGGGGTCAGGGTTGGGATGTGGGATCAGGGTTGGGATGTGGGATCAGGGTTGGGGTGTGGGGTCAGGGTTGGGATGTGAGATCATGGTTGGGATGTGTGATCATGGTTGGGGTTAGGGGTCAGGGTTGGGGTGTGGGGTCAGGGTTGGGATGTGAGATCATGGTTGGGATGTGTGATCATGGTTGGGATGTGTGATCATGGTTGGGGTGTGGGGTCAGGGTTGGGATGTGTGATCAGGGTTGGGATGTGTGATCATGGTTGGGGTGTGGGGTCAGGGTTGGGATGTGTGATCATGGTTGGGATGTGAAATCATGGTTGGGATGTGGGGTCAGGGTTGGGATGTGTGATCATGGTTGGGATGTGGGGTCAGGGTTGGGATGTGTGATCATGGTTGGGGTGTGGGGTCAGGGTTGGGATGTGAGATCAGGATTGGGATGTGAGATCAGGGTTGGGATGTGAGATCAGGGTTGGGATGTGAGATCTAGTTTGGGATGTGAGATCAGAGTTGTGTGTGGGATCAGGTTTGGAATGTGGGTTTAGGGTTGGGATGTGTGATCATGGTTGGGATGTGTGATCAGGGTTGGGATGTGTGATCATGGTTGGGATGTGTGATCATGGTTGGGGTGTGGGGTCAGGGTTGGGATGTGGGATCAGGGTTGGGATGTGGGATCAGGGTTGGGATGTGTGATCATGGTTGGGATGTGTGATCATGTTTGGGGTGTGGGGTCATGGTTGGGATGTGAGATCAGGATTGGGATGTGAGATCAGGGTTGGGATGTGTGATCATGGTTGGGATGTGAAATCATGGTTGGGATGAGGGGTCAGGATTGGGATGTGAGATCAGGGTTGGGATGTGGGGTCAGGGATGGGATGTGTGATCATGGTTGGGGTGTGGGGTCAGGGTTGGGATGTGAGATCAGGATTGGGATGTGAGATCAGGGTTGGGATGTGAGATCAGGGTTGGGATGTGAGATCTAGTTTGGGATGTGAGATCAGAGTTGTGTGTGGGATCAGGTTTGGAATGTGGGTTTAGGGTTGGGATGTGTGATCAGGGTTGGGATGTGTGATCATGGTTGGGGTGTGGGGTCAGGGTTGGGATGTGAGATCAGGATTGGGATGTGAGATCAGGGTTGGGATGTGAGATCAGGGTTGGGATGTGAGATCTAGTTTGGGATGTGAGATCAGAGTTGAGTGTGGGATCAGGTTTGGAATGTGGGTTTAGGGTTGGGATGTGTGATCATGGTTGGGATGTGTGATCAGGGTTGGGATGTGTGATCATGGTTGGGATGTGTGATCAGGGTTGGGATGTGTGATCATGGTTGGGATGTGAGATCATGGTTGGGATGTGTGATCATGGTTGGGATGTGAGATCATGGTTGGGGTGTGGGGTCAGGGTTGGGATGTGGGATCAGGGTTGGGATGTGGGATCAGGGTTGGGATGTGTGATCATGGTTGGGATGTGAGATCATGGTTGAGGTGTGGGGTCAGGGTTGGGATGTGGGATCATGGTTGGGATGTGGGGTCAGGGATGGGATGTGGGGTCAGGGTTGTGATGTGTGATCATGGTTGTGAAGTGGGATCATGATTGGGATGTGGGATCAGGGTTGGGATGTGGGATCAGGGTTGGGATGTGAGGTCAGGGTTGGGATGTGGGGTCAGGGTTGTGATGTGAGATCATGGTTAGGATGTGAGATCATGGTTGGGATGTGGGGTCAGGGTTGGGATGTGGGATCCGGATTGGGATGTGAGATCAGGATTGGGATGTGAGATCAGGGTTGGGATGTGAGATCAGGGTTGGGATGTGAGATCTAGTTTGGGATGTGAGATCAGAGTTGTGTGTGGGATCAGGTTTGGAATGTGGGTTTAGGGTTGGGATGTGGGGTCATGGTTAGGTTGTGAGATCATGGTTGGGATGTGGGGTCAGGGTTGGGATCCGGATTGGGATGTGTGATCAGGATTGGGATGTGTGATCAGGATTGGGATGTGTGATCCGGATTGGGATGTGAGATCTGGGTTGGGATGTGAGATCAGGGTTGGGATGTGAGATCTAGCTTGGGATGTGAGATCTAGTTTGGGATGTGAGATCAGAGTTGTGTGTGGGATCAGGTTTGGAATGTGGGTTTAGGGTTGGGATGTGGGGTCAGTGTTGATCTGTGAGTTCACGCTTGGATGTAGGATCAGGGTTGGATTGTGGGATCAGGGTTGGGATGTGAGGTCAGGGTTGGAATGTGGGATCCTGGCTGAGGTCTGAGGTGCGGGCTGGGGTCTGAGGTGCGGGCTGGGGTCTGAGGTGCAGGCTGGGGTCACAGGTGGACATGGACTGGTGTGAGAGATCAGGGCTCAGCTGTTTGGCTGACATTTATTGAATTCTGAGGCTGGAGTGTTAAGAGCTCATGAGTTTTTGGTAACATATATCATGGATTGAGGATTGGTTAATAGACAGGAAGCAGAGAGTAGTGATAAATGGGGCATTTTCAAGTCTGCAGGCTTAAATAATGGAGTGCTACAAGGATCAGTGCTGGGGCCTTAGCTATTTACAACCTATATAATGACTTAAAGAGCCTGGAAGTAATGCATCTAAGTTTGCTGGTGATGCAACACTAGGTGGGAATGTAAGTTGTGAAAAGAAAACAAACAGGTTGTAAAGCAATATAGAGAGGTTCAGTGAGTGGGCAACAAGGTGGCAGATGGAGTAAAATGTGGGGAGGTGTGAAGATGTTCATTTTGGTTGTAAGAATTGAAAAGCTGAATATTTCTTCGAAGGTGTGAAAGTTGTAAATATTGATGTTCAGAGGGACTTGGGTGTACTCAGACAAGGAACACAGAAAGTTAACATGCAGGTACAGCAAGCAGTTAGGAAGGCAATTTGGCATGTTGGCCTTTATTGCAAGGGGATTTGACTATAAGTCTAATGAAATCGTGCTACAATTGTACAGGGCTTTGGTAGGACAACACAGACAGTACTCTGCACAGTTCACATCTCCTTATCTAAGAAAGGATTTGTTGCATTGGAGGTGGTACAGTGAAGGTTCACTGGATTGGTTCCTGGGCTGAGAGGGTTGCCCGATAATGAGAGGAGGAGTAACTTGGGCCTATACTCTCTGAAGTTTGGAAAATGGAGAGGTGATCTCATTGAAACATACAAGATCCTGAAGGGGTTTGACTGGGTAGATACTGAGGTTGTTTCCCCTGTTCAGAGAATGTGGAACACTGGGGTACAAGCTCAGAATAAGAGCTTGATCATTTAGAACTGTGGTGAGGAGAAATTTCTGCACTCAGGTATTGTGGATCATTGGTATTGTCTACCCAGAGGATTGTGCATACTCCATCATGGTGTATATTGAAGGCTGAGATTCATAGAGTTTGATCTCTCAGGGAATGAGGGGTTATGGGGAGCAATTGGGAAAGTGGAGATGAGACAGAGGATCAATCGTGATTATATTTGGTGGTGAGGCAGGCTGAGGGGTGATATGGTCTATTCCTGCTCCTATTTCTTATCTTCTTATATCTGGGCCTGGACTGTGAAGCCCAGACCTGGCTTGTGAGGTCTCGGTCTGGGGCGTTGAGCCAGGGTCTGGGATGTGAGCTCTCAGCCTGGGGTGTGAAGCGCAAGAACGGCTGGGGTGTGATGTGGGCATAGGCTGAGGGTGAGGTCTGGACTGGGGTGTGGCCGGGCAGGGGACGATGGAGAAATCTGGTCTGGGTGTTAAGATGGGGACATGGGCTGAGGGTGAGGTCTGGACTGGGATGTGAGCAGGGCAGGGGACAATGGTGAAATCTGGTTCTGGGTGTTGAGTCGGGGACATGGGCTGGGTGTGAGTCTGTACTGGGGTCTCAGGTCTGGGTGTTGTGATGGGGACATGGGCTGGTTCTGAGTCTGTACTGGAGTCTCAGGTCTGGGTGTTGAGATGGGGACATGGGCTGAGTGTGAGTCTGTACTGGGGTCTCAGGTCTGTGTGTTGAGATGGGGACATGGGCTGAGTGTGAGTCTGTACTGGGGTCTCAGGTCTGGGTGTTGATTCGGGGTCATGGGCTGGGTGTGAGTCTGTACTGGGGTCTCAGGTCTGGGTGTTGAGACGGGGACAAGGGCTGAGTGTGAGTCTGTACTGGGGTCTCAGGTCTGGGTGTTGTGATGGGGACATGGGCTGAGTGTGAGTCTGTACTGGGGTCTCAGGTCTGGGTGTTGATTCGGGGACATGGGCTGGGTGTGAGTCTGTACTGGGGTCTCAGGTCTTGGTGTTGAGACGGGGACAAGGGCTGAGTGTGAGTCTGTACTGGGGTCTCAGGTCTGGGTGTTGTGATGGGGACATGGGCTGAGTGTGAGTCCGTACTGGGGTCTCAGGTCTGGGTGTTGATTCGGCGACATGGGCTGGGTGTGAGTCTGTACTGGGGTCTCAGGTCTGGGTGTTGTGATGGGGACATGGGCTGGGTGTGAGTCTGTACTGGGGTCTCAGGTCTGGGTGTTGATTCGGAGACATGGGCTGAGTGTGAGTCTGTACTGGGGTCTCAGGTCTGGGTGTTGTGATGGGGACATGGGCTGAGTGTGAGTCTGTACTGGGGTCTCAGGTCTGGGTGTCGAGATGGGGACATGGGCTGGGTGTGAGTCTGTACTGGGGTCTCAGGTCTGGGTGTTGATTCGGAGACATGGGCTGAGTGTGAGTCTGTACTGGGGTCTCAGGTCTGGGTGTCGAGATGGGGACATGGGCTGGGTGTGAGTCTGTACTGGGGTCTCAGGTCTGGGTGTTGATTTGGGGACATCGGCTGAGTGTGAGTCTGTACTGGGGTCTCAGGACTTGGTGTTGAGACGGGGACAAGGGCTGAGTGTGAGTCTGTACTGGGGTCTCAGGTCTGGGTGTTGATTCGGGGACATGGGCTGGGTGTGAGTCTGTACTGGGGTCTCAGGTCTTGGTGTTGAGACGGGGACAAGGGCTGAGTGTGAGTCTGTACTGGGGTCTCAGGTCTGGGTGTTGTGATGGGGACATGGGCTGAGTGTGAGTCTGTACTGGGGTCTCAGGTCTGGGTGTTGTGATGGGGACATGGGCTGGGTGTGAGTCTGCACTGGGGTCTCAGGTCTGGGTGTTGATTCGGGGACAAGGGCTGAGTGTGAGTCTGTACTGGGGTCTCAGGTCTGGGTGTTGATTCGGGGACATGGGCTGAGTGTGAGTCTGTACTGGGGTCTCAGGTCTGGGTGTTGATTCGGAGACATGGGCTGGGTGTGAGTCTGTACTGGGATCTCAGGTCTGGGTGTTGATTCGGAGACATGGGCTGAGTGTGAGTCTGTACTGGGGTCTCAGGTCTGGGTGTTGTGATGGGGACATGGGCTGGGTGTGAGTCTGTACTGGGGTCTCAGGTCTGGGCGTTGTGATGGGGACATGGGCTGAGTGTGAGTCTGTACTGGGGTCTCAGGTCTGGGTTTTGAGACGGGGACATGGGCTGGGTGTGAGTCTGTACTGGGGTCTCAGGTCTTGGTGTTGAGACGCAGACAAGGGCTGAGTGTGAGTCTGTACTGGAGTCTCAGGTCTGGGTGTTGATTCGGGGACATGGGCTGGGTGTGAGTCTGTACTGGGGTCTCAGGTCTGGGCGTTGTGATGGGGACATGGGCTGGGTGTGAGTCTGTACTGGGGTCTCAGGTCTGGGTGTTGATTCGGAGACATGGGCTGAGTGTGAGTCTGTACTGGGGTCTCAGGTCTGGGTGTTGACTCGGGGACATGGGCTGGGTGTGAGTCTGTACTGGGGTCTCAGGTCTGGGCGTTGTGATGGGGACATGGGCTGGGTGTGAGTCTGTACTGGGGTCTCAGGTCTGGGTGTTGATTCGGAGACATGGGCTGAGTGTGAGTCTGTACTGGGGTCTCAGGTCTGGGTTTTGATTCGGGGACATGGGCTGGGTGTGAGTCTGTACTGGGGTCTCAGGTCTTGGTGTTGAGACGGGGACATGGGCTGAGTGTGAGTCTGTACTGGGGTCTCAGGTCTGGGTGTTGATTCGGGGACAAGGGCTGAGTGTGAGTCTTTACTGGGGTCTCAGGTCTGGGTGTTGATTCGGGGACATGGGCTGGGTGTGAATCTGTACTGGGGTCTCAGGTCTGGGTGTTGATTCGGAGACATGGGCTGGGTGTGAGTCTGTACTGGGATCTCAGGTCTGGGTGTTGATTCAGGGACATGGGCTGAGTGTGAGTCTGCACTGGGGTCTCAGGTCTGGGTGTTGTGATGGGGACATGGGCTGAGTGTGAGTCTGTACTGGGGTCTCAGGTCTGGGTTTTGAGACGGGGACATGGGCTGGGTGTGAGTCTGTACTGTGGTCTCAGGTCTGGGTGTTGATTCGGGGACATGGGCTGGTTCTGAGTCTGTACTGGAGTCTCAGGTCTGGGTGTTGACTCGGGGACATGGGCTGAGTGTGAGTCTGTACTGGGGTCTCAGGTCTTGGTGTTGAGACGCGGACAAGGGCTGAGTGTGAGTCTGTACTGGAGTCTCAGGTCTGGGTGTTGATTCGGGGACATGGGCTGGGTGTGAGTCTGTACTGGGGTCTCAGGTCTGGGTGTTGATTCGGGGACATGGGCTGGGTGTGAGTCTGTACTGGGGTGTCAGGTCTTGGTGTTGAGACGGGGACAAGGGCTGCGAGTGAGTCTGTACTGGGGTCTCAGGTTTGGGTGTTGTGATGGGGACATGGGCTGAGTGTGAGTCTGTACTGGGGTCTCAGGTCTGGGTGTTGTGATGGGGACATGGGCTGGGTGTGAGTCTGTACTGGGGTCTCAGGTCTGGGTGTTGATTCGGAGACATGGGCTGGGTGTGAGTCTGTACTGGGGTCTCAGGTCTGGGTGTTGTGATGGGGACATGGGCTGAGTGTGAGTCTGTACTGGGGTCTCAGGTCTGGGTGTCGAGATGGGGACATGGGCTGGGTGTGAGTCTGTACTGGGGTCTCAGGTCTGGGTGTTGATTTGGGGACATCGGCTGAGTGTGAGTCTGTACTGGGGTCTCAGGACTTGGTGTTGAGACGGGGACAAGGGCTGAGTGTGAGTCTGTACTGGGGTCTCAGGTCTGGGTGTTGATTCGGGGACATGGGCTGGGTGTGAGTCTGTACTGGGGTCTCAGGTCTTGGTGTTGAGACGGGGACAAGGGCTGAGTGTGAGTCTGTACTGGGGTCTCAGGTCTGGGTGTTGTGATGGGGACATGGGCTGAGTGTGAGTCTGTACTGGGGTCTCAGGTCTGGGTGTTGTGATGGGGACATGGGCTGGGTGTGAGTCTGCACTGGGGTCTCAGGTCTGGGTGTTGATTCGGGGACAAGGGCTGAGTGTGAGTCTGTACTGGGGTCTCAGGTCTGGGTGTTGATTCGGGGACATGGGCTGAGTGTGAGTCTGTACTGGGGTCTCAGGTCTGGGTGTTGATTCGGAGACATGGGCTGGGTGTGAGTCTGTACTGGGATCTCAGGTCTGGGTTTTGATTCGGGGACATGGGCTGAGTGTGAGTCTGCACTGGGGTCTCAGGTCTGGGTGTTGTGATGGGGACATGGGCTGAGTGTGAGTCTGTACTGGGGTCTCAGGTCTGGGTGTTGAGACGGGGACATGGGCTGGGTGTGAGTCTGTACTGGGGTCTCAGGTCTGGGTGTTGACTCGGGGACATGGGCTGAGTGTGAGTCTGTACTGGGGTCTCAGGTCTTGGTGTTGAGACGCGGACAAGGGCTGAGTGTGAGTCTGTACTGGAGTCTCAGGTCTGGGTGTTGATTCGGGGAAATGGGCTGGGTGTGAGTCTGTACTGGGGTCTCAGGTCTGGGCGTTGTGATGGGGACATGGGCTGGGTGTGAGTCTGTACTGGGGTCTCAGGTCTGGGTGTTGATTCGGAGACATGGGCTGAGTGTGAGTCTGTACTGGGGTCTCAGGTCTGGGTGTTGACTCGGGGACATGGGCTGGGTGTGAGTCTGTACTGGGGTCTCAGGTCTGGGCGTTGTGATGGGGACATGGGCTGGGTGTGAGTCTGTACTGGGGTCTCAGGTCTGGGTGTTGATTCGGAGACATGGGCTGAGTGTGAGTCTGTACTGGGGTCTCAGGTCTGGGTGTTGATTCGGGGACATGGGCTGGGTGTGAGTCTGTACTGGGGTCTCAGGTCTTGGTGTTGAGACGGGGACATGGGCTGAGTGTGAGTCTGTACTGGGGTCTCAGGTCTGGGTGTTGATTCGGGGACAAGGGCTGAGTGTGAGTCTTTACTGGGGTCTCAGGTCTGGGTGTTGATTCGGGGACATGGGCTGGGTGTGAATCTGTACTGGGGTCTCAGGTCTGGGTGTTGATTCGGAGACATGGGCTGGGTGTGAGTCTGTACTGGGATCTCAGGTCTGGGTGTTGATTCAGGGACATGGGCTGAGTGTGAGTCTGCACTGGGGTCTCAGGTCTGGGTGTTGTGATGGGGACATGGGCTGAGTGTGAGTCTGTACTGGGGTCTCAGGTCTGGGTTTTGAGACGGGGACATGGGCTGGGTGTGAGTCTGTACTGTGGTCTCAGGTCTGGGTGTTGATTCGGGGACATGGGCTGCTTCTGAGTCTGTACTGGAGTCTCAGGTCTGGGTGTTGACTCGGGGACATGGGCTGAGTGTGAGTCTGTACTGGGGTCTCAGGTCTTGGTGTTGAGACGCGGACAAGGGCTGAGTGTGAGTCTGTACTGGAGTCTCAGGTCTGGGTGTTGATTCGGGGACATGGGCTGGGTGTGAGTCTGTACTGGGGTCTCAGGTCTGGGTGTTGATTCGGGGACATGGGCTGGGTGTGAGTCTGTACTGGGGTGTCAGGTCTTGGTGTTGAGACGGGGACAAGGGCTGCGAGTGAGTCTGTACTGGGGTCTCAGGTTTGGGTGTTGTGATGGGGACATGGGCTGAGTGTGAGTCTGTACTGGGGTCTCAGGTCTGGGTGTTGTGATGGGGACATGGGCTGGGTGTGAGTCTGTACTGGGGTCTCAGGTCTGGGTGTTGATTCGGAGACATGGGCTGGGTGTGAGTCTGTACTGGGGTCTCAGGTCTGGGTGTTGTGATGGGGACATGGGCTGAGTGTGAGTCTGTACTGGGGTCTCAGGTCTGGGTGTCGAGATGGGGACATGGGCTGGGTGTGAGTCTGTACTGGGGTCTCAGGTCTGGGTGTTGATTTGGGGACATCGGCTGAGTGTGAGTCTGTACTGGGGTCTCAGGACTTGGTGTTGAGACGGGGACAAGGGCTGAGTGTGAGTCTGTACTGGGGTCTCAGGTCTGGGTGTTGATTCGGGGACATGGGCTGGGTGTGAGTCTGTACTGGGGTCTCAGGTCTTGGTGTTGAGACGGGGACAAGGGCTGAGTGTGAGTCTGTACTGGGGTCTCAGGTCTGGGTGTTGTGATGGGGACATGGGCTGAGTGTGAGTCTGTACTGGGGTCTCAGGTCTGGGTGTTGTGATGGGGACATGGGCTGGGTGTGAGTCTGCACTGGGGTCTCAGGTCTGGGTGTTGATTCGGGGACAAGGGCTGAGTGTGAGTCTGTACTGGGGTCTCAGGTCTGGGTGTTGATTCGGGGACATGGGCTGAGTGTGAGTCTGTACTGGGGTCTCAGGTCTGGGTGTTGATTCGGAGACATGGGCTGGGTGTGAGTCTGTACTGGGATCTCAGGTCTGGGTGTTGATTCGGGGACATGGGCTGAGTGTGAGTCTGCACTGGGGTCTCAGGTCTGGGTGTTGTGATGGGGACATGGGCTGAGTGTGAGTCTGTACTGGGGTCTCAGGTCTGGGTGTTGAGACGGGGACATGGGCTGGGTGTGAGTCTGTACTGGGGTCTCAGGTCTGGGTGTTGACTCGGGGACATGGGCTGAGTGTGAGTCTGTACTGGGGTCTCAGGTCTTGGTGTTGAGACGCGGACAAGGGCTGAGTGTGAATCTGTACTGGAGTCTCAGGTCTGGGTGTTGATTCGGGGACATGGGCTGGGTGTGAGTCTGTACTGGGGTCTCAGGTCTGGGCGTTGTGATGGGGACATGGGCTGGGTGTGAGTCTGTACTGGGGTCTCAGGTCTGGGTGTTGATTCGGAGACATGGGCTGAGTGTGAGTCTGTACTGGGGTCTCAGGTCTGGGTGTTGACTCGGGGACATGGGCTGGGTGTGAGTCTGTACTGGGGTCTCAGGTCTGGGCGTTGTGATGGGGACATGGGCTGGGTGTGAGTCTGTACTGGGGTCTCAGGTCTGGGTGTTGATTCGGAGACATGGGCTGAGTGTGAGTCTGTACTGGGGTCTCAGGTCTGGGTGTTGATTCGGGGACATGGGCTGGGTGTGAGTCTGTACTGGGGTCTCAGGTCTTGGTGTTGAGACGGGGACATGGGCTGAGTGTGAGTCTGTACTGGGGTCTCAGGTCTGGGTGTTGATTCGGGGACAAGGGCTGAGTGTGAGTCTTTACTGGGGTCTCAGGTCTGGGTGTTGATTCGGGGACATGGGCTGGGTGTGAATCTGTACTGGGGTCTCAGGTCTGGGTGTTGATTCGGAGACATGGGCTGGGTGTGAGTCTGTACTGGGATCTCAGGTCTGGGTGTTGATTCAGGGACATGGGCTGAGTGTGAGTCTGCACTGGGGTCTCAGGTCTGGGTGTTGTGATGGGGACATGGGCTGAGTGTGAGTCTGTACTGGGGTCTCAGGTCTGGGTTTTGAGACGGGGACATGGGCTGGGTGTGAGTCTGTACTGTGGTCTCAGGTCTGGGTGTTGATTCGGGGACATGGGCTGCTTCTGAGTCTGTACTGGAGTCTCAGGTCTGGGTGTTGACTCGGGGACATGGGCTGAGTGTGAGTCTGTACTGGGGTCTCAGGTCTTGGTGTTGAGACGCGGACAAGGGCTGAGTGTGAGTCTGTACTGGAGTCTCAGGTCTGGGTGTTGATTCGGGGACATGGGCTGGGTGTGCCTCTGTACTGGGGTCTCAGGTCTGGGTGTTGATTCGGGGACATGGGCTGGGTGTGAGTCTGTACTGGGGTGTCAGGTCTTGGTGTTGAGACGGGGACAAGGGCTGCGTGTGAGTCTGTACTGGGGTCTCAGGTTTGGGTGTTGTGATGGGGACATGGGCTGAGTGTGAGTCTGTACTGGTGTCTCAGGTCTGGGTGTTGATTCGGAGACATGGGCTGAGTGTGAGTCTGTACTGGGGTCTCAGGTCTGGGTGTTGATTCGGCGACATGGGCTGGGTGTGAGTCTGTACTGGGGTCTCAGGTCTGGGTGTTGTGATGGGGACATGGGCTGGGTGTGAGTCTGTACTGGGGTCTCAGGTCTGGGTGTTGATTCGGAGACATGGGCTGAGTGTGAGTCTGTACTGGGGTCTCAGGTCTGGGTGTTGTGATGGGGACATGGGCTGAGTGTGAGTCTGTACTGGGGTCTCAGGACTGGGTATCGAGATGGGGACATGGGCTGGGTGTGAGTCTGGACTGGGGTCTCAGGTCTGGGTGTTGATTCGGAGACATGGGCTGAGTGTGAGTCTGTACTGGGGTCTCAGGTCTGGGTGTTGTGATGGGGACATGGGCTGAGTGTGAGTCTGTACTGGGGTCTCAGGTCTGGGTGTTGATTCGGGGACATGGGCTGAGTGTGAGTCTGTACTGGGGTCTCAGGTCTGGGTGTTGATTCGGGGACATGGGCTGGGTGTGAGTCTGTACCGGGGTCTCAGGTCTTGGTGTTGAGACGGGGTCATGGGCTGGGTGTGAGTCTGTACTGGGGTCTCAGGTCTGGGTGTTGATTCGGAGACATGGGCTGAGTGTGAGTCTGTACTGGGGTCTCAGGTCTGGGTGTTGATTCGGGGACATGGGCTGAGTGTGAGTCTGTACTGGGGTCTCAGGTCTGGGTGTTGTGATGGGGACAAGGGCTGAGTGTGAGTCTTTACTGGGGTCTCAGGTCTGGGTGTTGATTCGGGGACATGGGCTGGGTGTGAGTCTGTACTGGGATCTCAGGTCTGGGTGTTGATTCGGGGACATGGGCTGAGTGTGAGTCTGCACTGGGGTCTCAGGTCTGGGTGTTGTGATGGGGACATGGGCTGAGTGTGAGTCTGTACTGGGGTCTCAGGTCTGGGTTTTGAGACGGGGACATGGGCTGGGTGTGAGTCTGTACTGGAGTCTCAGGTCTGGGTGTTGATTCGGGGACATGGGCTGGTTCTGAGTCTGTACTGGAGTCTCAGGTCTGGGTGTTGATTCGGGGACATGGGCTGGTTCTGAGTCTGTACTGGAGTCTCAGGTCTGGGTGTTGACTCGGGGACATGGGCTGAGTGTGAGTCTGTACTGGGGTCTCAGGTCTTGGTGTTGAGACGCGGACAAGGGCTGAGTGTGAGTCTGTACTGGAGTCTCAGGTCTGGGTGTTGATTCGGGGACATGGGCTGGGTGTGAGTCTGTACTGGGGTCTCAGGTCTGGGTGTTGATTCGGGGACATGGGCTGGGTGTGAGTCTGTACTGGGGTCTCAGGTCTGGGTGTTGTGATGGGGACATGGGCTGGGTGTGAGTCTGTACTGGGGTCTCAGGTCTGGGTGTTGATTCGGAGACATGGGCTGGGTGTGAGTCTGTACTGGGGTCTCAGGTCTGGGTGTTGTGATGGGGACATGGGCTGGGTGTGAGTCTGTACTGGGGTCTCAGGTCTGGGTGTTGATTCGGAGACATGGGCTGGGTGTGAGTCTGTACTGGGGTCTCAGGTCTGGGTGTTGTGATGGGGACATGGGCTGGGTGTGAGTCTGTACTGGGGTCTCAGGTCTGGGTGTTGTGATGGGGACATGGGCTGAGTGTGAGTCTGTACTGGGGTCTCAGGTCTGGGTGTCGAGATGGGGACATGGGCTGGGTGTGAGTCTGTACTGGGGTCTCAGGTCTGGGTGTCGAGATGGGGACATGGGCTGGGTGTGAGTCTGTACTGGGGTCTCAGGTCTGGGTGTTGATTTGGGGACATCGGCTGAGTGTGAGTCTGTACTGGGGTCTCAGGACTTGGTGTTGAGACGGGGACAAGGGCTGAGTGTGAGTCTGTACTGGGGTCTCAGGTCTGGGTGTTGATTCGGGGACATGGGCTGGGTGTGAGTCTGTACTGGGGTCTCAGGTCTTGGTGTTGAGACGGGGACAAGGGCTGAGTGTGAGTCTGTACTGGGGTCTCAGGTCTGGGTGTTGTGATGGGGACATGGGCTGAGTGTGAGTCTGTACTGGGGTCTCAGGTCTGGGTGTTGTGATGGGGACATGGGCTGGGTGTGAGTCTGCACTGGGGTCTCAGGTCTGGGTGTTGATTCGGGGACAAGGGCTGAGTGTGAGTCTGTACTGGGGTCTCAGGTCTGGGTGTTGATTCGGGGACATGGGCTGAGTGTGAGTCTGTACTGGGGTCTCAGGTCTGGGTGTTGATTCGGAGACATGGGCTGGGTGTGAGTCTGTACTGGGATCTCAGGTCTGGGTGTTGATTCGGGGACATGGGCTGAGTGTGAGTCTGCACTGGGGTCTCAGGTCTGGGTGTTGTGATGGGGACATGGGCTGAGTGTGAGTCTGTACTGGGGTCTCAGGTCTGGGTGTTGAGACGGGGACATGGGCTGGGTGTGAGTCTGTACTGGGGTCTCAGGTCTGGGTGTTGACTCGGGGACATGGGCTGAGTGTGAGTCTGTACTGGGGTCTCAGGTCTTGGTGTTGAGACGCGGACAAGGGCTGAGTGTGAGTCTGTACTGGAGTCTCAGGTCTGGGTGTTGATTCGGGGACATGGGCTGGGTGTGAGTCTGTACTGGGGTCTCAGGTCTGGGCGTTGTGATGGGGACATGGGCTGGGTGTGAGTCTGTACTGGGGTCTCAGGTCTGGGTGTTGATTCGGAGACATGGGCTGAGTGTGAGTCTGTACTGGGGTCTCAGGTCTGGGTGTTGACTCGGGGACATGGGCTGGGTGTGAGTCTGTACTGGGGTCTCAGGTCTGGGCGTTGTGATGGGGACATGGGCTGGGTGTGAGTCTGTACTGGGGTCTCAGGTCTGGGTGTTGATTCGGAGACATGGGCTGAGTGTGAGTCTGTACTGGGGTCTCAGGTCTGGGTGTTGATTCGGGGACATGGGCTGGGTGTGAGTCTGTACTGGGGTCTCAGGTCTTGGTGTTGAGACGGGGACATGGGCTGAGTGTGAGTCTGTACTGGGGTCTCAGGTCTGGGTGTTGATTCGGGGACAAGGGCTGAGTGTGAGTCTTTACTGGGGTCTCAGGTCTGGGTGTTGATTCGGGGACATGGGCTGGGTGTGAATCTGTACTGGGGTCTCAGGTCTGGGTGTTGATTCGGAGACATGGGCTGGGTGTGAGTCTGTACTGGGATCTCAGGTCTGGGTGTTGATTCAGGGACATGGGCTGAGTGTGAGTCTGCACTGGGGTCTCAGGTCTGGGTGTTGTGATGGGGACATGGGCTGAGTGTGAGTCTGTACTGGGGTCTCAGGTCTGGGTTTTGAGACGGGGACATGGGCTGGGTGTGAGTCTGTACTGTGGTCTCAGGTCTGGGTGTTGATTCGGGGACATGGGCTGCTTCTGAGTCTGTACTGGAGTCTCAGGTCTGGGTGTTGACTCGGGGACATGGGCTGAGTGTGAGTCTGTACTGGGGTCTCAGGTCTTGGTGTTGAGACGCGGACAAGGGCTGAGTGTGAGTCTGTACTGGAGTCTCAGGTCTGGGTGTTGATTCGGGGACATGGGCTGGGTGTGAGTCTGTACTGGGGTCTCAGGTCTGGGTGTTGATTCGGGGACATGGGCTGGGTGTGAGTCTGTACTGGGGTGTCAGGTCTTGGTGTTGAGACGGGGACAAGGGCTGCGAGTGAGTCTGTACTGGGGTCTCAGGTTTGGGTGTTGTGATGGGGACATGGGCTGAGTGTGAGTCTGTACTGGGGTCTCAGGTCTGGGTGTTGTGATGGGGACATGGGCTGGGTGTGAGTCTGTACTGGGGTCTCAGGTCTGGGTGTTGATTCGGAGACATGGGCTGGGTGTGAGTCTGTACTGGGGTCTCAGGTCTGGGTGTTGTGATGGGGACATGGGCTGAGTGTGAGTCTGTACTGGGGTCTCAGGTCTGGGTGTCGAGATGGGGACATGGGCTGGGTGTGAGTCTGTACTGGGGTCTCAGGTCTGGGTGTTGATTTGGGGACATCGGCTGAGTGTGAGTCTGTACTGGGGTCTCAGGACTTGGTGTTGAGACGGGGACAAGGGCTGAGTGTGAGTCTGTACTGGGGTCTCAGGTCTGGGTGTTGATTCGGGGACATGGGCTGGGTGTGAGTCTGTACTGGGGTCTCAGGTCTTGGTGTTGAGACGGGGACAAGGGCTGAGTGTGAGTCTGTACTGGGGTCTCAGGTCTGGGTGTTGTGATGGGGACATGGGCTGAGTGTGAGTCTGTACTGGGGTCTCAGGTCTGGGTGTTGTGATGGGGACATGGGCTGGGTGTGAGTCTGCACTGGGGTCTCAGGTCTGGGTGTTGATTCGGGGACAAGGGCTGAGTGTGAGTCTGTACTGGGGTCTCAGGTCTGGGTGTTGATTCGGGGACATGGGCTGAGTGTGAGTCTGTACTGGGGTCTCAGGTCTGGGTGTTGATTCGGAGACATGGGCTGGGTGTGAGTCTGTACTGGGATCTCAGGTCTGGGTGTTGATTCGGGGACATGGGCTGAGTGTGAGTCTGCACTGGGGTCTCAGGTCTGGGTGTTGTGATGGGGACATGGGCTGAGTGTGAGTCTGTACTGGGGTCTCAGGTCTGGGTGTTGAGACGGGGACATGGGCTGGGTGTGAGTCTGTACTGGGGTCTCAGGTCTGGGTGTTGACTCGGGGACATGGGCTGAGTGTGAGTCTGTACTGGGGTCTCAGGTCTTGGTGTTGAGACGCGGACAAGGGCTGAGTGTGAGTCTGTACTGGAGTCTCAGGTCTGGGTGTTGATTCGGGGACATGGGCTGGGTGTGAGTCTGTACTGGGGTCTCAGGTCTGGGCGTTGTGATGGGGACATGGGCTGGGTGTGAGTCTGTACTGGGGTCTCAGGTCTGGGTGTTGATTCGGAGACATGGGCTGAGTGTGAGTCTGTACTGGGGTCTCAGGTCTGGGTGTTGACTCGGGGACATGGGCTGGGTGTGAGTCTGTACTGGGGTCTCAGGTCTGGGCGTTGTGATGGGGACATGGGCTGGGTGTGAGTCTGTACTGGGGTCTCAGGTCTGGGTGTTGATTCGGAGACATGGGCTGAGTGTGAGTCTGTACTGGGGTCTCAGGTCTGGGTGTTGATTCGGGGACATGGGCTGGGTGTGAGTCTGTACTGGGGTCTCAGGTCTTGGTGTTGAGACGGGGACATGGGCTGAGTGTGAGTCTGTACTGGGGTCTCAGGTCTGGGTGTTGATTCGGGGACAAGGGCTGAGTGTGAGTCTTTACTGGGGTCTCAGGTCTGGGTGTTGATTCGGGGACATGGGCTGGGTGTGAATCTGTACTGGGGTCTCAGGTCTGGGTGTTGATTCGGAGACATGGGCTGGGTGTGAGTCTGTACTGGGATCTCAGGTCTGGGTGTTGATTCAGGGACATGGGCTGAGTGTGAGTCTGCACTGGGGTCTCAGGTCTGGGTGTTGTGATGGGGACATGGGCTGAGTGTGAGTCTGTACTGGGGTCTCAGGTCTGGGTTTTGAGACGGGGACATGGGCTGGGTGTGAGTCTGTACTGTGGTCTCAGGTCTGGGTGTTGATTCGGGGACATGGGCTGCTTCTGAGTCTGTACTGGAGTCTCAGGTCTGGGTGTTGACTCGGGGACATGGGCTGAGTGTGAGTCTGTACTGGGGTCTCAGGTCTTGGTGTTGAGACGCGGACAAGGGCTGAGTGTGAGTCTGTACTGGAGTCTCAGGTCTGGGTGTTGATTCGGGGACATGGGCTGGGTGTGCCTCTGTACTGGGGTCTCAGGTCTGGGTGTTGATTCGGGGACATGGGCTGGGTGTGAGTCTGTACTGGGGTGTCAGGTCTTGGTGTTGAGACGGGGACAAGGGCTGCGTGTGAGTCTGTACTGGGGTCTCAGGTTTGGGTGTTGTGATGGGGACATGGGCTGAGTGTGAGTCTGTACTGGTGTCTCAGGTCTGGGTGTTGATTCGGAGACATGGGCTGAGTGTGAGTCTGTACTGGGGTCTCAGGTCTGGGTGTTGATTCGGCGACATGGGCTGGGTGTGAGTCTGTACTGGGGTCTCAGGTCTGGGTGTTGTGATGGGGACATGGGCTGGGTGTGAGTCTGTACTGGGGTCTCAGGTCTGGGTGTTGATTCGGAGACATGGGCTGAGTGTGAGTCTGTACTGGGGTCTCAGGTCTGGGTGTTGTGATGGGGACATGGGCTGAGTGTGAGTCTGTACTGGGGTCTCAGGACTGGGTATCGAGATGGGGACATGGGCTGGGTGTGAGTCTGGACTGGGGTCTCAGGTCTGGGTGTTGATTCGGAGACATGGGCTGAGTGTGAGTCTGTACTGGGGTCTCAGGTCTGGGTGTTGTGATGGGGACATGGGCTGAGTGTGAGTCTGTACTGGGGTCTCAGGTCTGGGTGTTGATTCGGGGACATGGGCTGAGTGTGAGTCTGTACTGGGGTCTCAGGTCTGGGTGTTGATTCGGGGACATGGGCTGGGTGTGAGTCTGTACCGGGGTCTCAGGTCTTGGTGTTGAGACGGGGTCATGGGCTGGGTGTGAGTCTGTACTGGGGTCTCAGGTCTGGGTGTTGATTCGGAGACATGGGCTGAGTGTGAGTCTGTACTGGGGTCTCAGGTCTGGGTGTTGATTCGGGGACATGGGCTGAGTGTGAGTCTGTACTGGGGTCTCAGGTCTGGGTGTTGTGATGGGGACAAGGGCTGAGTGTGAGTCTTTACTGGGGTCTCAGGTCTGGGTGTTGATTCGGGGACATGGGCTGGGTGTGAGTCTGTACTGGGATCTCAGGTCTGGGTGTTGATTCGGGGACATGGGCTGAGTGTGAGTCTGCACTGGGGTCTCAGGTCTGGGTGTTGTGATGGGGACATGGGCTGAGTGTGAGTCTGTACTGGGGTCTCAGGTCTGGGTTTTGAGACGGGGACATGGGCTGGGTGTGAGTCTGTACTGGAGTCTCAGGTCTGGGTGTTGATTCGGGGACATGGGCTGGTTCTGAGTCTGTACTGGAGTCTCAGGTCTGGGTGTTGATTCGGGGACATGGGCTGGTTCTGAGTCTGTACTGGAGTCTCAGGTCTGGGTGTTGACTCGGGGACATGGGCTGAGTGTGAGTCTGTACTGGGGTCTCAGGTCTTGGTGTTGAGACGCGGACAAGGGCTGAGTGTGAGTCTGTACTGGAGTCTCAGGTCTGGGTGTTGATTCGGGGACATGGGCTGGGTGTGAGTCTGTACTGGGGTCTCAGGTCTGGGTGTTGATTCGGGGACATGGGCTGGGTGTGAGTCTGTACTGGGGTCTCAGGTCTTGGTGTTGAGACGGGGACAAGGGCTGCGTGTGAGTCTGTACTGGGGTCTCAGGTTTGGGTGTTGACTCGGGGACATGGGCTGAGTGTGAGTCTGTACTGGGGTCTCAGGTCTGGGTGTTGTGATGGGGACATGGGCTGAGTGTGAGTCTGTACTGGGGTCTCAGGTCTGGGTGTTGTGATGGGGACATGGGTTGAGTGTGAGTCTGTACTGGGGTCTCAGGTCTGGGTGTTGATTCGGAGACATGGGCTGAGTGTGAGTCTGTACTGGTGTCTCAGGTCTGGGTGTTGATTCGGAGACATGGGCTGAGTGTGAGTCTGTACTGGGGTCTCAGGTCTGGGTGTTGATTCGGCGACATGGGCTGGGTGTGAGTCTGTACTGGGGTCTCAGGTCTGGGTGTTGTGATGGGGACATGGGCTGGGTGTGAGTCTGTACTGGGGTCTCAGGTCTGGGTGTTGATTCGGAGACATGGGCTGAGTGTGAGTCTGTACTGGGGTCTCAGGTCTGGTTGTTGTGATGGGGACATGGGCTGGGTGTGAGTCTGTACTGGGGTCTCAGGTCTGGGTGTTGATTCGGAGACATGGGCTCAGTGTGAGTCTGTACTGGGGTCTCAGGTCTGGGTGTTGTGATGGGGACATGGGCTGAGTGTGAGTCTGTACTGGGGTCTCAGGTCTGGGTGTTGATTCGGGGACATGGGCTGAGTGTGAGTCTGTACTGGGGTCTCAGGTCTGGGTGTTGATTCGGGGACATGGGCTGGGTGTGAGTCTGTACCGGGGTCTCAGGTCTTGGTGTTGAGACGGGGTCATGGGCTGGGTGTGAGTCTGTACTGGGGTCTCAGGTCTGGGTGTTGATTCGGGGACAAGGGCTGAGTGTGAGTCTGTACTGGGGTCTCAGGTCTGGGTGTTGATTCGGGGACATGGGCTGGTTGTGAGTCTGTACTGGGGTCTCAGGTCTGGGTGCTGAGACGGGGACATGGGCTGGGTGTGAGTCTGTACTGGGGTCTCAGGTCTGGGTGTTGATTCGGGGACAAGGGCTGAGTGTGAGTCTGTACTGGGGTCTCAGGTCTGGGTGTTGATTCGGGGACATGGGCTGGGTGTGAATCTGTACTGGGATCTCAGGTCTGGGTGTTGATTCGGGCACATGGGCTGAGTGTGAGTCTGCACTGGGGTCTCAGGTCTGGGTGTTGTGATGGGGACATGGGCTGAGTGTGAGTCTGTACTGGGGTCTCAGGTCTGGGTGTTGATTCGGAGACATGGGCTGGGTGTGAGTCTGTACTGGGGTCTCAGGTCTGGGTGTTGAGACGGGGACATGGGCTTGTTCTGAGTCTGTACTGGAGTCTCAGGTCTGGGTGTTGACTCGGGGACATGGGCTGAGTGTGAGTCTGTACTGGGGTCTCAGGTCTTGGTGTTGAGACGCAGACAAGGGCTGAGTGTGAGTCTGTACTGGAGTCTCAGGTCTGGGTGTTGATTCGGGGACATGGGCTGGGTGTGAGTCTGTACTGGGGTCTCAGGTCTGGGTGTTGATTCGGGGACATGGGCTGGGTGTGAGTCTGTACTGGGGTCTCAGGTCTTGGTGTTGAGACGGAGACAATGGCTGAGTGTGAGTCTGTACTGGGGTCTCAGGTCTGGGTGTTGTGATGGGGACATGGGCTGGGTGTGAGTCTGTACTGGGGTCTCAGGTCTGGGCGTTGTGATGGGGACATGGGCTGGGTGTGAGTCTGTACTGGGGTCTCAGGTCTGGGTGTTGATTCGGAGACATGGGCTGAGTGTGAGTCTGTACTGGGGTCTCAGGTCTGGGTGTTGATTCGGGGACATGGGCTGGGTGTGAGTCTGTACTGGGGTCTCAGGTCTTGGTGTTGAGACGGGGACATGGGCTGGGTGTGAGTCTGTACTGGGGTCTCAGGTCTGGGTGTTGATTCGGGAACAAGGGCTGAGTGTGAGTCTTTACTGGGGTCTCAGGTCTGGGTGTTGATTCGGGGACATGGGCTGGGTGTGAATCTGTACTGGGGTCTCAGGTCTGGGTGTTGATTCGGAGACATGGGCTGGGTGTGAGTCTGCACTGGGGTCTCAGGTCTGGGTGTTGTGATGGGGACATGGGCTGAGTGTGAGTCTGTACTGGGGTCTCAGGTCTGGGTTTTGAGACGGGGACATGGGCTGGGTGTGAGTCTGTACTGTGGTCTCAGGTCTGGGTGTTGATTCGGGGACATGGGCTGGTTCTGAGTCTGTACTGGACTCTCAGGTCTGGGTGTTGACTCGGGGACATGGGCTGAGTGTGAGTCTGTACTGGGGTCTCAGGTCTTGGTGTTGAGACGCGGACAAGGGCTGAGTGTGAGTCTGTACTGGAGTCTCAGGTCTGGGTGTTGATTCGGGGACATGGGCTGGGTGTGAGTCTGTACTGGGGTCTCAGGTCTGGGTGTTGATTCGGGGACATGGGCTGGGTGTGAGTCTGTACTGGGGTCTCAGGTCTTGGTGTTGAGACGGGGACAAGGGCTGAGTGTGAGTCTGTACTGGGGTCTCAGGTTTGGGTGTTGTGATGGGGACATGGGCTGAGTGTGAGTCTGTACTGGGGTCTCAGGTCTGGGTGTTGTGATGGGGACATGGGCTGGGTGTGAGTCTGTACTGGGGTCTCAGGTCTGGGTGTTGATTCGGAGACATGGGCTGAGTGTGAGTCTGTACTGGTGTCTCAGGTCTGGGTGTTGATTCGGAGACATGGGCTGAGTGTGAGTCTGTACTGGGGTCTCAGGTCTGGGTGTTGATTCGGGGACATGGGCTGGGTGTGAGTCTGTACTGGGGTCTCAGGTCTTGGTGTTGAGACGGGGACATGGGCTGGGTGTGAGTCTGTACTGGGGTCTCAGGTCTGGGTGTTGATTCGGGGACAAGGGCTGAGTGTGAGTCTGTACTGGGGTCTCAGGTCTGGGTGTTGATTCGGGGACATGGGCTGGGTGTGAATCTGTACTGGGGTCTCAGGTCTGGGTGTTGATTCGGGGACATGGGCTGGGTGTGAATCTGTACTGGGGTCTCAGGTCTGGGTGTTGATTCGGAGACATGGGCTGGGTGTGAGTCTGTACTGGGATCTCAGGTCTGGGTGTTGATTCGGGGACATGGGCTGAGTGTGAGTCTGCACTGGGGTCTCAGGTCTGGGTGTTGTGATGGGGACATGGGCTGAGTGTGAGTCTGTACTGGGGTCTCAGGTCTGGGTGTTGTGATGGGGACATGGGCTGGGTGTGAGTCTGTACTGGGGTCTCAGGTCTGGGTGTTGATTCGGAGACATGGGCTGAGTGTGAGTCTGTACTGGTGTCCCAGGTCTGGGTGTTGATTCGGGGACATGGGCTGAGTGTGAGTCTGTACTGGGGTCTCAGGTCTTGGTGTTGAGACGCAGACAAGGGCTGAGTGTGAGTCTGTACTGGAGTCTCAGGTCTGGGTGTTGATTCGGGGACATGGGCTGGGTGTGAGTCTGTACTGGGGTCTCAGGTCTGGGTGTTGATTCGGGGACATGGGCTGGGTGTGAGTCTGTACTGGGGTCTCAGGTCTTGGTGTTGAGACGGAGACAATGGCTGAGTGTGAGTCTGTACTGGGGTCTCAGGTCTGGGTGTTGTGATGGGGACATGGGCTGGGTGTGAGTCTGTACTGGGGTCTCAGGTCTGGGCGTTGTGATGGGGACATGGGCTGGGTGTGAGTCTGTACTGGGGTCTCAGGTCTGGGTGTTGATTCGGAGACATGGGCTGAGTGTGAGTCTGTACTGGGGTCTCAGGTCTGGGTGTTGATTCGGGGACATGGGCTGGGTGTGAGTCTGTACTGGGGTCTCAGGTCTTGGTGTTGAGACGGGGACATGGGCTGGGTGTGAGTCTGTACTGGGGTCTCAGGTCTGGGTGTTGATTCGGGGACAAGGGCTGAGTGTGAGTCTTTACTGGGGTCTCAGGTCTGGGTGTTGATTCGGGGACATGGGCTGGGTGTGAATCTGTACTGGGGTCTCAGGTCTGGGTGTTGATTCGGAGACATGGGCTGGGTGTGAGTCTGCACTGGGGTCTCAGGTCTGGGTGTTGTGATGGGGACATGGGCTGAGTGTGAGTCTGTACTGGGGTCTCAGGTCTGGGTTTTGAGACGGGGACATGGGCTGGGTGTGAGTCTGTACTGTGGTCTCAGGTCTGGGTGTTGATTCGGGGACATGGGCTGGTTCTGAGTCTGTACTTGAGTCTCAGGTCTGGGTGTTGACTCGGGGACATGGGCTGAGTGTGAGTCTGTACTGGGGTCTCAGGTCTTGGTGTTGAGACGCGGACAAGGGCTGAGTGTGAGTCTGTACTGGAGTCTCAGGTCTGGGTGTTGATTCGGGGACATGGGCTGGGTGTGAGTCTGTACTGGGGTCTCAGGTCTGGGTGTTGATTCGGGGACATGGGCTGGGTGTGAGTCTGTACTGGGGTCTCAGGTCTTGGTGTTGAGACGGGGACAAGGGCTGAGTGTGAGTCTGTACTGGGGTCTCAGGTTTGGGTGTTGTGATGGGGACATGGGCTGAGTGTGAGTCTGTACTGGGGTCTCAGGTCTGGGTGTTGTGATGGGGACATGGGCTGGGTGTGAGTCTGTACTGGGGTCTCAGGTCTGGGTGTTGATTCGGAGACATGGGCTGAGTGTGAGTCTGTACTGGTGTCTCAGGTCTGGGTGTTGATTCGGAGACATGGGCTGAGTGTGAGTCTGTACTGGGGTCTCAGGTCTGGGTGTTGATTCGGGGACATGGGCTGGGTGTGAGTCTGTACTGGGGTCTCAGGTCTTGGTGTTGAGACGGGGACATGGGCTGGGTGTGAGTCTGTACTGGGGTCTCAGGTCTGGGTGTTGATTCGGGGACAAGGGCTGAGTGTGAGTCTGTACTGGGGTCTCAGGTCTGGGTGTTGATTCGGGGACATGGGCTGGGTGTGAATCTGTACTGGGGTCTCAGGTCTGGGTGTTGATTCGGGGACATGGGCTGGGTGTGAATCTGTACTGGGGTCTCAGGTCTGGGTGTTGATTCGGAGACATGGGCTGGGTGTGAGTCTGTACTGGGATCTCAGGTCTGGGTGTTGATTCGGGGACATGGGCTGAGTGTGAGTCTGCACTGGGGTCTCAGGTCTGGGTGTTGTGATGGGGACATGGGCTGAGTGTGATTCTGTACTGGGGTCTCAGGTCTGGGTGTTGAGACGGGGACATGGGCTGGGTGTGAGTCTGTACTGGGGTCTCAGGTCTGGGTGTTGATTCGGGGACATGGGCTGGGTGTGAGTCTGTACTGGGGTCTCAGGTCTTGGTGTTGAGACGCGGACAAGGGCTGAGTGTGAGTCTGTACTGGAGTCTCAGGTCTGGGTGTTGATTCGGGGACATGGGCTGGGTGTGAGTCTGTACTGGGGTCTCAGGTCTGGGTGTTGATTCGGGGACATGGGCTGGGTGTGAGTCTGTACTGGGGTCTCAGGTCTTGGTGTTGAGACGGGGACAAGGGCTGAGTGTGAGTCTGTACTGGGGTCTCAGGTCTGGGTGTTGTGATGGGGACATGGGCTGAGTGTGAGTCTGTACTGGGGTCTCAGGTCTGGGTGTTGTGATGGGGACATGGGCTGGGTGTGAGTCTGTACTGGGGTCTCAGGTCAGGGTGTTGATTCGGAGACATGGGCTGAGTGTGAGTCTGTACTGGGGTCTCAGGTCTGGGTGTTGTGATGGGGACATGGGCTGAATGTGAGTCTGTACTGGGGTCTCAGGTCTGGGTGTTGATTCGGGGACATGGGCTGGGTGTGAGTCTGTACTGGGGTCTCAGGTCTTGGTGTTGAGACGGAGACAATGGCTGAGTGTTAGTCTGTACTGGGGTCTCAGGTCTGGGTGTTGTGATGGGGACATGGGCTGGGTGTGAGTCTGTACTGGGGTCTCAGGTCTGTGCGTTGTGATGGGGACATGGGCTGGGTGTGAGTCTGTACTGGGGTCTCAGGTCTGGGTGTTGATTCGGAGACATGGGCTGAGTGTGAGTCTGTACTGGGGTCTCAGGTCTGGGTGTTGATTCGGGGACATGGGCTGGGTGTGAGTCTGTACTGGGGTCTCAGGTCTTGGTGTTGAGACGGGGACATGGGCTGGGTGTGAGTCTGTACTGGGGTCTCAGGTCTGGGTGTTGATTCGGGGACAAGGGCTGAGTGTGAGTCTTTACTGGGGTCTCAGGTCTGGGTGTTGATTCGGGGACATGGGCTGGGTGTGAATCTGTACTGGGGTCTCAGGTCTGGGTGTTGATTCGGAGACATGGGCTGGGTGTGAGTCTGCACTGGGGTCTCAGGTCTGGGTGTTGTGATGGGGACATGGGCTGAGTGTGAGTCTGTACTGGGGTCTCAGGTCTGGGTTTTGAGACGGGGACATGGGCTGGGTGTGAGTCTGTACTGTGGTCTCAGGTCTGGGTGTTGATTCGGGGACATGGGCTGGTTCTGAGTCTGTACTTGAGTCTCAGGTCTGGGTGTTGACTCGGGGACATGGGCTGAGTGTGAGTCTGTACTGGGGTCTCAGGTCTTGGTGTTGAGACGCGGACAAGGGCTGAGTGTGAGTCTGTACTGGAGTCTCAGGTCAGGGTGTTGATTCGGAGACATGGGCTGAGTGTGAGTCTGTACTGGGGTCTCAGGTCTGGGTGTTGTGATGGGGACATGGGCTGGGTGTGAGTCTGTACTGGGGTCTCAGGTCAGGGTGTTGATTCGGAGACATGGGCTGAGTGTGAGTCTGTACTGGGGTCTCAGGTCTGGGTGTTGTGATGGGGACATGGGCTGAATGTGAGTCTGTACTGGGGTCTCAGGTCTGGGTGTTGATTCGGGGACATGGGCTGGGTGTGAGTCTGTACTGGGGTCTCAGGTCTTGGTGTTGAGACGGAGACAATGGCTGAGTGTTAGTCTGTACTGGGGTCTCAGGTCTGGGTGTTGTGATGGGGACATGGGCTGGGTGTGAGTCTGTACTGGGGTCTCAGGTCTGTGCGTTGTGATGGGGACATGGGCTGGGTGTGAGTCTGTACTGGGGTCTCAGGTCTGGGTGTTGATTCGGAGACATGGGCTGAGTGTGAGTCTGTACTGGGGTCTCAGGTCTGGGTGTTGATTCGGGGACATGGGCTGGGTGTGAGTCTGTACTGGGGTCTCAGGTCTTGGTGTTGAGACGGGGACATGGGCTGGGTGTGAGTCTGTACTGGGGTCTCAGGTCTGGGTGTTGATTCGGGGACAAGGGCTGAGTGTGAGTCTTTACTGGGGTCTCAGGTCTGGGTGTTGATTCGGGGACATGGGCTGGGTGTGAATCTGTACTGGGGTCTCAGGTCTGGGTGTTGATTCGGAGACATGGGCTGGGTGTGAGTCTGCACTGGGGTCTCAGGTCTGGGTGTTGTGATGGGGACATGGGCTGAGTGTGAGTCTGTACTGGGGTCTCAGGTCTGGGTTTTGAGACGGGGACATGGGCTGGGTGTGAGTCTGTACTGTGGTCTCAGGTCTGGGTGTTGATTCGGGGACATGGGCTGGTTCTGAGTCTGTACTTGAGTCTCAGGTCTGGGTGTTGACTCGGGGACATGGGCTGAGTGTGAGTCTGTACTGGGGTCTCAGGTCTTGGTGTTGAGACGCGGACAAGGGCTGAGTGTGAGTCTGTACTGGAGTCTCAGGTCTGGGTGTTGATTCGGGGACATGGGCTGGGTGTGAGTCTGTACTGGGGTCTCAGGTCTGGGTGTTGATTCGGGGACATGGGCTGGGTGTGAGTCTGTACTGGGGTCTCAGGTCTTGGTGTTGAGACGGGGACAAGGGCTGAGTGTGAGTCTGTACTGGGGTCTCAGGTTTGGGTGTTGTGATGGGGACATGGGCTGAGTGTGAGTCTGTACTGGGGTCTCAGGTCTGGGTGTTGTGATGGGGACATGGGCTGGGTGTGAGTCTGTACTGGGGTCTCAGGTCTGGGTGTTGATTCGGAGACATGGGCTGAGTGTGAGTCTGTACTGGTGTCTCAGGTCTGGGTGTTGATTCGGAGACATGGGCTGAGTGTGAGTCTGTACTGGGGTCTCAGGTCTGGGTGTTGATTCGGGGACATGGGCTGGGTGTGAGTCTGTACTGGGGTCTCAGGTCTTGGTGTTGAGACGGGGACATGGGCTGGGTGTGAGTCTGTACTGGGGTCTCAGGTCTGGGTGTTGATTCGGGGACAAGGGCTGAGTGTGAGTCTGTACTGGGGTCTCAGGTCTGGGTGTTGATTCGGGGACATGGGCTGGGTGTGAATCTGTACTGGGGTCTCAGGTCTGGGTGTTGATTCGGGGACATGGGCTGGGTGTGAATCTGTACTGGGGTCTCAGGTCTGGGTGTTGATTCGGAGACATGGGCTGGGTGTGAGTCTGTACTGGGATCTCAGGTCTGGGTGTTGATTCGGGGACATGGGCTGAGTGTGAGTCTGCACTGGGGTCTCAGGTCTGGGTGTTGTGATGGGGACATGGGCTGAGTGTGATTCTGTACTGGGGTCTCAGGTCTGGGTGTTGAGACGGGGACATGGGCTGGGTGTGAGTCTGTACTGGGGTCTCAGGTCTGGGTGTTGATTCGGGGACATGGGCTGAGTGTGAGTCTGCACTGGGGTCTCAGGTCTGGGTGTTGTGATGGGGACATGGGCTGAGTGTGATTCTGTACTGGGGTCTCAGGTCTGGGTGTTGAGACGGGGACATGGGCTGGGTGTGAGTCTGTACTGGGGTCTCAGGTCTGGGTGTTGATTCGGGGACATGGGCTGGGTGTGAGTCTGTACTGGGGTCTCAGGTCTGGGTGTTGATTCGGGGACATGGGCTGGTTCTGAGTCTGTACTGGAGTCTCAGGTCTGGGTGTTGACTCGGGGACATGGGCTGAGTGTGAGTCTGTACTGGGGTCTCAGGTCTTGGTGTTGAGACGCGGACAAGGGCTGAGTGTGAGTCTGTACTGGAGTCTCAGGTCTGGGTGTTGATTCGGGGACATGGGCTGGGTGTGAGTCTGTACTGGGGTCTCAGGTCTGGGTGTTGATTCGGGGACATGGGCTGGGTGTGAGTCTGTACTGGGGTCTCAGGTCTTGGTGTTGAGACGGGGACAAGGGCTGAGTGTGAGTCTGTACTGGGGTCTCAGGTCTGGGTGTTGTGATGGGGACATGGGCTGAGTGTGAGTCTGTACTGGGGTCTCAGGTCTGGGTGTTGATTCGGAGACATGGGCTGAGTGTGAGTCTGTACTGGGGTCTCAGGTCTGGGTGTTGTGATGGGGACATGGGCTGAATGTGAGTCTGTACTGGGGTCTCAGGTCTGGGTGTTGATTCGGGGACAAGGGCTGAGCGTGAGTCTGTACTGGGGTCTCAGGTCTGGGTGTTGATTCGGGGACATGGGCTGGGTGTGAGTCTGTACTGGGGTCTCAGGTCTGGGTGTTGTGATGGGGACATGGGCTGGGTGTGAGTCTGTACTGGGGTCTCAGGTCTGGGTGTTGTTTCGGAGACATGGGCTGAGTGTGAGTCTGTACTGGGGTCTCAGGTCTTGGTGTTGAGACGGGGACAAGGGCTGAGTGTGAGTCTGTACTGGGGTCTCAGGTCTGGGTGTTGTGATGGGGACATGGGCTGAGTGTGAGTCTGTACTGGGGTCTCAGGTCTGGGTGTTGATTCGGAGACATGGGCTGAGTGTGAGTCTGTACTGGGGTCTCAGGTCTGGGTGTTGTGATGGGGACATGGGCTGAATGTGAGTCTGTACTGGGGTCTCAGGTCTGGGTGTTGATTCGGGGACAAGGGCTGAGCGTGAGTCTGTACTGGGGTCTCAGGTCTGGGTGTTGATTCGGGGACATGGGCTGGGTGTGAGTCTGTACTGGGGTCTCAGGTCTGGGTGTTGTGATGGGGACATGGGCTGGGTGTGAGTCTGTACTGGGGTCTCAGGTCTGGGTGTTGTTTCGGAGACATGGGCTGAGTGTGAGTCTGTACTGGGGTCTCAGGTCTGGGTGTTGAGACGGGGACATGGGCTGGGTGTGAGTCTGTACTGGGGTCTCAGGTCTGGGTGTTGATTCGGAGACATGGGCTGAGTGTGAGTCTGTACTGGGGTCTCAGGTCTGGGTGTTGATTCGGAGACATGGGCTGGGTGTGAGTCTGTACTGGGGTCTCAGGTCTGGGTGTTGAGACGGGGACATGGGCTGAGTGTGAGTCTGTACTGGGGTCTCAGGTCTGGGTGTTGTGATGGGGACATGGGCTGAGTGTGAGTCTGTACTGGGGTCTCAGGTCTGGGTGTTGATTTGGGGACATGGGCTGGGTGTGAGTCTGTACTGGGGACTCAGGTCTGGGTGTTGTGATGGGGCCATGGGCTGGGTGTGAGTCTGTACTGGGGTCTCAACTCTGGATGTTGTGTCGGGGACATGGGCTGGGTGTGAGTCTGTACTGGGGTCTCAGGTCTGTGTGTTGAGACGGGGACATGGGCTGAGTGTGAGTCTGGACTGGGGTCTCACATCTGGGTGTCGATTCGGAGACATGGACTGAGTGTGAGTCTGTACTGGGGTCTCAGGTCTGGGTGTTGTGATGGGGACATGGACTGAGAGTAAGGTCTGTACTGGGGTCTCTAGTCTCTGGCTGGGTTGCACAAAATTTCTTACTTTTGATGAAAATATCAAGGCTGTAACTTGCAGGACATTTGTTAATAAGATTGATTGATTTTTGTTGTTGAGGTTACGGAGGGATATGTACCGAAGGTTGGAAAATTGAATTGCAGTACAGATCCGCCAATATCTATTTCAATGATGGTGCAGTCTCGAGGCACTTCATGGCTTCTTCTTGTTCCTATCTAAGAAGCTCGAGGGGCCTTAATGGACTACGTTCTTTCCTATGTCATAGCAGCAAGGGACTTCGTGGTCCACTCCCGTTCCTATACAACAGGCTCACAGTGCTGGTTTAGCTCCCAATGTTGCAGTGTAAAAAGCTGGAGGGTCAGATGCCCAACTCCTGCTCATATGCAAGTTGTCGAGGGGCTGAACGGCCTACTCCTATTCTTTGACGGATTAACATTGGCTCGGCAATCGCCTTTGGTTTGGCATTTTGGTATTGTCCAGGATTCATACCTATTTATGTTAGTTCCCAAATTCAGACCGTAATCTCATGTCCAACGTTCCATCTAAATTGTTTTTGTACTGGGCCGGCAAAAAACCCCTCTGAGCACTCCTTTATTCTCAATGGGCAGCTTACATTTAACTGTCACTGATATTTCAGCAAATTGTGAGCAGTCTGTTTATTTCATTGTGATGTACCTTCCAGATTGCTTTGCCGCTGCATTCATGCGCACTCTACTGGAATCTTTGTCTCCTCCCACTGGTCCCATTTTCCCTCTCCGTCTCCTCATTGGTCCCATTCCACCTCCACTTCTGACTGGCCTGATCCATCTCTACAACAGATCACTTTCTAATTGTTTTCATGATCTCCTTCAATATTTCCATTTAATGATGCCATTCTTTCCTCAATGGAGACATAGAGATGAATAAGATTCTCGTGGTCAACTCCATGGAATACAAGTCAAGTGTGACATCCATGGTTCAGTGGTCGTACTCTGGCCTCTAAGTTAGAAGTTTAAGACCCACTGCAGGAGGTTCAGCCCTTGTCTAGTTTGACACTTCCTGTGTCATAACTGAGTGAGCACTGTGCTGTGGGAGATTGTATCTCGAATGAGATGTTAAAACGAGGCCCTGCCTTCCCTCGCAGGTCAACCTAAATGATCCATAGCACTATTGGAAGAGAGCAGGGGAATTTTCCCTGATGTTGGAACCAATATTTATTCCACAGCAGCATTACTAAAATACAGATTATCAGGTTATCATCACATTTCTGCTTGTGGGAGCTTGCTGTGCACAAGTTGACAGCAGTGTTTCCTATGTCGCAGCATTAACGACACGTCTAGAAAGCGCAAAGTGCTTCATTGATTGAAAAGTGCTGTGGGATATCCTGACAGCGTTGATTGGAGGATACAAAATCGGAATTATTTCTGTTTATCCTTTTGCTGTAGCCTATCACCCTGCTTAGACAAAGATGGCCTTATGCAATTCAAGAGATGAGGTTATTCACATCCTGTTCAATCTCCTCCATGTGGATAATGAGCAGAATGAAATGATCAGTCTTCCCTTTCATATTAGTTCTCAAAGTAACTTCCAATTTTAACAGGGAATTGCATCATCCTCAAATGGAAATGCTGAGAATGAGTGTATGATTATGGGCTGAATTTCTGGCCAGATGTACGTAGCTGTGATACTTTGCTGAACAGTGTCAAGGATATCATGTGAGGGGACTGTCGCCTGGTGAGACTGATCAATTTTCATTGGTTAAGAGTATCTAGGACTTTGGATCAAGGCGGGAATATGGAATTGAGGTTCAAATCAGCAACTATCTAATTGAATGGTAGGACAGGCTGGATGGGCTGAATGGCCTACTCCTTTTCCTATGTATGTGTATCGAACATCTGAATGGCTTGCTCTTGTTCCAATGTAACATGCCGGAATGGTTGATTATGGTAGAGCAGAGACGAGGGGTTGAATTGCTTCCTCCGGTTCCTATGTAAAGAGTGCAAAGGACTGAATGGCATCGTCCTGTTGCTAAATAACATGCTCAAGGAGCAGAATAGCCTCCTCGAGGTTTCAAATAACATACTCCTGTGCTTGTGTAACAGGCTAGAGTGGCATAAGGTCCTTCTCTCGTTCCTATGTAACAAGCTCAAGAGGCAAGGCCTCCCCCCCCCCCCGCCACCTTCCTTTGTAACAGTCTCGAGGGTCTGAAGGAGCTGCTCCTGGTCTTCTAATCCTAAGAGTGCCATGTGGTCTGAACCTGCAGCACCTCAAGGGATCAGGTTGTCATTGGAAATAGAAGATACTCAGGTGGCTGGTCATCATTTATCATAAGAGCTTTGACCCTCTCCATTTTGGAACTGATCCAAATTCATCCATTGGACTATCTACACTCGGAATGCCACAATTCTTTACCCCTTTTCCAAACTTGACAGTTAACTGAGAAACTCATATGACAGTTAAGTTCCTCTCATCAACCACATGGAAAAGATATAGACTGATTTAAATGCAGAATATGGTAACATACCATATCCCCAGTTGCAGCATGCCCATGTTTATGCTTCAAAAGAGCCTCCTACAATACCTCTTTGTCTAACCCTATCAGCATAATCTTCTGAACAGACAAAACAGGATGTGAATTAAGCAAGACTTCAGTTGGTCCAGTGAGGATGGTGGGGTTGGATCTTCTCAACCACAGGTCTCCCCTGATTGGGTGGCCAATGCACTTCCTAACCACATTCCAAAAATTAGATCATTAGGATCTCATTGATCAATATGTCCGGGTTGACGAGAGAATTCCCTCATCAAATGGATATCGTAGCAATGACCATGAGATTAAAGGCTGGATTTGAGGAATAATATATGTAGTTGTGGCACTTTGATGAAAGCTATGCGAAATGTCAAGAGGGACTATTGTGAAATCTCATGTATACATGCAGAAACAGCTTTGCAAAGCAAAATCACCTTTGTGAACTGCTTAGATGGAGTTCAAACTGAGATGTGAGACTTTGCGGAAAGCTACGATTGATGGCAAGGCGGAACTACTGTGAAACCTCATATGTCTGTGCAAAACGATCTTTGCATTGCTAAGCAATATTGTCTTGGTGAAGTGCTTAGATGGAATTGAAACTGAGATGTGAGACTTTGCGGAAAGCTATGATTGATGGCAAGGCGGAACTACTGTGAAACCTCATATGTCTGTGCAAAACGATCTTTGTTTTGCTAAGCAATATCGTCTTGGTGAAGTGCTTAGATGGAATTGAAACTGAGACATGTCAAGATTAAACTTTAATTACAGTGGGAGACTTGATCATGTTCTATACTAATAACTAAATGTTGGAATAAAAAGAAAATGAAAAAGAAAATGATTTATGTAGCTCCTTTCAGGGCCTCAGGATGTCTCTTAAACATTTTTGAAGTGTAGTCACTGTTGTAATGTACGAAACAAAGTAGCCAAAATGTACATAGTTAGTTCCCACTATGTGACAATGACAAGTTCATCTTTTTATCAATGATTTTAGTTGAGGGATCAATACTGGACACAATGCAGGGAAGAACTGAGCTGCTCTTCTTCAAAAACCGTGCCATGGAATATTTTACGTCCGCCTGAGAGGGCAGATGGGGCCTCAGTTTGATGTTTCATCTGAAAGACAGCACTGTCTACAGTGCAGCACTCCGTCAGCATTGCGCTGAAAGTACTGGCCTAGATGTTGTTTTACAGTCTCTGGACAGGGGCTAGAATCTATCGCCTTCTGACTCAGACGCCACGTCCCTACGTTTGACACCTTGGTAACACCAATGTGCAAAATCTAATTGCATTAGGTTCCAAATGCAGCTCATGTTCCCAAACTCATCTTCAGCATTTCCATCTGATGATGTAATAGTCTTCCCCCATCAGGACATATGGAGATTATGGTGATCCACGTTATAAGTGTCATCCGAGGCTCAGTCGTCGCACTGTCACCGTTAAGTCAGAAAGTCACGGGTGCATGTTATACTGAAGAGAGTTGTGCTGTGTATTCTGGACTGATCCTCCCTGTGCCAATACTGTGGGAGACCTGTTCCATCAGGATTGGCATATTTTGGATGAGATGTTAAAACGTGGCTCTGCATGCTCTCTCAGGTGGGCGTACAAGATCCATGTCGCTATTGGAAAAAGAGCAGGGGAGTTCTACCCTGTGTCCTGGTCAATATTGAGCCCTCAACCAGTATGCTTTAAAATGATGCCAATGCTGTTTGTGGTGCTTGCTGTTCCTAAGTAACAGGATCGAGGCTTTCAATGGCCTCCCTCTAATCCTATGTAAAATGATTGAGGGTCTAAATAACCAACTCCTGTTCCTTCGTTTCTAAGAGCTTGAACGAACACGTGGCCTTTGCTTCCAAGCAGTGAGGTACGGTCACTTATTCCTTATTGAACAGGCCCTGGGTGATGAGTCAAGAGCTCAGTTAGTTATTGGAAATAGAGGCTACCTCGAGTGCCAGTCACCATTTACTGCAAAACACTGTACCCCCTCCATTTGGAACTGATCTTATATCCTCAGCCAGAATATCTCCAGTGTGAAGGCCACAATTATCTATCCCTTTCTGAAACCTGACAGTTAACTTTGATCAGCATTTGTTGGCCATCGCTAATGGCCCTTGAGATGTTGTGGTGAGCCACCTTCTTAAACTGCTACTGTCCATGTGGTGTATGTACATGCACAGTGCTATTAGGAAGGGGGTTCCAGGTTGTTGGCCCAGTGACAATGAAGGAACGGCGATATGGTTCCAAGTCAGGATGGTGTGTGGCTTGGAGGGAATTTTCAGGAGGTGGTGTACCTATGCATCTGCTGCCCTTCTAGGTGGTAGAGGTTGAGGGTTTTGGAAGGTGTTGTGGAAGGAGGTTGACCAAGCAACTGTTAATTTTGTCCTGCATTATCATTTCTATAAGCTTTCTCACCATCAATTTTAAGTTGACTGGCCTGTAGTTGCAGGGTTTATCCTTACACACTTTTGTGAACAAGGGTGTAACATTTGCAATTCTCCAGTATAGGTTTTTTCATATGTTGAGTATCTTAGTTTAATTCTTGATGATGCAACTAACTCAAATTAACCCAATGAAATCAAATAAATGTTTGGTTCATACAAGATATAAGAATAACCAAAGATGGTCACTATAGTAAAAGAGGAATTTTATTTTAAAAGGAGAATGGGTTTACTTATCAATACAATACAGGCTTTAAAAGCTTCAATCAGGTGATCAGGCTGATATGAAGCTGCAGCATTCCTCAAATTGCTTCATTGACAGAAATTCTTTCAAATCTGCCTTTGGAAGTATCCAGTATGTGACCAGCTAGCAAAAGATGTCACTCAGAGCCTTTACTTTTATCCTTTAAATTAACGCGACCTCATCTCAGACCATGCTTGTGTAATTTCATAATTGGTTAATTTCACAGAATCACAGAATTGTTACAGTGCAGAAGGTGGCCATTCGGCCCACGGTGTCTGTACCGGCCTTCCGAAAGAGCAATTCACTTAGTGCCATTCCCCCGCCTTCTCCCCGAATCCCTGTACATTCTTCCTTTCCATATAACTGTCTAATTCCCTTTCGAATGCTTCAATTGAACCTGTCTCCACCGCACCCTCAGGCAGCTCATTCCAGACCTTAACCACTCGCTGCGTGAAAAGTTTTTCCTCATGTCGCTTTTGCTTATCTTACTCATTACTTTAAATCTGTGCCCTCTCATTCTCGATCCTTTCATGAGTGGGAACAGTTTCTCTCTATCTACTTTAGTTTTAGTTTAGAGATACAGTACTGAAACAGGCCCTTCGGCCCACCAAGTCTGTGCCGACCATCAACCACCCATTTATACTAATTCTACACTAATTCCATATTCCTACCACATCCCCACCTGTCCCTATATTTCCCTACCACCTACCTATACTAGGGGCAATTTATAATGGCCAATTTACCTATCAACCTGCAAGTCTTTGGCATGTGGGAGGAAACCGGAGCACCCGGAGGAAACCCACGCAGACACAGGGAGAACTTGCAAACTCCACACAGGCAGTACCCGGAATTGAACCCGGGTCGCTGGAGCTGGGAGATAGCTCTGTCCAGACTCCTCATGATTTCGAATACCTCTATCAAATCACCTCTCAGGCTTCTCTTCTCCAAGGAAAACAGTCCTAACTTCTCCAATCTATCTTCATAACTGAAATTCCTCATCCCTGGAACCATTCTCGTGAATCTTTTCTGTACTCTCTCCAGTGCGCTCACGTCTTTCCTAAAGTACGGTGCCCAGAACCCGGATGCAGTTCTCCAGCTGAGGCCAAACTAGTGTCTTATGTAAGTTCAACATAACTTGTTTGCTCTTGTACTCAATGCCCCTATGAATGAAGCTCAGGATTCTGTATGCTTTATTAACTGCGCTCCCAACCTGTCCTGCCACCTTCAGTGACTTATACACATATACACCTCGGTCCCTTTGCTTCTGCACCTCCTTTAGAATTGTACCCTTTATTTTATATTGTCTCTCCATGTTCTTCCTATCAAAATGAATCAGCTCACATTTCTCTGCATTGAACTTCATCTGCCACCTGTCTGTCCATTCCACCAACATGTCCTTTTGAAGTTCTACACTACCCTCCCCACAGTTCACAATGATTCCAAGTTTTGTATCATCCGCACACTTTGAAATTTAATTATTGGTTTGTTTTAATTGGAGTTTGACCATCTGCGTATATTGTCCATTCAAAGGAACATTTTGCTTCTTCCATTGTGCCTTTTGCTATCTGACTTTTTCTGATTGTCTATTGTTTGGATTCATCGTTGAAATGGTCAATTCCAGAGTCATGTGAATTTAACATATAATATCTGATTTGATGCTTGCCCAAAGGGAAGAATTTTACAGCTTCAAGTTAGTACTTTTAAACTACAGTTTTTAAATATAAGGCAGCCTTAATATAACTACTTGATTATTTTAATATTTATTCAATTAAAACTTAATTGAGGTACATTACGTGGTAAATCATACATTTCTGGCTGGTTGCTAATTATGTAATAAACCTTAATTAATACATGTGAGTAATTATAAAACAAAGTGGCTTCAGATTGGCACAGTGTTATTACAAAATGGAGTCTTGACCTTGCTCGCTTCCTACAGTGACCGTAATACAGAATTAATCTAAAGATGTTAGCGTTACATTCAAAATTTACGACTTAGTCTTACCAGTCCTCTGGCGCCACCCCTGTATCTAATGAGGATTGGAAGATTATGGTCCTGGCCTCCACAATTTCCTTCCTTACTTCCCTCAGTATCCTCAGATTCATCTACTCCTGTCTTTGTAATTTATCAGCTTTAAGTGCATCCCGCCTTTCCAGTACATCCTTTTTATTCATTTTAGCCTATCCAATGTCTTGACCATCGGCTCTTTCACTGTGACTTTGGCACTGTCTTCTTCTTTGATATAGACAGATGCAAAGTATTCAGTTAGTACCTCAACCATGTCCTCTGCCTCCATGTGTAAATCCTCTGTTTGGACACAAATCTGCACTCCTCCTCCTCCTCTTACCACCATTTTACTATTTATATGCCTATCGAAGACTTTTGGATTCCATTTTATGTTAGTGGCCAGTCTCTTCCCATACTCTTTGCTACACTTACTTCTTATTTCCTTTCCCTGCTGAACTTTCTATGCTCAGCCTCATTCGCATTTATATCTGTAATACAAACCCTTTTTCTGCATTGACTTACTCTTTATTTCTTACATCATCCAGGGAGCTGTACCTCGACTATACGCAAACTATCTCCTCTTTAAAGGCAGTCCTTCATTCCATTGCAGTTTTACCTGGGCCAGATCCATCCCCACCTCACTGAAATAAGCTCTCCCCTAATAAATTATTTGTATTCTGGATTGCACCCTGTTCTTTTCCATTGGACATCTTTCCAGCACTGTAATATTCTCCTTTATCAATTCTGCCATGCCTCCTCCTTTCTTAGATTAGATTAGATTAGAGATACAGCACTGAAACAGGCCCTTCGGCCCACCGAGTCTGTGCCGAACATCAACCACCCATTTATACTAATCCTACGCTAATCCCATATTCCTACCAAACATCCCCACCTGTCCCTATATTTCCCTACCACCTACCTACACTAGTGACAATTTATAATGGCCAATTTACCTATCAACCTGCAAGTCTTTTGGCTTGTGGGAGGAAACCGGAGCACCCGGAGAAAACCCACGCAGACACAGGGAGAACTTGCAAACTCCACACAGGCAGTACCTGGAATCGAACCTGGGTCCCTGGAGCTGTGAGGCTGCAGTGCTAACCACTGCGCCACTGTGCCGCCCTATCCTTTCCTTCCCTATCTTTCCTCAGCTCCCTGTGTCCAGGAATATTCAGTACCCAGCCCGGCCCTGTTATTGAACGAGGGCTCTGTTATCACATGACCTGATATTTCTACATGGCTATCTGCGCCTGCAGCTCACTGACCTTATTTACCACACTCCGCACATTCACATAACTTCACAGTAAACCTAATTTAAACCTTATTGTATTCCCTCTTACTCTGACCACACCTAATGCTTTACTATTTCCTACTGTAGTGCTGTCTGTCTCTGCTAATTCAGCGTGCACCTTGGTTTTCCTCTTTGACATTACATCTTAGTTTTCATCCCCCAGTCAGCTTAGTTTAAATCCTCCACACTAGCACCAGGATACTGTACCGAAAGAAGATTTATCCCAGTCCCGTTAAGGTGTAATCTGCCCACTTGTATATGTCCCACCTCCTCCAGAACCAGTCGCAATATCCCAGGAAACTAAAGCCCTCCCTCCTGCCACATGTTTCCAGCCAAGCATTCATCTGCTCTATCTTCCTATTTGTATACTCATTTGTGCGTGGTACTAGGAGTCATCCGGAGTTTACAATCTCTGAGGTTCTGCTTGCCAGCTTCTTTCCTAGCTTCCTAAATTCTGCCTGCTGGACCTCAACCCTGCTTCTACTTATGTCGCTGGTACCAATATGGACCAGGACATCTGGCTGTACAGCTTCCTCCCTCAAAGTGCTCTGTACCACTCAGTGATATCCTTCACCCTGACAACATAACATTTTGGATTTGTGTCTGTGTTCATCTAACTATCGAACCTATTACTATTGCATTCACAATCTTCGTCCTGTCCCCCCTGTACTGCTGAGTCATTCATGGTGCAGTGGACTTGGCTCTGGCTACATTGTCCAGAGGAATGTCACTCCCTCCAGTATCAGGAAGAATACTGGTTGGAGAGCAATATGCACTCAGCGGACTCCTGTACTACCTGACTAGTCTTCCTTGACTGGCTGGTGGTCACCCATTTCCTCCCTTAAGCTATGGGTGACCACATCCAGAACCATGCTATCCATGAAACTCTCAGCCTCGTGAATGAGCCACAGTGATGACAGCTGCTGATCATGCGCTGAAACCCAGAGCTCCAGGCCCTCCAGTGAATGGCATTTCCTGCATATGTGGTTGCCCAAGAAATGAGAAGCTTCCTGGAGCTCCCACATGGTTTCGTCTTGGTATGTCTATTCAACCCACCCATGGTCATTCAATTAGGAACTTTCCAGAGACTTGAGATACTTCCAAGTCTGGACTGAAATTGCAAAAGTCACCTGACCCTTGGCAGCCATTTTACACAGCATTTTAATGTCCATTGTTGTTCACTTAAAAATAAATTTCAGTTTCAGAAGATTCTATGCTCAATACAGTCCATGCTTAAAGTTATGAATAGGACAGGCCTTTACTGGGCATGACACTGGTTAGGCCTAAGCTTGTGTATAGTGGGAAATTCTGGGAGCATACTTCAAGAAAGATATTAAGGCCTTAGCAGGAGTTACAGAGGAGGTTTACCAAGTTGTTAGCAGAGATGAGGGATTTTAGTTATGAGTAGAGTTTGTAAAAATTAGGACTGTTCTCCTTGGAGACTAAGAGAAAGCTAAGAGGCAACCTAGTAGAGGTTTTCAAGATGATGGCAAGTTTTGATCAAGTAGATAGTGAAAAAAATTAAGCCCTCTGGTAAATGGATCATTAACTAGATACAACATTGGCAAACGATCTAGAGGAACGATGAGGAGAAATGTTTTCACTCAGACAGTTATCGAGATCTATAATGCTGGACTTGATAACATTATGGAAATTGACTTCATAAATATTTGTAGGAGGGAGCTTGACAGATACTTCAGGCTGAGGAACCTACAGGGTTATAGATAAAAAAGAGTATATGAACTAAGCACGCCTGCACTTTCAAGGAGCTAGCAGAGGAATGACAGATTGAATGGCCTCCTTCCCTGCTGTAAGTTTCTATGATTCTACAGGAAGCAACATACACTGTTGGCAAACTGTGCAATGAGGCAACTGAACGCTTTTTGGTCAGACAGTGAGAGCTGAAAATCTCAGTGTGGGATGAGAAACTGCATCAGTTTTGGCATAAAAACATATGAAAATGAGAGTCAGGAATGGACGAGATGGTCGATACAGCTTTCCTCATGCACCCATGGTCTAACCTCTCAAAACCATCTCACTCATCAGACACACAAGCTTCTGGAAGCACCAATGAAAATGACAGGACAAAACTCCTTCGGTCAATTTAGGTAACATTTTTTTCCAAAATGTTCTCAAAGAAATTACATGGCTCAATTGGAAAGCTCTGAGTTAAAGTGACATGAGTTCATTGCGTAAGATGTAGATTGGCAATCCCAGTGCAATAATACAAACACGCCCATTTGACTTAGAGATCCAGATTCCCTGAAGAGCAATATCTTTCACTTTATCTCACGAGGTTGTTTACTTCAGAAAACCTCTGGTATTTGCTGACCAGGCCGTGTCACAGGGAGAAGTGAAACTTCCGTGTTTGAGCTCTATATTTAAGTCATGCTGTTCCAAGATAATAAAAGAGAGCAAAACAGAAAGGAGGAACTCACATTTAGAAAGTGCCTTCCATGAACACAGGACATCCAGAAATACAGTAAAAACAACGGGCTAAATTTTATAAGCTCGCCACACGCGACTAGTGCACCGCTGAGCCCCCGTGATATTTCACGCGGGGGCTCATTTAAATGGAGGCGGTGGAACTGCCAGCCCTGTTGACATAGAGGGGGCGACTGCTCTGTCCCCGTCAACTGTGTCCGGCACCACTGTGCGGGCGCCAGCGCCATTTCTAAAGGGCTTCGAGCCCTTCAGGTAACTTAACATTTTTAAAGATCCCACTGCATGAAACTTGTCAATGAAATTTGATTTAAACTTTGACTCCCCTCTCCCACGCCACCCCCACTGGGTTCTCAAATAAATAAACTGACCTATCCTCCCAGAAAACCACTTTTTAATATACCGAACTTTCACCCCTCCCACCTTCAGCACCTTTGACCCTCAACCCCTTCGCACCATACCCACAACCAATCGGAGCGGTTTTCCCCGATCCCCATCCCCCACCCCCCTTCAAATTTCACTCCTCCCTCCTCCCCACCAGTGTCACCTCGGATCCCCGTATAGAGATCCGAAGGCACGGCGTGGGAATATCGGCGTGGGACCGCCCTCACTGCCAGGTAGGTGTTTATTCATTACTTTTAATTTGATTGGCATATTCAGATGGAGGCTCTGCCGCCAAGTAGTGGGGGCCGCAGCGAGGCCTCGACGCCGCCGTAAAATAATGCGTGGGCGTTCCCGGAGACACTGTTTGTGGCGGGCCTCTCCCGGAAGAATTTTCTGGGCTTCCCTGCCACGACCCCCGATGTCGGAAGGCTGGTAAAATTCAGCCCAATGAATAACTTTTGAAGTATAGTCACTGCTGTAATAGGGCACATGGCTGACAGAATCACAGAATTGTTACAGTATAGAAGGAAGACATTTGGCCCACCATCTCTGCACTGGCTCTCCAAAGGATCAATTTACCTAGTGCCATTCCCCCATCTTGTCTCCGGAGCCCTGCACATTCTTCCTTTTCAGATAACAACCCAATTCCCTCTTGAAAACCTTGATTGAACCTGCCTCCACAACACTCAGGTAGTGCATTCTACCAGATCCTAACCACTTGCTGCGTGACAGAGTTTTCCTCATGTCGCCATTGCTTATTTTGCCAATTCCCTTAAATCTGTGCCCTCTTGTTCTTGATTCTTCCACCAATGGGAATTGTTTTTCCCTATCTACTCTGTCCAGACCCCTCATGCCTTTGAACACCTCTATCAAATCTGCTCGCAACCTTCTCTTCTCCAAGGAAAACAGTTCCAACTTCTCCATTCTATCTTTAGAACTGAAGTTCCACATCCCTGGAACCATCCTTTTCTGCACTCTCTCCAACGTCTTCATATCTTTCCTAAATTGTGGCACTCAGAACTGGACACAGTACTCCAGTGGAGGCTGAACCCGTATTCTATACAAGTTGAACATAACTTCCTTGCTTTGATACTCTATGCCCCTATTTATAAAGCCCAGGATATTGTATGCTTTATTGATCGCTCTCTCAACCTGTCCTGCCACTTTCAATGATTTATGCACTTATACCCCCAGGTCCCTCTGCTCCTGCACCCCCTTTAGAATTGTACCCTTTATTCTACATTGTCTCTCAATGTTTTTCCTTCCAAAATGAATCACTTCACATTTCTCTGCATTAAATTTCATCTGCTACTTGTCTGCCCATTACACCATCCTGTCCATGTCCTTTTGACATTCTACACTATCCTCCTCACAGTTCGCAATGCTTCCAAGTTTCATATCGTCCACAAAGTTTGAAATTTTGTCCTGTACACTAAGGTCTAAGACATTATTATATATTAGGAATAACAAGGGTCCTCACATCGACCATTGGGGAGCTCCACTACAAACCTTCCTCCAATCGGACAAACATCCATTAACCACTATTCTATTTCCTGTCACTCAGCCAATTTCATATCCATATTGCTACTGTTTCTTTTATGAGCTATAATTTTGCTCATAAGTCTAATGTATGGCACTTTATCAAATGTTTTTTGAAAGTCCATGTACACCACATTGCCCTTATCAACCCTCTTTTTTACCTCATTAAAAAACTCCAGCAAGTTAGTTACACGCAATGTTCCCTTCAGAAATCTGTGCTGCTTCCCGTAATTAACCCACATTTGCCCACGTACTATTAATTTTGTCCAGAATTAATCCAGAAGCTTCCCCACCACTGAGGTTAAACTGACTGGCCTGTAGTTGCTGGGCTTATCTTTACATTTCTTTTTGAACATTTCCAATTCTCTAGTCCTTTGGTACCAACCCTGAATCTAAGGAAGATTGGAAAATTATAGCCAGTGCCTGCACAATTTCAAATCTCACTTCCGTCCATATACTTGGATGCATCTCATCTGGCTTTGGTGTCTTATTAAATTTAAGTGCGTTCAGGTTATCCAATACCTCCTCCTTATCAATTTTAAACCATTCAAGAGTCTGAATTACCTCCTATTTCACCATGACCTGTGCATTATCTTCCTTGGGAAAGACAGATAGAAACATAGAAAATAGAAGCAGGAGTAGGCCGTTTGGCCCTTCGGGCCTGCTCCGCCATTCAAACAAGATCATGGCTGATTGACTAATTCAGTACCCTGTTCCTGCTTTCTCCCCATATCCCTTGATCCCTTTGGCATTAAGAAATATATCTATCTCCTTCTTGAATATATTTAATGATACTACCTTCTGCAGTAGAGAATTCCACAGGTTCACCACCCTCTGAGTAAAGAAATTTCTGCTCATCTCGGTTCTAAATGGCATACCCCGTATCCTGAGACTGTGACCCCTGATTCTGGACTCCTCAGCCATTGGGAACATCCTCCCTGTATCTAGCCTGTCTAGTCCTGATAGAAATTTATAGGTTTCTATGAGATCCCCTCTCATTCTTCTAAACTCTAGGGAATATAGCCCTAGTCGATCCACTTTCTCCCAACACGTCAATCCTGCCATCCCAGGAATCAGCCTAGTAAATCTTCTCTGCACTTCCTCCATGGCAAGAACATCCTTCCTCAGATAAGGAGACCTAAACGGCACACAATACTCCAGATGTGGTCTCACCAAGGCCCTGTATAACTGCAGTAAGACATCCTTGCTCCTGTACTCAAATCCTCTTGCAATGAAGGCCAACATACCATTCGCCTTCCTAATTGCTTGCTGCACCCGAATGCTTGCTTTCAGCGACTGGTGTACAAGGACACCCAGGTTTCACTGCACCTCCTCCTTTCCCAATCTATCACCATTCAGATAATAATCTGCCCCCTATCTCCATTTGTAGATCCCCTTTTTGATCCCGAATCGGCTCCACTCCTCCTTTTACCACCCTTTTACTATTTCATTGCCGAGAGAAAACTTTCAGATTCCCTTTTATATTAGCTGCCAGTCTCCTTTCATACTTTCTCTTTGCTTCTCTTATTTGCTTTTTCACTTCCCCTCTGAACCTTCTATATTCAGCCTGGTTCTCATTTATATTACCCACCTGGCATCTATCATAAGCACACTTTTGCTTCTTCGTCGCCATCTCTTTCATCATCCAGGGAGCTCTGGAATCTTAACATTCTCCTTCGTGGGAATATACCTCGACTGTGCCCAAATTCTTTAAAGGCAGCCCATTGTTACAGTTATCATTTTGCCTGCCAACCTTTGACTCCAATTCATCTGGGTCAGATCCATTTTTACCCCAGTGAAGTTGGCTTTCCCCCTATTTATTATTCTTACTCTGAATTGTTCTTTGTCCTTTTCCATAGTACACCTAAACCTTTTGATACAATGATCACTGTACCCTAAATGTTCCCTGACTGACACTTGATGCACTTGGCCCACCTCTGTCCCAAGAACCAGGTCTAGCAGTGCTTCCTTTCTCATTGGCCTAGAAGCATACTGCTGTAGAAAATTCTCCTGATCACATTGTAGGAACGCTTGACCCTTCTGTGCCCTTTATACTACTATAGTGTAACCCAGTCTATATTCAGATAATTAAAGTCCCTCATTATAAACACTCTATTAGTCTTGCACCACTCTGTAATTTCCTTGAAATTTGTTCCTCTGCATCATTCCCACTAGTTTGTGGCATATAGACAACTCTGAGCAATGTCAGTGCACCTTTTGTTGTTCCTCCGCTCTAGCTAAATAGATTCTGTCCTTGACCCATCTGGGACATCCTCTCTCTCCAGCACTATAATGTTCTCCTTCATCAAAACTGCCACCCCTCCTCCTTTCCTTCCTTCCCTATCTTTCCTGAACACCTTCTACCCAGGAATATTTAGTATCCAGTCCTGTCCTTCTTTGAACCAGGTCTCTGTAATCACCACAAACATCATATTTTCACATGGCAATCTGCGGATGCAGCTCACCAATCTTACCACACTCCGCGCAGTCACATACGTGCACAGTAACCCTAATTTAGACTTTATTACGTTCCCTCTTACTCTGACCCCATCTAATATTTTACTATTTCTTAGTGCAATCTGCCTCTCCCAATTCTCTGTGCACCTTGTTGTTCCTCTATTGTATTATCTCCTGGTTCCCACACCCCTGCCAGGTTAGTTTAACCCCTCCCCAATAGCACTAGCAAATTGCCCCACAAGGAACATTGTCCCAGCTCTGTTCAGGTGCAACCTGTCCCACCTGTATAGGTCCCATCACCCCAGAACTAATCCCAGTGTTCCAGGAATGTAAAGTCCCCTGCCCAACCCCGGCCGGCTCCTGCACTATCTTTCCAGCCACATAATCATCTGCTTTATCCTCCTATTTCTATACACACTTGCGTGTGATACCAGGATATCTGGAGATTACTACTTTTGAGGTCCTGCTTGCCAATTTCTCACCTACTTCCCTAAATTCTGACTGCAGGTCCACATCTCTTTTCCTACCTGTGCCATTGGTATCAATGTGGACCATGACCACTAACTTTCACCCTCCCCTTTGGGGTGCTGTGCAGCCATTCAGTGACATCCTTGACCCTGGCACCAGCGAGGCAACACACCATCCTTGATTCCCATCTGTGGCCACAGAAGCGCCTGTCTATTCCTCTAACTATTGAATCTCCGACCACTATTGCTCTTCCAGTCTTTGTGCCCCCCCTGTGCAGCTGAGCCTGCTGTGGTGCCATGGACTTCGCTCTGACCGCACTCCCCAGATATACCATCACTTTCCTCAGTATTCAGAACTGTCCACTCCAGGGACACCTGCCCTACCTGTTTCTTCTTGGCTGCCTGACAGTCACCTATTGTGTCTCTCCCTTCATACTCTTAAGCTGTGGGGTGATCACATCTATAAATGTGCTACACACGAAATTCTCAAACTCACGGATGCACTGCAGTGATGCCAGCTGCTGCTCAAGTTCTGAAACCCGAAGCTCAAGCTGCAGCAACTGATGACACTTACTGCTCATATGGTTTTCCAGGACACGGGAAATATCCTAGAGATCCCATACAGCACAGGATGTGCATTCCAGAGGATGGAGCAGCACTGCCATTCCTCTATCTATTAGATAACAAACCTTGCTACTACTAATAAACCTTACCACTACTAATAAACATTGCTACCACTAATAAATGCCTGGGTTTCGAGAGAGAAAGGAGAAAAAAGTTGGAAAAAAGAGAAGCTTTTATTAGTAGGGGGATCGAGTTTCGGAGCCACGAGGTCATGCTGCAACGGTACAAAACTCTGGTGCGGCCGCACCTGGAGTATTGCGTGCAGTTCTGGTCACCGCATTATAGGAAGGATGTGGAAGCTTTGGAAAGGGTGCAGAGGAGATTTACTAGGATGTTGCCTGGTATGGAGGGAAGGTCTTACGAGGAAAGGCTGAGGGACTTGAGGTTGTTTTCGTTAGAGAGAAGGAGGAGGAGAGGTGACTTAATAGAGACATATAAGATAATCAGAGGATTAGATAGGGTGGATAGTGAGAGTCTTTTTCCTCGGATGGTGATGGCAAACACGAGGGGACATAGCTTTAAGTTAAGGGGTGATAGATGTAGGACAGATGTCAGAGGTAGTTTCTTTACTCAGAGAGTAGTAGGGACGTGGAACGCCCTGCCTACAACAGTAGTAGACTCGCCAACTTTAAGGGCATTTAAGTGGTCATTGGAGAGACATATGGATGAAAATGGAATAGTTTAGGTTAGATGGTTTCACAGGTCGGCGCAACTTCAAGGGCCAAAGGGCCTGTACTGTGCTGTAATGTTCTATGAAACAAAAAACTCATAAGCAGTCATTTACCTGCTTCTCAGTAATGCCACACTTGATTTTCTTTAGATTGCTGTGGCCAGTTCCGAACCCAAACAGTGTCCTGCACAGGCCCCACGCTGTTAAACTCCATTGCTCTGGCTCTGCTCCCTCACAGGCCCCACTCTGTTAAACCCCACTGCTCTGGCTCTGCTCCCTCGCAGGCCCCACTCTGTTAAACCCCACTGCTTTGGCTCTGTTCCCGCACAGGCCCCACTCTGTCAAACCCCATGGCTCTGGCTCTGCTCCTGCACAGGCCTCACTCTTTTAAACTCCACCGCCCTGGCCCTGTTGCCTCACAGGCCCCACTCTTTTAAACTCCACCACCCTGGCTCTGCTCCCTCACAGGCCCCTGCTCTTTTAAACTCCACCGCCCTGGCTCTGCTCCCTCACAGGCCTCAGGCTTTCAAACTCCACTGCCCTGGCTCTGCTCCCTCACAGGCCCTGCTCTTTTAAACGTCACCGCCCTGGCTCTGCTCCCTCACAGGCCCTGCTCTTTTAAACTCCACTGCCCTGGCTCAGCTCCCTCACAGGCCCCGCTCTTTTAAACTCCACTACCCTGGCTCTGCTCCCTCACAGGCCCCGCTCTTTTAAACTCCACCGCTCTGGCTCTGCTCCCTCACAGGCCCCAGGCTTTTAAACTCCACTGCCCTGACTCAATTCCCACACAGGCCCCGCTCTTTTAAACTCCACAGCCCTGGCTCGGCTCCCTCACAGGCTCCAGGCTTTCAAACTCCACTACCCTGACTCTGCTCCCTCACAGGCCCTGCTCTTTTAAACTCCACAGCCCTGGCTCGGCTCCCTCACAGGCCCCAGGCTTTTAAACTCCACAGCCCTGGCTCGGCTCCCTCACAGGCCCCTCTCTTTTAAACTCCACTACCCTGGCTCTGCTCCCTCACAGGCCTCAGGCTTTTAAACTCCACTGCCCTGTCTCTGCTCCCTCACAGGCCCCGCTCTTTTAAACTCCACCGCTCTGGCTCTGCTCCCTCACAGGCCCTGCTCTTTTAAACTCCACCACCCTGTCTCTGCTCCCTCACAGGCACCGCTGTTTTAAACTCCACCACCTGGGCCCTGCTGCCTCACAGGCCCCAGGCTTTTAAACTCCACTGCCCTGACTCTGCTCCCTCACAGGCCCCGCTCTTTTAAACTCCACTACCCTGACTCTGCTCCCTCACAGGCCTCAGGGTTTTAAACTCCACTGCCCTGTCTCTGCTCCCTCACAGGCCCCGCTCTTTTAAACTCCACCGCTCTGGCTCTGCTCCCTCACAGGCCCCGCTGTTTTAAACTCCACCGCCTGGGCCCTGCTACCTCACAGGCCCCAGGCTTTTAAACTCTACGGCCCTGACTCTGCTCCCTCACAGGCCCCGCTCTTTTAAACTCCACAGCCCTGGCCTGGCTCCCTCACAGGCCTCAGGCTTTTAAACACCACTGCCCTGTCTCTGCTCCCTCACAGGCCCCGCTCTTTTATACTCCACTGCCCTGGCTCTGCTCCCTCACAGACCCCAAGCTTCTAAACTCCACTGCCTTGGCTCTGTTCCCTCACAGGCCCTGCTCTTTTAAACTCCACAGCCCTGGCCTGGCTCCCTCACAGGCCCCAGGCTTTTAAACTCCACAGCCCTGGCTCGGCTCCCTCACAGGCCCCAGGCTTTTAAACTCCATTACCCTGGCTCTTCTCCCTCACAGGCCTCAGGCTTTTAAACACCACTGCCCTGTCGCTGCTCCCTCACGGCCCCGCTCTTTTATACTCCACTGCCCTGGCTCTGCTCCCTCACAGACCCCAGGCTTCTAAACACCACTGCCCTGTCTCTGCTCCCTCACAGGCCCCGCTCTTTTATACTCCACAGCCCTGGCTCGGCTCCCTCACAGGCTCCAGGCTTTCAAACTCCACTACCCTGACTCTGCTCCCTCACAGGCTCTGCTCTTTTAAACTCCACAGCCCTGGCCTGGCTCCCTCACAGGCCCCAGGCTTTTAAACTCCACTGCCCTGACTCTGCTCCCTCACAGGCCCCGCTCTTTTAAACTCCACTACCCTGGCTCTGCTCCCTCACAGGCCTCAGGGTTTTAAACTCCACTGCCCTGTCTCTGCTCCCTCACAGGCCCCGCTCTTTTAAACTCCACCGCTCTGGCTCTGCTCCCTCACAGGCCCCGCTGTTTTAAACTCCACCGCCTGGGCCCTGCTGCCTCACAGGCCCCAGGCTTTTAAACTCCACTGCCCTGACTCTGCTCCCTCACAGGCCCCGCTCTTTTATACTCCACTGCCCTGGCTCTGCTCCCTCACAGACCCCGCTCTTTTATACTCCACTGCCCTGGCTCTGCTCCCTCACAGACCCCAGGCTTCCAAACTCCACTGCCTTGGCTCTGTTCCCTCACAGGCCCCATTCCTTTAAACTCTACTGCCCTGGCTCTGCTCCCTCACAGGCCCCACTCTTTTAAACTCCACAGCCCTGGCTCGGCTCCCTCACAGACTCCAGGCTTTCAAACTCCACCACCCTGACTCTGCTCCCTCACAGGACCTGCTCTTTTAAACTCCACAGCCCTGGCTTGGCTCCCTCACAGGCCTCAGGCTTTTAAACTCCACTGCCCTGTCTCTGCTCCCTCACAGGCCCCGCTCTTTTATACTCCACTGCCCTGGCTCTGCTCCCTCACAGACCCCAGGCTTCTAAACGCCACAGCCTTGGCTCTGCTCCCCCACAGGCCTTGCTCTTTTAAACTCCACTCCCCTGGCTCTGCTCCCTCACAGGCTCCAGGCTTTCAAACTCCACTACCCTGACTCTGCTCCCTCACAGGCCCTGCTCTTTTAAACTCCACAGCCCTGGCTCGGCTCCCTCACAGGCCCCAGGCTTTTAAACTCCACTGCCCTGTCTCTGCTCCCTCACAGGCCCCGCTCTTTTATACTCCACTGCCCTGGCTCTGCTCCCTCACAGACCCCGTTCCTTTAAACTCTACTGCCCTGGCTCTGCTCCCTCACAGGCCCCACTCTTTTAAACTCCACTGCCCTGACTCTGTTCCCTCATAGGCCCCATTCCTTTAAACTCTACTGCCTTGGCTCTGCTCCCTCACAGGCCCTGCTCTTTTAAGCCCCACCATCCAGGCTCGTGCTCAGCCGCACTCTCACGCTGGTCCTTGGTTTGTAGCTCCGAGATGTTTGCTGGATGTGCTGCCATGCCATGTTTAAATTATGTTGAAGATGCCATTGGTCATGCGTGTCTTTGCACATACCATGGAGGAGTCCATGCAAGCCATGATGTCTGCCATGTCCCAGGCGTTTGCACGTAATGCTTCCTCAGCAGTGAGTTTTGGCGAGCTCTGTTCGTCTGTCTGATAGACCACTCAACCAGATACGATCTGAACTGCAGAGTCTAAGCGAGAGGGGATGAGGAACCTGGATCTTCCACCAGGTGCTCCTTCCCCTCAGGGAGACAGGCAGGTGCCATCGTGGACACAGATGGAGGAGGAGCACGTGCCAGCTACCCCAGGGCCTTCCTCTCAGGACACCCCCAGGGTAAGCGCCGTCTCGTCCATCCACCCGATATTGAGCCCCTTACCTCAAGCTAGCGAGCACATGGCGGGTACTCAATCACCATTGCTGCAGACCCCCAGGAGGATGGAGCCATCAAGGCCCCGTTCCTCCTGAGGACACCTGCCATGGTCATCCACAGCAATGGGGCAGCACACTGAGCAGACTGTCTGCAACTCAGCTACTATTGTCGGGGTAGCACCTCGACCTAGTGGGAGAGGAAGGAAATTGAAACAGTTTTGATCATGAAGGTGGCATGGGTGCAGTACAAATTGTGACAATTGTAAAGATTTATTCATACATTTTCAGCTCATGCAAAATTTGATCCACTCTCTCTGTAATGTTTTGCTCGGTTACAGTTGGATCCAGAAAGATTTTTTGTAGGCCTAAGGCAGGAATCCGATGACGTTTGCCAAGAATCTCAGGAAATTTCCAGTGTCCATATCTCATTGGAATTTGAGCCTTCAATCTTCAGTGATGGCTGTTTTCCTGTTGATAATTAATACATTTTACCAATACTGTCATGCCTTACTTTTGTTTTCTAAGGTCATAACTTAGCAGTGATGTCTCATTCATCGTAGCCCATGGATGATTTCAAATGCCAATCACATGAAAGTGCAGCCAATCTTCGCTAATTTACAGCGATGAATAAGACCTCATACAAAAGGGAATTTCTGTGGGAATTGTTACGTTTCTCCTCCCAATGTTCCTTGATGACGTGGCTTATTGTTGGCTGAAACGCGCATAAATAGGGTTCTCCCTGATGTCCCCTGCCCGTCTCTTCATGGCCCTCATACTTATGATGGTGTCATTGTCATTGCTGTCCTCCTCCTCACCCTCTTCATTGTCATCCTCATCTGAGGAGGACTGGTGTTCCTCCTGTTCCTCTGCCTGTAGAATATTGTCATGTCTAATTGCAAGGTTGTGCAAGGCACAGCAGACAATGATTAGTTGTGACACCCTCTGTGCTGCATACTGAAGAGCCCCTCCAGACTGGTCAAGGCAATGGGATCGCATTTTCTGTATGCCAATGGTGTGTTCAGTGATGGCTCTGGTGGATGTGTGAGCAACATTGTACCTCTCTTCAGCAGAACTTTGCAAATGATGTACTGGTGTCATCAACCAGGTAAAAAGGGGGTAGCCCTCGTCACTCAGGATTCATCCATCCGCATTGGCTGGTTCCCCAAAAGCTGCTGGCAGCTGGGAGTTCTTCGAAATGTAGGAGTTATGAGAGCTCCCTGGAAAACACGCACAAACATGCATGATTCATCTCCTGTGGTCACAAACCAGTTACACATTTAAAGAGTGGTCGTATTTACAATTAACAAAGATAGCAGGCTGGTCCCAGCGAGCTCTAATGGCCACATGAGTACAGTCAATCACCACTTGCACTGTAGGGTACCCAGCGATGGTGCCGCAGGTGGCAGACCTTGCTGCCTGTCTGTCCTCATCTACAGATAAGTAGATGAAATCATTGGCAGGCCGAAAAAGGGCATTGGCCACCCCTTTGATGCACCTGTGGATCGCAGACTGTGAGATACATATCACCCGTGGATCCCTGGAAGAAGCCGCTGGAGAAAAAAGTCAATGCAGACGTCAACTTGAGGGCAACTGGCATGGGATTCCCACCGAAGCCCAGCGGCTGCAGGTCATGCTGCAGGATACTACAAATTTCTGTGACCATTTCATGTGACATCTCTTAGGCATCTCTGACATTGGCTCTCTGACATTTGGAGGTAATTCGTCCTTGCCCTGAGGATGCGATGATGTGCCAGTGCCCGTCTTCGATAAGGCTGTTTCTGGATGTTATCATTCCGAGCATTCTCACCTTCCTGTTCTGCCTTTTTCTGGCACTCAGGCATCATGAGTTGAAGGAAAAGAGCACTCCTTAGTGTCTCTTTTTGTTCTTCCCGTGGTACTGGACAAATTTGGGTGTCTGAGACCCATGTCGCTGCGGCTTTTCTGAACAATAAATAGGCAGAGCATGGCGATTCAGCCCTCTGTTGCTAGTGAGCTGAAACATCGAGGCAATGAACAGCTCCCTTGTATCTGGCCTCAAATTGCAGCCAGGTAGAACAAGTAAAATGGGAAAGATAGCCAAACTATGGCTGACAAGGAAATTAGAGATAGCATTAGATCCAAGGAAGAGGCATATAAATTAGCCAGAAATAACAACAGACCTGAGGATTGGGAGCAGTTTAGAATTCAGCAAAGGAGGACCAAGGGATTGATTAAGAAGGGGAAAACAGAGTACGAGGGCAAGCTTGCGGGGAACATAAAAACTGACTGTAAACGTTTCTATAGGTATGTGAAGAGAAAAAGATTGGTGAAGACAGTCAGAAACAGTTGAATTTATGATGGGAATAAAGAAATGGCTAACCAACTAAATGCATACTTTGGTTCTGTCTTCACAAAGGAGGACACAAATATCAGACAAGAAACGTTGGGGAACACAGGGCTTAGGGAGAGAGAGGAACTGAAGGAAATCAGCATTAGTAGAGAAATGGTGTTGGGGAAATTGATGGGATTGAAGGCTGATAAATCCCCAGGGCCTGATGGTGTGCATCCCAGAGTACTTAAGGAAGTGACCCTAGAAATAGTGCATTGGTGGTCATCTTCCAAGATTCTATAGACTCTGGAACAGTTCCTACAGATTGGAGGGTAGCTAATGTAACCCCACTATTTAAAAAGGGAGGTAGAAAGAAAGCAGGGAATTATAGACCAGTCAGCCTGACGTTGGTAGTGGGAAAATTCTAGAGTCCATTATCAAAGATTTTATAGCAGAGCACTTGGAGAACTGTGGTAGAAATGGGCAGAGTTAGCATGGATTTAGGAAAGGGAAATCATGCTTGACAAATCCACTAGAATTCTTCGAGGATGTAACTAGTAGAGTTGATGAGGGGGAGCCAGTGGATGTGGTTTATTTGGACTTTCAGAAGGCTTCCGACAAAGTCCCACAGAAGAGATTAGCATGTAAAATTAAAGCGCATGGGATTGGGGGTAGTGTATTGCGAGGGATAGAAAATTGGTTGGCAGACAGGAAACAAAGAGTAGGGATAAATGGGTCTTTTTCCGAATGGCAGACAGTGACTAGTGGGGTACCGCAGGGATCGGTGCTAGGACCCCAGCTACTCACAATATATACTAATGATTTAGATGAGGGAACTAAATGTAATATCTCCAAATTTTCAGATGACACCAAACTGGGTGGGACAGTGAGTTGCGAGGAGGATGCAGAGAGGCTTCAGGGTGATTTGGACAAGTTGAGTGAGTGGGCTAATGCATGGCAGATGCAGTATAATGTGGATAAATGTGAGGTTATCCACTTTGGTAGCAAAAACAGGAAGGCTTATTATTATCTGAATGGCTATAAACTGAGAGAGGGGAATATGCAACGAGACGTGGGTGTTCTCATACACCAGTCGCTGAAGGTAAGCGTGCAGGTGCAACAGGCAGTAAAAAAGGCGAATGGTATGTTGGCCTTCATAGCGAGAGGATTCAAGTACAGGAGCAGGGATGTCTTGCTGCAATTATACAGGGCCTTGGTGAGGCCACACCTGAAATATTGTGTGCAGTTTTGGTCTCCTTATCCGAGGAAGGATGTTCTTGCTATAGAAGGAGTGCAGCAAAGGTTTACCAGACTGATTCCTGGGATGGTGGGACTGACGTATGAGGAGAGATTGAGTCAGTTAGGATTATATTCGCTGGAGTTCAGAAGAGTGAGGGGGGATCTCATAGAAACCTATTAAATTCTAACAGGACTTGACAGAGTAAATGCAGGAAGGATGTTCCCGATGGTGGGGGAGTCCAGAACCAGGGGTCATAGTCTAAGGATACGGGGTAAAGCTTTCAGGACTGAGATGAGGAGAAATTACTTCACTCAGAGAGTGGTGAGCCTGTGGAATTCGCTACCACAGAAAGCAGTTGAGGCCAAAACATTGTATGTTTTCAAGAAGGAGTTAGATGTAGCTCTTGGGTGCAAAAGGATCAAAGGGTATGGGGTGAAAGCGGGAACAGGTTACTGAGTTGGCTGATCAGCCATGATCATAATGAATGGCGGAGCAGACTTGAAAGGCCGAACGGCCTACTCCTGCTCCTATTTTCGATGTTTCTATGTTTCTAGCCACTGTCGTTTGCCTCCTGCCACTCTCCTTACAATCTGTGAGTGTCCATGTTGTTTCCATTATCATTGGAGAAGATGGTGCATGTGGAATTTAGGGCAAGTCTCCCACCTTCCAGCCTCCTCCTGCAACCTTCCAGCTTGATCCCATCACCCTTGACCCACCCAATGTTACCGTTACCCTTCCCTCCATTACTATTGATCCTCCACACATTACCATGCACAGTGTAATCTTCAATGTATTCATGCCATCCCTCCCCTCATTCCTCGTCCCATTACTATCAAAATGCTGACTCTTACCCTTGACCATTATCACATTGAGCTGATCATTGTTGCCGAGTCCCGTTCTCCTCTATATGAAGCTGTCGAATACCCACCCATTAGTCTTGACCATCCCCCCTGCAGAATCCATTTGCCCCCATTGACTGTGATCATTCCCTCTGAGAGCTAATACCCTCAATTTGCCCCACAGCTCCCCGATGTCAACAGTACTCGTCGCTCCCTTTAGGCCCTTGCCAAATATCTTCACACAAATACTAAAATAATACACCCAGCACCCCCAAAACCGACATCATGTGTCTTAACCATCAACATCAGCCATTCAACAACCTTGTGCTCCACTCCACCCTCCTCTCTTCCTCGGTGCATCGATCAGCACTACCCTTCCCTCCCCGACCACCCTCCCTTGCTCCTCCATGTTGCCTCCGCCCATGCCTTCTTCACCACCCCCCGAGAAGATTCACCCTTGCTGGTGCCGAACCAGGAGGCAAACATCCATTCCAATGCTGGCGTTACTTTAGCGGATGAGTTAAAGAGAGAAGAGCACAGACGTGAGACTCATTGACGCAAATCCAACTGCTGCACACAACTTTGAAACGTTCCTGAATCTGGTGGCATGGGAATGTTGCTCGTCCTTAGTATAAATGGGTGGTTGTTGGTCGGCACAGACTTGGTGGGTCGAAGGGCCTGTTTCAGTGCTGTATCTCTAAATAAAAATAAATAAAATTGGCTTAATGCCAGAAACAGCGAGTCACAATAAATGATTGCTTGTCAGACTGGAAGATTGTAGTGGGGTTCCCCAAGGGTCAGTGCTGGGACGAGTGGCTTTTTCTGCGATGTCTCAATGGTGTGGATCTTGGAATACAGAGTAGAATCTCAAAATTTTCTGATGACACCAAACTTGGAGGTGTGGCGAATAGGGAGGACGATATGAACCGCCTGCAACAGGACACAGATAGGCTAGCAGAATGGATGGAGGTAGCAGATGGAATTTAATATTGACAAGTGTGAGGTGATGCATTTTGGCAGAAGGAATAAGGGGAGTCAATATATACATAATGACACAGTTCAAAAGAGTGTGCAGGAGCAGAGGGACCTAGGAGTGCATGTGCATCGATCTTTGAAGTGGCAGAACATATTGAGCGAGTAGTTAGTAAAGCATATGGGATCTTGGGCTTCATAAATAGAGGCATTGAGTACAAAAGCAGGGATGTTATACTGAACCTTTATAAAGCTCTGGTTAGGCCCCAACTGGAGAATTGCATCCAGTTCTGGTCACCACACTTCAGGAAGGATGTGAGGGTCCTTGAGAAGGTGCAGAGGAGATTTACCAGAATGGTTCCAGGGATAGAGGAATTTAGTTGCAAGGTTAGGTTGGAAAAGCTGGGTTTGTTCTCCTTAGAGCAAAGGAGATTGAGGGGAGATTTAATAGAGGTGTACAAGATTATGACAGGTTTAGATAAGTTAGACGAGGAAAATCTTCCCATTGGCAAATAGTACTAAGACAAGGGGATACAGATTGAAAGTTTTGGGCAAAAGATGCAGAGGGAATATGAGGAAGCTCTTTTTTACACAATGGGTGGTAAAGATCTGGAACTCACTGCCCATGAGGGTGATGGAAGTGAAAACAATCAATGACTTCAAGAGGAGGTTGGATGGCCACTGAGAGAAAGATGCTTATAGGGCTATGGGGATCAATACTCCCTTCCTTGGGAAAGTGCAGGAGAGAAATGAAGGTTGCTGGGAAGCAGAAATTTTAGTCGAGAAAATAAAACCAACTTCAAGTTAGATACAGGAAGAGCACTTTCTACGCTATCCAACAAAGCATCATAGCTGAGGAAGGAAAGGCTTAGGAAAACCAACAAGAAATTATGCAGGCCGGGAGAAATTCAATTGAGGGATGTAGGAGAAATATAAACAGCCTGAACACACAAGAATAACACCATTACAGAAACTCTAGATGTTATAAAGAACCAAGCCTGTTCGCGAATTAGTAAGAAAATTTGTCTGGCTTAACAGTTGTCGTACAGGGTGAAAGAGATCAAGGGACAAGAGAAACAGCTCAATGATTTTAGAGCTGATTCCCCAAATTATTTCCGAAGAAGGGTCACTGACCCGAAACGTTAACTCTGCTTCTCTTTCCACAGATGCTGCCAGACCTGCTGAGTGGTTCCAGCATTTCTTGTTTTTATTCCCCAAATTATTTGAAGGATTGGGAAAATTAAAAACAGGGCATCACATTACTGTTAACAAAGAGACGGAACTGATATGTTTGTTCACACCGAGAAAGCTTCCACACCCACTCCTGGGAAAGGTTCAGAAGGAAATTGATACCCTGCTAAACCAAGGAGTTATTTCTGCAGTAACTAAACCCACTAGATGGTGCTCTGGAATGGTTGCAGTAAAGAAACCAAATGGGTCTATTTGGACTTATGTGGACCTTACCCAAGTCAATAAAGCTGTAGAGAGGGAAAGAGAGAGATTCATCCGATAGCCAAATTGGGAAAAAGCTTCATATTCACTAAATTTGGCGTAAATAATGGATTTTGGCAGTTGCCTTTAGACGAAGAGTTGAAATTGTTAACTACCTTTATTACACCCTTTGGAAGATTCTATTTCTACAGAATGTCATTTGGTATTGTGCTAACACCAGAGATATTCCGGCCAACGATGTCAAGAATCCTGGAAGGCTTAGAAGGGATCATCTGCCACATGGAACAAAGAACAAGAACAAAGAAAATTACAGCACAGGAACAGGCCCTTCGGCCCTCCAAGCCTGCGCCGATCCAGATCCTCTACCTAAACATGTCGCCTATTTTCTAAGGGTCTGTATCTCTTTGCTTCCTGCCCATTCATGTATCTGTCTAGATACATCTTAAAAGACGCTATCGTGTTCGCATCTACCACCTCCGCTGGCAACGCGTTCCAGGCACCCACCACCCTCTGCGTAAAGAACTTTCCACGCATATCCCCCCTAAACATTTCCCCTCTCACTTTGAACTCGTGACCCCAAGTATTTGAATCCCCCACTCTGGGAAAAAGCTTCTTGCTATCCACCCTGTCTATACCTCTCATATTTTGTACACCTCAATCAGGTCCCCCCTCAACCTCCGCCTTTCTAATGAAAATAATCCTAATCTACTCAACCTCTCTTCATAGCTAGTGCCCTCCATTCCAGGCAACATCCTGGTGAACCTCTTCTGCACCCTCTCCAAAGCATCCACATCCTTTTGGTAATGTGGCGACCAGAACTGCACGCAGTATTCCAAATGTGGCCGAACCAAAGTCCTATACAACTGTAACAAGACCTGCCAACTCTTGTACTCAATACCCCGTCCGATGAAGGAAAGCATGCCGTATGCCTTCTTGACCACTCTATTGACCTGCGTTGCCACCTTCAGGGAACAATGGACCTGAACACCCAAATCTCTCTGGACATCAATTTTCCCCAGGACTTTTCCATTTACTGTATAGTTCACTCTTGAATTGGATCTTCCAAAATGCATCACCTCGCATTTACCCTGATTGAACTCCATCTGCCATTTCTCTGCCCAACTCTCCAATCTATCTATATTCTGCTGTATTCTCTGACAGTCCCCTTCACTATCTGCTACTCCACCAATCTTAGTGTCGTCTGCAAACTTGCTAATCAGACCACCTATACTTTCCTCCAAATCATTTATGTATATCACAAACAACAGTGGTCCCAGCACGGATCCCTGTGGAACACCACTGGTCACACGTCTCCATTTTGAGAAACTCCCTTCCACTGCTACTCTCTGTCTCCTGTTGCCCAGCCAGTTCTTTATCCATCTAGCTAGTACACCCTGGACCCCATGCGACTTCACTTTCTCCATCAGCCTACCATGGGGAACCTTATCAAACGCCTTACTGAAGTCCACGTATATGACATCTACAGCCCTTCCCTCATCAATCAACTTTGTCACTTCCTCAAAGAATTCTATTAAGTTGGTAAGACATGACCTTCCCTGCACAAAACCATGTTGCCTATTACTGATAAGCCCATTTTCTTCCAAATGGGAATAGATCCTATCCCTCAGTATCTTCTCCAGAAGCTTCCCTACCACTGACGTCAGGCTCACCGGTCTATAATTACCTGGATTATCCCTGCTACCCTTCTTAAACAAGGGGACAACATTAGCAATTCTCCAGTCCTCCGGGACCTCACCCGTGTTTAAGGATGCTGCAAAGATATCTGTTGAGGCCCCAGCTATTTCCTCTCTCACTTCCCTCAGTAACCTGGGATAGATCCCATCCGGACCTGGGGACCGATCCACCTTAATGCCTTTTAGAATACCCAACACTTCCTCCTTCCTTATGCCGACTTGACCTAGAGTAATCAAACATCTGTCCCTAACCTCAACATCCGTCATGTCCCTCTCCTCGGTGAATACCGATGCAAAGTACTCGTTCAGAATCTCACCCATTTTCTCTGACTCCATGCATAATTTTCCTCCTTTGTCCTTGAGTGGGCCAATCCTTTCTCTAGTTACCCTCTTGCTCCTTATATATGAATAAAAGGCTTTGGGATTTTCCTTAACCCTGTTTGCTGAAGATATTTCATGACCCCTTTTAGCCCTCTTAATACCTCGTTTCAGATTGGTCCTACATTCCCGATATTCTTCCAAAGCTTCGTCTTTCTTCAGCCGCCTAGACCTTATGTATGCTTCCTTTTTCCTCTTAGCTAGTCTCACAATTTCACCTGTCATCCATGGTTCCCTAATCTTGCCATTTCTATCCCTCATTTTCACAGGAACATGTCTCTCCTGCACGCTAATCAACCTCTCTTTAAAAGCCTCCCACATATCAAATGTGGATTTACCTTCAAACCACTGCTCCCAATCTACATTCCCCAGCTCCTGCCGAATTTTGGTATAGTTGGCCTTCCCCCAATTTAGCACTCTTCCTTTAGGACCACTCTCGTCTTTGACCATGAGTATTCTAAAACTTACGGAATTGTGATCACTATTCCCAAAAGTAGTCCCCTACTGAAACTTCAACCACCTGGCTGGGCTCATTCCCCAACACCAGGTCCAGTATGGCCCCTTCCCGAGTTGGACTATTTACATACTGCTCTAGAAAACCCTCCTGGATGCTCCTTACAAATTCTGCTCCATCTAGACCTCGAACATTCAGTGAATCCCAGTCAATGTTGGGAAAATTAAAATCTCCTATCACCACCACCCTGTTGCTCCTACATCTTTCCATAATCTGTTTACATATTTGTACCTCTATCTCACGCTCACTGTTGGGAGGCCTGTAGTACAGCCCCAACATTGTTACCGCACCCTTCCTACTTCTGAGTTCTGCCCATATTGCCTCACAGCTCGAGTCCTCCATAGTGCCCTCCTTCAGCACAGCTGTGATATCCTCTTTGACCAGTAATGCAACTCCTCCACCCCTTTTACCTCCCTCTCTATCCCGCCTGAAGCATCAATATCCTGGGATATTTAGTTGCCAATCTTGCCCTTCCCTTAACCAAGTTTCAGTAATAGCAATAACATCATACTCCCAGGTACTAATCCAAGCCCTAAGTTCATCTGCCTTACCTACTACACTTCTTGCATTAAAACAAATGCACCTCAGACCACCAGTCCCTTTGCTTTCATCATCTGCCTACTCTTTCCCTTAGTCACGCTGACTTCATTTTCTAGTTCCTTACAGGCTTTAGTTACTACCTCCTTACTGTCCACTGACCTCCTCATTTGGTTCCCAACCCCCTGCCACATTAGTTTAAACCCTCCCCAACAGCGTTAGCAAAAGCACCCCCAAGGACATTGGTTCCAGTCCGGCCCAGGTGTAGACCGTCCAATTTGTAATAGTCCCACCTCCCCCAGAACCGGTCCCAATGTCCCAAAAATCTGAACCCCTCCCTCCTGCACTATCTCTCAAGCCACACATTCATCCTGACTATTCTTTCATTTCTACTCTGACTATCACGTGGCACTGGTAGCAATCCTGAGATTACTACCTCTGAGGTCCTACTTTTTAACTTGGCTCCTAACTCCCTAAATTCTGCTTGTAGGACCTCATCCCATTTTTTACCTATATCATTGGTACCTATGTGCACAACAACAACTGGCTGTTCACCCTCCCCCTTCAGAATGTTCTGCAGCCGATCTGAGACATCCCTGACCCGTGCACCTGGGAGGCAACATACCATTCGGGAGTCTCGTTTTCGACCACAGAACCACCTATCTACTCCCCTTACAATCGAATCCCCTATGACTATAGCCCTTCCACTCTTTTTGCCACCCTTCTGAACAGCAGACCCAGCCACGGTGCCATGAATCTGGCTACTGCTGCCTTCCCCTGGTGAGCCATCTCCCTCAACAGTATCCAAAACGGTATACCTGTTGTGGAGGGAGATGACCGCAGGGGACACCTGCGCTGCCTTCCTGCTCTTTCTCTGCCTTTTGGTCACCCATTCCCTTTCTCCCTCAGCAATCCTAATCTGCGGTGTGACCAATTCGCTAAACGTGCTATCCACGACCTCCTCAGCATCGCGGATGCTCCAAAGTGAGTCCATCCGCAGCTCCAGAGCCGTCATGTGGTCTAACAAGAGCTGCAGCTGGACACACTTCCTGCACGTGAAGGAGTCAGGGACATCAGCCGTGTCCCTGAGCTCCCACATTGAGCAAGAAGAGCATAACACGGGTCTGAGATCTCCTGCCATTTTTAATTTTAAGCTTAACTTAGTCTGAAACTTAGATAAATGAAAAAGGAATGAAAAGTATTTACCAATCACACGATAAAAAAAAAGTAGAAAAAGCCTTACCTTATCTACACACCACTGAGTCCTTTTTTTTTTGGTTAGAGGAGGAGGGCGGGTGGGAGATACTACCTGTGTAGCTTCTCAGGTTCAGAAAAGGCCCAAATATATCGGGTTTTACTTACCCAGCAGCCCCTTGGTCCGCTGAAAACAAAAGGGAATTAAGTTTAAGCTGAAACTGACCTTCCCAGCTGCTCACTCGCTCGCACTCTCTGCTCCCGAATAAGCTGCTGCAATGAAAACAATGGATGATGTTCTGATTCATGGAGCAATCCACGAAGACAATACAAGATTTCCCAGAGCCAAAGAACATAACGGATTCACAGTGATTCATGGGTATAGTTCACCAGGTAGGGAAATTCCTACCAAATCTAACCACTATTAATGAGCCTTCACAACAACTGCTAAAGAGAAGCAATGACTGATGCTGGGGAGACAGCCAGAATATTTCTTTTGAGAAGATCAGGAAATGTTAACTTCATCAGAAGTATTAGCACATTATAATCCAGAGTTAATGACCATTATTACAGCAGACGCATCGGCAACAGGATTAGGTGCAGACCTGTTTCAGATTCAAAAAGATGGATGACGCAGGCCTGTGTACTTTGTCTCTCATTCATTGAAACGGAACAAAGGTACGCAGTGATTGAAAAGGAAGCATTGGCAGCAACATGGGCATGCGAGAAATGTTCGGACTACGTTCTGGGCCTCAAGGTCAAGATCGAAACTGACCACAAGACAGTCGTGACGTTGCTTAATTCAAAGGAATTAGCAAATTTACCGCCAAGGGTGCAGAGATTTCGACTACAACTGATGAGATATGACACAACAACTGAATATGTGCCAGGGAAACGTCAGGTGATGCTGATGTGCTATTAAAAGCATCAATTGCTAGAGCCGAAGTGGGAGATGTCTCATTCCTGGAGGAAGTGGAAGTCTTTGGTTTAGCTCGAATCAAAGATTTGTTGGCAGCTGCTCAAAGAATTAGAATTAGAATTAGAACATTACAGCGCAGTACAGGCCCTTTGGCCCTCGATGTTGCGCCGACCTGTGAAACCATCTGACCTACACTATTCCATTTTCATCCATATGTCTATCCAATGACCACTGAAATGCCCTTAAAGTTGGCGAGTCTACTACTGTTGCAGGCAGGGCGTTCCACGCCCCTACTACTCTCTGAGTAAAGAAACTACCTCTAACATCTGTCCTATATCTATCACCCCTCAACTTAAAGCTATGTCCCCTCGTGTTTGCCATCACCATCCGAGGAAAAAGACTCTCACTATCCACCCTATCTAATCCTCTGATTATCTTATATGTCTCTATTAAGTCACCTCTCCTCCTCCTTCTCTCCAATGAAAACAACCTCAAGTCCCTCAGCCTTTCCTCGTAAGACCTTCCCTCCATACCAGGCAACATCCTAGTAAATCTCCTCTGCACCCTTTCCATAGCTTCCACAAAGATTACAGCAAATTAGAAACCTACAGGAAGAGGACGAAGTCTGCAAAAAAGTGAAATGGTTTTGCCAAGAAGGATGGCCAGAATGTATGCCTAATAACCCATTTTTAAGAAAATATCATGTGCAAAGGCGCCATCTTACTATTATAGATGACTTACTAGCCTACGATTAAAGGCCTGTTAGTCCAAGGGCTTTAAGGTTGGACATTCAAGAGAAACTACACCAACGGCACTTAGGAATCACCAAGTGCAGATCAAGAGTGAAAAACTCATTATAGTGCCCGAGGGTTTCCAAGGAGATCGAAGAGATAATTTCCAGGTGTATCACATGATCTACTACCAGACAAGGCACGAGAGAGCCACTGATGTTGTCTTCATTTCCATCCAGGCCATGGGAGTGCCTGGCAATGGGCCTATTTGAACATAATGGGAAGATTTCCCTAATTGTCGTCGACTATTACTCCAGATGGGTTGAAGTCGAATCAATACATGGTCAGAATTCTGAAGCCATAATCAAATCAGTAAAAGAAATGCTCGCCACACATGGCATTCCGGACCTAGTGATCAATGTTAATGGTCCACAATATGGGGTGGCACAGTGGTGCACTGGTTCACACCACAGCCTCACAGCTCCAGTGACCTGGGTTCAGTTCTGGGTACTGCCTGTGTGGAGTTTGCAAGTTCTCCCTATGACTGCGTGGGTTTCTACTCGGTGCTCTGGTTTCCTCCCACAGCCAAAGACTTGCAGGTTGATAGGCAAATTGGCCATTGTAAATTGCTCCTAGTGTAGGTAGGTGGAAGGAGAATTGTGGGGATGTGGTAAGGAATATGGGATCAATGTAGGATTAGTATAAATGGGTGGTTGATGGTCAGCACAGACTCGGTGGGCCAAAGGGCCTGTTTCAGTGCTGTCTCTCTCTATGACTCTAATTCACGAATGAAGCCTTCAAAGATTTCACAGAAACATATGGGTTTGGCCATGTTACAAGTTCACCGAGGTAACCCCAGGGTAATGGAGAAGTGGAGAGAGGCGTTCGAGCCATGAAAATACTATCGAAGCAGAATGAGGATTTTCAGCAGGCACAAAAGCAGACAGTCTGAGTCATCTGGTAGTTCCACTCACCCACAGGAAAGTGAGGAAGCAGAACCGAAAGACCCAACAGCCCAAACAAGAACATGCTGTGACAGAGTTGTGAGAACCTCCCAATGTTACAGACCTGAAGAATGAAGTCAGAGACTTGAGGGGAGATGTAGTATACTGTAGGTAAGCTGTTGCTGGGTAGATTAAGTATATAGCCCTTAAGCATCATCACAGGGTTGTGATGTCACAAGTCTGAACCAGGTGTGGCTCAGTGTTACCATAGATGCCTTAAAGATAAGCATACTGTAAAACTTTGACCCAAAGTCTACTATCCACAATTAATACTGACGGCACACTGACCAATTTGGTACACGATCACAGGTTCAGTACTGAGGCAGTGCTGCACTATCACAGGTTCACTATGAGGTTGTTCTGCACTATCACAGGTTCAGTACTCGGGGGATTTAAGATAAAAGTTTACTTTCAATTTTGATGGATATTCTAAGATATTTTGCTGTAACATTAGCAAGTTTAAACTTTGGATTCTATGTTAGAAATAAGATTATGTTACATCTTTTAGTAATATTTGATATTGTGATATACTTATCCACTTCGAAGTCCATTGCATGCTAAATTCTTTAAAAATCTAAAAATGTTAATGAATCGTCTCATGTAGTATTCTGTATACAACTACAAGAATCCCCCCTCTGTGTCTCTTTAAGTGGAGAGATAGGTATTGAAGAGAGTTCCCAGCCCCTTGCTTCGGTGCAAAGGGATCTAGGTGTCCTCATGCATGAATCGCAGAAAACTAGTTTGCAGGTACAGCAGATGATAAGGAAGGCAGATGTAATTTTGGCATTTATTGCTAAAGGAATAGAATCTCAAAGTAGGGAAGAGTTGCTGCAACTGTACAAGGCATTAGTGAGATCGCACCTGGAGTATTGCATACAGTTTTGGTCCCCTTACTTGAGGAGGGATGTAGTTGCATTTGAGGCAGTTCAGAGGAGGTTCACTAGATTGATTCTAGAGATGAGGGGTTTGTCTTATGAAGAGAGAAGAATGAGAGGAGATTTAATTGAGGTATTGTTGGAGAATATTCTGAGCTTTGCTAATTATTACTTAACTTTGTAGAAATAGAAAAACAGGACGCAGCTTGTAGCTAACCTAACCAATGGTCAGGAAATGTAGACAGAGCAACTGACCACAATCATCTGGCTTAGGAAGGGACAGAGCTCATGATGGATTTTGGGGAAGTGAACGCAGACTGTTCGTTACTGACTCGTCCGCTTTTATCATGTTTGTGCAACCTAGCCAGAAGTAACGGCCAAATATAGTACCTGGAGTGTGTACGTTAAATAGGGAACAAGAGCTTGTTATGCTCGAACTAATGCTCTACTGACCTCGGACTTTGCAAAGGGCACAGAGCTGCAGGTGGTCTTGTGGTTATCCTGTGGTTTATGCTTAATTGTGAAACTGCTAGCTCTGCTTCTTTTATACTATATAAGTCCACGGCAATTTGTAGCTCGGGGGGGGAGCACTGGACTGCCTTTAGGTAAGGTGTGCTCCCCCATGATATCATGCAATAAAGTGTTTGTTCTCAACGTCTGAGTCCGGAGAATTTGTTCAACAATTGGGCACAATCTGGATTTTCTCCAACAGGTATATAAGATGATTAAGGGGATTGACAAAGTAGACGTAGAGAGGATGTTTCCTCTGGTGTGGCAATCTCGAACGAGAGGTCATAGTTTTAGGATAAGGGGTAGCAGATTTAAAACAGAGGTGAGGAGAAATTACTTCTCTCAAAGGGTGGTGAGTCTGTGGAATTCACTATCCCAGAGTGCGGTGGATGCCGGGACGTTGAGTAAATTTAAGGAGGAGATAGACAGATTTTTAATCAGTAATGGGTTGAAGGGTTATGGAGAACGGGCAGGAAAGTGGAGTTGAGGCTGAGATGAGATCAGTCATGATCGTATTGAATGGCGGAGCAGGCTTGAAGGGCTGAATTGCCTACTCCTGCTCCTAGTTCTTTTGTGCTTATAATATCTGGGATAGTTATGACTTAGCCATAATATTAATAACAGGCTATCCGAAAGATGATAGTATTCTCTGTTGGTTTCCTTTCTTTGAGGGAAAGCTCATTCATTCTTTGAACCCAAATAAGAGTCTATTAGAATTTGTCTGGTTTGAACTTGATTAAATGTGATTCATAGGGATGTGCTCCTGATTTGGTTTCGTCCCGATAAGGGGTTAAAGTCATAAATCACTTCAGTTGGTTCCCAAAAATGTGGTCTTGTTGTTAACAGAATCCTGTACTGATATGTTAGTCTTGAGTATATTTTAGATTTGTAAATACAGAAGGAGTGTTTACTGTCAGTGGTATTAAGCCCCTGATTTAAGAATCTAGAGATGGCAAACGCTTGATCACGGTTTGTGGATCTTAAATCAGAACTCCCTCATTCTACTTTTGAGGATTGGAAATTTCCTTTAAAAGTTCCCTTTAAATCCCAGTTGAGATTAGGTCCTGACACAGTTTAAGTACGCTGAAGCTGCAACATGATGGTATGCTTGAGAAAAGGCGGAAACTATTCAGCCCGCATTAATTTGTACAGATAGTGACTATTGTAAACGGGCTTACAACCAAGACCTTGTGTTCTGGGAAGAAACTGGTTTTGCCAATCATAAAGATAAACCCATAAAACACACACCATTTTGGGAAGATTTTTGAAAGGAGAAACATAATTGTAAGGTAATTCATGGACTTGGGAATCCCACTGGTTCAGTACATTCAAAGGGCAACATGACAGGCAAAACATTAACACTGGGAGTGCATGACACCCCCTCGAGAGGGGCCTGACACAGTTAATGTAATCACTAGGGCAGAATAGGCAGCTAATCAGGATGAGGAACTGATTCAGCTGTTAGACCCGATGAAAGAGAATCCAAAAGAATATCCATCAAAGTGCTTCTATTCAGCGACCCCGACTGGTATTGTACTGGTTAAGTTGCACAAGGGTGCCTCAGTACTGCCCCTCCGATAGTGCAGCATTGCTTCAGTACTGCCCCTCCGATAGTGCAGCATTGCTTCAGTACTGCCCCTCCGATAGTGCAGCATTGCTTCAGTACTGAACCTTTGATAGTGCAGCATTGCTTCAGTACTGAACCTTTGATAGTGCAGCATTGCTTCAGTACTGAACCTTTGATAGTGCAGCATTGCTTCAGTACTGAACCTTCGATAGTGCAGCATTGCTTCAGTACTGAACCTTTGATAGTGCAGCACTGCCTCAGTACTGAACCTTCGATAGTGCAGCATTGCTTCAGTACTGAACCTTTGATAGTGCAGCATTGCTTCAGGACTGAACCTTCTATAGTGCAGCATTACTTCAGGACTGAACCTTCGATAGTGCAGCATTGCTTCAGTACTGAACCTTCGATAGTGCAGCATTGCTTCAGTACTGCCCGTCTGATAGTGCAGCATTGCTTCAGTACTGCCCGTCTGATAGTGCAGCATTGCTTCAGTACTGAACCTTCGATAGTGCAGCATTGCTTCAGGACTGAACCTTCGATAGTGCAGCATTACTTCAGGACTGAACCTTCGATAGTGCAGCATTGCTTCAGTACTGAACCTTCGATAGTGCAGCACTGCTTCAGTACTGAACCTTCGATAGTGCAGCATTGCTTCAGTACTGAACCTTTGATAGTGCAGCACTGCTTCAGTACTGAACCTTCGATAGTGCAGCATTGCCTCAGTACTGAACCTGCGATAGTGCAGCATTGCTTCAGTACTGAACCTTCGATAGTGCAGCATTGCTTCAGTACTGCTCCTCTGATAGTGCAGCACTGCTTCAGTACTGAACCTTCGATAGTGCAGCATTGCTTCAGTACTGAACCTTCGATAGTGCAGCATGGCCTCAGTACTGAACCTTCGATAGTGCAGCATTGCTTCAGTACTGAACCTTCGATAGTGCAGCATTGCTTCAGTACTGAACCTTCGATAGTGCAGCATTGCTTCAGTACTGAACCTTCGATAGTGCAGCATTGCCTCAGTACTGAACCTTCGATAGTGCAGCATTGCTTCAGTACTGAACCTTTGATCGTGCAGCATTGCTTCAGTACTGCTCCTCTGATAGTGCAGCATTGCTTCAGTACTGAACCTTCGATAGTGCAGCATTGCTTCAGTACTGAACCTTCGATAGTGCAGCATGGCCTCAGTACTGAACCTTCGATAGTGCAGCATTGCTTCAGTACTGAACCTTCGATAGTGCAGCATTGCTTCAGTACTGAACCTTCGATAGTGCAGCATTGCTTCAGTACTGAACCTTCGATAGTGCAGCATTGCCTCAGTACTGAACCTTCGATAGTGCAGCATTGCTTCAGTACTGAACCTTTGATCGTGCAGCATTGCTTCAGTACTGCTCCTCTGATAGTGCAGCATTGCTTCAGTACTGCTCCTCTGATAGTGCAGCATTGCTTCAGTACTGCTCCTCTGATAGTGCAGCACTGCTTCAGTACTGAACCTTCGATAGTGCAGCATTGCTTCAGTACTGCTCCTCTGATAGTGCAGCATTGCTTCAGTACTGAACCTTCGATAGTGCAGCATTGCCTCAGTACTGAACCTGCGATAGTGCAGCATTGCTTCAGTACTGAACCTTCGATAGTGCAGCATTGCTTCAGTACTGCTCCTCTGATAGTGCAGCACTGCTTCAGTACTGAACCTTCGATAGTGCAGCATTGCTTCAGTACTGCTCCTCTGATAGTGCAGCATTGCTTCAGTACTGAACCTTCGATAGTGCAGCATTGCTTCAGTACTGAACCTACGATAGTGCAGCATTGCCTCAGTACTGAACCTTCGATAGTGCAGCATTGCTTCAGTACTGAACCTTCGATAGTGCAGCATTGCTTCAGTACTGAACCTTCGATAGTGCAGCATTGCCTCAGTACTGAACCTTCGATAGTGCAGCATTGCTTCAGTACTGAACCTTTGATCGTGCAGCATTGCTTCAGTACTGCTCCTCTGATAGTGCAGCATTGCTTCAGTACTGCTCCTCTGATAGTGCAGCATTGCTTCAGTACTGCTACTCTGATAGTGCAGCACTGCTTCAGTACTGAACGTTCGATAGTGCAGCATTGCTTCAGTACTGCTCCTCTGATAGTGCAGCATTGCTTCAGTACTGAACCTTCGATAGTGCAGCATTGCTTCAGTACTGAACCTTCGATAGTGCAGTATTTCTTCAGTACTGAACCTTCGATAGTGCAGCATTGCTTCAGTACTGAACCTTCGATAGTGCAGCATTTCTGCAGTACTGAACCTTTGATAGTGCAGCATTGCTTCAGTACTGAACCTTCGAGAGTGCAGCATTGCTTCAGGACTGAACCTTCAATAGTGCAGCATTTCTTCAGTGCTGAACCTTCGATAGTGCAGCATTGCTTCAGTACTGAACCTTCGATAGTGCAGCACTGCTTCAGTACTGAACCTTCGATAGTGCAGCACTGCTTCAGTACTGAACCTTCGAAAGTGCAGCATTGCTTCAGTACTGAACCTTCGATAGTGCAGCATTGCTTCAGTACTGCCCGTCTGATAGTGCAGCATTGCTTCAGTACTGAACCTTTGATAGTGCAGCATTGCTTCAGTACTGAACCTTCGATAGTGCAGCATTGCTTCAGTACTGAACCTTCGATAGTGCAGCACTGCTTCAGTGCTGAATCTTCGATAGTGCAGCATTGCTTCAGTACTGAACCTTTGATAGTGCAGCATTGCTTCAGTACTGAACCTTTGATCGTGCAGCATTGCTTCAGTACTGAACCTTCGATAGTGCAGCATTGCTTCGGTACTGAACCTTTGATAGTGCAGCACTGCTTCAGTACTGCCCCTCCGATAGTGCAGCATTGCTTCAGTACTGAAACTTTGATAGTGCAGCATTGCTTCAGTACTGAACCTTTGATCGTGCAGCATTGCTTCAGTACTGAACCTTCGATAGTGCAGCATTGCTTCAGTACTGAACCTTTGATCGTGCAGCATTGCTTCGGTACTGAACCTTTGATCGTGCAGCATTGCTTCAGTACTGAACCTTCGATAGTGCAGCACCGCTTCAGTACTGAACCTTTGATAGTGCAGCATTGCTTCAGTACTGAACCTTTGATCGTGCAGCATTGCTTCAGTACTGAACCTTCGATAGTGCAGCATTGCTTCAGTACTGAACCTTTGATAGTGCAGCACTGCTTCAGTACTGCCCCTCCGATAGTGCAGCATTGCTTCAGTACTGAAACTTTGATAGTGCAGCATTGCTTCAGTACTGAACCTTTGATCGTGCAGCATTGCTTCAGTACTGAACCTTCGATAGTGCAGCATTGCTTCAGTACTGAACCTTTGATCGTGCAGCATTGCTTCAGTACTGAACCTTTGATAGTGCAGCACTGCTTCAGTACTGCCCCTCCGATAGTGCAGCATTGCTTCAGTACTGAACCTTTGATCGTGCAGCATTGCTTCAGTACTGAACCTTTGATAGTGCAGCATTGCTTCAGTACTGAACCTTTCATCGTGCAGCATTTCTTCAGTACTGCCTGTTTGATAGTGCAGCATTGCTTCAGTACTGAACCTTCGATAGTGCAGCATTGCTTCAGTACTGAACCTTTGATCGTGCAGCACTGCCTCAGTACTGCCTGTCTGATAGTGCAGCATTGCTTCAGTACTGAACCTTCGATAGTGCAGCACTGCCTCAGTACTGCTCCTCTGATAGTGCAGCATTTCTTCAGTACTGAACCTTTGATAGTGCAGCATTGCTTCAGTACTGAACCTTTGATCGTGCAGCACTGCTTCAGTACTGAACCTTCGATAGTGCAGCACTGCCTCAGTACTGAACCTTTGATAGTGCAGCATTGCTTCAGTACTGAACCTTTGATCGTGCAGCATTGCTTCAGTACTGAACCTTTGAGAGTGCAGCATTGCTTCAGTACTGAACCTTTGATCGTGCAGCACTGCCTCAGTACTGAACCTTTGATAGTGCAGCATTGCTTCAGTACTGAACCTTTGATCGTGCAGCATTGCTTCAGTACTGAACCTTCGATAGTGCAGCATTGCTTCAGTACTGAACCTTTGATCGTGCAGCATTGCTTCGGTACTGAACCTTTGATCGTGCAGCATTGCTTCAGTACTGAACCTTTGATAGTGCAGCATTGCTTCAGTACTGAACCTTTCATCGTGCAGCATTTCTTCAGTACTGCCTGTCTGATAGTGCAGCATTGCTTCAGTACTGAACCTTCGATAGTGCAGCATTGCTTCAGTACTGAACCTTTGATCGTGCAGCACTGCCTCAGTACTGCCTGTCTGATAGTGCAGCATTGCTTCAGTACTGAACCTTCGATAGTGCAGCACTGCCTCAGTACTGCTCCTCTGATAGTGCAGCATTTCTTCAGTACTGAACCTTTGATAGTGCAGCATTGCTTCAGTACTGAACCTTTGATCGTGCAGCACTGCTTCAGTACTGAACCTTCGATAGTGCAGCACTGCCTCAGTACTGAACCTTTGATAGTGCAGCATTGCTTCAGTACTGAACCTTTGATCGTGCAGCATTGCTTCAGTACTGAACCTTTGAGAGTGCAGCATTGCTTCAGTACTGAACCTTTGATCGTGCAGCACTGCCTCAGTACTGCCTGTCTGATAGTGCAGCATTGCTTCAGTACTGAACCTTCGATAGTGCAGCACTGCCTCAGTACTGCTCCTCTGATAGTGCAGCATTGCTTCAGTACTGAACCTTTGATCGTGCAGCACTGCCTCAGTACTGCCTGTCTGATAGTGCAGCATTGCTTCAGTACTGAACCTTCGATAGTGCAGCACTGCCTCAGTACTGCTCCTCTGATAGTGCAGCATTTCTTCAGTACTGAACCTTTGATAGTGCAGCATTGCTTCAGTACTGAACCTTTGATCGTGCAGCATTGCTTCAGTACTGAACCTTTGATAGTGCAGCATTGCTTCAGTACTGAACCTTTGATCGTGCAGCACTGCTTCAGTACTGAACCTTCGATAGTGCAGCACTGCCTCAGTACTGCTCCTCTGATAGTGCAGCATTTCTTCAGTACTGAACCTTTGATAGTGCAGCATTGCTTCAGTACTGAACCTTTGATCGTGCAGCACTGCTTCAGTACTGAACCTTTGATAGTGCAGCATTGCTTCAGTACTGAACCTTTGATCGTGCAGCATTGCTTCAGTACTGAACCTTTGAGAGTGCAGCATTGCTTCAGTACTGCCCGTCTTATAGTGCAGCATTGCTTCAGTACTGAACCTTTGATAGTGCAGCATTGCTTCAGTACTGAACCTTTGATCGTGCAGCATTGCTTCAGTACTGAACCTTTGAGAGTGCAGCATTGCTTCAGTACTGCCCGTCTTATAGTGCAGCATTGCTTCAGTACTGAACCTTTGATAGTGCAGCATTGCTTCAGTACTGAACCTTTGATAGTTCAGCATTGCTTCAGGACTGAACCTTCGATAGTGCAGCATTGCTTCAGTACTGAACCTTTGATAGTGCAGCATTGCTTCAGTACTGAACCTTGAATCGTGCAGCATTGCTTCAGTACTGCCCGTCTGATAGTGCAGCATTGCTTCAGTACTGAACCTTCGATAGTGCAGCATTGCTTCAGTACTGAACCTTCGATAGTGCAGCATTGCTTCAGGACTGAACCTTCAATAGTGCAGCACTGCTTCAGTACTGAACCTCTGATAGTGCAGCATTGCTTCAGGACTGAACCTTCAATAGTGCAGCACTGCTTCAGTACTGAACCGTCAATAGTGCAGCATTGCTTCAGTACTGCTCCTCTGATAGTGCAGCATTGCTTCAGTACTGAACCATCGATAGTGCAGCATTGCTTCAGTACTGAACCTTCGATAGTGCAGCATTGCTTCAGAACTGAACCTTCGATAGTGCAGCATTGCTTCAGGACTGAACCTTCAATAGTGCAGCATTGGTTCAGTACTGAACCTTCGATAGTGCAGCATTGCTTCAGTACTGAACCTTCGATAGTGCAGCATTTCTTCAGTACTGAACCTTCGATAGTGCAGCACTGCCTCAGTACTGAACCTTCGATAGTGCAGCGTTGCTTCAGTGCTGAACCTTTGATAGTGCAGCATTGCTTCAGTACTGCCCGTCTGATAGTGCAGCACTGCCTCAGTACTGAACCTTCGATAGTGCAGCATTTCTTCAGTACTTAACCTTTGATAGTGCAGCATTGCTTCAGTACTGAACCTTTGATAGTGCAGCATTGCTTCAGTACTGAACCTTCGATAGTGCAGCATTTCTTCAGTACTGCCCATCTGATAGTGCAGCATTGCTTCAGTACTGCTCCTCTGATAGTGCAGCACTGCCTCAGTACTGAACCTTCGATAGTGCAGCATTTCTTCAGTACTGAACCTTCGATAGTGCAGCATTGCTTCAGTACTGAACCTTCGATAGTGCAGCATTGCTTCAGTACTGCTCCTCTGATAGAGCAGCATTGCTTCAGTACTGAACCTTCGATGGTGCAGCACTGCCTCAGTACTGAACCTTCGATTGTGCAGCATTGCTTCAGTACTGAACCTTCGATAGTGCAGCATTGCTTCAGTACTGCTCCTCTGATAGTGCAGCATTGCTTCAGTACTGAACCTTCGATGGTGCAGCACTGCCTCAGTACTGAACCTTCGATTGTGCAGCATTGCTTCAGTACTGAACCTTCGATAGTGCAGCATTGCTTCAGTACTGAACCTTCGATAGTGCAGCATTGCTTCAGTACTGAACCTTCGATAGTGCAGCATTGCTTCAGTACTGCTCCTCTGATAGTGCAGCATTGCTTCAGTACTGAACCTTCGATAGTGCAGCATTGCTTCCGTACTGAACCTTCGATAGTGCGGCATTGCTTCAGTACTGAACCTTCGATAGTGCAGCATTTCTTCAGTACTGAACCTTCGATAGTGCTGCATTGCCTCAGTACTGAACCTTTGATAGTGCAGCACTGATTCAGTACTGAACCTTCGATAGTGCAGCATTTCTTCAGTACTGAACCTTCGATAGTGCAGCATTGCTTCAGTACTGAACCTTCGATAGTGCAGCACTGCTTCAGTACTGAACCTTCGATAGTGCAGCATTTCTTCAGTACTGAACCTTCGATAGTGCAGCATTGCTTCAGTACTGAACCTTTGATAGTGCAGCACTGATTCAGTACTGAACCTTCGATAGTGCAGCATTTCTTCAGTACTGAACCTTCGATAGTGCAGCATTGCTTCAGTACTGAACCTTCGATAGTGCAGCATTTCTTCAGTACTGAACCTTCGATAGTGCAGCATTGCTTCAGTACTGAACCTTTGATAGTGCAGCACTGCTTCAGTACTGAACCTTCGATAGTGCAGCATTGCTTCAGTACTGAACCTTCGATAGTGCAGCACTGCCTCAGTACTGCTCCTCTGATAGTGCAGCATTGCTTCAGTACTGAACCTTCGATAGTGCAGCATTGCTTCAGTACTGCTCCTCTGATAGTGCAGCACTGCCTCAGTACTGAACCTTCGATAGTGCAGCATTGCTTCAGTACTGAACCTTCGATAGTGCAGCACTGCCTCAGTACTGAACCTTCGATAGTGCTGCATTGCTTCAGTACTGAACCTTTGATCGTGCAGCATTGCTTCAGTACTGAACCTTTGATAGTGCAGCACTGCCTCAGTACTGAACCTTCGATAGTGCAGCATTGCCTCAGTACTGCTCCTTTGATATTGCAGCACTGCTTCAGTACTGAACCTTCGATAGTGCAGCACTGCCTCAGTACTGCTCCTCTGATAGTGCAGCATTGCTTCAGTACTGAACCTTCGATAGTGCAGCACCTCCTCAGTACTGAACCTTCGATAGTGCAGCATTGCTTCAGTACTGAACCTTTGATAGTGCAGCATTGCTTCAGTACTGAACCTTTGATAGTGCAGCACTGCTTCAGTACTGAACCTCTGATAGTGCAGCACTGCTTCAGTACTGAACCTTCGATAGTGCAGCATTGCTTCAGTACTGAACCTTCGATAGTGCAGCATTGCTTCAGTACTGAACCTTCGATAGTGCAGCATTGCTTCAGTACTGAACCTTCGATAGTGCAGCATTGCTTCAGTACTGAACCTTCGATAGTGCAGCATTGCTTCAGTACTGAACCTTTGATAGTGCAGCACTGCTTCAGTACTGAACCTTTGATAGTGCAGCATTGCTTCAGTACTGAACCTTCGATAGTGCAGCATTGCTTCAGTACTGAACCTTCGATAGTGCAGCATTGCTTCAGTACTGAACCTTTGATAGTGCAGCACTGCTTCAGTACTGAACCTTTGATAGTGCAGCATTGCTTCAGTACTGAACCTTCGATAGTGCAGCATTGCTTCAGTACTGAACCTTCGATAGTGCAGCATTGCTTCAGTACTGAACCTTTGATAGTGCAGCACTGCTTCAGTACTGAACCTTCGATAGTGCAGCATTGCTTCAGTACTGAACCTCTGATAGTGCAGCATTGCTTCAGTACTGAACCTTTGATAGTGCAGCACTGCTTCAGTACTGAACCTTCGATAGTGCAGCACTGCCTCAGTACTGCTCCTCTCATAGTGCAGCATTGCTTCAGTACTGAACCTTCGATAGTGCAGCACTGCCTCAGTACTGAACCTTCGATAGTGCAGCATTGCTTCAGTACTGAACCTTTGATCGTGCAGCATTGCTTCAGTACTGAACCTTCGATAGTGCAGCATTGCTTCAGTACTGAACCTTTGATAGTGCAGCACAGCTTCAGTACTGAACCTTTGATAGTGCAGCACTGCCTCAGTACTGAACCTTCGATAGTGCAGCATTGCTTCAGTACTGAACCTCTGATAGTGCAGCACTGCCTCAGTACTGAACCTTCGATAGTGCAGCATTGCTTCAGTACTGAACCTCTGATAGTGCAGCACTGCCTCAGTACTGAACCTTCGATAGTGCAGCATTTCTTCAGTACTGAACCTTCGATAGTGCAGCATTGCCTCAGTACTGCTCCTTTGATAGTGCAGCACTGCTTCAGTACTGAACCTTTGATAGTGCAGCACTGCCTCAGTCCTGAACCTTCGATAGTGCAGCATTGCTTCAGTACTGCTCCTCTGATAGAGCAGCATTGCTTCAGTACTGAACCTTCGATGGTGCAGCACTGCCTCAGTACTGAACCTTCGATTGTGCAGCATTGCTTCAGTACTGAACCTTTGATAGTGCAGCATTGCTTCAGTACTGCTCCTCTGATAGTGCAGCATTGCTTCAGTACTGAACCTTCGATGGTGCAGCACTGCCTCAGTACTGAACCTTCGATTGTGCAGCATTGCTTCAGTACTGAACCTTCGATAGTGCAGCATTGCTTCAGTACTGCTCCTCTGATAGTGCAGCATTGCTTCAGTACTGAACCTTCGATGGTGCAGCACTGCCTCAGTACTGAACCTTCGATTGTGCAGCATTGCTTCAGTACTGAACCTTCGATAGTGCAGCATTGCTTCAGTACTGAACCTTCGATAGTGCAGCATTGCTTCAGTACTGAACCTTCGATAGTGCAGCATTGCTTCAGTACTGCTCCTCTGATAGTGCAGCATTGCTTCAGTACTGAACCTTCGATAGTGCAGCATTGCTTCCGTACTGAACCTTCGATAGTGCGGCATTGCTTCAGTACTGAACCTTCGATAGTGCAGCATTTCTTCAGTACTGAACCTTCGATAGTGCTGCATTGCCTCAGTACTGAACCTTTGATAGTGCAGCACTGATTCAGTACTGAACCTTCGATAGTGCAGCATTTCTTCAGTACTGAACCTTCGATAGTGCAGCATTGCTTCAGTACTGAACCTTCGATAGTGCAGCACTGCTTCAGTACTGAACCTTCGATAGTGCAGCATTTCTTCAGTACTGAACCTTCGATAGTGCAGCATTGCTTCAGTACTGAACCTTTGATAGTGCAGCACTGATTCAGTACTGAACCTTCGATAGTGCAGCATTGCTTCAGTACTGAACCTTCGATAGTGCAGCATTGCTTCAGTACTGAACCTTCGATAGTGCAGCATTTCTTCAGTACTGAACCTTCGATAGTGCAGCATTGCTTCAGTACTGAACCTTTGATAGTGCAGCACTGCTTCAGTACTGAACCTTCGATAGTGCAGCATTGCTTCAGTACTGAACCTTCGATAGTGCAGCACTGCCTCAGTACTGCTCCTCTGATAGTGCAGCATTGCTTCAGTACTGAACCTTCGATAGTGCAGCATTGCTTCAGTACTGCTCCTCTGATAGTGCAGCACTGCCTCAGTACTGAACCTTCAATAGTGCAGCATTGCTTCAGTACTGAACCTTCGATAGTGCAGCACTGCCTCAGTACTGCTCCTCTGATAGTGCAGCATTGCTTCAGTACTGAACCTTCGATAGTGCAGCACTGCCTCAGTACTGAACCTTCGATAGTGCAGCATTGCTTCAGTACTGAACCTTTGATCGTGCAGCATTGCTTCAGTACTGAACCTTTGATAGTGCAGCACTGCCTCAGTACTGAACCTTCGATAGTGCAGCATTGCTTCAGTACTGAACCTTTGATAGTGCAGCATTGCTTCAGTACTGAACCTTTGATAGTGCAGCACTGCTTCAGTACTGAACCTCTGATAGTGCAGCACTGCTTCAGTACTGAACCTTCGATAGTGCAGCACTGCCTCAGTACTGAACCTTCGATAGTGCAGCATTGCTTCAGTACTGAACCTTTGATAGTGCAGCATTGCTTCAGTACTGAACCTTTGATAGTGCAGCACTGCTTCAGTACTGAACCTCTGATAGTGCAGCACTGCTTCAGTACTGAACCTTCGATAGTGCAGCATTGCTTCAGTACTGAACCTTTGATAGTGCAGCATTGCTTCAGTACTGAACCTTTGATAGTGCAGCATTGCTTCAGTACTGCTCCTCTGATAGTGCAGCATTGCTTCAGTACTGAACCTTCGATAGTGCAGCATTGCTTCAGTACTGAACCTTCGATATTGCAGCATTGCTTCAGTACTGAACCTTCGATAGTGCAGCATTGCTTCAGTACTGAACCTTCGATAGTGCAGCATTGCTTCAGTACTGAACCTTCGATAGTGCAGCATTGCTTCAGTACTGAACCTTTGATAGTGCAGCACTGCTTCAGTACTGAACCTTTGATAGTGCAGCATTGCTTCAGTACTGAACCTTCGATAGTGCAGCATTGCTTCAGTACTGAACCTTCGATAGTGCAGCATTGCTTCAGTACTGAACCTTTGATAGTGCAGCACTGCTTCAGTACTGAACCTTTGATAGTGCAGCATTGCTTCAGTACTGAACCTTCGATAGTGCAGCATTGCTTCAGTACTGAACCTTCGATAGTGCAGCATTGCTTCAGTATCTGAACCTTTGATAGTGCAGCACTGCTTCAGTACTGAACCTTCGATAGTGCAGCATTGCTTCAGTACTGAACCTCTGATAGTGCAGCACTGCCTCAGTACTGAACCTTCGATAGTGCAGCATTTCTTCAGTACTGAACCTTCGATAGTGCAGCATTGCCTCAGTACTGCTCCTTTGATAGTGCAGCACTGCTTCAGTACTGAACCTTTGATAGTGCAGCACTGCCTCAGTACTGAACCTTCGATAGTGCAGCATTGCTTCAGTACTGCTCCTCTGATAGTGCAGCATTGCTTCAGTACTGAACCTTCGATAGTGCAGCACTGCCTCAGTACTGAACCTTCGATAGTGCAGCATTGCTTCAGTACTGAACCTTTGATCGTGCAGCATTGCTTCAGTACTGAACCTTTGATAGTGCAGCACTGCCTCAGTACTGAACCTTCGATAGTGCAGCATTGCCTCAGTACTGCTCCTTTGATAGTGCAGCACTGCTTCAGTACTGAACCTTCGATAGTGCAGCACTGCCTCAGTACTGCTCCTCTGATAGTGCAGCATTGCTTCAGTACTGAACCTTCGATAGTGCAGCACTGCCTCAGTACTGAACCTTCGATAGTGCAGCATTGCTTCAGTACTGAACCTTTGATAGTGCAGCATTGCTTCAGTACTGAACCTTCGATAGTGCAGCATTGCTTCAGTACTGCCCGTCTGATAGTGCAGCATTGCTTCAGTACTGAACCTCTGATAGTGCAGCATTGCTTCAGTACTGCTCCTCTGATAGTGCAGCATTGCTTCAGTACTGCTCCTCTGATAGTGCAGCATTGCTTCAGTACTGAACCTTTGATAGTGCAGCACTGCTTCAGTACTGAACCGCTGATAGTGCAGCACTGCTTCAGTACTGAACCTTCGATAGTGCAGCATTGCTTCAGTACTGAACCTTTGATAGTGCAGCATTGCTTCAGTACTGAACCTTCGATAGTGCAGCATTGCTTCAGTACTGAACCTTCGATAGTGCAGCATTGCTTCAGTACTGAACCTTTGATAGTGCAGCATTGCTTCAGTACTGAACCTTCGATAGTGCAGCATTGCTTCAGTACTGCTCCTCTGATAGTGCAGCATTGCTTCAGTACTGAACCATCGATAGTGCAGCATTGCTTCAGTACTGAACCTTCGATAGTGCAGCATTGCTTCAGTACTGAACCTTCGATAGTGCAGCATTGCTTCAGGACTGAACCTTCAATAGTGCAGCATTGGTTCAGTACTGAACCTTCGATAGTGCAGCATTGCTTCATTACTGAACCTTCGATAGTGCAGCATTTCTTCAGTACTGAACCTTCGATAGTGCAGCACTGCCTCAGTACTGAACCTTCGATATTGCAGCGTTGCTTCAGTGCTGAACCTTTGATAGTGCAGCATTGCTTCAGTACTGCCCGTCTGATAGTGCAGCACTGCCTCAGTACTGAACCTTCGATAGTGCAGCATTTCTTCAGTACTTAACCTTTGATAGTGCAGCATTGCTTCAGTACTGAACCTTCGATAGTGCAGCATTGCTTCAGTACTGAACCTTCGATAGTGCAGCATTGCTTCAGTACTTCTCCTCTGATAGTGCAGCATTGCTTCAGTACTGAACCTTCGATGGTGCAGCACTGCCTCAGTACTGAACCTTCGATTGTGCAGCATTGCTTCAGTACTGAACCTTCGATAGTGCAGCATTGCTTCAGTACTGCTCCTCTGATAGTGCAGCATTGCTTCAGTACTGAACCTTCGATGGTGCAGCACTGCCTCAGTACTGAACCTTCGATTGTGCAGCATTGCTTCAGTACTGAACCTTCGATAGTGCAGCATTGCTTCAGTACTGAACCTTCGATAGTGCAGCATTGCTTCAGTACTGAACCTTCGATAGTGCAGCATTGCTTCAGTACTGCTCCTCTGATAGTGCAGCATTGCTTCAGTACTGAACCTTCGATAGTGCAGCATTGCTTCAGTACTGAACCTTCGATAGTGCGGCATTGCTTCAGTACTGAACCTTCGATAGTGCAGCATTTCTTCAGTACTGAACCTTCGATAGTGCTGCATTGCCTCAGTACTGAACCTTTGATAGTGCAGCACTGATTCAGTACTGAACCTTCGATAGTGCAGCATTTCTTCAGTACTGAACCTTCGATAGTGCAGCATTGCTTCAGTACTGAACCTTCGATAGTGCAGCACTGCTTCAGTACTGAACCTTCGATAGTGCAGCATTTCTTCAGTACTGAACCTTCGATAGTGCAGCATTGCTTCAGTACTGAACCTTTGATAGTGCAGCACTGATTCAGTACTGAACCTTCGATAGTGCAGCATTTCTTCAGTACTGAACCTTCGATAGTGCAGCATTGCTTCAGTACTGAACCTTCGATAGTGCAGCATTTCTTCAGTACTGAACCTTCGATAGTGCAGCATTGCTTCAGTACTGAACCTTTGATAGTGCAGCACTGATTCAGTACTGAACCTTCGATAGTGCAGCATTTCTTCAGTACTGAACCTTCGATAGTGCAGCATTGCTTCAGTACTGAACCTTCGATAGTGCAGCATTGCTTCAGTACTGAACCTTTGATAGTGCAGCACTGCTTCAGTACTGAACCTTCGATAGTGCAGCATTGCTTCAGTACTGAACCTTTGATAGTGCAGCACTGCTTCAGTACTGAACCTTTGATAGTGCAGCATTGCTTCAGTACTGAACCTTCGATAGTGCAGCATTGCTTCAGTACTGAACCTTCGATAGTGCAGCATTGCTTCAGTACTGAACCTTTGATAGTGCAGCACTGCTTCAGTACTGAACCTTCGATAGTGCAGCACTGCCTCAGTACTGAACCTTCGATAGTGCAGCATTGCTTCAGTACTGCTCCTCTGATAGTGCAGCATTGCTTCAGTACTGAACCTTCGATAGTGCAGCACTGCCTCAGTACTGAACCTTCGATAGTGCAGCATTGCTTCAGTACTGAACCTTCGATAGTGCAGCACTGCCTCAGTACTGAACCTTCGATAGTGCAGCATTGCTTCAGTACTGAACCTTTGATCGTGCAGCATTGCTTCAGTACTGAACCTTCGATAGTGCAGCATTGCTTCAGTACTGAACCTTTGATAGTGCAGCACTGCTTCAGTACTGAACCTTTGATAGTGCAGCACTGCCTCAGTACTGAACCTTCGATAGTGCAGCATTGCTTCAGTACTGAACCTCTGATAGTGCAGCACTGCCTCAGTACTGAACCTTCGATAGTGCAGCATTGCTTCAGTACTGAACCTCTGATAGTGCAGCACTGCCTCAGTACTGAACCTTCGATAGTGCAGCATTGCTTCAGTACTGAACCTTCGATAGTGCAGAATTTCTTCAGTACTGAACCTTCAATAGTGCAGCATTGCTTCAGTACTGCCCGTCTGATAGTGCTGCACTGCCTCAGTACTGAACCTTCGATAGTGCAGCATTGCTTCAGTACTGCTCCTCTGATAGTGCAGCATTGCTTCAGTACTGAACCTTCGATAGTGCAGCACTGCCTCAGTACTGAACCTTCGATAGTGCAGCATTGCTTCAGCACTGAACCTTTGATCGTGCAGCATTGCTTCAGTACTGAACCTTTGATAGTGCAGCACTGCCTCAGTACTGAACCTTCGATAGTGCAGCATTGCCTCAGTACTGCTCCTTTGATAGTGCAGCACTGCTTCAGTACTGAACCTTCGATAGTGCAGCACTGCCTCAGTACTGCTCCTCTGATAGTGCAGCATTGCTTCAGTACTGAACCTTCGATAGTGCAGCACTGCCTCAGTACTGAACCTTCGATAGTGCAGCATTGCTTCAGTACTGAACCTTTGATAGTGCAGCATTGCTTCAGTACTGAACCTTCGATAGTGCAGCATTGCTTCAGTACTGCCCGTCTGATAGTGCAGCATTGCTTCAGTACTGAACCTCTGATAGTGCAGCATTGCTTCAGTACTGCTCCTCTGATAGTGCAGCATTGCTTCAGTACTGCTCCTCTGATAGTGCAGCATTGCTTCAGTACTGAACCTTCGATAGTGCAGCATTTCTTCAGTACTGAACCTTCGATAGTGCAGCATTGCTTCAGTACTGAACCTTCGATAGTGCAGCATTGCTTCAGTACTTCTCCTCTGATAGTGCAGCATTGCTTCAGTACTGAACCTTCGATGGTGCAGCACTGCCTCAGTACTGAACCTTCGATTGTGCAGCATTGCTTCAGTACTGAACCTTTGATAGTGCAGCATTGCTTCAGTACTGCTCCTCTGATAGTGCAGCATTGCTTCAGTACTGAACCTTCGATGGTGCAGCACTGCCTCAGTACTGAACCTTCGATTGTGCAGCATTGCTTCAGTACTGAACCTTCGATAGTGCAGCATTGCTTCAGTACTGCTCCTCTGATAGTGCAGCATTGCTTCAGTACTGAACCTTCGATGGTGCAGCACTGCCTCAGTACTGAACCTTCGATTGTGCAGCATTGCTTTAGTACTGAACCTTCGATAGTGCAGCATTGCTTCAGTACTGAACCTTCGATAGTGCAGCATTGCTTCAGTACTGAACCTTCGATAGTGCAGCATTGCTTCAGTACTGCTCCTCTGATAGTGCAGCATTGCTTCAGTACTGAACCTTCGATAGTGCAGCATTGCTTCAGTACTGAACCTTCGATAGTGCGGCATTGCTTCAGTACTGAACCTTCGATAGTGCAGCATTTCTTCAGTACTGAACCTTCGATAGTGCTGCATTGCCTCAGTACTGAACCTTTGATAGTGCAGCACTGATTCAGTACTGAACCTTCGATAGTGCAGCATTTCTTCAGTACTGAACCTTCGATAGTGCAGCATTGCTTCAGTACTGAACCTTCGATAGTGCAGCACTGCTTCAGTACTGAACCTTCGATAGTGCAGCATTTCTTCAGTACTGAACCTTCGATAGTGCAGCATTGCTTCAGTACTGAACCTTTGATAGTGCAGCACTGATTCAGTACTGAACCTTCGATAGTGCAGCATTTCTTCAGTACTGAACCTTCGATAGTGCAGCATTGCTTCAGTACTGAACCTTCGATAGTGCAGCATTTCTTCAGTACTGAACCTTCGATAGTGCAGCATTGCTTCAGTACTGAACCTTCGATAGTGCAGCATTGCTTCAGTACTGAACCTTCGATAGTGCAGCATTGCTTCAGTACTGAACCTTCGATAGTGCAGCATTGCTTCAGTACTGAACCTTTGATAGTGCAGCACTGCTTCAGTACTGAACCTTCGATAGTGCAGCATTGCTTCAGTACTGAACCTTTGATAGTGCAGCACTGCTTCAGTACTGAACCTTTGATAGTGCAGCATTGCTTCAGTACTGAACCTTCGATAGTGCAGCATTGCTTCAGTACTGAACCTTCGATAGTGCAGCATTGCTTCAGTACTGAACCTTTGATAGTGCAGCACTGCTTCAGTACTGAACCTTCGATAGTGCAGCACTGCCTCAGTACTGCTCCTCTGATAGTGCAGCATTGCTTCAGTACTGAACCTTCGATAGTGCAGCACTGCCTCAGTACTGCCCGTCTGATAGTGCAGCATTGCTTCAGTACTGAACCTTCGATAGTGCAGCATTGCTTCAGTACTGAACCTTTGATCGTGCAGCATTGCTTCAGTACTGAACCTTCGATAGTGCAGCATTGCTTCAGTACTGAACCTTTGATAGTGCAGCACTGCTTCAGTACTGAACCTTTGATAGTGCAGCACTGCCTCAGTACTGAACCTTCGATAGTGCAGCATTGCTTCAGTACTGAACCTCTGATAGTGCAGCACTGCCTCAGTACTGAACCTTCGATAGTGCAGCATTGCTTCAGTACTGAACCTCTGATAGTGCAGCACTGCCTCAGTACTGAACCTTCGATAGTGCAGAATTTCTTCAGTACTGAACCTTCAATAGTGCAGCATTGCTTCAGTACTGCCCGTCTGATAGTGCTGCACTGCCTCAGTACTGAACCTTCGATAGTGCAGCATTGCCTCAGTACTGCTCCTTTGATAGTGCAGCACTGCTTCAGTACTGAACCTTTGATAGTGCAGCACTGCCTCAGTACTGAACCTTCGATAGTGCAGCATTGCTTCAGTACTGCTCCTCTGATAGTGCAGCATTGCTTCAGTACTGAACCTTCGATAGTGCAGCACTTCCTCAGTACTGAACCTTCGATAGTGCAGCATTGCTTCAGTACTGAACCTTTGATCGTGCAGCATTGCTTCAGTACTGAACCTTTGATAGTGCAGCACTGCCTCAGTACTGAACCTTCGATAGTGCAGCATTGCCTCAGTACTGCTCCTTTGATAGTGCAGCACTGCTTCAGTACTGAACCTTCGATAGTGCAGCACTGCCTCAGTACTGCTCCTCTGATAGTGCAGCATTGCTTCAGTACTGAACCTTCGATAGTGCAGCACTGCCTCAGTACTGAACCTTCGATAGTGCAGCATTGCTTCAGTACTGAACCTTTGATAGTGCAGCATTGCTTTAGTACTGAACCTTCGATAGTGCAGCATTGCTTCAGTACTGCCCGTCTGATAGTGCAGCATTGCTTCAGTACTGAACCTCTGATAGTGCAGCATTGCTTCAGTACTGCTCCTCTGATAGTGCAGCATTGCTTCAGTACTGCTCCTCTGATAGTGCAGCATTGCTTCAGTACTGAACCTTTGATAGTGCAGCACTGCTTCAGTACTGAACCGCTGATAGTGCAGCACTGCTTCAGTACTGAACCTTCGATAGTGCAGCATTGCTTCAGTACTGAACCTTTGATAGTGCAGCATTGCTTCAGTACTGAACCTTTGATAGTGCAGCATTGCTTCAGTACTGAACCTTCGATAGTGCAGCATTGCTTCAGTACTGAACCTTCGATAGTGCAGCATTGCTTCAGTACTGAACCTTTGATAGTGCAGCATTGCTTCAGTACTGAACCTTTGATAGTGCAGCATTGCTTCAGTACTGAACCTTCGATAGTGCAGCATTGCTTCAGTACTGAACCTTCGATAGTGCAGCATTGCTTCAGTACTGAACCTTCGATAGTGCAGCATTGCTTCAGTACTGAACCTTTGATAGTGCAGCATTGCTTCAGTACTGAACCTTCGATAGTGCAGCATTGCTTCAGTACTGAACCGCTGATAGTGCAGCACTGCTTCAGTACTGAACCTTCGATAGTGCAGCATTGCTTCAGTACTGAACCTTTGATAGTGCAGCATTGCTTCAGTACTGAACCTTCGATAGTGCAGCACTGCCTCAGTACTGAACCTTTGATAGTGCAGCATTGCTTCAGTACTGAACCTTCGATAGTGCAGCATTGCTTCAGTACTGAGCCTTCGATAGTGCAGCATTGCTTCAGTACTGAACCTTTGATAGTGCAGCACTGCTTCAGTACTGAACCTTCGATAGTGCAGCATTTCTTCAGTACTGAACCTTTGATAGTGCAGCACTGCCTCAGTACTGAACCTTCGATAGTGCAGCATTGCTTCAGTACTGAACCTTAGATAGTGCAGCATTTCTTCAGTACTGAACCTTCGAAAGTGCAGCATTGCTTCAGTACTGCCCGTCTGATAGTGCAGCATTGCTTCAGAACTGAACCTTCGATAGTGCAGCATTGCTTCAGTACTGAACCTTTGATAGTGCAGCATTGCTTCAGTACTGAACCTTCGATAGTGCAGCATTGCTTCAGTACTGAACCTTCGATAGTGCAGCATTGCTTCAGTACTGAACCTTTGATAGTGCAGCACTGCTTCAGTACTGAACCTTCGATAGTGCAGCATTGCTTCAGTACTGAACCTTCGATAGTGCAGCACTGCCTCAGTACTGCTCCTCTGATAGTGCAGCATTGCTTCAGTACTGAACCTTCGATAGTGCAGCATTGCTTCAGTACTGCTCCTCCGATAGTGCAGCACTGCCTCAGTACTGAACCTTCGATAGTGCAGCATTGCTTCAGTACTGAACCTTCGATAGTGCAGCACTGCCTCAGTACTGCTCCTCTGATAGTGCAGCATTGCTTCAGTACTGAACCTTCGATAGTGCAGCACTGCCTCAGTACTGAACCTTCGATAGTGCAGCATTGCTTCAGTACTGCTCCTCCGATAGTGCAGCACTGCCTCAGTACTGAACCTTCGATAGTGCAGCATTGCTACAGTACTGAACCTTCGATAGTGCAGCATTGCTTCAGTACTGCCCGTCTGATAGTGCAGCATTGCTTCAGTACTGAACCTCTGATAGTGCAGCATTGCTTCAGTACTGCTCCTCTGATAGTGCAGCATTGCTTCAGTACTGCTCCTCTGATAGTGCAGCATTGCTTCAGTACTGAACCTTTGATAGTGCAGCACTGCTTCAGTACTGAACCGCTGATAGTGCAGCACTGCTTCAGTACTGAACCTTCGATAGTGCAGCATTGCTTCAGTACTGAACCTTTGATAGTGCAGCATTGCTTCAGTACTGAACCTTCGATAGTGCAGCATTGCTTCAGTACTGAACCTTCGATAGTGCAGCATGGCTTCAGTACTGAACCTTTGATAGTGCAGCATTGCTTCAGTACTGAACCTTCGATAGTGCAGCATTGCTTCAGTACTGAACCGCTGATAGTGCAGCACTGCTTCAGTACTGAACCTTCGATAGTGCAGCATTGCTTCAGTACTGAACCTTTGATAGTGCAGCATTGCTTCAGTACTGAACCTTCGATAGTGCAGCATTGCTTCAGTACTGAACCTTTGATAGTGCAGCACTGCTTCAGTACTGAACCTTCAATAGTGCAGCATTTCTTCAGTACTGAACCTTCGATAGTGCAGCACTGCCTCAGTACTGAACCTTTGATAGTGCAGCATTGCTTCAGTACTGAACCTTCGATAGTGCAGCATTGCTTCAGTACTGAGCCTTCGATAGTGCAGCATTGCTTCAGTACTGAACCTTTGATAGTGCAGCACTGCTTCAGTACTGAACCTTCGATAGTGCAGCATTTCTTCAGTACTGAACCTTTGATAGTGCAGCACTGCCTCAGTACTGAACCTTCGATAGTGCAGCATTGCTTCAGTACTGAACCTTAGATAGTGCAGCATTTCTTCAGTACTGAACCTTCGAAAGTGCAGCATTGCTTCAGTACTGCCCGTCTGATAGTGCAGCATTGCTTCAGAACTGAACCTTCGATAGTGCAGCATTGCTTCAGTACTGAACCTTTGATAGTGCAGCATTGCTTCAGTACTGAACCTTCGATAGTGCAGCATTGCTTCAGTACTGAACCTTCGATAGTGCAGCATTGCTTCAGTACTGAACCTTTGATAGTGCAGCACTGCTTCAGTACTGAACCTTCGATAGTGCAGCATTGCTTCAGTACTGAACCTTCGATAGTGCAGCACTGCCTCAGTACTGCTCCTCTGATAGTGCAGCATTGCTTCAGTACTGAACCTTCGATAGTGCAGCATTGCTTCAGTACTGCTCCTCCGATAGTGCAGCACTGCCTCAGTACTGAACCTTCGATAGTGCAGCATTGCTTCAGTACTGAACCTTCGATAGTGCAGCACTGCCTCAGTACTGCTCCTCTGATAGTGCAGCATTGCTTCAGTACTGAACCTTCGATAGTGCAGCACTGCCTCAGTACTGAACCTTCGATAGTGCAGCATTGCTTCAGTACTGCTCCTCCGATAGTGCAGCACTGCCTCAGTACTGAACCTTCGATAGTGCAGCATTGCTTCAGTACTGAACCTTCGATAGTGCAGCACTGCCTCAGTACTGCTCCTCTGATAGTGCAGCATTGCTTCAGTACTGAACCTTTGATCGTGCAGCATTGCTTCAGTACTGAACCTTTGATAGTGCAGCACTGCCTCAGTACTGAACCTTCGATAGTGCAGTATTGCCTCAGTACTGCTCCTTTGATAGTGCAGCACTGCTTCAGTACTGAACCTTCGATAGTGCAGCAATGCCTCAGTACTGCTCCTCTGATAGTGCAGCATTGCTTCAGTACTGAACCTTCGATAGTGCAGCACTGCCTCAGTACTGAACCTTCGATAGTGCAGCATTGCTTCAGTACTGAACCTTTGATAGTGCAGCATTGCTTCAGTACTGAACCTTTGATAGTGCAGCACTGCTTCAGTACTGAACCTCTGATAGTGCAGCACTGCTTCAGTACTGAACCTTCGATAGTGCAGCATTGCTTCAGTACTGAACCTTCGATAGTGCAGCATTGCTTCAGTACTGAACCTTCGATAGTGCAGCATTGCTTCAGTACTGAACCTTCGATAGTGCAGCATTGCTTCAGTACTGAACCTTTGATAGTGCAGCATTGCTTCAATACTGAACCTTCGATAGTGCAGCATTGCTTCAGTACTGCCCGTCTGATAGTGCAGCATTGCTTCAGTACTGCTCCTCTGATAGTGCAGCATTTCTTCAGTACTGAACCTTCGATAGTGCAGCATTGCTTCAGTACTGAACCTTCGATAGTGCAGCATTGCTTCAGTACTGAACCTTTGATAGTGCAGCACTGCTTCAGTACTGAACCTTTGATAGTGCAGCACTGCTTCAGTACTGAACCTTTGATAGTGCAGCATTGCTTCAGTACTGAACCTTCGATAGTGCAGCACTGCCTCAGTACTGCTCCTCTGATAGTGCAGCATTGCTTCAGTACTGAACCTTCGATAGTGCAGCACTGCCTCAGTACTGCTCCTCTGATAGTGCAGCATTGCTTCAGTACTGAACCTTCGATAGTGCAGCATTGCTTCAGTACTGCTCCTCCGATAGTGCAGCACTGCCTCAGTACTGAACCTTCGATAGTGCAGCATTGCTTCAGTACTGAACCTTCGATAGTGCAGCACTGCCTCAGTACTGCTCCTCTGATAGTGCAGCATTGCTTCAGTACTGAACCTTCGATAGTGCAGCACTGCCTCAGTACTGAACCTTCGATAGTGCAGCATTGCTTCAGTACTGAACCTTTGATAGTGCAGCATTGCTTCAGTACTGAACCTTCGATAGTGCAGCATTGCTTCAGTACTGCCCGTCTGATAGTGCAGCATTGCTTCAGTACTGAACCTCTGATAGTGCAGCATTGCTTCAGTACTGCTCCTCTGATAGTGCAGCATTGCTTCAGTACTGAACCTTCGATAGTGCAGCATTGCTTCAGTACTGAACCTCTGATAGTGCAGCATTGCTTCAGTATCTGAACCTTTGATAGTGCAGCACTGCTTCAGTACTGAACCGCTGATAGTGCAGCATTTCTTCAGTACTGAACATTCGATAGTGCAGCATTGCTTCAGTACTGAACCTCTGATAGTGCAGCACTGCCTCAGTACTGAACCTTCGATAGTGCAGCATTGCTTCAGTACTGAACCTTAGATAGTGCAGCATTTCTTCAGTACTGAACCTTCGAAAGTGCAGCATTGCTTCAGTACTGCCCGTCTGATAGTGCAGCATTGCTTCAGAACTGAACCTTCGATAGTGCAGCATTGCTTCAGTACTGAACCTTTGATAGTGCAGCATTGCTTCAGTACTGAACCTTCGATAGTGCAGCATTGCTTCAGTACTGAACCTTCGATAGTGCAGCATTGCTTCAGTACTGAACCTTTGATAGTGCAGCATTGCTTCAGTACTGAACCTTCGATTGTGCAGCATTGCTTCAGTACTGAACCTTCGATAGTGCAGCATTTCTTCAGTACTGAACCTTTGATAGTGCAGCATTGCTTCAGTACTGAACCTTCGATAGTGCAGCATTTCTTCAGTACTGAACCTTCGATAGTGCAGCATTTCTTCAGTACTGAACCTTCGATAGTGCAGCATTTCTTCAGTACTGAACCTCTGATAGTGCAGCATTGCTTCAGTACTGAACCTTCGATAGTGCAGCACTGCCTCAGTACTGAACCTTTGATAGTGCAGCATTGCTTCAGTACTGAACCTTTGATAGTGCAGCATTGCTTCAGTACTGAACCTTCGATAGTGCAGCATTGCTTCAGTACTGAACCTCTGATAGTGCAGCACTGCCTCAGTACTGAACCTTCGATAGTGCAGCATTTCTTCAGTACTGAACCTTCAATAGTGCAGCATTGCTTCAGTACTGCTCCTCTGATAGTGCAGCACTGCCTCAGTACTGAACCTTCGATAGTGCAGCATTGCCTCAGTACTGCTCCTTTGATAGTGCAGCACTGCTTCAGTACTGAACCTTCGATAGTGCAGCACTGCCTCAGTACTGCTCCTCTGATAGTGCAGCATTGCTTCAGTACTGAACCTTCGATAGTGCAGCACTGCCTCAGTACTGAACCTTCGATAGTGCAGCATTGCTTCAGTACTGAACCTTTGATCGTGCAGCATTGCTTCAGTACTGAACCTTTGATAGTGCAGCACTGCCTCAGTACTGAACCTTCGATAGTGCAGCATTGCCTCAGTACTGCTCCTTTGATAGTGCAGCACTGCTTCAGTACTGAACCTTCGATAGTGCAGCACTGCCTCAGTACTGAACCTTTGATAGTGCAGCATTGCTTCAGTACTGAACCTTCGATAGTGCAGCACTGCCTCAGTACTGCTCCTCTGATAGTGCAGCATTGCTTCAGTACTGAACCTTCGATAGTGCAGCACTGCCTCAGTACTGAACCTTCGATAGTGCAGCATTGCTTCAGTACTGAACCTTTGATCGTGCAGCATTGCTTCAATACTGAACCTTCGATAGTGCAGCATTGCTTCAGTACTGAACCTCTGATAGTGCAGCATTGCTTCAGTACTGCTCCTCTGATAGTGCAGCATTGCTTCAGTACTGAACCTTTGATACTGCAGCACTGCTTCAGTACTGAACCGCTGATAGTGCAGCATTTCTTCAGTACTGAACCTTCGATAGTGCAGCATTGCTTCAGTACTGAACCTTCGATAGTGCAGCATTGCTTCAGTACTGAACCTTTGATAGTGCAGCATTGCTTCAGTACTGAACCTTCGATTGTGCAGCATTGCTTCAGTACTGAACCTTCGATAGTGCAGCATTTCTTCAGTACTGAACCTTTGATAGTGCAGCATTGCTTCAGTACTGAACCTTCGATAGTGCAGCATTTCTTCAGTACTGAACCTTCGATAGTGCAGCATTTCTTCAGTACTGAACCTTCGATAGTGCAGCATTTCTTCAGTACTGAACCTCTGATAGTGCAGCATTGCTTCAGTACTGAACCTTCGATAGTGCAGCACTGCCTCAGTACTGAACCTTTGATAGTGCAGCATTGCTTCAGTACTGAACCTTTGATAGTGCAGCATTGCTTCAGTACTGAACCTTTGATAGTGCAGCACTGCTTCAGTACTGAACCTTCGATAGTGCAGCATTGCTTCAGTTCTGAACCTCTGATAGTGCAGCACTGCCTCAGTACTGAACCTTCGATAGTGCAGCATTTCTTCAGTACTGAACCTTCAATAGTGCAGCATTGCTTCAGTACTGCTCCTCTGATAGTGCAGCACTGCCTCAGTACTGAACCTTCGATAGTGCAGCATTGCCTCAGTACTGCTCCTTTGATAGTGCAGCACTGCTTCAGTACTGAACCTTCGATAGTGCAGCACTGCCTCAGTACTGCTCCTCTGATAGTGCAGCATTGCTTCAGTACTGAACCTTCGATAGTGCAGCACTGCCTCAGTACTGAACCTTCGATAGTGCAGCATTGCTTCAGTACTGAACCTTTGATCGTGCAGCATTGCTTCAGTACTGAACCTTTGATAGTGCAGCACTGCCTCAGTACTGAACCTTCGATAGTGCAGCATTGCCTCAGTACTGCTCCTTTGATAGTGCAGCACTGCTTCAGTACTGAACCTTCGATAGTGCAGCACTGCCTCAGTACTGAACCTTTGATAGTGCAGCATTGCTTCAGTACTGAACCTTCGATAGTGCAGCACTGCCTCAGTACTGCTCCTCTGATAGTGCAGCATTGCTTCAGTACTGAACCTTCGATAGTGCAGCACTGCCTCAGTACTGAACCTTCGATAGTGCAGCATTGCTTCAGTACTGAACCTTTGATCGTGCAGCATTGCTTCAATACTGAACCTTCGATAGTGCAGCATTGCTTCAGTACTGAACCTCTGATAGTGCAGCATTGCTTCAGTACTGCTCCTCTGATAGTGCAGCATTGCTTCAGTACTGAACCTTTGATACTGCAGCACTGCTTCAGTACTGAACCGCTGATAGTGCAGCATTTCTTCAGTACTGAACCTTCGATAGTGCAGCATTGCTTCAGTCCTAAACCTTCGATAGTGCAGCATTGCTTCAGTACTGAACCTTTGATAGTGCAGCACTGCTTCAGTACTGAACCTTCGATAGTGCAGCATTTCTTCAGTACTGAACCTTCGATAGTGCAGCACTGCCTCAGTACTGAACCTTTGATAGTGCAGCATTGCTTCAGTACTGAACCTTCGATAGTGCAGCATTGCTTCAGTACTGAACCTTTGATAGTGCAGCACTGCTTCAGTACTGAACCTTTGATAGTGCAGCACTGCTTCAGTACTGAACCTTTGATAGTGCAGCACTGCTTCAGTACTGAACCTTCGATAGTGCAGCATTGCTTCAGTACTGAACCTCTGATAGTGCAGCATTGCTTCAGTACTGAACCTTCGATAGTGCAGCACTGCCTCAGTACTGAACCTTCGATAGTGCAGCATTGCTTCAGTACTGAACCTTTGATAGTGCAGCACTGCTTCAGTACTGAACCTCTGATAGTGCAGCACTGCTTCAGTACTGAACCTTCGATAGTGCAGCATTGCTTCAGTACTGAACCTTTGATAGTGCAGCACTGCCTCAGTACTGAACCTTCGATAGTGCAGCATTGCTTCAGTACTGAACCTCTGATAGTGCAGCACTGCCTCAGTACTGAACCTTCGATAGTGCAGCATTGCTTCAGTACTGAACCTTCGATAGTGCAGCATTTCTTCAGTACTGAACCTTCGATAGTGCAGCATTGCTTCAGTACTGCCCGTCTGATAGTGCAGCATTGCTTCAGTACTGAACCTTCAATAGTGCAGCATTGCTTCAGTACTGCTCCTCTGATAGTGCAGCACTGCCTCAGTACTGAACCTTCGATAGTGCAGCATTGCCTCAGTCCTGCTCCTTTGATAGTGCAGCACTGCTTCAGTACTGAACCTTCGATAGTGCAGCACTGCCTCAGTACTGCTCCTCTGATAGTGCAGCATTGCTTCAGTACTGAACCTTCGATAGTGCAGCACTGCCTCAGTACTGAACCTTCGATAGTGCAGCATTGCTTCAGTACTGAACCTTTGATCGTGCAGCATTGCTTCAGTACTGAACCTTTGATAGTGCAGCACTGCCTCAGTACTGAACCTTCGATAGTGCAGCATTGCCTCAGTACTGCTCCTTTGATAGTGCAGCACTGCTTCAGTACTGAACCTTCGATAGTGCAGCACTGCTTCAGTACTGAACCTTTGATAGTGCAGCATTGCTTCAGTACTGAACCTTCGATAGTGCAGCACTGCCTCAGTACTGCTCCTCTGATAGTGCAGCATTGCTTCAGTACTGAACCTTCGATAGTGCAGCACTGCCTCAGTACTGAACCTTCGATAGTGCAGCATTGCTTCAGTACTGAACCTTTGATAGTGCAGCATTGCTTCAGTACTGAACCTTCGATAGTGCAGCATTGCTTCAGTACTGCCCGTCTGATAGTGCAGCATTGCTTCAGTACTGAACCTCTGATAGTGCAGCATTGCTTCAGTACTGCTCCTCTGATAGTGCAGCATTGCTTCAGTACTGAACCTTCGATAGTGCAGCATTGCTTCAGTACTGAACCTCTGATAGTGCAGCATTGCTTCAGTACTGCTCCTCTGATAGTGCAGCATTGCTTCAGTACTGAACCTTCGATAGTGCAGCATTGCTTCAGTACTGAACCTTCGATAGTGCAGCATTGCTTCAGTACTGAACCTTCGATAGTGCAGCATTGCTTCAGTACTGAACCTTTGATAGTGCAGCATTGCTACAGTACTGAACCTTCGATAGTGCAGCACTGCCTCAGTACTGAACCTTCGATAGTGCAGCATTGCTTCAGTCCTGAACCTTTGATAGTGCAGCACTGCTTCAGTACTGAACCTCTGATAGTGCAGCACTGCTTCAGTACTGAACCTTCGATAGTGCAGCATTGCTTCAGTACTGAACCTTTGATAGTGCAGCACTGCTTCAGTACTGAACCTTCGATAGTGCAGCATTGCTTCAGTACTGAACCTCTGATAGTGCAGCACTGCCTCAGTACTGAACCTTCGATAGTGCAGCATTGCTTCAGTACTGAACATTCGATAGTGCAGCATTTCTTCAGTACTGAACCTTCGATAGTGCAGCATTGCTTCAGTACTGAACCTCTGATAGTGCAGCATTGCTTCAGTACTGAACCTTCAATAGTGCAGCATTGCTTCAGTACTGCTCCTCTGATAGTGCAGCACTGCCTCAGTACTGAACCTTCGATAGTGCAGCATTGCCTCAGTACTGCTCCTTTGATAGTGCAGCACTGCTTCAGTACTGAACCTTCGATAGCGCAGCACTGCCTCAGTACTGCTCCTCTGATAGTGCAGCATTGCTTCAGTACTGAACCTTCGATATTGCAGCACTGCCTCAGTACTGAACCTTCGATAGTGCAGCATTGCTTCAGTACTGAACCTTTGATCGTGCAGCATTGCTTCAGTACTGAACCTTTGATAGTGCAGCACTGCCTCAGTACTGAACCTTCGATAGTGCAGCATTGCCTCAGTACTGCTCCTTTGATAGTGCAGCACTGCTTCAGTACTGAACCTTCGATAGTGCAGCACTGCCTCAGTACTGAACCTTTGATAGTGCAGCACTGCTTCAGTACTGAACCTTTGATAGTGCAGCATTGCTTCAGTACTGAACCTTCGATAGTGCAGCACTGCCTCAGTACTGCTCCTCTGATAGTGCAGCATTGCTTCAGTACTGAACCTTCGATAGTGCAGCACTGCCTCAGTACTGAACCTTCGATAGTGCAGCATTGCTTCAGTACTGAACCTTTGATAGTGCAGCATTGCTTCAGTACTGAACCTTCGATAGTGCAGCATTGCTTCAGTACTGCCCGTCTGATAGTGCAGCATTGCTTCAGTACTGAACCTCTGATAGTGCAGCATTGCTTCAGTACTGCTCCTCTGATAGTGCAGCATTGCTTCAGTACTGAACCTTCGATAGTGCAGCATTGCTTCAGTACTGCCCGTCTGATAGTGCAGCATTGCTTCAGTACTGAACCTTTGATAGTGCAGCACTGCTTCAGTACTGAACCGCTGATAGTGCAGCATTTCTTCAGTACTGAACATTCGATAGTGCAGCATTGCTTCAGTACTGAACCTCTGATAGTGCAGCACTGCCTCAGTACTGAACCTTCGATAGTGCAGCATTGCTTCAGTACTGAACCTTAGATAGTGCAGCATTTCTTCAGTACTGAACCTTCGAAAGTGCAGCATTGCTTCAGTACTGCCCGTCTGATAGTGCAGCATTGCTTCAGAACTGAACCTTCGATAGTGCAGCATTGCTTCAGTACTGAACCTTTGATAGTGCAGCATTGCTTCAGTACTGAACCTTCGATAGTGCAGCATTGCTTCAGTACTGAACCTTCGATAGTGCAGCATTGCTTCAGTACTGAACCTTTGATAGTGCAGCATTGCTTCAGTACTGAACCTTCGATTGTGCAGCATTGCTTCAGTACTGAACCTTCGATAGTGCAGCATTTCTTCAGTACTGAACCTTTGATAGTGCAGCATTGCTTCAGTACTGAACCTTCGATAGTGCAGCATTTCTTCAGTACTGAACCTTCGATAGTGCAGCATTTCTTCAGTACTGAACCTTCGATAGTGCAGCATTTCTTCAGTACTGAACCTCTGATAGTGCAGCATTGCTTCAGTACTGAACCTTCGATAGTGCAGCACTGCCTCAGTACTGAACCTTTGATAGTGCAGCATTGCTTCAGTACTGAACCTTTGATAGTGCAGCATTGCTTCAGTACTGAACCTTTGATAGTGCAGCACTGCTTCAGTACTGAACCTTCGATAGTGCAGCATTGCTTCAGTACTGAACCTCTGATAGTGCAGCACTGCCTCAGTACTGAACCTTCGATAGTGCAGCATTTCTTCAGTACTGAACCTTCAATAGTGCAGCATTGCTTCAGTACTGCTCCTCTGATAGTGCAGCACTGCCTCAGTACTGAACCTTCGATAGTGCAGCATTGCCTCAGTACTGCTCCTTTGATAGTGCAGCACTGCTTCAGTACTGAACCTTCGATAGTGCAGCACTGCCTCAGTACTGCTCCTCTGATAGTGCAGCATTGCTTCAGTACTGAACCTTCGATAGTGCAGCACTGCCTCAGTACTGAACCTTCGATAGTGCAGCATTGCTTCAGTACTGAACCTTTGATCGTGCAGCATTGCTTCAGTACTGAACCTTTGATAGTGCAGCACTGCCTCAGTACTGAACCTTCGATAGTGCAGCATTGCCTCAGTACTGCTCCTTTGATAGTGCAGCACTGCTTCATTACTGAACCTTCGATAGTGCAGCACTGCCTCAGTACTGAACCTTTGATAGTGCAGCATTGCTTCAGTACTGAACCTTCGATAGTGCAGCACTGCCTCAGTACTGCTCCTCTGATAGTGCAGCATTGCTTCAGTACTGAACCTTCGATAGTGCAGCACTGCCTCAGTACTGAACCTTCGATAGTGCAGCATTGCTTCAGTACTGAACCTTTGATCGTGCAGCATTGCTTCAATACTGAACCTTCGATAGTGCAGCATTGCTTCAGTACTGAACCTCTGATAGTGCAGCATTGCTTCAGTACTGCTCCTCTGATAGTGCAGCATTGCTTCAGTACTGAACCTTTGATACTGCAGCACTGCTTCAGTACTGAACCGCTGATAGTGCAGCATTTCTTCAGTACTGAACCTTCGATAGAGCAGCATTGCTTCAGTCCTAAACCTTCGATAGTGCAGCATTGCTTCAGTACTGAACCTTTGATAGTGCAGCACTGCTTCAGTACTGAACCTTCGATAGTGCAGCATTTCTTCAGTACTGAACCTTCGATAGTGCAGCACTGCCTCAGTACTGAACCTTTGATAGTGCAGCATTGCTTCAGTACTGAACCTTCGATAGTGCAGCATTGCTTCAGTACTGAACCTTTGATAGTGCAGCACTGCTTCAGTACTGAACCTTTGATAGTGCAGCACTGCTTCAGTACTGAACCTTTGATAGTGCAGCACTGCTTCAGTACTGAACCTTCGATAGTGCAGCATTGCTTCAGTACTGAACCTCTGATAGTGCAGCATTGCTTCAGTACTGAACCTTCGATAGTGCAGCACTGCCTCAGTACTGAACCTTCGATAGTGCAGCATTGCTTCAGTACTGAACCTTTGATAGTGCAGCACTGCTTCAGTACTGAACCTCTGATAGTGCAGCACTGCTTCAGTACTGAACCTTCGATAGTGCAGCATTGCTTCAGTACTGAACCTTTGATAGTGCAGCACTGCCTCAGTACTGAACCTTCGATAGTGCAGCATTGCTTCAGTACTGAACCTCTGATAGTGCAGCACTGCCTCAGTACTGAACCTTCGATAGTGCAGCATTGCTTCAGTACTGAACCTTCGATAGTGCAGCATTTCTTCAGTACTGAACCTTCGATAGTGCAGCATTGCTTCAGTACTGCCCGTCTGATAGTGCAGCATTGCTTCAGTACTGAACCTTCAATAGTGCAGCATTGCTTCAGTACTGCTCCTCTGATAGTGCAGCACTGCCTCAGTACTGAACCTTCGATAGTGCAGCATTGCCTCAGTCCTGCTCCTTTGATAGTGCAGCACTGCTTCAGTACTGAACCTTCGATAGTGCAGCACTGCCTCAGTACTGCTCCTCTGATAGTGCAGCATTGCTTCAGTACTGAACCTTCGATAGTGCAGCACTGCCTCAGTACTGAACCTTCGATAGTGCAGCATTGCTTCAGTACTGAACCTTTGATCGTGCAGCATTGCTTCAGTACTGAACCTTTGATAGTGCAGCACTGCCTCAGTACTGAACCTTCGATAGTGCAGCATTGCCTCAGTACTGCTCCTTTGATAGTGCAGCACTGCTTCAGTACTGAACCTTCGATAGTGCAGCACTGCTTCAGTACTGAACCTTTGATAGTGCAGCATTGCTTCAGTACTGAACCTTCGATAGTGCAGCACTGCCTCAGTACTGCTCCTCTGATAGTGCAGCATTGCTTCAGTACTGAACCTTCGATAGTGCAGCACTGCCTCAGTACTGAACCTTCGATAGTGCAGCATTGCTTCAGTACTGAACCTTTGATAGTGCAGCATTGCTTCAGTACTGAACCTTCGATAGTGCAGCATTGCTTCAGTACTGCCCGTCTGATAGTGCAGCATTGCTTCAGTACTGAACCTCTGATAGTGCAGCATTGCTTCAGTACTGCTCCTCTGATAGTGCAGCATTGCTTCAGTACTGAACCTTCGATAGTGCAGCATTGCTTCAGTACTGAACCTCTGATAGTGCAGCATTGCTTCAGTACTGCTCCTCTGATAGTGCAGCATTGCTTCAGTACTGAACCTTCGATAGTGCAGCATTGCTTCAGTACTGAACCTTCGATAGTGCAGCATTGCTTCAGTACTGAACCTTCGATAGTGCAGCATTGCTTCAGTACTGAACCTTTGATAGTGCAGCACTGCTTCAGTACTGAACCTTTGATAGTGCAGCACTGCTTCAGTACTGAACCTTCGATAGTGCAGCATTGCTTCAGTACTGAACCTCTGATAGTGCTGCATTTATTCAGTACTGAACCTTCGATAGTGCAGCACTGCCTCAGTACTGAACCTTCGATAGTGCAGCATTGCTTCAGTACTGAACCTTTGATAGTGCAGCACTGCTTCAGTACTGAACCTCTGATAGTGCAGCACTGCTTCAGTACTGAACCTTCGATAGTGCAGCATTGCTTCAGTACTGAACCTTTGATAGTGCAGCACTGCTTCAGTACTGAACCTTCGATAGTGCAGCATTTCTTCAGTACTGAACCTTCGATAGTGCAGCACTGCCTCAGTACTGAACCTTCGATAGTGCAGCATTGCTTCAGTACTGAACCTCTGATAGTGCAGCACTGCCTCAGTACTGAACCTTCGATAGTGCAGCATTGCTTCTGTACTGAACCTTCGATAGTGCAGCATTTCTTCAGTACTGAACCTTCGATAGTGCAGCATTGCTTCAGTACTGCCCGTCTGATAGTGCAGCATTGCTTCAGTACTGAACCTTCAATAATGCAGCATTGCTTCAGTACTGCTCCTCTGATAGTGCAGCACTGCCTCAGTACTGAACCTTCGATAGTGCAGCATTGCCTCAGTACTGCTCCTTTGATAGTGCAGCACTGCTTCAGTACTGAACCTTCGATAGTGCAGCACTGCCTCAGTACTGCTCCTCTGATAGTGCAGCATTGCTTCAGTACTGAACCTTCGATAGTGCAGCACTGCCTCAGTACTGAACCTTCGATAGTGCAGCATTGCTTCAGTACTGAACCTTTGATAGTGCAGCACTGCCTCAGTACTGAACCTTCGATAGTGCAGCATTGCCTCAGTACTGCTCCTTTGATAGTGCAGCACTGCTTCAGTACTGAACCTTCGATAGTGCAGCACTGCCTCAGTACTGAACCTTTGATAGTGCAGCACTGCTTCAGTACTGAACCTTTGATAGTGCAGCATTGCTTCAGTACTGAACCTTCGATAGTGCAGCACTGCCTCAGTACTGCTCCTCTGATAGTGCAGCATTGCTTCAGTACTGAACCTTCGATAGTGCAGCACTGCCTCAGAACTGAACCTTCGATAGTGCAGCATTGCTTCAGTACTGAACCTTTGTTAGTGCAGCATTGCTTCAATACTGAACCTTCGATAGTGCAGCATTGCTTCAGTACTGCCCGTCTGATACTGCAGCATTGCTTCAGTACTGAACCTCTGATAGTGCAGCATTGCTTCAGTACTGAACCTTCGATAGTGCAGCATTGCTTCAGTACTGCCCGTCTGATAGTGCAGCATTGCGTCAGTACTGAACCTTCGATAGTGCAGCACTGCCTCAGTACTGCTCCTCTGATAGTGCAGCATTGCTTCAGTACTGAACCTTCGATAGTGCAGCACTGCCTCAGTACTGAACCTTCGATAGTGCAGCATTGCTTCAGTACTGAACCTTTGATAGTGCAGCATTGCTTCAAGACTGAACCTTCGATAGTGCAGCATTACTTCAGTACTGCCCGTCTGATAGTGCAGCATTGCTTCAGTACTGAACCTTTGATAGTGCAGCATTGCTTCAGTACTGAACCTCTGATAGTGCAGCATTGCTTCAGTACTGTTCCTCTGATAGTGCAGCATTGCTTCAGTACTGAACCTTTGATAGTGCAGCACTGCTTCAGTACTGAACCGCTGATAGTGCAGCATTTCTTCAGTACTGAACCTTCGATAGTGCAGCATTGCTTCAGTACTGAACCTTCGATAGTGCAGCATTGCTTCAGTACTGAACCTTTGATAGTGCAGCACTGCTTCAGTACTGAACCTTCGATAGTGCAGCATTTCTTCAGTACTGAACCTTCGATAGTGCAGCACTGCCTCAGTACTGAACCTTTGATAGTGCAGCATTGCTTCAGTACTGAACCTTCGATAGTGCAGCATTGCTTCAGTACTGAACCTTCGATAGTGCAGCATTGCTTCAGTACTGAACCTTTGATAGTGCAGCACTGCTTCAGTACTGAACCTTTGATAGTGCAGCACTGCTTCAGTACTGAACCTTTGATAGTGCAGCACTGCTTCAGTACTGAACCTTCGATAGTGCAGCATTGCTTCAGTACTGAACCTCTGATAGTGCAGCATTGCTTCAGTACTGAACCTTCGATAGTGCAGCACTGCCTCAGTACTGAACCTTCGATAGTGCAGCATTGCTTCAGTACTGAACCTTTGATAGTGCAGCACTGCTTCAGTACTGAACCTCTGATAGTGCAGCACTGCTTCAGTACTGAACCTTCGATAGTGCAGCATTGCTTCAGTACTGAACCTTTGATAGTGCAGCACTGCCTCAGTACTGAACCTTCGATAGTGCAGCATTGCTTCAGTACTGAACCTCTGATAGTGCAGCACTGCCTCAGTACTGAACCTTCGATAGTGCAGCATTGCTTCAGTACTGAACCTTCGATAGTGCAGCATTTCTTCAGTACTGAACCTTCGATAGTGCAGCATTGCTTCAGTACTGCCCGTCTGATAGTGCAGCATTGCTTCAGTACTGAACCTTCGATAGTGCAGCATTGCTTCAGTACTGCTCCTCTGATAGTGCAGCACTACCTCAGTACTGAACCTTCGATAGTGCAGCATTGCCTCAGTTCTGCTCCTTTGATAGTGCAGCACTGCTTCAGTACTGAACCTTCGATAGTGCAGCACTGCCTCAGTACTGCTCCTCTGATAGTGCAGCATTGCTTCTGTACTGAACCTTCGATAGTGCAGCACTGCCTCAGTACTGAACCTTCGATAGTGCAGCATTGCTTCAGTACTGAACCTTTGATCGTGCAGCATTGCTTCAGTACTGAACCTTTGATAGTGCAGCACTGCCTCAGTACTGAACCTTCGATAGTGCAGCATTGCCTCAGTACTGCTCCTTTGATAGTGCAGCACTGCTTCAGTACTGAACCTTCGATAGTGCAGCACTGCCTCAGTACTGAACCGTTGATAGTGCAGCACTGCTTCAGTACTGAACCTTTGATAGTGCAGCATTGCTTCAGTACTGAACCTTCGATAGTGCAGCACTGCCTCAGTACTGCTCCTCTGATAGTGCAGCATTGCTTCAGTACTGAACCTTCGATAGTGCAGCACTGCCTCAGTACTGAACCTTCGATAGTGCAGCATTGCTTCAGTACTGAACCTTTGATAGTGCAGCATTGCTTCAGTACTGAACCTTCGATAGTGCAGCATTGCTTCAGTACTGCCCGTCTGATAGTGCAGCATTGCTTCAGTACTGAACCTCTGATAGTGCAGCATTGCTTCAGTACTGCTCCTCTGATAGTGCAGCATTGCTTCAGTACTGAACCTTCGATAGTGCAGCATTGCTTCAGTACTGAACCTCTGATAGTGCAGCATTGCTTCAGTACTCCTCCTCTGATAGTGCAGCATTGCTTCAGTACTGAACCTTCGATAGTGCAGCATTGCTTCAGTACTGAACCTTCGATAGTGCAGCATTGCTTCAGTACTGAACCTTCGATAGTGCAGCATTGCTTCAGTACTGAACCTTTGATAGTGCAGCACTGCTTCAGTACTGAACCTTTGATAGTGCAGCACTGCTTCAGTACTGAACCTTCGATAGTGCAGCATTGCTTCAGTACTGAACCTCTGATAGTGCTGCATTGCTTCAGTACTGAACCTTCGATAGTGCAGCACTGCCTCAGTACTGAACCTTCGATAGTGCAGCATTGCTTCAGTACTGAACCTTTGATAGTGCAGCACTGCTTCAGTACTGAACCTCTGATAGTGCAGCACTGCTTCAGTACTGAACCTTCGATAGTGCAGCATTGCTTCAGTACTGAACCTTTGATAGTGCAGCACTGCTTCAGTACTGAACCTTCGATAGTGCAGCATTTCTTCAGTACTGAACCTTCGATAGTGCAGCACTGCCTCAGTACTGAACCTTCGATAGTGCAGCATTGCTTCAGTACTGAACCTCTGATAGTGCAGCACTGCCTCAGTACTGAACCTTCGATAGTGCAGCATTGCTTCTGTACTGAACCTTCGATAGTGCAGCATTTCTTCAGTACTGAACCTTCGATAGTGCAGCATTGCTTCAGTACTGCCCGTCTGATAGTGCAGCATTGCTTCAGTACTGAACCTTCAATAGTGCAGCATTGCTTCAGTACTGCTCCTCTGATAGTGCAGCACTGCCTCAGTACTGAACCTTCGATAGTGCAGCATTGCCTCAGTACTGATCCTTTGATAGTGCAGCACTGCTTCAGTACTGAACCTTCGATAGTGCAGCACTGCCTCAGTACTGCTCCTCTGATAGTGCAGCATTGCTTCAGTACTGAACCTTCGATAGTGCAGCACTGCCTCAGTACTGAACCTTCGATAGTGCAGCATTGCTTCAGTACTGAACCTTTGATCGTGCAGCATTGCTTCAGTACTGAACCTTTGATAGTGCAGCATTGCTTCAGTACTGAACCTTCGATAGTGCAGCATTGCTTCAGTACTGAACCTTTGATCGTGCAGCATTGCTTCAGTACTGAACCTTTGATCGTGCAGCATTGCTTCAGTACTGAACCTTCGATAGTGCAGCATTGCCTCAGTACTGCTCCTTTGATAGTGCAGCACTGCTTCAGTACTGAACCTTCGATAGTGCAGCACTGCCTCAGTACTGAACCTTTGATAGTGCAGCACTGCTTCAGTACTGAACCTTTGATAGTGCAGCATTGCTTCAGTACTGAACCTTCGATAGTGCAGCATTGCTTCAGTACTGAACCTTCGATAGTGCAGCATTGCTTCAGTACTGAACCTTCGATAGTGCAGCATTGCTTCAGTACTGAACCTTTGATAGTGCAGCACTGCTTCAGTACTGAACCTTTGATAGTGCAGCACTGCTTCAGTACTGAACCTTCGATAGTGCAGCATTGCTTCAGTACTGAACCTCTGATAGTGCTGCATTGCTTCAGTACTGAACCTTCGATAGTGCAGCACTGCCTCAGTACTGAACCTTCGATAGTGCAGCATTGCTTCAGTACTGAACCTTTGATAGTGCAGCACTGCTTCAGTACTGAACCTCTGATAGTGCAGCACTGCTTCAGTACTGAACCTTCGATAGTGCAGCATTGCTTCAGTACTGAACCTTTGATAGTGCAGCACTGCTTCAGTACTGAACCTTCGATAGTGCAGCATTTCTTCAGTACTGAACCTTCGATAGTGCAGCACTGCCTCAGTACTGAACCTTCGATAGTGCAGCATTGCTTCAGTACTGAACCTCTGATAGTGCAGCACTGCCTCAGTACTGAACCTTCGATAGTGCAGCATTGCTTCTGTACTGAACCTTCGATAGTGCAGCATTTCTTCAGTACTGAACCTTCGATAGTGCAGCATTGCTTCAGTACTGCCCGTCTGATAGTGCAGCATTGCTTCAGTACTGAACCTTCAATAGTGCAGCATTGCTTCAGTACTGCTCCTCTGATAGTGCAGCACTGCCTCAGTACTGAACCTTCGATAGTGCAGCATTGCCTCAGTACTGCTCCTTTGATAGTGCAGCACTGCTTCAGTACTGAACCTTCGATAGTGCAGCACTGCCTCAGTACTGCTCCTCTGATAGTGCAGCATTGCTTCAGTACTGAACCTTCGATAGTGCAGCACTGCCTCAGTACTGAACCTTCGATAGTGCAGCATTGCTTCAGTACTGCACCTTTGATCGTGCAGCATTGCTTCAGTACTGAACCTTTGATAGTGCAGCATTGCTTCAGTACTGAACCTTCGATAGTGCAGCATTGCTTCAGTACTGAACCTTTGATCGTGCAGCATTGCTTCAGTACTGAACCTTTGATCGTGCAGCATTGCTTCAGTACTGCTCCTTTGATAGTGCAGCATTGCTTCAGTACTGAACCTTCGATAGTGCAGCATTGCCTCAGTACTGCTCCTTTGATAGTGCAGCACTGCTTCAGTACTGAACCTTCGATAGTGCAGCACTGCCTCAGTACTGAACCTTTGATAGTGCAGCACTGCTTCAGTACTGAACCTTTGATAGTGCAGCATTGCTTCAGTACTGCTCCTCTGATAGTGCAGCATTGCTTCAGTACTGAACCTTCGATAGTGCAGCATTGCTTCAGTACTGAACCTCTGATAGTGCAGCATTGCTTCAGTACTCCTCCTCTGATAGTGCAGCATTGCTTCAGTACTGAACCTTCGATAGTGCAGCATTGCTTCAGTACTGAACCTTCGATAGTGCAGCATTGCTTCAGTACTGAACCTTCGATAGTGCAGCATTGCTTCAGTACTGAACCTTTGATAGTGCAGCACTGCTTCAGTACTGAACCTTTGATAGTGCAGCACTGCTTCAGTACTGAACCTTCGATAGTGCAGCATTGCTTCAGTACTGAACCTCTGATAGTGCTGCATTGCTTCAGTACTGAACCTTCGATAGTGCAGCACTGCCTCAGTACTGAACCTTCGATAGTGCAGCATTGCTTCAGTACTGAACCTTTGATAGTGCAGCACTGCTTCAGTACTGAACCTCTGATAGTGCAGCACTGCTTCAGTACTGAACCTTCGATAGTGCAGCATTGCTTCAGTACTGAACCTTTGATAGTGCAGCACTGCTTCAGTACTGAACCTTCGATAGTGCAGCATTTCTTCAGTACTGAACCTTCGATAGTGCAGCACTGCCTCAGTACTGAACCTTCGATAGTGCAGCATTGCTTCAGTACTGAACCTCTGATAGTGCAGCACTGCCTCAGTACTGAACCTTCGATAGTGCAGCATTGCTTCTGTACTGAACCTTCGATAGTGCAGCATTGCTTCAGTACTGAACCTTCAATAGTGCAGCATTGCTTCAGTACTGCTCCTCTGATAGTGCAGCACTGCCTCAGTACTGAACCTTCGATAGTGCAGCATTGCCTCAGTACTGATCCTTTGATAGTGCAGCACTGCTTCAGTACTGAACCTTCGATAGTGCAGCACTGCCTCAGTACTGCTCCTCTGATAGTGCAGCATTGCTTCAGTACTGAACCTTCGATAGTGCAGCACTGCCTCAGTACTGAACCTTCGATAGTGCAGCATTGCTTCAGTACTGAACCTTTGATCGTGCAGCATTGCTTCAGTACTGAACCTTTGATAGTGCAGCATTGCTTCAGTACTGAACCTTCGATAGTGCAGCATTGCTTCAGTACTGAACCTTTGATCGTGCAGCATTGCTTCAGTACTGAACCTTTGATCGTGCAGCATTGCTTCAGTACTGCTCCTTTGATAGTGCAGCATTGCTTCAGTACTGAACCTTCGATAGTGCAGCATTGCCTCAGTACTGCTCCTTTGATAGTGCAGCACTGCTTCAGTACTGAACCTTCGATAGTGCAGCACTGCCTCAGTACTGAACCTTTGATAGTGCAGCACTGCTTCAGTACTGAACCTTTGATAGTGCAGCATTGCTTCAGTACTGAACCTTCGATAGTGCAGCATTGCTTCAGTACTGAACCTTCGATAGTGCAGCATTGCTTCAGTACTGAACCTTCGATAGTGCAGCATTGCTTCAGTACTGAACCTTTGATAGTGCAGCACTGCTTCAGTACTGAACCTTTGATAGTGCAGCACTGCTTCAGTACTGAACCTTCGATAGTGCAGCATTGCTTCAGTACTGAACCTCTGATAGTGCTGCATTGCTTCAGTACTGAACCTTCGATAGTGCAGCACTGCCTCAGTACTGAACCTTCGATAGTGCAGCATTGCTTCAGTACTGAACCTTTGATAGTGCAGCACTGCTTCAGTACTGAACCTCTGATAGTGCAGCACTGCTTCAGTACTGAACCTTCGATAGTGCAGCATTGCTTCAGTACTGAACCTTTGATAGTGCAGCACTGCTTCAGTACTGAACCTTCGATAGTGCAGCATTTCTTCAGTACTGAACCTTCGATAGTGCAGCACTGCCTCAGTACTGAACCTTCGATAGTGCAGCATTGCTTCAGTACTGAACCTCTGATAGTGCAGCACTGCCTCAGTACTGAACCTTCGATAGTGCAGCATTGCTTCTGTACTGAACCTTCGATAGTGCAGCATTTCTTCAGTACTGAACCTTCGATAGTGCAGCATTGCTTCAGTACTGCCCGTCTGATAGTGCAGCATTGCTTCAGTACTGAACCTTCAATAGTGCAGCATTGCTTCAGTACTGCTCCTCTGATAGTGCAGCACTGCCTCAGTACTGAACCTTCGATAGTGCAGCATTGCCTCAGTACTGCTCCTTTGATAGTGCAGCACTGCTTCAGTACTGAACCTTCGATAGTGCAGCACTGCCTCAGTACTGCTCCTCTGATAGTGCAGCATTGCTTCAGTACTGAACCTTCGATAGTGCAGCACTGCCTCAGTACTGAACCTTCGATAGTGCAGCATTGCTTCAGTACTGCACCTTTGATCGTGCAGCATTGCTTCAGTACTGAACCTTTGATAGTGCAGCATTGCTTCAGTACTGAACCTTCGATAGTGCAGCATTGCTTCAGTACTGAACCTTTGATCGTGCAGCATTGCTTCAGTACTGAACCTTTGATCGTGCAGCATTGCTTCAGTACTGCTCCTTTGATAGTGCAGCATTGCTTCAGTACTGAACCTTCGATAGTGCAGCATTGCCTCAGTACTGCTCCTTTGATAGTGCAGCACTGCTTCAGTACTGAACCTTCGATAGTGCAGCACTGCCTCAGTACTGAACCTTTGATAGTGCAGCACTGCTTCAGTACTGAACCTTTGATAGTGCAGCATTGCTTCAGTACTGAACCTTCGATAGTGCAGCACTGCCTCAGTACTGCTCCTCTGATAGTGCAGCATTGCTTCAGTACTGAACCTTCGATAGTGCAGCACTGCCTCAGTACTGAACCTTCGATAGTGCAGCATTGCTTCAGTACTGAACCTTTGATAGTGCAGCATTGCTTCAATACTGAACCTTCGATAGTGCAGCATTGCTTCAGTACTGCCCGTCTGATAGTGCAGCATTGCTTCAGTACTGAACCTCTGATAGTGCAGCATTGCTTCAGTACTGCTCCTCTGATAGTGCAGCATTGCTTCAGTACTGAACCTTTGATAGTGCAGCACTGCTTCAGTACTGAACCTTCGATAGTGCAGCATTTCTTCAGTACTGAACCTTCGATAGTGCAGCACTGCCTCAGTACTGAACCTTTGATAGTGCAGCATTGCTTCAGTACTGAACCTTTGATAGTGCAGCACTGCTTCAGTACTGAACCTTCGATAGTGCAGCATTTCTTCAGTACTGAACCTTCGATAGTGCAGCACTGCCTCAGTACTGAACCTTTGATAGTGCAGCATTGCTTCAGTACTGAACCTTCGATAGTGCAGCACTGCCTCAGTACTGAACCTTCGATAGTGCAGCATTGCTTCAGTACTGAACCTTTGATAGTGCAGCACAGCTTCAGTACTGAACCTTTGATAGTGCAGCACCGCTTCAGTACTGAACCTTCGATAGTGCAGCATTTCTTCAGTACTGAACCTCTGATAGTGCAGCACTGCCTCAGTACTGAACCTTTGATAGTGCAGCATTGCTTCAGTACTGAACCTTCGATAGTGCAGCATTGCTTCAGTACTGAACCTTCGATAGTGCAGCATTGCTTCAGTACTGAACCTTCGATAGTGCAGCATTGCTTCAGTACTGAACCTTTGATAGTGCAGCACTGCTTCAGTACTGAACCTTTGATAGTGCAGCACTGCTTCAGTACTGAACCTTTGATAGTGCAGCACTGCCTCAGTACTGAACCTTCGATAGTGCAGCATTGCTTCAGTACTGAACCTTCGATAGTGCAGCATTTCTTCAGTACTGAACCTTCGATAGTGCAGCATTGCTTCAGTACTGCCCGTCTGATAGTGCAGCATTGCTTCAGAACTGAACCTTCGATAGTGCAGCATTGCTTCAGTACTGAACCTTTGATAGTGCAGCATTGCTTCAGTACTGAACCTTCGATAGTGCAGCATTGCTTCAGTACTGAACCTTCGATAGTGCAGCATTGCTTCAGTACTGAACCTTTGATAGTGCAGCATTGCTTCAGTACTGAACCTTCGATTGTGCAGCATTGCTTCAGTACTGAACCTTCGATAGTGCAGCATTTCTTCAGTACTGAACCTTCGATAGTGCAGCATTTCTTCAGTACTGAACCTTTGATAGTGCAGCATTGCTTCAGTACTGAACCTTCGATTGTGCAGCATTGCTTCAGTACTGAACCTTCGATAGTGCAGCATTTCTTCAGTACTGAACCTTCGATAGTGCAGCATTGCTTCAGTACTGCCCATCTGATAGTGCAGCATTGCTTCAGAACTGAACCTTCGATAGTGCAGCACTGCCTCAGTACTGAACCTTCGATAATGCAGCATTGCTTCAGTACTGCCCCTCCGATAGTGCAGCATTGCTTCAGTACTGCCCCTCCGATAGTGCAGCACTGCATCAGTACGGCCCCTCCGACAGTGCAGCACTACCTCAGTATTGCCCCTCCGATAGTCCAGCACTGCTTCAGTACTGCTCCTCTTATGGTGCAGCACTGCCTTATTACTGCCCCTCGAACAGTGCAGCAGTCCCTCAGTGTTCATACTGGGAGTGCAGGCTTAGATTTTGTGCTCAAGTATACAGGTCAGACTGGAAAAGACAACCTGAGTCAGAGGTGATAATACTGCCATAGTACTTTCATATGCAAATAATGACACTCTGTATGCAATAAGCATATGCATGAAGGGATGATTTGATGTTCAAACTGCTGCAGATCAGGCCTACATCCTTCTCTACAGAAGACTCGTGCTCTAAGCTATCCAGGGTTTAAAACCTTAATTGAATTTTTTGTTCTTGAGCCATAAATCCACTCAATGTTGATCATTGCATTTCTTTGAACTATACAATGATACAGTGAAGGAGGCCATTCAGCCCATTGTGCCTGTGCTGTCTCTCTGAAAGAGCTATCTAATTAGTCCTTTCTCTTAAGCCCTGCAAATTAATTCCCTTCAAGTATTTAATTTGATTTGAAAGTAATTGTTGATTGTGTTTCAAGCACCCTTTCAGGCAGCCCATACCAGAACGTGACAACTCACTGCATAAAAATAAAATCCTCATGTTGCATCTGGTTCTTTTGCCAATCACCTTGGATCAGTGTTCCTTGGTTATTGTAACTTCTGCAAGAAGAAACACTTATTTCCTTATTTACTTGATCAAAAACATCCATGATTTTGAACACGGGCATCAAATCTCCTCTTAACCCTCTCTCCACCAAAGACAGCAACACTAGCTTCTTCACTCTATTCACATAACTGAGGTCTCTCACCCTGGTACCAATCTGGTAAATTTACTCTGATCCCTGTCCAACGCCTTATCCTGCATCCTGGAATTGAACACAATTCTCCAGCTGAGGCCGCACCAATGTTTCTGAAGGTTTAGCATATTTGCTTGCGCACTCAGTTCCTCTGTTATTAAAGCCATGCACCTTACATGCTTTTCCAGCAGCTTTCTAAACTTCACCGCCAGATTGCTCTTTTCCTACTCCTCCTTTGAAACGGCACCGTTTAGTTTATGTTGTCGTTCCTCATTCTTCCCACCAAAATGTGCGACTTAACACTTCACTGCATTCAATTTCATCTGCTACGTGTCAGCCCAATTGACCAATCTTACTTTCTCCTGAAGTATCTTCCTGCCCTCCTGTTGGTTAACTACATTCCCACATTCGTGTCATCAGCAAACAGTGAAATTGTGTCCTGTATACTGAAGCTTATTTCATTAATATAGATCACAAACAGCAGTGGTCCCATCATTATTATTTGTCGGCACCACCGTGTGCTCCCTGAAGTCTGAAAAAAAATCACCATTTATGCCATGGGCTTTACTTACAAATCTATTGTGTGGTACATTGTCAAACGTCTTTTGAAAGTCTATGTGCACAACATCAAGCACGCTGCCCTTATCAACTTTCTATGTTGCTTCATCAAAGAAGTCGAGCAAGTTAGTCTAACACAGTTTTCCTTTAATAAAATGTGCTGAATTTCATTTATTAGCCCACAATTCTCCAAGTGCCAATTCATTTTATCCGGGATCTTTAAAGGTTTCTCCACCACCGACATAAAATTGACTGAATTCTGATTGGTGAGTTTATCCCTCTCCTCTTTTTTTTAACAGTGGTGTAACATTTGCAATCGTCCAGTCACTTCAGAGAATAGCATAGACTTTGTTTCTAAATGACTGAGACTGTGCGACTTCTCACTTCACCCACAGCTGGATTGTTCAATGCATTTTGCAAGCTTGTAAAACAACTTTCCCCCTTTTCACCAGCTGAAGAAGTTTTGTTCTCCGGGTTGAGGTAAGAATCTGCCTTCATTTTGGTGCTGTTATAGCAAATTTCAATTCGGAAGCTTTGGAAAGAACAAAATGCAACCAAACAATGCGTAATTTATTTTTGTAAAAAAATTTTGGAATTGAATGGTTTCTCTGTCTGGGCAGCACACTTTAGGAAGGATATCGAGGCTTTAGAGAGGGTACAAAGGAGATTTACTCAAATGGTACCGGGGTTGAAGCACTTCACTTACATGGGGAGACAAGAGAAACTGGAGTTGTTCTCCTTACAGCACAGACCATGAAGGGAAGTTTTAACAGACTGTTCAAAACATTGAGCAGTTTTGATAGGGCAAATAAGGAAAAACTGTTTTCAATGTCTGAAGGTCAGTAACCAGAGCACATAGATTTAAAAGAAATGACAAAAGAACCAGAGGCAAAATGATGAGTTTTTTTTTGTTGTTACTCAGTGAGTTGCCATTCTCTGGAATGGACTGTCTGAAAGGTTTGTGGCAGCAGATTCAATAATAACTTTCAAAAGACAATTGCACAGCAAGTTGAAGCAGAATAAAGTCACTGTTGTGCGGAAAGCGAAGAGGAGTGGAACTAATTGGATGACCCTTTCAAAGAGCCAGCACAGAAGCGATGAATATAATTGCCTCCTTCTGCGCTGTATGTTTCCATGATTCTATGGTCTGTAACTTGGCTCCTCCTCACGGGAATGATGTCCTGAATTTGACACAGAGGGCAAATATCCTCTCGACTAACACCTCTACTTCAGCACAACCCAAACTGGCCGTTGCTTATTTTGTCAGACTCACATTTGCATCCGTTCCATTTTGGCTCTCCTTGCCAGTGAAAACACTTTTTTTTTTGTTGTCATTCCTCATTAATTGTTCGTGACCCTTTAACTGCTGTTTAGCAGAATGTTTCTCTCCCTGCCCCCACAACAGTCTTGGATTTGCAGCTGTAGTTCTGAAATTTACATTTAAAGGGAGATTGAGAATGATTTTAACTTTGAGCTCTGATGTTCCTTTCCATTGACTTTATAAATCCATATCGCCCAATTAATGTAATCAGCTGAACTTAAAATGAGCCCCATTGAGATAGATTTTGCCTTTGTGCAATGCTGTAAAAATAAAAATAAAAACCTGCATTTGTAATGCATATTTGATGAGGACAAGACTTCCCAAAGCACTCTATAGCCAATAAAGAGCCGAAGTCAATTGTTTAGAAACAGCAGGATTCATTTGGAGGGGAACAAAATCAAACCAACTTGAGTTAGAATGCATGTGTGTAAATGTGAGGAGTGTTGCAAAAATGCTGATAAGTTGCAGACATCAACTACCACATGGGGTTATGAATGATTGGCTATAACGAAGAACTGGTTTATCTATGGGCAGGAATGGGAACTAAACATTCCTGACTGTAATCTATTCAGGAGAGGCCGGGAAGAAAAAAAGACAGGATGATGTGGTGACCCTGATCAATTTTACAATTCTACAGAGGCACAATATACCAGAGAGATCAAAGACTGAATTTATTGGCTGCAAGTTAAAGAAAAGAAAATCAGCTGTTGTATTATTGGGTGCTTATTATAGACGCCCAAATAGTAAGAAGAGATAGAGGAGCAAATATGCAGTCAAAGTTTTAGCGAAATATAGAAAAAATAGTTCAGTAATGACAGGGGACTTCAGTTGATCTAATAAACTTTGGTTAAAACCAGAGTAAAGGACAAGGAGAGCGAATAATTCTGAAAAAGTGCAGAGGCAAAACTACCTTCATCAGTATTGTGATGGAGTCTGCAGTCAATGAGACCAGTGGAGGAGTGTGTGCAGTCTGTTGTCAGAACAGATGACATGTTGAATTCTGTTAGGTGCACTGGCTCTGGCTTCAAAGTTTGTTTGTTTTGAGAATGAACTTAACGTAAACGTGAAACTAAAATCTTCAGGTTGCAGGGGAATTTGAATCCACAAGGTCTATCTTTGTTGAATCTGATAATTGACATGTAATCTGTAAACTGTATATATTGACAGTGATTTATTTGTTATTTCATGCTTAATTTATGCTATTTTTAGTTTGATTGTTAGAGAGGTGAAAGTGACTGCCCTTGACATCAAGGCAGCATTTGGCTAAGTATGGCATCAAAGAGCCCTAGCAAAACTGAAGTCAATGGACATCGGTGGGGGGGGGGGGGGTGGGGATCTCTCCGCTGGTTGGAGTCATACCTAGCTTAAAGGAAGATGGTTGTGGTTGTTACAGGGCAATCATCTCAGCTCCGGGTCATCACTGCAGGAGTTCCTCAGGGTCGTACCCTAGGCTCAACCATCTTCAGCTGCTTCATCAATGACCTTCCCTCCATCATAAGGTCAGAAGTGGGGATGTTCACTGAGGATTGCACAATGTTCAGCACCATTCATGACACATAGAAACATAGAAAATAGGAGCAGGAGTAGGCCATTCGGCCCTTCAGGCCTGTTCCACCATTCAAAAAATATCATGGCTGATCGTCTAATTCAGTACCCTGTTCTACTTTCTCCCCATATCCCTTGATCCCTTTGGCATTAAGACATATATCTCTCTCCTTCTTGAATATATTTAGTGATTTGGCCTCCACTGCCTTCTGCGGTAGAGAATTCTACAGGTTCACCACCCTCTGAGTGAAGAAATTTCTCCTCATCTCGGTTCTAAATGGCATACTCCATATCCCGAGACTGTGACCCCTGGTTCTGGACTCCTCAGCCATCAGGAACATCCTCCCTGTAGCTAGTCTGTCTAGTCCTGATAGAAAGTTATAGGTTTCTATGAGAGCCCCTCTCATTCTTCTAAACGCTAGTGAACGTTGGCCTAGTTGACCCAATCTCTCCTTATATGTCAATCCTGCCATCCCTGGAATCAGCCTAGTAAATCATCTTTGTACTCTCTCCACGGCAAGAACATCCTTCTTTAGACAAGGAGCCCAAAACTGCGCACACTACTCCAAATGTGGTTTCACCAAGGCCCTGTATAACTGCAGTAAGACATCCTTGCTCCTGTACTCAAATCCTCTTGCAATGAAGGCCAACATACCATTAGCCTTCCTAACTGCATGCTGCACCTGAATGCTTGCTTTCAGTGACTGGTGTACAAGGACACCCAGGTCTCGTTGTACCTCCCCCTTTCCCAATTTATCACCATTCAGATAATAATCTGCCTTTCTGTTTTTACAAAGTGGATAACCTCACATTTATCCACGTTATACTGTATCTGCCATGCATTTGCCCACTCACCCAACTTGTCCAATTCACATTGGGTGATACTGATACAGATGCTGAAGTTATCCGTGTAGAAATGCAGCAAGTCCTGGACAATATTCAGCCTTGAGTTGATAAATGGCAAGTAACATTTGCGCCACACAAGTGCCAGGTAATGACTATCTAAAACAAGGGAGAATCTAACCATCTCCTCTTGACTTTCAATGGCATGACGACCACTGAATCCCCCACTATCAACATCCTAGAGGTGACCATTTACCAGAAACTGAACTGGAGTAGCCATATAAATACCATGGCTACAAGAGCATTGTTCCCTGTTACCTAACCAATCATCTATCGCTGCCAAAATGTTATCCCCTACAACATGAGCTTTTATTTTCCACAATAACGTTTGATGTGCCACCTTATCAAATGCCTTCTGGAAATCTAAGTACAGTGCATCCACCGGTTCCTCTTTATCCACAGCACATGTTACTTCAAGTAAAACTTGAATAAATTGGTTAAACATGATTTCCCTTCCACAAAACCATATTGACTCTGCCGGATTACCTTGAATTTTTCTAAGTGCCCTGCTATAAAATCTTTTTTAATAGCTTCTAACATTTTCCCTGCGACAGATGTTAAGCTAGCTGGCCTGTGGTTTCCTGCCTTCTGTCTCCCTCCCTTTTTGAATAAAAGAGTTAAATCGTCTATTTTACAATCTAATGGAACCCTCCCCCATTTTAGGGAATTTTGGAAAATCAAAAGCAACGCGCCAACTATGAACTATTATCAATTATATTGAAGTGCAATGCTGAGAAATGTGAAGTGCTCCATTTTGGTAGTAAGGGCATGGAGAGATGATATAAAATAAAGGGTACAATTCTAAAGGAGGTGCAGGAGTATACGTACATAAGCCATTAAAGATGGCAGGACAGGTTGAGCGAGTGGTTAATAAAGCAGACTTTATTAATAGGAGCAGAGAGTACAAGAACAAGGAGGTTCTGTTGAACTTGTGTTTTATTTTATTCATTCATGGGATGTGGGCGTCGCTGGCCAGGCATCCCCACTTCTGACCTTATGATTGAAGGAAGGTCATTGATGAAGCAGCTGAAGATGGTTGGGCCTAGGACACTACCCTGAGGAACTCCTGCACTGATGTCCTGGAGCTCAGATGGTTGACCTCCACAACCACAACCATCTTCCTTTGCACTAGGTATGACTCCAACCAGCGGAGGGTTTTCCCCCTGATTCCCATTGACCTCAGTTTTGCTAGGGCACCTTGATGCCATACTCGGTCAAATGCTGCCTTGATGTCAAGGGCAGTCACTCTCACCTCACCTGTAATACCAGTGCTTAGCTGGAATAATGTTCCCAGTTCTGGGCGCCACATTTCAGGAAAGACTTGAGGGCATTGGAGAGACTACAGAAAATATTCATGAAAATGGTTCCAGGGATGAGGAATTTCAGTGATGAAGATGGATTGGAAAAGTTGGGACTGTTTTCCTTGGAGAAGAGAAGGATGAGACTTGGTTTGATAGAGGTACCTAAAATCATGAGGCGTCTGGACAGAGTAGATAGAGAGAAACTGTTCTACTCGTGAAAGGATTGTGAACAAAATGGCACAGATTGGGGCATTAATTAATCAGGGCATTCAGGAGGGAATTGGGTTATTATGTGAAAAAGAAAATGTGCACGGCCACGGGGTGAAGGCAGGGGAGTGGCACGAGATGAATTGCTTATTCATTGAGCTCGTGCAAACACAATGGGCCAAATGGCTTCCTTCTGTGCTGTGACAATTCCATGATTCTGTGATCTTTCATTTTAGTGTACGGTATTCATCATTAATGTAGCAGTCTGCTCTGCACTGGGAAGACTGAATGCAGCTGGGGTGACCACGTGCGGAATATCTCCATGTACTGTGTTAAGGTGACCCCGATCTCTTGGCTGCCTGTAATTTTAATTCGCCACCTTGCTGTCATGCTGACCACTCTGTTCTCGGCCTCCTGTAATATTCCAATGAAGCGCAGTGCAGTTTCGAGTACCAGCACCTCATCTTCGATTCGCCAATTTACAGTCTTCTGGGCTCAACATTGAGTTGAACAATTTCACACTGTAACCTTTTCCCCCATCTTGTTTCCTTTTTTGTTCCCCTCCACCACCGCGCAGAGTGGCAGCAGTGTGTAACATCTACAGGGTGCACTGCAGCAAGGCACCAAGGCTCCTTAGACAGCACCTTCCAATGCTGTGACCTCTGCCACCTAGAAAGACAAGGGCAGCAGATGTATGGGAGCACCCTTCTTCTTTGGCCTCCTTATCTCGAGAGACAATGGGTAAGTGCCTGGAGGTGGTCAGTGGTTTGTGAAGCAGCGCCTGGTGTGGCTATAAAGGCCAATTCTAGAGTGACAGACTCTTCCACAGGTGCTGCAGAGAAATTTGTTTGTCGGGGCTGTTGCACAGTTGGCTCTCCCCTTGCGCCTCTGTCTTTTTTCCTGCCAACTACTAAGTCTCTTTGACTCGCCACATTTTAGCCCCGTCTTTATGGTTGCCCACCAGCTCTGGCGAATGCTGGCAACTGACTCCCAACACGTGTGATCAATGTCACAGGATTTCATGTCGCGTTTACAGACGTCTTTAAAGCGGAGACATGGACGGCCAGTGGGTCTGATACCAGTGGCGAGCTCGCTGCACAATGTGTCTTTGGGGATCCTGCCATCTTCCATACGGCTCACATGGCCAAGCCATCTCAAGCGCCGCTGACTCAGTAGTGTGTACAAGCTGGGGATGTTGGCCGCCTCGAGGACTTCTGTGTTGGAGATACGGTCCTGCCACCTGATGCCAAGGATTCTCCGGAGGCAGCGAAGATGGAATGAATTGAGACGTCGCTCTTGGCTGACATACGTTGTCCAGGCCTCGCTGCCATAGAGCAAGGTACTGAGGACACAGGCCTGATACGCTCAGACTTTTGTGTTCCGTGTCAGTGCGCCATTTTCCCACACTCTCTTGGTCAGTCTGGACATAGCAGTGGAAGCCTTTCCCATGTGCTTGTTGATTTCTGCATCTAGAGACAGGTTACTGGTGATAGTTGAGCCTAGGTAGGTGAACTCTTGAACCACTTCCAGAGCGTGGTCGCCAATATTGATGGATGGAGCATTTCTGACATCCTGCCCCATGATGTTTGTTTTCTTGAAGCTGATGGTTAGGACAAATTCATTGCAGGCAGCTGCAAACCTGTCAATGAGACTCTGCAGGCACTCTTCAGTGTGAGATGTTAAAGCAGCATCGTCAGCAAAGAGGAGTTCCCTGATGAGGACTTTCCATACTTTGGACTTCGCTCTTAGACGGGCAAGGTTGAACAACCTGCCCCCTGATCTTTTGTGGAGGAAAATTCCTTCTTCAGAGGACTTGAACACATGTGAAAGCAGCAAGGAGAAGAAAATCCCAAAAAGTGTGGGTGCGAGAACACAGCCCTGTTTCACGCCACTCAGGATAGGAAAGGGCTCTGATGAGGAGCCACCATGTTGAATTGTGCCTTTCATATTGTCATGGAATGAGGTGGTGATACTTAGTAGCTTTGGTGGGCATCCAATCTTTTCAAGTAATCTGAAGAGACCACGTCTGCTGACGAGGTTTGGCGAGATCAATGAAAGCAATGCAGAGGGGCATCTGTTGTTCACGGCATTTCTCCTGTATCTGATGAAGGGAGAACAGCATGTCAACGGTCGATCTCTCTGCACGAAAGCCACACTGTGCCTCAGGGTAGACGCCCTCGGCCAGCTTCTGGAGCCTGTTCAGAGCGACTCGAGCAAAGACTTTCCCCACTATGCTGAGCAGGGAGATTCCACGGTAATTGTTGCAGTCACCACCTGCAATTTCCCCTCCAAGCCACACACCATCCTGACTCGGAACTATATCACCGTTCCTTCACTGTCGCTGGGTCAAAATCCTAGAACTCCCTTCTGAACAGAGCTGTGTTGTAACTAGCCACATGGACTGCAGCAGTTCGAGAAGGCAGCTCACCACCACCTTATCAAGGGCAACTAAGATGGGCAATAAATGCTGACCTAGTCAGCGTTGCCCACATCTCACATATGAATAAAAAAGTAAAAGTTATAAAAGTGAAATCTTGTCTCTTTGGATTTTTTATTGGGGTTGTTCAGTAAATTCTGTTATCTTTGTTTGTTGACCTTCACGGAGATCATAACAAAATTGGGAACTCGTCTAGAATTGATCCAAATTATGTTGTGAAACTGGTTCACTGATATTTTTCAGATTTTAAACAATCAAAGATTTCACATTTACACTAGCTGTATTCAATGGGAAAACAACGTGAATACTATTATAAGATCATAATAAATAGGAGCTACAGTAGGCCATTCGCCCCTTCGAACCTTCTCCAACATTCAATAAAATCATGGTTGACCTGATTTTGGCTTTAACTCCACTTTCCTGCCTGCCCCCATAACCGATGACTCCCTTGGCAATCAAAAATGTGTTTCACCCAGCCTGGAATATACTCAGTGACCCAGCCTCCACTGCTCTCTGTGGAAGAGAATTCCAAAGGTTAACAACACTCTGAGAGAAGAAATCCTTCTGCATTCCTGTCTTAAAAGGAAAACCCCTTATTGTGAAACTGTGCCACCTGGATCTGGATTCCTCCACGAGGGCAAATATCCTCTCAGCCTCTACCCTGACAAGCCCCCTCAGGATCTTATATGTTTCAATAAGACCACCTCTCATTTTGATAACCTCCCGTGAGTATAGGCCCAACCTGATCAACCTTTCCTTATAAAACAAATCTTCATCCCAAGAATCAGCCTAGCAACCCTTCCCTGAACTGCTTCTAATGCAAGTATATCCCTTCTTAAGTAAGGAGACCAAAACTGTACACAGTACTCTAGGTGTGGTATTACCAATGCCCTATACAGTTGTAGCAAGACATCCCTACTTTTGTACTTCACCCTCCCTTGTAAGAAACACTAACATTCTATTTGCCTTCTTAATTACTTGTCGTACTTGCATACTAACGTTTTCCGACTCATGTACAAGTACACCCAGATCCCTGTGTACCACAGCATTCTGCAGTCTCTCTCCAGAATGATGTTTATGCATTTGTTAAGAGAGATTTGTCTCTCAGTACACTGCAACAGTTGAAAATTTTGATTTGACTCTTAAAGCAAAGCCTGTGGTGTTCGTGTTAGCTCACGTGCTCGGGAAGCAGAGATCGTCCAGGAATTAGCTCCTCGCTTGAAGCTGGACAGGGAAAATCATTTTTCTGCCAGTGCTCAGGTGGAACTATCCAAAATTGCATCCGAAAGAGTAGAGAAAAAGAATGAGAAATGTGAGAATTTGATTAAAGAGTTAGAAAGAGATAGGATGAAATACAAATGAGAAAGAGAAATGGAGAAGTTGGAAAGAAAAAGAGTAATCAAAAGCCTTGATTTAGAAAGAGAAATTAAAAAAAACATGAATTAGAAAGTGAAAAGGAGAATTTAGAAAGGGAGATATTAGAATTAGAGAGAGAAATTTGCAAAGTTTGCACATGTGCATGGGAGGTGAAAGGTGAGGATGACACAGAGCAAATGCTCGCAGTTTTGATTTGGCAAAGAATATTCGCTTGGCACCTAAATTTAGCAAACAGGGTGTCGAAAAGTATTTTGTATCATTTGAGAAAAGTGCCGTGAATCTGGTTTGCCCGAAATCATCTTGGCCACTGCTCCTACAGAGTGTTTTCATAGGGAATGTTTTGGAGGTGTATTCATCTCTTTCAGATGTTCACTCACGTTACTATGACAGAGTAAAGACTACTGTTCTCAATGCCTATGACTTGGCACCAGAGACCCACAGACAGAAATTCAGAACTGTAAAAAGAAAACAGGGCAATATATATGTGGAATTCGCTAGAGAGAAGGAAATTGTGTTTGATAGGTGGTATAGATTGATGAATGTCGCACAAGACTTTGAGAGCCTTAGGGAAATGATTCTGCCGGAAAATACCAAAAATAGTGTTCCTTCGGGAATAAGGTCCCACTCGGAAGAACATAAAGTTTATAAATTAAGGAAGTCACAGGAGTGACAGATGCTTATGAATAAATTCACAAGAACAGGAGTAGCAGGTCACAATTCGGAAACTTTCAGAGAAATTGGAGAGTTCGGAAGTTTGATAATGAAAAGAGATCTGGTGCTATTGAAAAGATCGCAAAGGTAAGTCATAGAGTCATAGAGTTATACAGCACAGAAACAAGTACTTCGGCCCATCGTGTCCATGCCAGCTATCAAGCACCTATCTATTCTCATCCCATTTTCCAGCCCTTGGCCCATAGCCCTGTATGCTATAGCGTTTCAAGTGCTCATCTAAATACTTCTTAAATGTTGTGAGGGTCCCTGCCTCTACCATCCCTTCAGGCAGTGTGTTCCAGATTCCGACCATCCTCTGGGTGAAATTTTTTTCCTCAAATCCCCTCTAAACCTCCTGCCCCTTACCTTAACTCTACACCCCTTGGTTATTGACACCTCTGCTAAGGGAAAAAGTTTCTTCCTATCTACCCTATCTATTCCCCTCATAATTTTGTATACCTCAATCAGGTCCCCCCTCAGCCTTCTCTGCTCTAAGGAAAACAACCCTAGCCTATCCAGTCTCTCTTCATAGCTGAAATGCTCCAGCCCAGGCAACATCCTGGTGAATCTCCTCTGCACCCTCTCCAGTGCAATCACATCCTTCCTAGAATGTGGCGACCAGAAATGTACGGACACACATCAGGTTTGTAAAAGAGAAAGTCTGGAGGACAAGTTTCGTTTGAGGGGACCAACAAGCTATTTATGTCAAAAAAGGGCATGTGAAGGCTGAGTGTTGGAAGTGGAAAATAAAGTCTATTGCATGTGTACAGTCACATGGTGTGGCCTCAGAAAGTACTGTCCTAATGGGTAATGTTCATGACAAGCAGGTAGTTACTCCCATGTTCACTGATAGAGTGAACCAGGTTGCAGAAAACTAGAAGTTTTCTATTTGACGGCGAAATGTCCCCACTTTTGTCGGGTGAGGCAGCCAGCCAGTTATCCTTGGAGATACAGGAACAGCATAGTCACTGATGTTGGTTGGTGACATGAACGTTTTCCCTGGTAGTTTGCTAAATGTGAAGGTGTTAATTCAGGGTATTGATGGAACCTATTTACTCATTCCCTTATGTAAGGTTGATGTTTTCATTTGAATTAGTGACCCTTGGTGTCATTCCTAGTTTGTCTATTGAGGGTGTAGATTTTCTGCTAGGAAATGACTTGACTGGCGATAAGGTATTAGTGTCTCCAGTGATTTCGGAGAAGCCAACTGAGGCTGCTGAAACAGGTTTTGCAGGAAGAATTTCCTGGAATATTCCCAGATTGTACTGTGACTAGATCCCAGACTGATAGGGTTAAACTAGATGAGATAGATGCAGGTGTTGTGGAGGAATATTCAGGTGTTTGGTTGTCTGAAACCTTTTACAAGGATTTGGATAGGGATGTTGATGGTAAAGACTCGAAGGTTAACAATGGTGGATTGTTTAGCAGACCTTTCTTGACTGAGGCATAACAGGCAGACTCTGATTTGTGAAACTTGGCTCAGATGGCGTGTTCTGAGGCACAAGCTGACACAGTCTCTGAGTGTTATTATGTCAAGAATGACATTGTGATGAGGAAGTGGAGACCTCCTCAGAGGCCTGTTGATGAGGATCGGGCTGTAGTGCATAAAATGGTTTTCTCTCCTTGCTACCACAGTGACATTTTGAGAATTCCCCATAGAATTCCAATCACAGGTCATTTGAGTATTCGAAGGACTCAGACTAGGGTAATGGTGCATTTTTACTGGCTGAAACTGCACAGGGATGTGGTTGATTTCTGTATGACATGTCACACATTTTTAAAATAAAAAATAAAATAAAAAAAGTATGATAAGGGCATATTGTTTTGAGTATCCCCAGGATAAAGGGATATCATGTTTTTATTCACAACAAGTGTTACGACCGAGGTGGGGGGAGTGCACTGTTTATTCTCGTTCCACTTCTCCGTGGGTCACACCATATAATTATTTTTTCCCCACTTACAGATACGGTCAATCATGGACTCTATTTTTATCCCAGAATATAACACACAAACAAGGTATCTTTAATAAACAACAAGATTATCAGTTTATTATAAAACAGGTCTTAACCAGAAATCAAGTAAAGCATAAACACACAGATTGAAAAATTAAAGTTCCCTCTTTACCTTTGCACCTCACACTCACACACACACATATACCAGTTAACTGGAAAACTGAAGGGGATTTTTGTTTTTAGAGCTCTATTACAGAAATAAAAAAAACACTTGGGCTGAATTCTTGGAGAAACTGTAGATGAAATATGTTGTGTTCCAAAACTGGCATACAATCAGGCCTCCAAGTACACTTAGGTGGGTCACTTGGATCTTTTAGAACAGTTAATTTCAGGCGGCATTGAAAATTAATTTAACAGGCTTTCCTTCAGGACAGCAGACGATGTGAGTTGACAGTATGGACTTCTCAGGGTCTTTTACAGAGGTGATTGAAAGGTGAGCTGGGTTGTGGTCTTCTCTACTTGGATGTTCTCCTCTCTTGATACAGTTCAACCCCAATTCAAAACAATTCAAAAGTGAAACTGACAACTGGCGGTCAACCTTTTAACCTCCATCAATCTTGGCCAGTCACTTCTTTATAAACAACTTCTCCAGGTGTCCAAAGTTCTCTGTTGTTTACTGAGCTGGAAGTCAGGTGGTTTCCTGGAAAGGCTTGATTTCCTCACAAGACCTCGCAGTACCCCTTTTAAAAACATTTCCAGGGACCGTTTTTCAAAGTCAAGTAGCCTTTACATGACCCCCTTTGAAAACCCCAAAGTTTAACATTTCTTCAATCTTTCAAAAAGGAATCCTCAAAAATATATTTAACAAAACACAGAGGCACTTTCATAACATGAGGGACACACCACTGGTTTCAGTCCCTTCATATTGGTATATGGGCATGAGATTAGAACCCGCCCCACTATAACACATTAAAGAGAGAATTGTTGCATAGGAGGAAGAAACTACTCTCTTAGACTATGTGTCAAAGTTCTGAGAAAGGTTCAGAAATACATCAGCAGATTGAACAGCTAAGACATGTAGATTTCAACCAGGAGGATAAGGTGCTAGACTTGTTTCCTTTGCCTGGTGAACCACTGAAAGCTAGGCTACTGTATCAAAAGGAAAATCAGTGATGTGAACTATGTCATTAGTACCCCAGACAGACGATAGAGTCAAAGGGTGTGTCATGTGAATATAGTGAAGATGTACTATGATTGTGAGCATAGTCAGCCAGTAGGTGCAGCACAAGTGGAAGAGAATGTAGATAGTGAACCTGGTGTACGTGTTGAACCCGATGATGAGTTTGAGGCTGAGTGTTCCTAGATTGATCCTCCTGCAGTGAAGCTGGTGAGCGCTGAGGTTTTGGAGGGTCTGGGGGAGGTGCTACAATATCTAACTGAACAACAGAGGAAAGACATAGCTGACCTATTGAGGGAATATAAGCCGATATGCACAGATAAGCCAGGTTGCACTTCTCTAGATATTCATGGGATTGATGTAGGGGAAGCTAAACCAATTAAAAACAAAACCCCTACAGTCTCAATCCCAGTAAATTGGCCAAAGACAGGGAGGAGGTTCCATACATGTTAATTAATTATAATTAACTCAGTCAAAATAGATAGAGTTCTCCTGTAGTACTGGTAACAAAACCAGGCAGTTCTCAAAGATTCTGCATTGATTATTGAAAGGTTAATGCAGTAACTAAGACAGACTCCTATCCGATCCCAAGGTTTGAGGATTGTATTGATAGGGTGGGGAGCTTGGCCTTTGTTAGCAAGATTGATTAGCTTAAAGGATATTGGCAAATCCCCTTTGACCAACCAAGACAAAGAAATTTCTGCTTTTCTGACACCAGATGGTCTGTCCAAATGTAAAGTCATGCCATTTGATATGATATGCCTTTTCAAAGATTAACCAATCAATTGATTGCCAGGTTGAGCAATTGTGTTCGATGTCCTTTTAGTGTATAGCGACACTTGGAGTGATCATGTAAGGCATTTGAGTGCTCTATTTGACAGGTTGGACAAAGCTAAATTTGTCAGAAACCTGGCAAAGAGCGAGTTTGCTTAAGGCCAAAATTACTTATTTAGGACATATTGCGGACCAAGGTCAAGTGTTACTGTGAGAGATCAAGGTTCAGGTGATAATAGACTTTATTGTACCCAAGACAAAGGAAGAAGTGTTACAATTTCTGGGCATGTGTGGGTTCGACAGGAAATTTGTCCCGAATTTCAGCACAGTAATTACCCCATTGACAATATGTAGATAGTCCAACGAGGGATGGGGCCGTACTGGAGCTGGTATTGGGGAATGAGCCCGGCCAGGTGGTCAAAGTTTCAGTCGGGGTGCATTTCGGGAACAGTGACTATAATTCCGTAAGTTTTAAGGTACTTGTGGATAAGGATAAGAGTAGTCCTCGGGTGAAGGTGCTAAACTGGGGGAAGGCTAATTATAACTATATTAGGCAGGAACTGAAGAATTTAGATTGGGGGCGGCTGTTTGAGGGAAAATCAACATCCGACATGTGGGAGTCTTTCAAACGTCAGTTGATTAGAATCCAGGTCCGGCATGTTCCTGTGAGGAAGAAGGATAAGTTTGGCAAGTTTCGGGAACCTTGGATAACGAGGGATATTGTGAGCCTCGTCAAAAAGAGAAAGGAAGCATTCATAAGGGCTAGAAGGCTGGGAACAGACGAAGCCCTTGAGGAATATAAAGACAGTAGGAAGGAACATCAGCAAGGAGTCAGGAGGGCTAAAAGGGGTCATGAAAAGTCATTGGCAAACAGGATTAAGGAGAATCCCAAGGCTTTTTATCCGTATATAAAGAGCAAGAGGGCAACCAGGGAAAGGGTTGGCCCACTCAAGGACAGAGGAGGGAATCTATGTGTGCAGCCACAGGAAATCGACGAGGTACTAAATGAGCACTTTGCATCAGTATTCACCAAAGAGAAGGACTTGGTGGATGATGAGTCTAGGGAAGGGAGTGTAGATAGTCTGGGTCATGTCGTTACCAAAAAGGAGGAAATGTTGGGTGTCTTGCAAAGCATTAAGGTAGATAAGACCCCAGGGTCTGATGGGATCTACCCCAGAATACTGATGGAGGCAAGGGAAGAAATTGCTGGGGCCTTGACAGAAATCTTTGTATCCTCATTGGCTACAGGTGAGGTCCCAGAGGACTGGAGAATAACCAATGTTGTTCCTTTGTTTAAGAAGGGTAGCAAGGATAATCTAGGAAATTATAGGCCGGTGAGCCTGATGTCAGTGGTTGGGAAATTATTAGAGAGGATTCTTCGGGACAGGATTTACTGCCATTTGGAAACAAATGAACTTATTAGTGAGAGGCAGCATGGTTTTGTGAAGGGGAGGTCGTGTCTCACTAACTTGATTGAGTTTTTTGAGGAAGTGACGAAGATGATTGATGAAGGAAGGGCAGTGGATGTTGTCTATATGGACTTCAGTAAAGCCTTTGACAAGATCCCTCATGGCAGACTGGTACAAAAGGTGAAGTCACATGTGATCAGAGGTGAGCTGGCAAGGTGGATACAGAACTGGCTTGGTCATAGAAGACAGAGGGTAGCAGTGGAAGGGTGCTTTTCTGAATGGAGGGCTGTGACTAGTGGTGTTCCGCAGGGATGAGTGCTGGGACCTTTGCTGTTTGTAGTATATATAAATGATTTGGAGGAAAATGTAGCTGGTCTGATTAGTAAGTTTGCGGACGACACAAAGATTGGTGGAGTTGCGGATAGTGATGAGGATTGTCAGAGGATACAGCAGGATATAGATCGGTTGGAGATTTGGGCGGAAAAATGGCAGATGGAGTTTAATCCGGACAAATGTGAGGTAATGCATTTTGGAAGATCTAATACAGGTGGGAAGTATATACTAAATGGCAGAACCCTTAGGAGTATTGATAGGCAGAGAGATCTGGCTGTACAGGTCCACAGGTCACTGAAAGTGGCAACGCAGGTGGATCAGGTAGTCAAGAAGGCATACGGCATGCTTGCCTTCATCAGTCAGGGCATAGAGTATCAAAATTGGCAAGTCATTCTGCAGCTGTACACAACTTTAGTGAGGCCACACTGAGAATATTGCGTGCAATTCTGGTCGCCACACTACCAGAAGGACGTGGAGGCTTTGGAGAGGGTACAGAAGAGGTTTACCGGGATGTTGCCTGGTCTGGAGGGCATTAGCTATGAGGAGAGGTTGGATAAACTCGGATTGTTTTCACTGGAACGACGGAGGTGGGGTGGCGACATGATAGAGGTTTACAAAGTTATGAGTGGCATGGACAGAGTGGATAGTCAGAAGCTTTTTCCCAGAGTGGAAGTCCGTTACTAGGGGACATAGGTTTATGGTGCGAAGGGCAAAGTTTAGAGGGGATGTGCGAGGCAAGTTCTTTGCACAGAGGGTGGTGAGTGCCTGGAGCTTGCTGCCGGGGGAGGTAGTGGAAGCAGGTACGATAGCGACGTTTAAGAGGCATCTTGACAAATACATGAATAGGATGGGAAAAGAGGGATACGGACCCCGGAAGTGCAGAAGGTTTTAGTTTAGACAGGCATCAAGATCGGCGCAGGCTTGGAGGGCCAAATGGCCTGTTCCTGTGCTGTACTGTTCTTTGTTCTTTGACTAATTTGTCAAAGAAAAACGTGAATTTCGAATGGTCAGGTTCATGCCAAACGGTATTTCAGAAGTGGAAGGCTGTTTTGATTAAGGAATCAGTTCTTGCAGCTCTAGATTTTAGTAAGTCATTCAAGCTGGCTATTAACACGAGTGATGTCGAGGTAGGGATGGGCCTGCTCCAGGATGATGATGAAACAGCCCAGTAAGTACTTCTCTTGGAGGCTAAATATACATCATAGGAAGTACTCAAACATCAAGAAAGAGGCCTCTACAACAGTTTGAGGGATGTGTAACCAAGTCAGGGAAAAATACTACTCTTTGCAGACGACAACCCACTTGTGCTTCTAGAAAAGTTTGGAACAAAGAACCTCAGGCTTTCTCGCTGCAGTTTGTTGTTGCAGCCATTTCCACTAAAAATTCTGTATGCTGCAAGAAAAAGCTATGTAATTGCTGATGCTCTACCCTGAGTTAAAAGGGGTTTAAGAGAGAAAGAAAGCTGTGAATTATCATTTTATGATGTTTGAAACCCTGCTAATCCTAACTGTTGCATTTATTTAGTTTTGTTAGTGGTTCCGCCCTTATAATTTTATAAACATATGTATAATAGTGGAACGTGAAAATGTTACGTGTGGCAGTATGTACTGAGGTATTTATTAAAATCTTTATCATGTTAATAACCTGCCATATGTCTGAACTATTGTAAAGAAAATTGTACTACAGATAACCTTTATTTTTCCCAAGTGTTAGGACAGCACAGGACAAAGCCCCCAGTTAAAGTATATGACTCTAATCATGAGCAACACACTGTTAATTCAGTCCTGCCTCTCCACAGCTCACAACATATTTCTTTAAGCTTTCAAAATCGGAAAAATTGAACACTCCAGTAACCCCCCCAATGAAGGTATCTTTAGGTAACAGCAAATTAACAATTTATTTTAAAAAACTAAAATCTTAAACACTACCAAGATAAACCAATGTCTAAAGACCTTATAACTTTTTATTTTAAAAGGTCTACCTCCTGCATCCGTATATATATGCTCAAATTAACAATAATTCAGTTTTCAATTAGCTGACCTAAAACATAAACATAAAGTCTTTGCAAGTTACGTTCCTGAGGAATGGAGTCTTCCAATGTAGAAACAGTCTTCATAGTCGTCTGATGGAAAAAAAGGTCCTTCAAAGATAAGAATTAAGCAGTTCAGCTGTTCTGGCATAAACTGCCCCTTCAGTGATAAACACAGCAATACCGATACTTTGTTAAGAAAGTAAAGCTTTTCTTATTTTTCCTTAGGAATTAATTTGGCTTGTTGCTTGGTAGAATCTTGAGAGAGAAAACACAGCTTTGATTTGGATCTCAGAACTCTGTCTGCTCCAGCCAGTCTGTGCCAGAAAGTTTTCAAAAGTCAAATTGCCATTGAATCATGTAACCTCTTGCTTGCTGCTTTTGCTTGGCAACCGGAATGCACTCTCTGAAACTTTCTATCTTAAAGGTGCACTGATCTTTTTACAGTCTTAAAGGCACACACAATATTTTCGTGGCAGAAAAAAACAAGACTGTGACATTTCTGTCCCCGCGAAATGAAAAGCCATTTCTGAAATGCATTTTATTACAAGGCAAAAAAAAATAGAAATTGGAAAAACACAAGCAACTTTGCCCCGCATGTACGCACCATTCACTCTACTAATAATTTACAGTGTTTTCTTTATACCATCGCCATCTATATGAGTTAACATGGTTAAATCCGTGACAAAGCATTGGCGATAACATTATTTTTCCCCAAAATATGTACAACCCTTAGAGGATAAGGCTGTAACAACAAACTCCATCTAAAGATTCTAGCATTTCGGTTTTTAAACTTTTTCACAGACATTAATGGGTTATGGTCAGTGTATATTAATATTTGTTTACAGTCCTGGCAGACATATATCTGAAAATGTTTGAGAGCCAGCAAAAGTCCCAATATTTCTTTTTCCACAGAGGAAAACTGTTTTTGATGACAACTTAGTTTTCTGGAAAAGTACCCTACTGGCTTCTCTGTGCCCGATTCGTCAACTTGCAAGAGGACTGCACCAAACCCAGGTCATTAGCATCAATCGCTATTTTAAGGGGTTGAGCGAAATTTGAAGCAGCCAACACTGCTTCATTAGTTCGGAGTATCTAGCTTTTCAAATGCTGTCTGGCATTCGTCTGACCATGCTACTTTGTTTTTCTTTTTATGTCGCAAGTCGGTTAACGGAGCAGCCACAGTACGAAAATCTTGTACAAATATCTGATAAAACCTGCACATCCCTAAAAACCTCATTATTTCCCATTTAGATTTATGGATAGGGAACTTCAGTAACGCTTGTACCTTTGCCGTTTTTGGCAATACCTGACCTTGCCCCACTATGTGTCCGAGGTAAGTTACTCTTGCTTTTCCGAATTCGCTTTTTTCCAGAGTTATCACTAAGTCTACTGCTTGCAGATTTTTAAACAAAACTTTCAGCTGGTTTAAGTGTTCTTGCCAAGTGCTACTGTATATTAGTATATCATCAAGATACACTACACAGTTGGGAACACTGGCTACCATCTGATTCATTAATCTTTGAAACGTGGCTGGGGCATTTTTTAGCCCAAATGGCATCTCCCGACACTGATAAAGACCATCAGTTGTTACAAAAGCTGATATCTCTTTGGCTCGAGGAGTCAAAAGAAATTGCCAGTATCCCTTTAACAAGTCAATCTTGGTAAGATCTGCTGTCATTATCCCCTTCCTCAAAAAAAGCAAGATTGACCCGATGTGCTTGCTCACTATCACCTCAAATCCAACCTACCATTCCCCTCCAAAGTTCAGGGATGCGATGCTAATACAAAAGTAAAATACTGCAGATACTGGAAATCTGAAATCAAAACCGAAAATTCTGGAAATACACAGCAGGTCTGACAGTGAAGAGAGAAAAACAAATTTAATGTTTCAGGTCGATGACTTTTCATCAGACTCTGTTTCTCTCTTCACAGATGCTGCCAGACATGCTGCGTATTTCCAGCATTTCTGTTTTTATCTCACGGATGTGCTGTTGTCTCCCAAATCTACGCCCATCTTTCCAGCAGCATTATGATTGAACTGCGTCAATCAGGTGTCTCTCCCTGTAATGGCACTGAAACGGCCCTAATTAAGGTCACAACTGGAAACCTATGTGACTTTCCTTGTGGTAAACTGTCCTTTCTCGTCTTTTCCAACCTGTTTTCAGCTTTCAGCACGGTTGACCGCGGCATTCTCTTCCATCTTCTCTCCTCCATCATCCAGCTGCTTGGGACTACTCATGCCTCATAATTTTCTTATCTATTCAGTCGCACCCAGAGAATCATCGACAAGGACTACAACACCGTTACCGCTGAGGGACCCAAAGATCTATCCTTGACCCACTCCTATTTTTTTTTTTATTCATTCATGGGATGTGGGCGTCAGTGACAGCGACAGTGAAGGAACGCCAATATAGTTCCAAGTCAGGATGGTGTGTGACTTGGAGGGGAACTTGCAGGTGGTGGTGTTCCCATGTATTTGCTGCCCTTGTCCTTCTAGTTGGTAGAGGTCGTGGGTTTGGAAGGTGCTGTCTAAGGAGCCTTGGTGCGTTGCTGCAGTGCATCTTGTAGATGGTACACACTGCTGCCACTGTGCGTCGGTGTTGGAGAGAGTGAATGTTTGTAGTGGGGTGCCAATCAAGCGGGCTGCTTTGTCCTGGATGGTGTCGAGCTTCTTGAGTGTTGTTGGAGCTGCACCCATCCAGGTAAGTGGAGAGTATTCCATCACACACCCGACCTGTGCCTTGTAGATGGTGGATAGGCTTTGGGGAGTCAGGAGGTGAGTTACCTGCCTCGGGATTCCTAGCCTCTGACCTGCTCTTGTAGCCAGGGTATTTATATGGCTACTCCAGTTCAGTTTCTGGTCAATGGTAGCCCCTAGGATGTTGATAGTGGGGGATTCAGTGATGGTAATGCCATTGAATGTCAAGGGGAGATGGTGAGATTCTCTCTTGTTGGAGATGGTTATTGCCTGGCACTTGTGTGGCGCGAATGTTACTTGCCACTCATCAGCCCAAGCCTGGATATTGTCCAGGTCTTGCTGCATTTCAACATGGACTGCTTCAGTATCTGAGGAGTCACTAATGGTGCTGAACATTGTGCAATCATCAGCGAACATCCCCACTTCTGACCTTATGATTGTAGGAAGGTCATTGATGAAGCAGCTGAAGATGTTTGGGCCCAGGACACTACCCTGAGGAACTCCTGCAGTGATGTCCTGGAGTTCAGATAATTGACCTCCAACAACCACAACCATCTTCCTTTGCGCTAGGTATGACTCCAGCCAGCGGAGGGTATTCCCCCTGATTCCCATTGACCTCAGTTTTGCTAGGGCTCCTTGATGCCATACTCGGTAAAATTCTGCCTTGATGTCAAGGGCAGTCACTCTCACCTCACCTCTTGAGTTCAACTCTTTTGTCCATGTTTGAACCAAGGCTGTAATGAGGTCAGGAGCTGAGTGGCCCTGGCGGAACCCAAACTGAGCGTCAGTGAGCAGGTTATTGCTAAGCAAGTGCCGCTTGATGGCACTGTTGATGACACTTTACATCACTTTACTGATGATTGAAAGTAGGCTGATGGGCTAGTAATTGGATGGGTTGGACTTGTCCTGCTTTTTGTGTACAGGACATACCTGGGTAATTTTCCACATTGCAGGGTAGATGCCAGTGTTGTAGCTGTACTGGAACAGTTTGGCTAGGGGCGCGGCAAGTTCTGGAGCACAGGTCTTCAGTACTGTTGCCGGAATATTGTCAGGGCCCATAGCTTTTGCAGTATCCAGTGCCTTCAGTCATTTCTTGATATCACGCAGAGTGAATCGAATTGGCTGAAGTCTGGCATCTGTGATGCTGGGGACTTCAGGAGGAGGCCGAGATGGATCATCAACTCGGCACATCTGGCTGAAGACTGTTGCAAATGCTTCAGCCTTATCTTTCGCACTGATGTGCTGGATCATTGAGGATGGGGATATTTGTGGAGCCCCCCCCCCCAGTTAGTTGTTTAATTGTCCACCACCATTCACGGCTGGATGTGGCAGGACTGCAGAGCTTAGATCTGATCCGTTGGTTATGGGATCGCTTAGCTCTGTCTATCGCATGCTGCTTACGCAGTTTGGCATACAGGTAGTCCTGGGTTGTAGCTTCACCAGGTTGACACCTCATTTTGAGGTATCCCTGGTGCTGCTACTGGCATGCTCTCCTGCACTCTTCATTGAACCAGGGTTGGTCTCCTGGATTGATGGTAATGATAGAGTGGGGGATATGCCGGGCCACGAGGTTACAGATTGTGGTTGAGTACAATTCTGCTGCTGCTGATGGCCCACAGCGCCTCATGGATGCCCAATTTTGCATTGCTAGATGTGTTCGAAATCTCTCCCATTTAGCACGGTGATAGTGCCACACAACACGATGGACGGTATCCTCAATGTGAAGACAGGACTTCGTCTCCACAAGGACTGTGTGGTGATCACTCCTACCAATGCAGTCATGGACAGAAGCATCTGCGACAGGCAGATTGGTGAGGACGAGGTCAATTATGTTTTTCCTGCTTGTTGGTTCCCCCACCACCTGCCGCAGACCCAATCTAGCAGATATGTCCTATGGGACTCGACCAGCTTTTGAAGTATCCAGTGCCTTCAGTCGTTTCTTGATGTCACGCGGAGTGAATCGAATTGGCTGAAGTCCCCCCACCCAGAGTACATTTTGTGCCCTTGCCACCCTCAGTGCTTCATCCAAGTGGTGTTCAACATGGAGGAGTACTGAGTCATCAGCTGAGGGTGGGCGGTCGGTGGTAATCAGCAGGAGGTTACCTTGCCCATGTTTGACTTGATGCCATGAGACTTCATGAGGTCCGGAGTCGATGTTGAGGACTACCAGGGCAACTCCCTCCCTACTGTATACCACTGTGCCACCACCTCTGGTGGGTCTGCCCTGCCGGTGGGACAGGACATACCCGGGGATGGTGATGGTAATGTCTGGGACATTGTCTGTAAGGTATGATTCCGTGAGTATGACTATGTCAGGCTGTTGCTTGACTAGTCTGTGGGACAGCTCTCCCAACTTTGGCACAAGCCCCCGGATGTTAGTAAGGAGGGCTTTGCAGGGTCGACAGGGCTGGGTTTGCCGTTGTCGTTTCCGGTGCCTAGGTCGATGCCGGTTGGTCCGTCCGGTTTCATTTCTTTTTCATCCCCATGCAGAGTTTTTCCTGCTTCCACACTCAGTCCCCATCAGAAGGAGGATCCTATTATCCTCTCTGTCTCCAGATCTCAAAGGGTGAAGTTAGATTGTTTGAGTCATCCAGCCTCCCATCCGAGAGAGGAGCACTTCATTTCCTCCACCTGGTGCTTGATCCGACCCCAGGTCTCAGAGGATGAAAAGTCAAGTTCTGATCCACCTAGTCTTTGTTCATGTAATGCAGATTTCCACGATTAATGAGTGTTCACAATGCAACACAGCCGAGGGCTGTAACTGAGCATTTCTACTGTATGAAGTACAAAATGTGAACTGCTAATTACAGTCTCAAAGTCTCAGGTTGAATTGTTGACCATTTAGGATGGAGAGGAGGTGAAATTCCTTCATTCTGGGGGTTGAGAAACTTTGGAATTATCAACCACTGTGGTTGGGAACTGTGGTTGCTCGCTCCATAGAACTCATTGAATATATTCAGTACTGAGATTGATAGCTTTTAGAAACAAAAGTAATGAAGAGATAGGAGGAGACGGAGTTAAAGTAGAGCGGAGGAAGAAGATCAGCCATGATCTCACTGAATGGCGGAGGAGGAGCCACAAGTTCTACTCCCGCTCCTAGGTTTTAACCTTATTTATGAAAATGCCACTGTATCATATACCAGAAACATAATGAGGCAGCACAACACATCACTATTTCTTTTGCATTTCCACTAGATTATCAGGAAGTTATGGATAAAGTTGAATTCATTCTCGAGGAGCTGTCAGTGGATGATCTGAAAAAGTTCAAGCACATATTGCAAGATAACGGAATCCCGGCTGGGAAACTCGAGAACGCTGACACTTGCACAGTGGTGGATCTGATCAAGAAAAAATTTCTGCATGAAGCAGAAGGTTTAAAAGTGGTTCAGACTGCTCTGGAGAACATTCCGCGCATGGATTTAGTGAGGAGGTTGAATAATCTTAAGGTATTTTGCATCTTCATCTTTGCCAATTCTTTCACTGTCTTCGTATCACAACAAAGAATTGAGAATTCCAAATCCTAGGCTTTGGAATGGTTAACTGTATAGGATAACAAGTTTCGCAAGGTTGAGTTAAAATGTAAGAATAATACCAAATTTCATGTTTATAAATAGAATTCTCATGATATGAGCATCGTTAGCAAGATCTTTATTTATTGACACTCCCTAATTTCCCTTGAGAAGTTGGTAGTTTGCCCACTTCTTGTATCGCTGCAGTTCATGTGGTATAGGTACACACCCAATGCTGTCAGAAGGGGGAGTTGCAGGATTTGAACTAGTCTCTTGGCACTTCTTCAATGGATGAAAATTTTGGGAAGGTTGTACTCATTGTTTGCAGGCCCGCTGGTGGCTAGTCAGGCCTCTCCATGAGCGGCAGATTCTCCCACAGCAAGTGTAAGTGCAGGTGTAGTCACTGCTGGGGGCAATTGGATCTATCCTTCTCTTCCTTTTCTCTTTCATGCTGGTTCTTCACTCAGTCTCAAAGGTGTCTGTCACTCTCCTGATGTAACACCTCCAGGCATCACGATCTATGGCCTGTGCTTCCCACTGGTGATGGTCGATGTGGTACACAGGAGAGGGACTTCTTCAGGGAGTCCTTGAAACATTTGCATGGGGTCCCTCTGTTCCTTTTACCCCTAGTCAGCTCTCCATATAACACGATCTTGGGCAGGTGACAGTCATCCATCCAGGCAACGAGACCCGCCCAACGCAGTTGGCTTTACAGGAGGATGGCCTCAATGCTGGTGGTGTTGGCTGTTTCCAGGACTTCAATGTATGTGATGTGGTCCTGCCAGCAGATCTTGAGGATGCTGGGGAGGCAGCGCTGATGGAAGTGTGCTAGAAGGCGTACATGACGGCGGTACAGGACCCATGACTCGGCATCATACAGAAGGATGGTGAGGACTATGGTTTTGTACATTTTGAGTTTGATCTGTGCTCTGAGTTTGTAGTTGCTCCACACACGTTTGTAGAGTCTGCCGAATATACTGTTTATTTTTGAGAGCCTGTTGTCCACTTCCTTGTCTATGATGTCATCAAACGAGATGATGCTCCCCAAATGAGTAAATTGCTTGACAGCATTCAGCTCGGTTCTCCCGGTGACCATGCTTGGTGGTCTATATTCTTCTTGGGGTGCATGCTGATGCAAGACTTCAGTTTTCTTTAAACTGATTTTTAGTCTGAAGTGATAATGAAGGAACAGCGATATAGTCCCAAGTCAGGATGGTTTGCAACTTGAAGGGGAACTTGGAGGTGATAGTACCCGTGTGTCTGCTGCCCTTACCATTTGAATTGGTAGTGTTTGTAGATTTTTTGGATGCTGTCGAAGAGTCCTTCGCGATTTAATGCACTGCATCTTGCAGATGATAAAAACAGGTGGTGAAGATAGTGAATGGTTAAGGTGGTGGATGAGGCACCTATCAAACAGACTATTCTGTTCTTAGTGCTGTCAAGCTTCTTAAGTTGTTGATACAGCTGCACCCATCCAGGCAAGTGGAGAATATTCCATCACCTTCCTGACTTGTGCTTTTTAGATGGTGGACAGGCTTTGGGGAGTCAGGATTTGAGGCACTCCCCACTGAATGAACAGCTGCTGGCCTGCCCTAGCAACATGGCATTTATGTGTCTGGTGAAGTCGAGTTTCTGGCCAACATTGACCGCAGAGTTTTGAAGGTGGGGAAATTGGGCAGTGGTAAAACCATTGAATGTCAAGGACAGTTGGCTTGGCTCTCGATTATTGGAGATGGCCATTGCCCGGCATTTATGCTGTGCCACCAAATGATGCTTGGCATGGCTTGTTGCTGGCAATGCCAGTATTAGAATCATAAGGCCCTCTGGGCAGTTAGGAATTGGTAATAACTACTGCCCCTCCAATGTCACCACATTTCAAGAGCAAATAAAACCAATGACCTTGAGTAACCACCAGGCATTCATAGGCTAAGACCTCTCACCAAAAAAAATCAAGTTGGTTGCTCTGAAAGGCTTGTCTGAACAAATTGGATTCCCCTAAAATTACTGAGTGAATCCCAGAGGTATTTCTTAAAGCAAAGAAGTCTAAGAGAAGGTTAACATATTTGAACAGAGGTGTTCAAAATTATGATGGGCTTTGATGAAGTAAAAAAAGCAACGCTTTCAGTTATGTGCTGTCATTCACAACCTCTGGGCATCCCAATGTGCTTGGTAGGCAATGAAGTATTTATGAAGTGCAGTCACTGTTGTTGGGATGTAGGGCATGTGGCAGACATTTTGCGCATCAGAAGGACAAGAACGCAAAAATTAGGAGTGGGAGTAGGCCATTCGGCCCCTTGAGACTGCTTAGCCATTCGATAAGATTATGGCTGAATGATAGTGGTCATAACTCCACTTTCCTGTCTGACCCCCATATCCCTTGACTCCCTCGTTGATTAAAAATCTATCTCACTCAGCCTTGAATAAATTCAATGACCCAGCCTCCACTGATCTCTGGGGAAGAGAATTCCATAGACTAAAGACCCTCTGGGAGAAAAAAAAATCCTCATCTCCATCTTAAATGGGAGACCCTAACTTTTAAACTGTGTCCCTTAGTTCCAGAGTCCCCATTACAGGAAACATCCTCTCAGCATCTATCCAGCATCAAGCAGAGATTGACAGATTACTAAATACCAATGACATAAGGGGATATGACGATAATGTGGGAAAAAGGCACTGAAGTGGACTATCAGCCATGATCATATTGAATGGTGGGGCAGGCTCGATGGGCTGAATGGCCTACTCCTGCTTCTATGTTCCTATGTCAAGTCCCCTCAGGATCGTATATATTTCAATAAGATCACATTTCATTCTTCTACACTCCAATGGATACAGGCCCAACCTGCTCAACCTTTACTCATAAGATAATGCCTACATTCATGATTCATTTAATCATACATTAATGATTTAGATGTGAATTTAGGAGGTATGATCAGTAAGTTCGCAGATGACACGAAAAATGGTGGTGTTGTAAATAGTGAGGAGGAAATCCTTAGATTACGGGACGATATAGTTGGGCTGGTAAGATGGGCGGAGCAGTGGCAAATGGAATTTAATGCTGAGAAGTGTGAGGTAATGCATTTTGGGAGGACTAACAAGGCAAGGGAATATACAATGGATGGTAGGACCCTAGGAAGTACAGAAAGTCAGAAGTACCTTGGTGTACTTGTCCATAGATCACTGAAGGCAGCAGCACGGGTAGATAAGGTGGTTAGGAAGGCATATGGAATACTTGCCTTTATCAGCCAAGGGATAGAATATAAGAGCAGGGAGGTTATGATGGAGCTGAATAAAATGTTAGTTAGGCCACAGCTGGAGTACAGTGTACAGTTCTGGTCACCACACTATAGGAAGGATGTGATTGCACTGGAGAGGGTGCAGAGGAGATTCACTAGGATGTTGCCTGGGCTGGAGCATTTCAGCTATGAAGAGAGACTGAAAAGGCTAGGGTTGTTTTCCTTGGGGCAGAGAAGGCTGAGTGGGGACATGATTGATGTGTACAAGATTATGAGGGGCATTGATAGGTTAGATAGGAGGAAACTTTTTCCCTGAGCGGAGGGGTCAAGAACGAGGGGGCATAGATTTAGGATAAGGGGCAGGAGGTTTGGGGAGATTTGAGGAAACATTTTTTTACCTGGAGGGTGGTTGGAATCTGGAACGCACAGCCTGAAGAGGTGGTGGAGGCAGGAAACCTCACAACATTTAAGAAGTATCTAGATGAGCACTTGAAACGCCATAGCATACAGGGCTACGGGCCAAGTGCAGGAAAATGTGATTAGAATAGTTGGGTGCTGTATGGCCGGCACAAACACGATGGGCCGAAGGGCCTGTTTCTGTGCTGTATAACTCTATGACTCTATGACATTCCAGGAATCAGTCGAGTGAAAGTTCTCTGAATTGATTCAAATGCAATTGTATCTTTCCTTAGGTAAGGAGACCAAAACGAGCACAGTACTCCATAAAAGGTCTAACAAGGCTCTGTACAGCTGTAGCAACACTTCTTGACATTTATACTTAATTCCCCTTGCAATAAACGACAATAATTCATTTGCCTTCCTGATCACTTGCTGTAGCTGCATACTAATTTTTTGTGATTCTTGTCCCAGTACACCCAGATACCTCTGTACCATAGAGTTCTGCAATCTCGCTCCATTCAAGTAATATGCTGCTTCTCTATTTTTCCTGCAAAAGTGGACAAGTTCACATTTTTCCACATTATACTCCATCTGCCAATTTTTTGCCCACTCACTTAACCTATCTAACTCTCTTTGTAGACTCTTTATGTCTCTTGACAGCTTATTTTCCTTCCTATCTTTGTGTCATCAGCAAATTTAGCAACCATTCATTCGGTCCCTTCATCCAAGTAACTGATGTAGATAATAAATAGTTGAGGCACCAGCACTGATCCCTGTGGCACTCCACTAGCGACAGCTTGACAACCTGAAAATGTCCCATTTATCCTTACTCTGTCCTTCCTGTTAGCTAAACAATCCTGTGCTCTTATTTTGTGTCGTAACCTTTGATGTGGCACATTAACGAATACCTTTTGGAAATCCAAGTACACCACATCTACAGTTCCCCTCTATCCCCCTTGCTTGTTACATCCTCAAAGAACTCTACTAAATTAGTTAAACACGATTTCCCTTTCACAAAACCATGTTGATTTTGCCAGGATGAATTATGATTTCCAGATGTCCTATTACCTCCTAAATAATGAATTCCAGCATTTTCTCTATGACAGATGTTAGGCTAGCTGACCTATAGCTTCCTGCTTTCTGTCTCCCACCTTTTTTGAAAGCAAATGTTACATTTGTGATTTTTTCAATCCACTGGGACCTTTGCAGAATCTAGAGAATTTTGGAAGATCACAACCTACATCTACTACCTTTGCAGCCACTTCTTTTAAGACCCTAGGATGCAGGCTATCAGGTCCAGTGGACTTGCTAGCCTTTAGTCCCATTAGTTTTCCCTAGAGATTGTGATTATTTCAAGTTCCTCCCTCCTTTTTAACTCTTGGGTTTCAAGTATTCTGGGATTTTAGATTTCGGTGGAGATGGATAAAAAAACCTGTTCAGTGCTTTCCCCTATTTTCTTGTTTCCCATTATTAATTCCCCAGACTCACCCTCCAAGGGATCAACTCTCACTTTGGTTACTCTTTTCCTTTTTAAATACTTGTAGAAATGCTTACTATCTGTTTTTTTAATATTTCCAGCTAGCTTTCTCTCATATTTTAATTTCTATCTTATTATTTTAGTCGTTCTTTGCTGATTTCTGAAATTTGTCCAATTTTCTGACTAATCACTAACCTTTGCAATATTGTATGCTTTTCTTTAAACTATCCTTAACTTCCATAGCTAGCCACGCATGGTACATCCTTCTCATAGAGTCTTTCTTTCTCAATGCAATATATCTTTGTTGAGTTATGAACTATCTCTCTAAATGTCTGCCACTGCTTCTCTATCATCTTACCTTTTAACCTATTTTCACATTTCACTTTAGCCAACTCTGTCCTCATACCCTTGTAATTGCCTTTATTTAAGTTTAAGACTTAGACCCACATTTCTCACCCTCAAACTGAATGTGAAATTCTATCATGTTATGATCACTGTTGCCTAGATGCTCCTTTACTATGAGGCCATTAATTAATCCTGTCTCATTGCACATTACCAGGTCTAAAATAACCCGCTCCCTGGTTGGCACTAGAAAGTAATGTTCTATGAAATTGTCCTGAATACCACTCTATCAACTCATCTTCCGGGTACCTTTGCCAATCTGATTCGTCCAGTTTATATGAAGATGAAAATCAGCCATGCTTATTGTAGTACCTTTCTTACAAGCTCCCATTATTCCTTCTTGCATACTCTGTCCTACAGTGTAGCTACTGTTACGGAGCCTATAAACTACTCCCAAAAGTGACTTCTTAAGTTTGTTATTTCTTGTCTCTACCCAAACTGATTCACATATTGATCTTCTGAACTAAGGTCAGCTCTCACTACTGTGCTAATGACATCCTTAATTAACAGAGCTACCACAACACCTTTTTTTCAAATTTAGCTCCTAGCAGCTCATATTCCCTAAGCAAAAGATCTTTCCTAGTCCTGTGTATGTCAGTGATACCCACCTCCAAGGAACCAAAGTTTTCTTTAGCTACTCTCCTCATTTTCATATTCTTATAAAAGCACTTAAAATCTATTTTTATTTTCATGGCTAGTTTACTCTCATATTCTACTCTTTCCCTTTTAATCAACATTTTGCTCTCCCTTTGCTGGTTTCTAAAACTCTCCCAATCCTCAGGCTTACAACTTCACAACTTTTAATCTAATGCTATCCCTAACTTCCCTCGTGAGCCACGGATGCAACTTTCTCCTTGAGTTTCTTTTTTTTTTGTTATTTTTATTGGAACAATTTTTTTTCGACATTTCAAAATATTTCTTTAAATGTTTTCTACTGTTTGCTGACTACTGTAGTCCACAAACCCGTTCAACCTTAGCCAACTCTCTTCTCATACCTATGGAATTGTTTTTGTTTAAGCATACATATATTGTTTTGGACTCGAGTATGTCACTATTGAATTTAATATGTAATTCAGTTGTATTATGATCACTGTTTCCCAGAGGATCATTTACTATGAGATTACTAATTGATCCTGCCTTACTACACAATACTGGATCCAATATAGCTTGATCCTTAAGTAGTTCCACAATGTATTGTTCCATGAAACTGTCGCAAAAGCATTCTACAAATCTACTTTCCAGAATACCTTTGCCCATTTGATTTGAAATTGCATACAATGCTCCAAGTCTGGCATCACCAATGCCCGTATAACTGTTGGAAGATTTATTTACTCTTAAACTACATTAAACCTTTGTCAAAAAAAAAGCTTTCACCATTCGCTTTCTTCATTGCTTGCTGTACCTGCATGTTAACCTTTTCTTATTCATGTACAATGAAACCCATGTCCTTCTAAATGCAAGCATTTCCCCGTCTCTCCCATTCAAAAAAAATACTATTTTTATTTTTCCCTCCCAAAGTGGATTACTTCACAATTCGTCACATTGTATTCCAGCTGGAATATTCTTGCCCACTCACCCAACCCATGTATATCCCTTTACAACCTCTTTGCTTCCTCCTTGACAGCTTACAGTCCCAGTAACTTTGTATCATCAGTAAAGCTGGACAGGTTGCATGCAGTTGCCATCATCTAAGTCATTAATATAGATTGTAAAGAGCTGAAACCCAAGTATAAATGTTTTTGGGACGTCATTAGTTACAGCGAGCCAACCCGAAACTGCCAGTTATTCCTACTCTTTTTCTTCTGTCCATTACCCAATACACAATTCAATAAGTCCAGTTTTGTCAACTAACCCTCTCATGTGGCACCTTATCAAATGTTTTTTTGTTTCAAAATCTAAATACCATACATCCATACTGATTTCCCCCCTCCCCATCCATGCCAATAGTTACATCCTCAAAAAGCTCTAATAGATTTTTCAAACACATTTTCCCTTGCATAAATTCGTGCTGAATGTGCTTTATCATATCATCATTTTCTAAGTGCCCTGTTACCACATCCCTAGGAATAGATTTTAACATTTTCCCAGAAACTGATGTTGGGCTAACTCGGCTACAGGTCCACATTTTCTCATTTCCTCTTTTCTTAAATATCAGGGCCGATTTGTTGCCACATAGTCCCATTAATTTCTCCATGACTATATCAATCCTTACACTCATTCCTTTAAGTTCTCTATTCTCGCTAGATTCTTTGTTCCCCGTTATTTGCAGAAAACATTTTGTGTCTTCCGCCACAAAGACAGTGATGAAGTAGTTGTTTAATGTCTCTGCCAATTCCTCACTTCCCATTATAGCTTCAACTTAGGGGAGGGTAACATACCGGCAATCTTAGGTGTTGAGTAATCCAGAGACCTGCACTGACGCACCGGAAACCTGAGAAATTGCTTTCAACTAATTAATGTGAAATAAAAAGCTGGTCTCAGTCATGACAAACATGAAACTGCCAGATTGTCGTAAAAACCCAACTTCTTCACGAATGTCCTTTCGGGAAGGAAATCAGCTGTCCTCGCTGGTTTGGCCTTCATGTGACTCCAGACCTTTAAGAATCTAGTCGACTCATACCTGTCCTCTGAAGTGCCCTAGCAAGCCACTCAGCTGTATCAAACAACTACAAACATCGATCTAGGCACCCAAAATCTTTGCTAACATCTGTGGAATTGTGCCAAAATTTACAGAGCTTGATATACCCACTGAATACTTCACAGCCAAATCCCAGACTGCTGCATCGCAATCTCTGGGTATGCACTGAGGGTATCAAAGGCACAAAATGTACTCTGGGTGTGAGACTCCAATGTCCATCATCAAGAGTGGCTAGCGAGTTCAATTTCTGACAGAGTTGGCCTGCGGCAGAATGGGCCTGCGGCAGGTATTGAGAGAACCAATAAGAGAAAACCTTCCTGACCTGGTTGTCACCCATTTGTGCATGACAGTATTGGTCGGGGTCACCACTGCAGAATCCTTGTGGAGACGAATTCCAGTCTCCACACCAAGGGCGCCCTTCATCGTGTTGCATGGTATTCCTACTATATGAAATGGAATAGATTCAGAACAGATCTAGCAGTTCAATACTGGGCAGCCACGAGGCACTGTAGGCCATCAGCAACAACAGAATTGTATTCAACAACAATCTGTAACCCTATTGCCTGGCATATCCCTCACTCTACAGTTACCATCAAGCTACGGAACGAACCCTGACTCAATGAGGAGTATGGGAGAGCAGGCCAGGGGCAGCAGCAGTCATAACTAAAAATCAGACATTTGACAGCATTACCATCCTTGAATCCCCCACCAGCAACATCCTGGGGGATGGGAGGGGTGGGGTACCATGACCAGAAACTTAACCAGATCTGCCATAGAAATACTAAAGCTGCAGTAGTCAATGATCAGAGGCTGGGAATGCTCCGGCGAGTTAACTCACCTCTTGGGCTGAATTAAGTCGAGCCAGCGGGGGTCCCAATGACGGGTCAAAAAGGTGAGGGGATCACAGCCTCAGCCCTTTGAACATACATATATACAAATTAAGAACAGGAGTAGGCCAATTGGTCCCTTGAGGCTGCTCCACCATTCAACAAGATCATGGCGAGTCTGATTGTGGCCTTAACTCCATTTTCCAGTCTGCCCCCATAACATTTGACTTCCTTGTCGATCAAGAATCAATCTAATTCAGCCTTGAATATATTCAATAACTACTGTTCTCTGAGGAAGCAATTCCACAAACTAATGACTCTCTGAGAGATAAAAAAGCTCCTCATCTCCATCTTACATGGGAGACCCCTTACTTTTAAACTGTGTCACTTAGTTCTCGTCCAACCCATAAGTGGAAACGTCCTTTCAACATCCTCCCTGTCAAGTCCCCTCAGGATCTTAGATGTTTGAATAAGACCACCTCTCATTCTTCGAAACTGCAATGAGTATCGGCCCAACCTTTTAAACCTTTCTTCATAAGATAACCCCTTCATCCCAGGAATCAGTCAAGTGAACCTTGTCTGAACTACTTCTAATGCAATTATATCTTTCTTAAGTAAGGAGACCAAAAGTGTACGCAGTACTCCAGATGTGGTCTCACCAAGGCCCTGTACCAAGCTGCAGCAATAGTTACTCCGTCTCAATTTAACAGCACCCGGGCAATTAACTGCCCCATGCCACGGTCCCTGTCCTATTCAGGGTGGGGACCCTGCTTCCCAGAGCTGCCAGCCAATCAGAGGGCTGGCAGCTCAGTAGTATCGGCAGCAACAATGGGAGTGAAGGCCACTGCTGGTACTACAGGAGGCCTGGGACCAGACCCATTGCTGGAGCCCCAGACCTCAGGTATGTGAGGCGGGGTTGATGGGCCCTGCCCAGCAGGCCCAAGCGAGTAGGTTGTCTTTATGAGCAGGGGTAGTTAGTGGAGGGGCATTAGCGATAGCTCCCGTAAGCCACAAAATACTGCCTTGTTTGACCAGTGACCTCCCTCCTTCCCCCAACTTCCCCTACCCCCTGTTCCCCCCTTGCTCCCACTGGTTAAATTCCAATGCCATGGGAAGAAGACCTTAAGTGGTTATTAATTGGTCCCTTAAGGGCCTCAATTAGCCTCAGGGTGGGAAGGCCATCCTCGGCCTTTCCCATCCCCGGCTTAATTGTGGGGCGAGGGGAAGGTGATGGGTACTCTGCCCCCATCCTCTGTTACTGTGTTGTGGGTCTCCCCACCTCCCCTCCGGTCTCCCAGGGGCCCATAAAATTCTGCCCCTTATCTCCTTAAGGCCTGTCCACCTTCTACAAGGCAAATGTCAGGACTGTACTGGAATAGGTGCAACTTTCCCAGATGAGTATTGCTCCATCACCACTCAATACGTTTGATACCATCCAGGTCAAAGCAATCTGCATGATCAGCATTCACTTCCTTCACCACCGACACACAGTGGCTGCACTGTGTACCATATACCAAGATGCACCGCAGCAACTCACCAAGGCTCTTTAACAGTGTGTTCTAAATCTGTGACCTCTACCATGCAATAGAATGAGAGCAACAAACACAGGGCAACATCACCACCTGCAAGTTCCCCTCCAAGCCACACACCATCCTGACTTGGAACGATATCGCTGTTCCTTCACTGTCACTCGGTCAAAATCCTGGAAATCCCTCCAAAACTGCACTGTGGGTGTACCTACCCCACATGGACTGCATTGGGTAAAGAATGGCTATGAGGGATGGGCAATAAATGCTGGCCTTGCCAATGATGCTCACATCCCATGAAAAAAAACTGTCTCTGCTTCTACTGACCCCACATTACTTTCACTAACATCTTCCCTTTTACCTACAGGTAGAAATGTTTATAATATGTTTTCTATCTCTTGCTAATCGACTCTCAAATTCCCACCTCACCTCCCATATCAATTTTTTTGGTCTTCCTTTGGTGAATTGTAAAATCCTTCAAAGTTTTAGGCTAACTACTTATTTCGTCAGAAGTGTCAACGTTGTCATTTAATCTACTCGTAACCTTTACTCCTCTTGTTAGCTACCATTGGGCCACTTTCCAGTGGTGTTTTGTGCTTCAATGGAATGTACAATTTTTGTAACTTATATATGAATTCTTTAGATGCTAGCCATTGTTTGTCTAATGTGATATCTTTTAATGTCGTTTCCCAATCTACCGGAGCCAACTCGCCCAACATTCCTACTTACTTTGGTTAGATTTAAGACCCCAGTTTCAGACTTAACTAAACAGTTTGTGAACTCATTATAAAATTCTGAGCCATGGCTGACCATTGGAGTGAATATAGAGAAACTTTTGTAACCGAAAGTGACAGATTTAAGGTAATTGGTAAAAGACCCAGAGGGGGAGGTGAGGAGGTGGGTGGGGGGGGTGTTGTTTTTACACGGTGAGTTGTTACCTCCGAGAATGCACTACCTGAAAGGATGGTGGGAATATACTTAAGAGTAACTTTCGGAAGGGGATTGGATAAATACTTCAAAATGAAAAAAGCAGTAAGTGCTGGTCCCGCATGGCAGACTGGTACAAAAGGTGAAGTCACATGGGATCAGAGGTGAGCTGGCAAGATGGATACACAACTGGCTCGGTCATAGAAGACAGAGGGTAACAGTGGATGGGTGTTTTTCTGAATGGAGGGATGTGACTAGTGGTGTTCCGCAGGGATCAGTGCTGGGACCTTTGCTGTTTGTAGTATATATAAATGATTTGGAGGAAAATGTAGCTGGTCTGATTAGTAAGTTTGCGGACGACACAAAGGTTGGTGGAGTTGCGGATAGTGATGAGGATTGTCAGAGGATACAGCAGGATTTAGATCGGTTGGAGACTTGGGCAGAAAAATGGCAGATGGAGTTTAATCCGGACAAATGTGAGGTAATGCATTTTGGAAGGTCTAATACAGGTGGGAGGTATATCGGGAAAGAGGCAGGGGAATAGGTCTAATTGGACAGCTCTTTCAAATGGCCTCCTTATGTCCTGTATTCTATGATGACCCTCGATGTTCTGATTTGTCAATTGAGAATATTGTTTTGCTGTAATAAATTTCTAACAGTTTTTTTAAAACATCAATGAAATGTGATTTAAATTATCCTGATTCTAGTCCAGGATACGGCCCTGTCATTCCTTCAGTCTTACAAATCGGGATAAGTGAAAACAATGGGATAGGTTGTAGTTTTGGTGCTGGGAATTGGCCATCACTGAGCTGAAAAGGTTGATGCTGCAAAGAACAAGCTCACTGGGACACACCGCATGCAGGGAATAGGCTGGTTGCAGTTTCGCCCTTGCTTAACCCTTGCAGGTTGACTTCCCATTGCACAGAATGAGTCCACAACTCAGCAGAGAGCAGCAGGTCCGGGAGTTAGGATAGTGCAAGCAATGAGGTCAGTACATGGGTTTTGGTCCAGTTTACTGTGTGCATTGACAAGGGAGGTTAGTTAATCGGGTCTGTTCGCTACTTAGCTGGACCTCTGAAACAAACAGTGCTGAATGTGTAAATTCCTGGCAAAATAGACTTCTCAGCATGGTAGGTATTTTCAATTGCGACATCCTCCCAAGTGCTTGGTGGCGGGGATGGATTTTACTGTGAGCAACGATGTAAAATGGGTGATATCGTATTAACGATCTTCCTATGGAAAGGAAAATCCAGCGAGGCCATAACTTGTGGCCAATCGTACATCACCCACTTTGTACAATCCGCCTAAAGTCAGAATGAGCCTGTTTTGTTCATGAGAAGGTGTGGAGGGTGAATGGGCCTCCTTTGCTTTGCCTCAGTCTTGGGGCTCTGCTTACACTAATCTTATTTAGCATTGGGCAGAGAATGATTATCGTGGGGTGCTGACTGATTCACTGCTCTGTTTGTTTAGCTATCTCCAGTGCTCCTTCAAGCAGTCTCCAATAGTGTGTTTTATTATTTGCAATCATTTGATATTCTAGTGCTAAGCGCACAACCCAGAGGTTATATATGCTGAACACAAGCAAAATGCTTGTGGTGCTGCAAATCAGAAATAAAAACAGAAAATAGTGGAAGTGCTCAGTCAGTCAAGCAGTGTTTGTGGGGAGGGAAACAGAGTTCAATTTTTTCAGGTCAATAATGATCGCCAGAACGAGAAGTTGTTATATATTTAACAACCTTTAACCAAGTACAGCGGCAGCTAAGAGGAGACAAGAGCACAAGAATTAGGAGAAAGAGTGGGCCATTCGGCTCCTCACGCCTGCTCTGCCATTCGATAAGATCATGGTTGATCTGATTGTGGCCTCAACTCCACTTTCCTGTCTGACTCCACCCCCCCATCCCCAACCCTTGACCATCAAAAATCTATCAAACTCATCCTTGAATATATTCAATGACCCAGATTCCACTAATCTCTGTGGAAGAGAGTTCCACAGACTAACAACCCTCTGAGAGAAAAAAAATTCTCCTCATCTCAGTCTTAAACAGGAGACCCCTTTATAAATGGCTGTGTTTGCGCATGTGCTATTACTGCACCACCTAGTGCTTGCATTGTCAGCAAACACAGCCTCTTCCACTGAAATCTCATTGTCTGCCTCATTTCAGTCAGTTGCCAGGATTAAAGATGGCGCTGCTCAATTTATCACAAAAAACAAATTCATCCCAAACTCCCCTCAACGGCTACCATCTCCGCCTCCATCCCACCCCCTGGAGTCCCCCACTCCCTCCTGCTATTGCACTTCTCTTTGCTGTTCCCTCCTGAGCCTGTCTTCTCGTCGCTGGCTACTCGCTACCTTCCCTTAGCCACTCGCTCCAGGCCTCCCAGCTTCCTCCGTCTCAGCCATTTACTCCCGCCCGTGACGCTTTCTCCCTTCCCCCCCTCCTCCCCACCGGTCGTTCACCCCCCCACACCAGCCGCTCACTCCAGACCTCGCCACTGCCCCCCCCACCGTCAGCCGATCATAGCCTGCTCCCCGTTTCCACTCCCCCCATCCAGCCATTGGCTCCGATCGATCTTTCTCTGCTGCACTGCCTGAAGAAGTAAGGTGGGCCGCAAGGGGTGATGGGGCAACATAGGAGCAAGAGGCCCAAAGAAGGGAAGCAATGCGACCTGGAGCTAGCGGCTGGAGGGGGGAAGTAGGGAGCGAGCGACCGGAGAGGGGAGTTGTGGTGGTGGGGGGGGGGGGGGGTGAAAAGCAAGGAGCGGGGAAGCAATGAGTGGGGAACCATCGGCCCAGGGGAGAGGGGAGCAGTGACGAGGTCTGGAGTGAACGGCTGAGGGGGGGAATGGCCAGTGGGGAGGAGCGGGGTGGAGAAAGTATCAAGGACGGGAGTGAATGGCTGAGAGGGGGGAAGCTGGGAGGCCTGGAGCAAGTGGCCGAGGGTAGAGTGGCCAGTGGGGAGGGAGCAAGTAGCTGAGGGGGTGAAGCGGGAGGGAGGAGCGAGTGGCTGAAGGAAGGCAGCAGCATGGCAGGTGGAGCAGGGTACTGTTCGGATGAATGGAGATAGGTGAATATTGACGGGTGAATGACATCATTGCGTGATGATGTCATTGCATGGTGACGTCATGCGTGCGCCTGCGCACATTCATACTGACAAGTTGGCAAATGTTCACACGCATTGATGACATCCGTGATCGCTCTGTTCATGTTCTGCGTTGTCAGGAGTCACTTTGTTTATAAACTGTATCGCCTCGTTCTAGACTCTCCCACAAGGGGAAATATTCTTTCAGTATCCACCCTGTCAAGCCCCCTCAGGATCTTCTATGTTTCAATAAGATCACCTCTCATTCTTCGAAACTCCAGTGGATACACGCCCAACCTGCTCAACCTTTTCTCGTAAGATAACCCCTGCATCCCAGGAATCAGTCAAGTTAACCTTATCTGAACTGCTTCTAATGCAATGATATCCTTTCTTAAGAAAGGAGATCAAAACAGTACACAGTGTATTCCAGATGTAGTCTCACCAAGGCCCTGTACAGCTGTAGCAAAACTTCCCTACTTTTATACTCGATTCCCCTGACAATAAACAACAACATTCCATTTTCCTTCCTAATCACTTGCTGTATCTGCATCCTAAAATTTTTGTGATTCATGTCCCAGGAAACCGGCTGTACCATAGAGTTCTGCAGTCGCTCTCCTTCCAAATAAAATGCTGCTTTTCTACTCTTTCGGCCAAAGTGGACAAGTACACAAATTCTCACACTTTCATCTGCCAAATTTTAATCACTCATTTAACCTATCTAAATCCCTTTGTAGACTCTTTATGTCCTCTTGACAACTTACTTCCCGACTGATCTTTGTGTCATCAGCAAATTTAGCAACCACACATATTTCCCTTCATCCAAATCATTGATATTGATTGAAATTAGTTCATGTCCCAGCACTGATCCCTGTGACACTCCACTTGTAACAGCTTGCCAATGCAAAAATGACCCATTTATCCTACTCCCTGCTCCTGTTTGCGAACCAATCCTCTAGCCATGCTCATCACCTTGCTTGTTAATTCCTCTTAATTGTTTAAGTTCCCCGCCCCCCTCCCCTTCCTTTAACATCTTTATTTCAAGTATTCTTGGGATGCTTTTTGTGTATTCTACAGTGAAGGATCGTTGCTCTTTGAAAGTTCTATGTCTGAGTCTGACTCTTAATCTAAATTTAAATTGGGAAGAACTTACCACGTGAACCAAATTCCTGACTTCGCACTCAATCTATGTCAATCAGGCTTTGTAATCTCTCCTTGCGTCCCCTCACAATGAATAGAATGAAGTATGAACAATGCTGATCTGACATCTACCAGTGCTGACGAAAGGCCATCGACTTGAACCATTGACACTGTGTCTCTCTCCACAGAGGCTGCTTCACCTGCTGAGTATCTCCAGCAATTTCTCTTTTTATGCCATGAGTTCGGTAACCCACCACGAAAAGTTGTGATAAGAATAAGAAAAATCAGCAAAAACACTATTTCAAAGCAAAGTAACTGACAATCTCACCTGTATTGACCCTTCCAGTGTCTTCTGCACAACATCTGGGATGTGTAAACTTATAATCAGTTCAAACTCTCCGTTCCTTCAAATCTGACCTCTTGTGCACCCCCACTACCTTTTCCCTATAATTGGCAGCTAGGCCTTCTACTGCCTTGGTCCCAGGCTCTGAAATTCCCTCAGTTATCCTCTCCACATATCTCTTACTTCCTCCTCCTTTAACACACTCCTTTTCTCCTTCTGAGATCAGTGTTCTTGATGGACGCTTCTTTGGCTATGAGCCATTTTTGGTTCGGTCCACTTCTGTGAAGCCTGTTGGGCTCTTTATAGGAGGTTGAAGGTGCAATACAAATGAAAGTTGTTGCTACTCCAAGTTGGAAGAGTTGATGCTCAGATGTGTCAAGGAAGCGCCTGAGATAATGGTACTCAGCGAGCCAACATCATAGATTCTATCCCCGCGACGGGATAGAATAACTACAGGTGGAGGAAAAATGGATTACAGTCTGGGAATCTCAGCATTGGTTCAGAAACTTACACTGTGCAGATGTCACAATCCCCGAGGCACTTTGCAGAGCTTTACCATTAGCGTTATCTTTGCAGGTTCATGATGTGCCTGATGGAAATGAAATCCGAATTGCAGGCTTCAGGGCCGAAGCAGACCCAGCATTGATACAGCCAACGGTGGTGGAAAATTCAACAGAGAATTACCCTCGTTCAGGTGAGTACTCCAAGATTATGTTGAATCCTCCTCTACTAGAACTTTCACGCACTCAGAACTCAGTCATTACCTAGTACACATTAAAGCCAAGTGGAGGCAGAGATAGAGCGAGAGGATGTTCACCGTGGTGGCTGGGCTGCTGATCAAGTGGATTGCTGTGTCTGAGACCGTGCTGAGTTGCAGCAGCACCAATCCAGGCAAGTGGAAATGTTTCCATCAAACTCCTGATTTGTTTCCTGGAGTTGGTGGTGAGGCATCTGGTGATTCAGGGATAAGCTACTCACTGCATAATAACCAGCATCTGACCTACTCTCATAACCACAGCATGTATGTGGCTGGTGCAGCTTAGTTTCTGGTAAATGGGAATCTCTTCCAAAGTGATGACGAGGGATTCAGTGATTGTAATGCCGTTATTTTTCGCGAGCTGGTGGTTATGGTCTCTTATGTTGGTAAAAGGCCAGCATTACACCCTTAAAGCCCTTGTGGCATCAAGGGGGAGGCAATAAATACTGCCCTTCCAATATTGTCACACACAAAGAGCAAATAAAAATAAGGATCATGAGTTGCATTCCTTCTCATGGATAGATAGATAGCTGGACATACAGACAGATAGACAGATAGATGATGGATGGATGGACAGCGAGACAGATAGATAGATAGTTGGTTAGACTAACAGACAGGTGGACCGATAGATAGATAGATAGATAGATAGATAGATAGATAGATAGATAGATAGATAGATAGGCAGATGGACGGACAGAAAGACACAGAGGAATGGATGGATGGATGGCTATATGGATGGGGGGGTTTGATAAATCTGTGATATAAATAAAAGCTAAACACTGCGGATACTGGAAATCTGAAATAAAAGCAGAAAGTGCGGGAAACACTCAGCAGGTCTGGCAGCATCTGTGAAGAGAGAAGCAGAGTTAACGTTTCAGGTCAGTGACCCTTCATCAGATCTGTTCTGATGAGATGTCACCAACCTGAAACATTAACTCTGCTTTTCTCTCCACACATGCTGCCTGACCTGCTGATAAATCGGTGGTTTGACGGTTTATGGATTAATGGATATGTGGATGGATAGATCAGATAAATAGATCACTAGATAATAATTCAGATATATTATGTTAATATTCTAGTTCTTCACACACTGGAAAGGTTTTGAATAAAACCACATGCATCATTGCTGATAGAAATATTACTGCCCTAATCAACCTTTTTGTGGTGAAATGCGGAATTATTTTCAATTCTTTGAAAATTTGTTTAGGTAAAAGAAAATCCAAAGACTATGGTCTTGATGGAAAGCTACGGTATTCCTCTGTGAGTATTCCAAAAAATCATGTTCTGTTGTGGCTCAGTGAGTATTTAGAGACATTGTGTTTCGATGTTCCATTTGTTTACATTATTTCACAAGGAATTGAGACAACAGTACAAAATCAACACATCAGGAGCTTAATTGGTGTCATAAACATCTGACATGTCATAAATTTTAATATTTTCTGGAAAGCAAGCAGGTTTATGTGAAGATATGAGAGAGGACACAATCTCTGGAATTCCCTCTATAAGCTATTCTGCCACTCTACCCATTACACAGTTCATTATAATCCATCTCTTTGACCAAGCTCGTGCTGACAGACTGCGAAAATCACTTTCTTTAGCTTGTGTCTATTTCTTTTCACTGTGCCTGGTGAAATATTTTGGAACAAATATTTTATACTAAAGACATTTTATCATCACAAGTTGCTGTTCTTCCTTACTCTGAATATTTAATATTACACAATGTACTGCATATTTCAGTATCCATTCATATATCAGCACTATAAATTAATGGTATGTTGCTGTGTCCATTCTTAGTAATAAAGCACTGAAACAGGCCCTTCAACCCACTGAGTCTGTGCTGACGAACAACTACCCATTTATACTAATCCTACAGTAATCCCATATTCCCTACCACCTCCCTACGCTAGGGGGAATTTACCTATCAACCTGCAAGTATTTGGCTGGGAGAGGAAACCAGAGCACCTGGTGGAAACTCACATGGTCACAGGGAGAACTTGCAAACTCCACACAGGCAGTACCCAGAATCGAACCTGGGTCACTGGAGCTGTGAGGCTGTGGTGCTAACCACTGTGCCACTGTGCTGTCTGTTAGTGTTATTTTGGTTCATACTAATACTTTGTGTCTGTTTTCACAAAAGCGAGGGATGTTACAGACATTGCAGTTAGGGAGGAGGCGTGTGAAATATTAGATGAAAAGGAAGGATTAAGCGGTTTAACATCTTTGAAAGGGCACCTTGCAAACCCGAACCACTAGCACCTAGAAGGACAAGGGCAGCAGATGCATGGGACCACCACCACCTGCACGTTCCCCTTTAAGCCACACACCAGCCTGACTTGGAACTATATCTCCGTTCCTTCACCGTTGCTGGGTCAAATTCCTGGAACTCCCTCATAACAGCATTGTTGGTGCACCTACACCCCAAGGACTGTAGTGGTTCAAGAAGGCAACTGACTACCACTGTCTCAAGGGCAATTAGGGATTGGCGATAAATGTCGGTCTAGCCAGTGACACCAACATCCCATGAATGAATAAAAAGAAATTCGTCTTGAATGTACACAGTCTGGATAAGAAATTTGCAGACAATACAAACATTGGCCATGGAGTTGAGAATGTAGAAGGAAGCTGTAGATTGCAGGAAGATATCAATGGACTGGTCAGGTGGGCTAAATAGTTGTAAATGGAGTTCAGTCTGGAGAAGTGGGAGGTAAAGGATTTGGGGAAGGTCAACAGGCAAGGAATACCCAATAAATGGTAGGATACTGAGAGGTTTGGAGGAACTGAAGGATCTTGGAGTGCATGTCCACAGACCCCTGAAGGCATTGGACAGGTAGATAAGGCATATGGGATATTTTCCTTATAAGACCAGGCACAGAATATGGGAGCAGGTAGGTTCTGCTGGAACTGTATAAAACACTAATTAGACCACAAATGGTGTACTGAGCGCAGTCCTGGTCACTTCATTATCGAAAAAAATGTGATTGCACTAGAGAGTACAGAGGAGATTTATGAAGATGTTGGCTGAGGAAAGATTGGATAGGTTAGGTTTGTTTTCTGTAGAGTGGAACAGGCTGAAAGGACACAAATTGAGTTGTTGAAATTATTTAGGATCTGAACAGACTGGATATGAAGGCCCAAATCCCCTTGGTTGAGGGGTCCCTAACTAGGGAGCACAGACTTAGGATAAGAGGTATGAAGTTTAGAGGGGGTTAGAGGGGAAATGTTTTGCCTTGAGGGTGTTAGGGATCTGGAACTGACTACTTGAAGGATGGTCGAGGCAGAAACCTTCTTAGCATTTAAAAAAAATTCTTTCGATAAGTACATGAAGTGTCTTAACCTACAAGGATACGGATCAAGAGCTGGAAAGTGAGATTAGACTGAGTGGCAACTTGTTGACTGGGACAGACACAATGGAATGAATGCCATTCTTCAATGCTGTAAATTTCTATGATTCTATGATTACCATGCAAACATTATCAATCCATTTTATCAGTAAATGTTCATTCCGATATAAACATTATCAATGCATTCTACATTTTGGTTTCTACACCTACACAAATGCTGTCAATATATCGTAGATTTCAGTGCCCATTCATACATACCAGTTATCAATTTAATTGTATATTTCAGTGCCATTCCTTAACAAATGCTAGCAGGCCATTGTATATTTCGTTGTCCACTCTTACATGAACGTTATCAATCATTTGTGAATTAAATCTCCATTCCTATTTAAGTTAACTCATTACAAAATAAAGAGACTTCAGCACAGGAGAAGCATCTGATTGATGAGTAGCTGGTGAGTCTTCATTTATTTAAGTAGTAAGTTTAATCATTTAATAAATAGAGGCATGGCAGGGCATCTCAGACCCATGGAGTTCACGTCCTCTTCCATGTGGGAACTCCAGATCGCTTCTCGTGTCCTGGACAACCACGTGCGCAGGAAGCGGCATCAGTTTTGGAGCTTTAGCAGCTTTTGGAGTCATTACAGTGTATCCACGAGGCTCAGAGCTACGTTGATAGCATATTTTTCGAAGGAAGGTAGTGAAAGAGTCGCTGGAGGGTATCTCACTTAACAATCAATATTCAATTCTGAATATTTGTGAGAGTGATGGTTCTCTGGGCAATTCAGCCAGGCATCATGGCTGGTTCAGCTATACAGGAGGATAAGATGATAATTAGAAAAACAATATTGAGAGGGGTTTCGATAGTTCGGCGAATGGACATGTGTTTCTTCAGCCACAAACGTGAATTCAGGCTGGTATGTTTCCTCCCCAGAGCCAGGATCAAGGATGCCATTGAGCAGCTGCAGAGAGCAATGTCCAGCTTTCTTTCAGCCATTTCATCTGTTTAGCTATTTTTTCAAAAGATATGAAAAATGCCTCTACATACCTTTCCTCGAACTTAGGAAGAGCCTGTATAAATTTAAACAACTTCTCATTGGGTCCTGATCTAAATTCAGATTCATCCTGACCCTTTTGTCTTAGTTCTATCTCTTTTAGCCTAAATTCCCTCTCTTTCTCCCTGTCTTCCAATTCAAGTATTTAAAATTCTTTTTCTGCCTCACGTTTTTTGATTTCTAACTGAATCCTAGCCAATTCCACTGCATAACTCTGGGACCTACTACCTTCATGTCTCTCATATTCCCTTTCTTGTTCCTCATGTTGCCCTTCATCTGTATCATCATCATCATCTTCTTCTAATTCCAGATGTTCGGCTATTATGTCAATTATCTCTGCTTTTTTGTCTCCTGATTTCAATTCCAACCCCAAATTTGCTGCCAATTCTTTTAATTTGTCCTTAGTTAAAGTTATCAAGTCACTCAGGGAAACATTCTGCTTTCCCAAAAACGCTGCCGCCATAACACTTATGCCATAACAATGGTATCGACTGTACCTTATTATACAAGAATCCTGGTTCTTTTAATTTCTTTGTAATTGGCTTTAGATTTAGATCCCAACAATCAAGTTTCCAATGGATATGATTCCAGACTTGAGAGCAATTAATATGATGCCAAACACAGGAGCCCAATTTAAATATGTTACCCCAGATAGAGGTAATTACTATGATTCCAACTGCGAGCCCTCCAAATTAGTCTGATTCTGATCCCATATGTGAGCCACTGAATTAAATATCATCCAACTGCGAGCGAGCCCCCAATTAAGATATGATTCAAAACCATGAAAACCAATTAATATATGATTCAAATCCTGGACGAGCCCCCAATTAATATGTTACGACCAACCACTCCAGTCAAAGCCGCCAATCAAAATATACGATTCTGATTGTGGTGGGAGAAATGCACTTTTAATTCAATCCTGTCCCTCCGCAGATTGCCTTACATATCATTTTAAACTTTCCAAATTTAAGAAAGACCCAGCCGGATTGTACCATCTATTAACCCCTGAATGAGGCTGACCAAACCAGGTGTCTTTAAATCAACAAATTAACTGTTTAATTTGGAAAACTCAACACGACTGAGACATAAACAACATTTAAAATAGAAAAAATAGCGACCTTGCAGGTTTATGCTCCTGCCGGATGTGGAACAGTCCAATGTTGCTTGAAGTCCTCACAGCTGTCCGATGGGGAAAATAGGTTCTTCAACAGTAGAATAGTCTGCAATCTAATTCCGGCTGGAAGTGATGCTTTCCTTCTCCAGTGATGAATCTCAACAATTAACAACTTGCAAACATTTTCTAAATGAATCAATTTGGCTTTAGAGTTTTTGAGGGATAGAAGATTGTCACAGTCTAACTTCCCTTCCTTCGATTTAAATTATCAGAGATCTCTGTTTTGGCTTTATTTTTTTTAGAATTTTGAGAATTAATAATAAATAAAGACTACATTGCCTTCCTTCAGTTGAAATGATCTGAGAGCTCTCCTTTCAGGTGCTAACACACAGCTGCCTGTCTGTGTCCCCTGTTAGAACAGGCTGTTTGCACTATAAGCCAGTTCAAAATTAAATTGTAACAAATGTATCTCTCGATGTTCAGTCTGAGTGGCTGTATCCAAGGTAACGAGAATGCACCTTTTGAATTGCAGTCTCCGAATGGCTGTATCCAAGGCATTTATATATGAATGGAGATTTTATGATTCATTCTTTAGAGCTTGTTGCCTTAAAGCAGTATGGCTCTTTTTCCAGCCTTAAAGGCACACCGCATTCTTCCCGGAAAAAAAAGACAGAATCATAACACTATTTCAATGTCCATTCCTGTATAAATGTCAGCAATCCATTGTATATTTCAGTGTCGACTACTGTATAAATTGTAGTTTTCACTTTCCATTCCATTTAAACGTTATCAATCCATGGCAGATTACAGTGTCCATTCCTATAGAAACACTATCAATCCATTTCATATTTCAGTATACATTCTTATATAAACGTCAGCAATCCGTCGTATATTTCAGTATCAATTCCAATCTAAACATTATCAATCCGTTGCAGTTTGCAGTGTCCATTCCTATATCAACCCTCTCAATGTATTTAGAATTAATGTCCATTCCTATATCAAAGTTACCAATCCATTTTCAAGTGTAGGTTCCATTCTTATCTGAACATTATCAATCCATTATTGTGTTCAGTGTCCATTCTGATATAAACACTATAACTCCATTGTATATTTCAGTGCCCATTCCCAAATAAACACTATCAATACATTACACATTTCACAGTCCATACTTTCATAAACACTCGCAACTAATTGTAGAATTTCATGACCATTCCTGTATAAACTACATGAATCCATTGTAAATTTCAGAATCTATTCCTATATAAATGCTTTCAATCCATTGTAGTTTTCAGTGTCTGTTGCTATATCAAACCTACAAATCCACTGAACAAGTAAATCTCTATTTCTCTCTAAACGCTATCAAGCCATGGTATATTCCAGTGTCCCTTACTATATAAAAGTATTAATACATTCTAGAATTAAATGTCTATTTCTATATGGATGCTATCACTCCATGGTATATTTTAGTTTAAACGCTAGCTATCCATTGTAGATCTCGATGTCCATTTCGATATAACTGCTATAAATCCATTGAAGATTTAAATGTCTATTTCTATAGAAAGACCAGCAATCCATTATAGATTTACATTTTCATTCCTATCGGATATATTTCAATCTTTTGTAGATGTATATATCCATCTCTTTCTGCTTATTGTCAATCCACTGTAAACTAATGTCCATTCCTTTATAATTGTTATTAATTCATTGTTGATTTCAGAGCCCGTTCCTTGTAGACCTTATCAATTCGTTGTAGATTTAGTTGTCCATTCCTATGTCAATATTATCAATGCATTGTAATTTAATGGACTAATTTCTATATGAATTATATGAATTCATGGCCGATTTATGTGTCTTTTCCTGGATAATTGTTATCAATCCATTGTATCTTATGTGTCGCTTCCTAAATAAATTGTGTTAATCCATTGTAGATGTATGTGTTGGTTTCAATATAATTGTTATCAATCCATTGAAGATTTATTTGTGGTTTCCAAGATAAATAGAATTGATCAATGGTAGATTTATATATAGATTGGTCGATAAATGCTGTCAACCCATTGTAGGCTTACCTATAGATTCCAAGATATATGCTATTAATCCATTACTGATTAACATGTAGATTCCTGTATAAATGTCATAAACACATTGTACATTTCTGCATTTATTGCTAGATAAATGTTATCAACCCATTGTACATTGATGTGTCCATCATATATAATTATAATCTAATTTCCCATTCCTGTGTAAATGTTTTCAATCCATTGTAGATTTCAATGCTAATTCCTATATAAACATTTCCAATCCACTGCAGATTTAATTTCCATTCACTAAGGTTTAGAGAGCAAGATTCCTTGCTGCAATCAATTCATCACGTGATTAGTTTTCATCTCCCATTTTTGGAGGGAGTCCGGTTTATGTTAATCCACCGCACATTCACCGTGCACTCAACCACAACAGTTTCTCCCCGCCACTGACTCCCACCCTGCCCTCGATTCCTGCAAGCGGATGCCCACTTCAGCTGCCCAATGCCCTCTTTAACCATTGAGAGTCTGTTATTCAACTCAACTCTTGGCCCGTTCATTATTGATTCTCCTGATTAGTTTTGTTTCTCATCCGCAGATTTTGCAAATTGTTTTAGGTTTGGTGATCATCATCTTGGCCACGACCTCAGCGATCATTGAGCCCCATCAACGGTTCTTACCATTACGCATTCCGTGGTGGTCAGGGCTTCTGGTAAGATTCTTCAATGTGGCTTAGAGTTGCCTTAAACACAAGCAAGAAATGCTGGAAATACTCAGCAGGTCTGGCAGCATCTGTGGAGAGAGAAACAGAGTTAACGTTTCAGTTCAGAACTGTTCTGATGAAGGGTCACTGACCTGAAACATTAACTCTGCTTCTCTCTCCACAGATCCTGCCAGACCTGCTGAGTATTTCCAGCATTTCTTGTTTGTGTTTCAGATTTCCAGCATCTGCAGTATTTTGCTTTTATTCTAGAGTTGCCTTAGTTGTGTTTGCTTACAATGATGATGGATGCTGTTCGTCTTTGCCTTTTAAATCCTATATCAGTAAGATTAGCGGACACCGCAATGAAAAATATTAACAAACATTGCAAGTTCCAAAACAGTTTACTTCATCCTCCGGGGCAGCCCAACATTTCAGAAAACACAAGAGTTTACTAATCCTCGAGATCGACAGCAGGAGAGACAGAGAGAGAGAGAGAGGAAGTGGAATTAATTTGGAATCAATACAGAGTATAGGAAAAACGTGTCATTGGGATTTATTAGCAATTGATACAGGGCTGTGGGGAGAGAGCAGGGATAGTGTTATTAGTTAGGGATTGTTACAGGCCTATGGGAAGTGCAGGGCAGTGGGATTACTTTGAGTTTGATAGAGGGCTATTGGGAGAGCTGAGGCAGTGGCTTTACTTTGGGACTGGTAAAGCGCTGTGAGGACAGAGTGCAGCAGCGGGATTAGTTAATGACTGATACAGGGTGATGGGAGAGAGCGAAGAAATGGGATTCGGTTCACCTTGATACAGGAATAGGGGAGGGAACAGGACAGTGGCTTTAATTTGGGATTGACTCAGAGCTAATGGGAGAGAGTGGGACACTGGGTTCAGTTTGGGATTGACTCGGAGCTCATGGGAGATGGTGGGAGATGGGGTATATTTGAGATGATTCAGAGCTAATGGGAGAAAGCGGGACAGTGTTTCTTGCCTGGGATTGATATAGGGATAATGGGAGGGAGCGGAACAGTTGATTTAGTTAGGGATTGATTCAGAGCTAATGAGAGAGAGTGGGATAGTGGGTTTATTCTGGGATTGATAAAGGGATGTTGGAAAGAGTGGGGCCGAGGGTTTAGTTAGGGATTGATTCAGAGCTAATGAGAGAGAGTGGGATAGTGGGTTTATTCTGGGATTGATAAAGGGATGTTGGAAAGAGTGGGGCCGAGGGTTTAGTTTGGGATTGATTCAAGGCTTATGCGAGAGAGTGGGAGAGTGGACATATTTGAGATGTTTCAGAACTAATGGGAGACAGTGGGACAGTGGGTTTATTTTGGGATTCATTCAGAGATAAAGGGAGAGAGTGGAACGGTGGGTTTACTTTGGGATTGATTCAGGGCTAAAGGGAAAGAGTGGGACAGTAGGTTTAGTTTGGGATTGATTCAGAGCTAATAGGAGAGAGTGGGACAGTAGGTTTAGTTTGGGATTGATTCAGAGCTAATAGGAGAGAGTGGGACAGTAGGTTTAGTTTGGGATTGATTCAGGGCTATGAGTCGAAGAGACTTAGCAGTTGGCAGGATAAAAGACAAAAGCGCAAGGGGAGAGCCAAATGTGTAACAGCCCCGACAAACAAATTTTTCTGCAGCACCTGTGACCACCAGACAGAGTAGTAGGTGCAGGCAGGTAGTGCAGGAGTCCCCTGTGGCCATCCCCCTCTCAAACAGATATACTGCTTTGAATACTGTTGGGGGGGAATGGCCTCCCAGGGGAAAGCAGCAACAGCCAAGCTCGTGGCACCAGCAGGGGGGAAAAGGACTGGAAGAGCCATCGTGATAGGAGATTCAGTTGGAAAGGGAATAGGCAGGAGTTTCTGTGGCCGCAAACGAGATGACAGGATAGTATGTTGCCTCCCTGGTGCTAGGGTCAAGGATGTCTTGGAGCAGTTGCAGGACATTCTGAAGGTAAAGGGAGAACAGCCAGTGATAGTGGTACATGTCGGTACAACGACATAGGTAGAAAAAGGGATGAGGTCCTGCAAGATGAATTTAAGGAGTTAGGAGCTAAATTAAAAAGCAGGACCTCAAAGGTAGTAATCTCAGGATTACTTCCTGTGCCATGTGTTAGTGAGTACTGGAACAGGAGAACAGACCAGATGAATGCGTGGCTGGAGAAATGGTGCAGGAGGGAGGGATTTCGAATCCTGGGACATCGGGACCCGTTCTGGGGAAGGTGGGACCTGTACAAGCGAGATGGGTTACACCCAGACAGGACCAAGGATGGGAACAGAACATCCAAGGATATTCAATATTTAGAAAGGACAGGCAAAAAGGGAAAGGAGGTGGAGTAGCTTTGTTAGTAAAAGACGAAAACAATACAATAGTGAGGAAAGATATTAGCTCAGAGAATCCTGATGCGGAATCTGTATGGGTAGAGCTAAGAAACAACAAGGGGCAGAAAACCTTGGTGGGGGATGTGTATAGACCCCCATACAGCAGTGGTGATGTAAAGGATGGAATTAAACAGGAAATTAGTGATGCATGCAATAAGGGGGCAACTGTAATTATGGGTGACCTTAATCTACACATAGATTGGGCAAACCAAATTAGCAATAATACTGTAGAGGAGGAATTCCTGGAGTGTGTATGTGATGGTTTTTTTGGACCAATACATTGAGGAGCCAACTGGAGAACGGGCCATCCTAGACTGGGTATTGTATAATGAGAAATGATTAGTTAACAATCTTATTGTGCTGGGTTCCTTGGGGAAGAGGGACCATAACGTGATAGAAATCTTCATTAAGATGGAGAGTGAGAGAGTCGATTCTGAGACTAGGGTCCTGAATCTAAATAAAGGAAACTATGAAAGTATGATGCGTGAGTTGGCTATGATAGATTGGGGAACGATACTTAAAGGGTTGGCAATGGATAGGCAATGGCTAGCATTGAAAGAGCACACGGATGAATTACAACAATTGTTCATTCCTATCTGGCACAAAAATAAAACAGGAAGTGTGGCTCAACCTTGGCTTACAAAAGAAACTCGGGATAGTATTAGATCCAAGGAGGAGAAATATAAAATGGCCAGAACAAGCAGCAAACTTGAGGATTGGGAGCAGTTTAGAATTCAGCAAAGGAGGACAAAGGGATTGATTAAGAAGGGGAAATAGAGTATGAGAGTAAGCCTGCAGAGAACATAATAACTGACTGTAAGAGCTTCTATCGATATGTGAAGAGAAAAAGATTAGTGAAGACAAATGTGGGTCCCTTACAATCAGAAGCGGGGGAATTTATAATGGGGAACAAAGAAATGGCAGACCAATTAAATACATACTTTGGTTCTGTCTTCGCAAAGGAGGACACAAATTACCTCCCAGAAATGTTGGGGAACATAGGGTCTTGTGAGAAGGAGGAACTGTATGGAATCAGTATTTGTAGGGAAATGGTGTTAGGGAAATTGATGGGATTGAAGGCCGATAAATCCCCAAGGCCTGATAATCTACATTCCAGAGTACTTAAGAAAGTGGCCCTCGAAATAGTAGATGCATTACTGGTCATTTTGCAAAATTCTATAGACTCTGGAACAGTTCCAACAGATTGGAGGGTAGCTAATGTAACCCCGCTATTTAAAAAACATCCTTCCTGCATCTAGTCTGACCAGTCCTGTTAGAATTTTGTAGGTTTCTCTGAGATCCCCTCTCATTCTTCGAAACTCTCGTGAATACAATCCTAATCCACCCAACCTCTCTTCATACGTCAATCCTGCCATCCCAGGAATCAGTCTGGTGAACCTGTCATAGTAGAGAGAAAACAGGGAATTATAGACCGGTTAGCTTGACATCATTCGAGGCGAATGGAGAGAGTGGGAGAGTGCAAATATTTGAGATGATACAGAGCGAATGGGAGGGAGTGGGACAGTGGATGTTGTCTAGGACTGATATAGGGATAATGGGAGAAAATGGAACTGTGGGCTTTGTTAAGGGTTGATTCGGGGCTATTGGCAGAGTGTGAGACAATGGGCTTCATTTGGGATTGATTCAGAGCTAATGGCAGAGAATTGGGTAATGAGTTTAGTTTGGGATTGATTCAAAGCTAACGGGAGAAAGTGGGACAGTGGGTTTAGTTTGGTATTGATTTAGAGCTAATTGGAGAAAGTGGGATAATGGGTTTAGTTTTTGATTGATTCAGAGGAGTGGGAGTGAGTGGGATCGTGGCTTCATTCTGGGATTGATAAAGGGTATTAGTAAAGAGTGGGTTTCGTTTGGGATTGATTCAGAGCGAATGGGAGATAGTGAGACAGTGACTTTAATCTGGGATTGATAAAGGGTTATTAGAAAAGAATGGGACAGTGGGTTTAGTTTGGGATTGATTCAAGGCGAATGGGAGAGAGTGGGACAATGGGTTTCATTTGGGATTGATTCAGGGATAACAGGAGTGCGGAACAGTGTGTTTACTTTGGGTTTGATTCAGGACTAAAGGGAAAGTGTGGGACAGTATGATTTTTTTGTGATTGATTCAGGACTAATGGGAAAGAGTGAGACAGTGGATTTAGTTTGGTATTGACTCAGGGCTCATGGGAGAGAGTAGGATAATGGATTTAGTTTGGGAATGATTCAGAGCTAATGGGAGAGAGTGGGATGGTGAATTTATTCTGGGATTGATAAAGGGCTGTTCGGAAACAGTAGGACAGTAGGTATAGTTTAGAATTGGTACAAAGGAGAGCAGGAGGGACAGTCTGTTTACTCCGGGATTGCTTCAAGGCTAATGGGAGAAAGTGGGACAGTGGGTTTAGTTTGGGATTGATTCAGGGCTAATGCGAGAGACTGGGACAGTGGTTTTTTTCTGGAATTGATTTTTGGCTCATGGGAGAGTTCAGGACAGTTGGTTTCGTATGGGATTAATTCATAGCTAATGGGGGAGTGCAGGACAGAGGCTTTATTCCCGAATTGATACAGGGCGAATGTTAAAGAGTGCGACATCGGGTTTTGTTTGGAATTGATACAGGATGATGGGAGGCAGCAGGATTGTGGGTTTATTCTGGGATTGATGTATGGATAATGGGAGAGATTGGGACATTGGTTTTAGTTTTGGATTGATAAAGGACAATGGGAGACAGCAGGACTGTTGGTTTATTGTGGGTTGATTCAGGGGCAGAGAGAATGGGCAGTGGGATATGTTTGGTCTTTATACAGGACTATGGGAGTGAGCAGGGCAGTGGGTTTAGTCTGGCTTTGGGTTACGGTGAATGGAAGAAAGCGAGGTGATAGGATTTTTTTGGGTTTGTGCTGGTAAAGAGCTGCCATAAGCAACAGCAGCTGAATGACTTCCATCTGTGCAGTTCTCTTCTATAACTGTGTAATGGACTGGAATATCCTGCGAAACTGGAAACTTCACCTTAGCTCTACATTCAGCTCCTGATGCAGGAGGCTTAATTCGGGAACTCTAAATGGGAAGAGGTTTCTGTTTTCGGAAATGTCATACCTCCATCAGAATAGCGCAAAATAATGGAACAACCTCCATAGCTTTATCAACTGATATTGTTTGAACTGGATCGTGTTTTAATCTGATACACAGGAGATCACGGAATGAATTTATCATTTTCTTTCTGCTTTTTTGCAGTTTTCTGTTGTCGGAATTATTCCCTTATTGCCTCTCAAGAAGTCTGAAAAATGCAAGGTACAGTATCCTTGATGTTGGGCTGGCTACTATTATTTTATACAAATCCCATGCATGAAAATGGAAATTTGTAAAGGTTAAAATCTCCTTTCAACGTATTAGTTGTCATTGTGGATCCATCCCGTCCAGTCCTGGTGGCTGAAAAACATTAATTACCTCTTCATCAATTTTTAGCCTATCCAGTATCTGAACGAGCTCCTCTTTCACTATGACTTTGGAAGCATCTTCTTCCATGGTAAAAGCAGATGTAAAATACTCATTTAGTGCTCAGCCATGCCTTCTGACTCGATGTATTGGTAGGAGTGACCACCGCACAGTCCTTGTGGAGATGAAGTCCCACCTTCACATTGAGGATACCCTCCATTGTGTTGTGGGGCACGACCACCATGCTAAATTGGATAGATTTCGAACAGATCTAGCAATGCAAAACTGGGCATCCATGAGGCGCTGTGGGCCATCAGCAACAGCAGAATTGTACTCAAGCACTGTAACTTCATGGCCCGGCATATCCCCCACTCTACCATTACCATCAAGCCGGGGGACCAACCCTGGTTCAATGAAGAGTGCTGGAGGATATGCCAGGAGCAGCACCAGGCATACCTCAAAATGAGGTGTCAAGCTGGTGAAGCAACAACACAGGACTACTGACCTGCCAAACTGTATAAGCAGCATACGATAGAGCTAAGCGATCCCATAACCAATGGATCAGATCTAAGCTCTGCAGTCCTGCCACATCCAGCTGTGAATGGTGGTGGACAATTACACAACTAACTGGAGGAGGTGGCTCCATAAATATCCCCATCCTCAATGATGGGGGAGCCCAGCACATCAGTGCAAAAGATAAGGCTGAAGCATTTGCAACAATCTTCAGCCAGAAGTGCCGAGTTGATGATCCATCTCGGCCTCCTCCTGAAGTCCCCAGCATTACAGATGCCAGATTTCAGCCAATTCGATTCACTCTGCGTGAAATCAAGAAATGACTGAAGGCACTGGATACTGCAAAGGCTATGGGTCCTGACAATATTCCAGCAATAGTACTGAAGACCTGTGCTCCAGAACTTGCCATGCCCCTAGCCAAGCTGTTCCAGTACAGCTACAACATTGGCATCTACCCTGCAATATGGAAATTTGCCCAGGTATATCCAACCCGGCCAAATACCACTCCATCAATCTATTCTCAATTATCAGTAAAGTGATGGAAGGTGTCATCAACAGTGTCAAGCGGCACTTGCTTAGCAATAACCTGCTCAGTGATGCTCAGTTTGGGTTCCACCAGGGCCACTCAGCTCCTGACCTCATTACAGCCTTGGTTTAAAGATGGACAAAAGAGCTGAACTCAAGAGGTGAGGTGAGAGTGATTGCCCTTGACATCAAGACAGCATTTTACCGAGTATGGCATCAAGGAGCCCTAGCAAAACTGAAGTCAATGGGAATCAAGGGGAAAACTCTTCGCTGGTTGAAGTCATACCGAGGGCAAAGGAAGATGGTTGTGGTTGTTGGAAGCAATCATCTCAGTTCCAGGCCATCACTGCAGGAGTTCCTCAGGGTAGTGTTCTAGGCCCAACCATCTTCAGCTGCTTCATCAATGACCTTCCTTCAGTCATAAGGTCAGAAGTGGGGATGTTCGCTGATGATTGCACAATGTTCAGCACCCATTCACAACTCCTCAGATACTGAAGCAGTCCATGTAGAAATGCAGCAAGACCTGGACAATATCCAGGCTTGGGCTGATAAATGGCAAGTTACATTCGCATCACACAATTGCCGGGCAATGACCATCTCCAACTAGAGAGAATCTAACCATCTCCACTTGACAGTCAATGGCATTACCATCGCTGAATCGCTTACTATCAACATCCAAGGAGTGGCCATTGACCAGAAACTGAACTGGAGGAGCCATATAAATACCGTGGCTAAAAGAGCCAGCCAGAGGTTAGGAATCCTGTGGCAGGTAACTCACCTCCTGACTCCCCAAAGCATGTACACAATCTACAAGGCACAAGTCAGGAGTGTGATGGAATACTCTCCACTTGCCTGGATGGGTGCAGCTCCAACAACACTCAAGAAGCTCAACACCATCCAGGATAAAGCAGCACGCTTGATTGGCACCCCATCCACAACCATTCACTCCCTCCACCACCGATGCACAGTGGCAGGAGTGTGTAACATCGACAAGATGCACTGCAGCAATGCACCAAGGCTCCTTAGACAGCACCTTCCAAACCCATGACCTCTACCAACTGGAAGGACAAGGGCAGCAAATGCATGGGAACACCACCACCTGCAAGTTCCCCTCCAAGTCACACATCATCCTGACTTGGAACTATATCACTGTTCCTTCACTGTCACTGCGTCAAAATCCTGGAACTCCCTTCCTAACAGCACTGTGGGTGTCCCTACCCCACATGTACTGCAGCGGTTCAAGAAGGCAGCTCATCACCACCTTCTCAAGGGCAATTAGGGGTGGGCAATAAATGCTGGCCTGGCCAGCGACGCCCACATCCCGTGAATGAATTTTTAAAAAATGCATTGGTCTGCTTTTTCCTCCCTAATCTACTGCATCCCTCCTCTTAATACCATTATACTATTTATATGCCTTTCGAAGATATTTACATTTCCTTTTATGTTCGCTGCCAGTCTCATCTCATGCTTTCTCCTTTTCTCTCTGATTGCCTTTTTCACTGTCTCTGCAAACTCTCTCTATTCTGCCTGGTTCTCTCTTGCATTATCAACCTGACATCTGTCATAGCACCCCTTTTCTCTGGTTCATCTTACTCTATCTCTTTCTTCATCCAGAAAACTCCTGATTTGGTTGCCCTACTTTTTCCCCTTGTTAAGATTCCTTGATTGTACCCGAACCATCTCCTCTTTAAAGGCAGTTCATTGTTGGATTACAGTTTTGTCAATCTTTAATTCTTATTAACCCGGGACAGATCCATTCTCAACCCACTGAAATTGGTGCTCCACTTTTCCCTAAATGTTCCCCTACTAACACTTGATCCACTTCACCCACTTGACCCACCTTATTCCCAGAACAGGATTCAGCAATGCTTCCAGTCTCATTGGCCGGAAGCAACTGATCAAGAAAATTCTCCTGGGCACACTTCAGAAACTCTTCATCATTTCTTCCCTTTACACTATTACTACCCAATCTATATTAGCATAATTCAAGTCCCCCATTATCATTCCTCTGTAGTTCTTGCATTTCTCTGCAGTTTCCCTGCAGATTTGGTCCTCTGTACCTTTCCCACTCGATGTTGGCCTTTAGAATACAGCCAGTAATGTAATGGTATATCTTGTTGTTTCTTCATTCGAACTAAATATATTCAAACCATGATCCATCCAGGACATCTCTCTTTGGCACTGTAATATTCTCCTTAATCATTACAGCCACCCCTCTTCCTTTCTTTCCTTCCCTATCATTCCTGAATACCTTGTATCCAGGAATATTTAGTACTCAGACTCGCCATTACTTGAGCCATGTTTACATGATCATCGTGACATCATATTCCTATGAGGCTATTTGCACATGCAGCTCACCAATATGAATTGCCAAGGTTCATGTTTACATACATGCTCTGTAAATAAATGCAGACCTTGTTGTATTCCCTCCTAGTTTGTTGCCACCTGACTATTTCTTAGTCTAGTGCTGTCTGCTTCTCTCAGTCCTTTGTGTGCATTGTTTATCCTTCCTTATGCTGTAAACGGGTTCCCTTCTCCCTGCCAGGTTGGTTTCAGTTTTAAATTATTTCAATACTTACTCTCGATCGCAGTCTTATTTCTTTCAGGTTCTGCCACTCCTTCCTGTCTGTCCTGATTTTGACCTCACTCTGACACCCACTCCTTGGTGCCTCTGTGGAGTTGCTGTCACTCAGCTGTGTCTCCTCTGCTCCAGATGAGTTCTCCCCAATGCCCTGTATAACTGAAGCATAACCTCCCTACTTTTGTATTCAATTCCGCTTGCAATAACCACTAACATTCTCGGAGCTTTCCTAATTACTTGCTGTTCCTGCAGACGAATCTTTTGTGATTCATGCACTAGGACACCCAAATCCCTCTGCATCTCAGAGCTCTGCAATCTCTCACCGTTTAGATAATATGCTTCTTTTTTATTCTTCCTGCCAAAATGGACAATTTCACATTTTCCCACATTATATTCCATTTGCTAGATCTTTGCCCATCACTTAACCTATCTATAGCCCTTTGTAGCCACCTTATGTCCTCTTCACAACTTACTTTCCTACCTATCTTTGTGTCATCAGCAAATTTAGCAACCATACCTTCGGTCCCTTCATCCAAGTCATTTATATAAATTGTAAAACGTTGAGGCCCCAGCACTGGTCCCTGTGGCACACCACTTGTTACATCTTGCCAACTAGAAAATTGCCCATTTATGCCTACTCTCTGTTTACTGTTTGCTAACCAATCTTCTATCCATGCCAATATGTTACCCCTGACATCATGAGCTTTTATTTTCCACAATAACCTTTGATGTGGCAACTTATCAAATGCCTTCTGGAAATCTAAGTACAGTAGATCCACTGGTTCCCCTTTATCCACGGCAGATGTCTCTTCTTCAAAGAACGACAATAATTTGGTTAAACATGATTTCCCTTGCACAAAACCATGTTGACTCTGCCTGATTACCTTGAATTTGTCTAAGTGTCCTGCTATGACATCTCTAATAATAGCTGCTCCAGCTCAGACTTCTACTCAGCGAGTGTTTAACAACAAAGACCTCCACAAGTCAACAAATGTCCTCGTGTACAGAGCAGTTGTCACCACACTCCGATACTGCAGTGAGACCTGGACTGTGAATCAGCGATACATAAGAACGCTAGAGAAATTTCATCAGCAATGTCTCCGTCACATCTCCGGATTCAATGGGAGGGATGTCGAAAAACTCTAGTATCCTTCTTGAAGCCATCTCCACAAGCATTCAGGCAAATCTCTAAGCAAAACCAACTTTGATGGACTGGACACAGTATCCAGATGGCCAAGCCTCCCCCGCCAAGTCCTGTTTTCCTGACTCTCAGATGGCTGGCGTTCCAAGGGAGGACAAGGAAAACAGTTCAAAGACACTCTGAAACTCTCTCTGAAGTGCGGCAACATTGAAATTGATGACTAGGAAGAGCTTGTTACCATTCATTCTAATTGGTGACAAGTTGTCCATCAGCTGCATCATGCTTTGAGTCCAAATGCCTTAATGATGAGGCAGAGCGGCAGCAGAGAAGGAAAGAAAAGGAAGAAAATCCTGCACACCGGATCCCACTGCCTCGTGGGACGTCCTGCTCCGTGTGTCCAAAGATCTGCAGGTCGAGAATCAGCCGGTTCACTCACCTGAAGATACACAGCAGAAACATGCGACCTTGAGTAGACGTCATCCTCAAATCGAGGGACAGCCAACAGATGACAATGGCATGACTGCAACAGAGTCATAAAGATACATGAGGCGATTCTACCCATCGAGTCCATACTGGCTCTCTGCAGAGCAATCCAATCAGACCCATTCGCCGGCTCCACCCCCACAGTGGATGTGGTTTATTTGGACTTTCAGAAGGCTTTCGACAAAGTCCCACTTAAGAGATTAGCGTGTAAAATTAAATGCATTGGATTGGGGGTAGTGTATTGTGATGGATAGAAAATTGGTTGGCAGACAGGAAACAAAGAGCAGGGAGAAATGGGTCTTTTTCCGAATGGCAGACAGTGACTAGTGGGGTACCGCAGGGATCGATGCGTGGACCCCAGCCATTCACAATATATATCAATGATATAGATAAGGGAACTAAATGTAATCTCTCCAAATTTGCAGATGACACAAAACTGAGTGGGAGGGTGAGTTGTGAGGAGGATGCAGAGAGGCTTCAGGGTGATTTGGACAAGTTGAGTGAGTGGGCTAATGCATGGCTGATGCAGTATAATGTGGATAAATGTGAGGTTATCCACTTTGGTAGCAAAAGCAGGAAGGCAGATTATTATCTGAATGGCTATAAACTGAGAGAGGGGAATATGCAACGAAACCCAGGTATTCTCGTACACCAGTCGCTGAAGGGAAGCATGCAGGTGCAACAGGCGGTAAAAAAGACAAATGGTATGTTGGCCTTCATAGCGAGAGGATTCGAGTACAGGAGCAGGGATAACTTGCTGCAATTATACAGGGCCTTGGTGAGGCCACACCTGGTATGCAGTTTTGGTCTCCTTATCTGAGGAAGGAGGTTCTTGCTATAGAGGGAGTGCAGCGAAGGTTTACCAGACTGATTCCTGGGATGGCAGGACTGACGGATGAGGAGAAATTGAGTCAATTAGGATTATATTCGCTGGAGTTCAGGAGAGTGAGGGGGGATCTCATAGAAACCTATAAAATTCTAACAGGACTTGATAGGGTAGATGCAGGAAGGATGTTCCCGATGGTGGGGGAGTCCAGAACCAGGGGTCATAGTCTAAGGATATGGGGTAAACCTTTCAGGACTGAGATGAGGAGAAATTTCTTCACCCAGAGAGTGGTGAGCCTGTGGAATTCGCTGCCACAGAAAGCAGTTGACGCCAAAACATTGTATGTTTTCAAGAAGGATATAGCTCTTGGGTCTGAAGGGATCAAAGGGTATGGGGCGAAAGCGGGAACAGGTTACTGAGTTGGATGATCAGCCATGATCATAATGAATGGCGGAGCAGGCTCAAAGGGCCGAATGGCCTACTCCTGCTCCTATTTTCTATGTTGCTATGTTTCTGTGTTCTGTAACTTTATTTCCCGAACACACCCATCTAATTTCCTTTTGAAATCATTCACCATAACAATTTCCGTCATTCTGGTCGGCAGCGAGTTCCAGGTCAATATCATTTACTGTGTAAAAAGTTCTTCACATCGAACAGGTTTGCGAGAGAGAGGACTGCATGGTGGATGAGCAAACTTAGCATAGCACTGTGGGACAGGGAGCAACTCCAGGAGATAGTACAGTCAGGAGGATAGACACCATTCTCTGCAGCCAAGAGCAAGAGTCCAGAGCCTTGTGTTGCCTGCCCGGTGCCAGGATTTGGGTCACATGCTCAGGGCTGGAGAGGAACTTTCAGTGGGAGGGATACCAACGACATAGATAGGACTAGGAAAGTGGTTCTGCATAGAGCATATGAGCAGCTATTGGCTAAATTATAAAAGCAGAACCTCTCTGGATTATTACCTGATCCACGAGCAAATTGGTGTAGGGTAATTAAGATCAGAGAGTTAAATGCATAGCTCAAAGATTAGTGTGGGTGAAGTGGGTTTTGATTCAAAGGGCTCTGGTGCCAGTAATGGAGAAAGTGGGAACTGTACCATTGGGACGCTCTTCACCTGAACTGTGCTGGGCCCAGTATTCTGCCAAGTCGTATAACTAGGACAGTGAGAGGTCTTCAAGCTAAATAGTGGGATGAGTGATCAAGTGAGGGAAGATGTGATAATTTAGAGAGAGAGGAGAAGGCAAGATAGCAATAAGAGAATTAATAATCTGATTGTGGGAGGAAAGGAAGATTGGAGGGAAGCAAAATGGGTAAGATGAAATAGAATAGTAAGTGACATGAGAAGACAGACAAAGAGAAAGCAAGCATCAAATAGGATCAGAATGTGGAATAATGTTAAAAAAGACAAAGTTAAGGGCGCTCTATCTGAATGCATGCAGCATTTGCAACAAGGTAGATTATTTGAAGACACACATAGAGGTCAATGGTTCTGATTTAATTGCCATTACACAGACATGGTTACAGGGTGACCAAGAATGGGAACTGAATATTCAACGATATTCGTCATTCCGGAAGGATAGGCAAGAAGGAAAAGGAGATGAGGTAGCATTCTTAATCAGGGTCGAGATCAGTACATTCATGAGAGAGCATCTTAGACCAAAGGATCAAGACACAGAATCAATTTGGTTGAAGCTAAGAAACATCAAGGGGCAGCAATCATTGGTGGGAATCGGCTTCAGTTGGAGTATTGCATCCAATTCTGGGCACCGCACTTGAGGAAAGATATGCGGGCATTTAAGAGAGTACAAAAAAGATTCACGAGAATGGTTCCAAGGATGAGGAATTTCAGTTATGAAGATAGATTGGAGAAGTTAGGACTGTCTTCCTTGGAGAAGAGAAGGCTGAGAGGTGATTTGATAGAGGTATTCAAAATCATGAGGGGTCTGGACAGAGTACATAAAGAGAAACTATTCCCACTTGTGAAAGGATTGAGAACAAGAGGGTACAGGTTAAAAGTATTTGGTAAGAGAAGCAAAATTGACTTGAGGAAAAACTTTTTTACACAGCGAGTGTTTCAGGTCTGGAATGCGCTGCCTAAGAATGTGGTGGAGGCAGGTTCAACTGAAGCATTCAAAAGGGAATTAGAGAGTTATATGAAAAGGAAGAAGGTGCATGGTTATGGGGAGAAGGCAGGGGAATGGAACTGAGGGAATTGTTCTTTCAGAGAGCCGGTGCGGACGCGATGGTCTGAATGGCCTCCTTCTGCACTGTAATGATTCTGGAATAGTTTATAGGCCACCAAACAGTAGTGGTAATGTTGAGCATGGTACAAATCAGGAAATTAGAGTTGCATGAATAATACAGAATGAATGGGCGGCTTCAATTTACAGATAGGCTGGACAAATGTAATAAGCACCAATGCTGTGGAGGATGAATTCCTGGAGTGTGTATGAGATGGGTTTCTGGAGCAGTACATTGTAGAGTCAACTAGGAATCGCAATATTTTAGATTTCGTATAATATAATGAGAAAGGGCTAATTAATAACCTTGCTGTAAATGAGACTTTGGGAAATAGTGATCATAATATGCAGGAATTTTACATTAAGTTTGAAAGTGATATAGTTCATTCTGAAACTAGGGTATTAAATCTGAACAAAGGAAACTATGAAGGTATGAGGGGCAAGTTGGCTATGGTGGATTGGGGCAATGCATGAAAAGATTTGATGGTAGACAGGCAATGGCTAGTACTTAAAGAAATATTAGGTGGTCAACAACAAATATAGATTCTTCTAAGGCACAAAATCCCAACAGGAATGATGAATCAACCGTGGCTGACAAAAGAAGTTAAAGATTGCAGTAGATCAAAGGAAGTGGTTCAGAAGGTTGCCAGAAAAAATGGTAAGCCCGAGGATTGGGAGCAATTTGGAATCCAGCCAAGGATGACCAAGGGAAAAGCGAATATGAATGCAAGCAAACGGGAAACATAAAGGTGGACTGTAAAACATTCTTGTGGTATCTGAAAAGGAAATGATGAGCAAGGACAAATGTGAGTCCATTACAGCTGGAGACAGAGAATTTATATTGGAGAATAGGGAAATGGCGGAGAAACTAAACAATTATGTTCTGCCTGTCTTCACAGAGGAAGATGCAGAAAATCTGCCAAAAATACTAGGGAGCCAAGGAACTTGTGAAAACGTGAAACTGAAAGAAATTAGTATTAATAAAGATGTATGTGAAAGACTTGTGAAATTAACTGGATTGAAGGTTGAGAAATCCCCTGGACCACATGAACTGCATCCCAGAGTGTTGAAGGAGGTGGCTATAGAGATAATGGATGCAATGGTGGTTATCTTTCAAAAATTCAGGATTCCTAGCCTCTGACCTGCTCTTTATTTATATGGCTAATCCAGTTCAGTTTCTGGTCAATCGTAGCCCCTAGGATGTTGACAGTGAGAGATTCAGTGATAAGAATGCCATTGAATGTCAGGGGGATATGGTTAGATTCTCTCTTGTTGGAGATGGTCATTGCCTGGCACTTGTGTGGCGCGAATGTTACTTGCCACTTATCAGCCCATGCCTGGATTTTGTAAGCATGCTGCTTACAAAGTTTGGCACACAGGTAGTCCTGTGTTGAGGTATGCCTGGTACTGCTCCTGGCATGCCCTCCTGCACTCTTCATTGAACCAGGGTTGGTCTCCTGGCTTGATGGTAGTGGTGGCGTGGGCAATATGCCAGGCCATGAGGTTACAGCTTGTGGTTGAGTACAATTCTGCTGCTGCTGATGGCCCACAGCACCTCATGGATGTCCAGTTTTGCATTGCGAGATCTGTTCGAAATCTATCCCATTTAGCATGGTGGTACTGCCACACCACACGATGGAGGGTATCCTCAATGTGAAGGCGGGATCTCCTCTCCACAAGGACTGTGTGGTGGACACTCCTACCAATACTGTGATGGACAGATGCATCTGTGGCAGGCAGATTGGTGAGGACAAGGTCAGGTATGTTCTTCCCTCTTGTTGGTTCCCTCACCACCTGCCGCATACCCAGTCGAGCAGATATGTCCTTTGGGACTCGTCCAGCTCGGTCAGTAGTGGTGCTGCTGAGCCACTCTTGGTGATAGACATTGAAGTCTCCCACCCAGAGTACATTCTGCGCCCTTGAGAAAGTAGCTAATGAAGCTGATGGGATCCTGGGCTTTATAGATAAGGGCATCGAGAACAAAAACAAGGAAGTTATGGTAATCCTAAATAAAACACTGGTTCGACCTCAATTGGAGTATTGTGTCCAGTTCTGGGCACCACACTTCCATCAGGATGTTAAGACATTAGAGAGGGTGCAGAATAGATGCATGAGAATGGTTCCTGGGATGAGGAACTTCAGTTACATGGATAGGTTGGAGAAGCTTAGCCTGTTTTCCTCGGAGAAGAGAAGGTTAAGAGGAGATTTGATAGAGGTGTTCAAAATCATGAGGAATCTGGACAGAGTAGATGTGGAGAAGCTGTTCCCATTGGTCAAATGATCTGGAACCAGAGGATACCAATTGAAGGTGATTGACAAAAGAAGCAACAGCAACATGAGGAAAACTTTCTTTTTTACACAGTAAGTGTTTCGAATCTGGAATGCACTGCCTGACAGTGTGGTGGAGGGAGATTCAACTGAGGCCTTCAAATGAGAATTGGATAACTATCCGAAGAGGAAAAAGTGCAGGGCTATGGGAAAAAGGCAGGGATGTGGGACTAGGTGAGTTGCTCTTGCAGAGAGCCAGCACAGGCACGACAGGCCGAATGTCCTCCTTCTGTACTGTAACTATTCTATGATTCATTCTACAATTCTAAAAAAACAAAATATATGTTCATCAATTCTACGATTCTAAAAAAACAAAATATATGTTCGACTTGATGGCCTCGGGTTCGAAAAGATGTGGCTGCAAAGATAGTGAATGCATTCAGTGTATTCTTCCAAAACTTCACAGATGCTGAATGGCCCCAGTGGATTGGAAGTTCACAAATTTAACATTGAAATTCAAGCAAGAGGGGAGAGATAAAACAAGAAATTACAGACTAGTTCGTGTGACCTCTGTCGTCGGGCAATTGTGGAGTTCCATTAAGGAAGTGTTAACACTTAGAAAATCAAATTATGATTCGGCAGAGTCAAAAATGTTTTACAAAAGGAAAATTGTATCTGATCTGATTGTTAGTGTTTTGGAGGATGTAACTAACAAGGTAGATTAAGGGGAACTGCTGAATATAGTATATTTGGATTTCCAAAAGGCGTTCATCAAGGTTCGAAATCAAAGATTATTACTCAAAACAAGGACTCATGGGGTTGATGTATTATATTAACCTGGATAGAGGATTGGTTCATGGACAGAAAGCAGAGAGTAGGGATAAACGGGGCATTTTCAAGGTATTGCAAGGATTAGTGCTGGAGTCTCAGCTATTTCCGATTTATATTAAAGGCTTAAATGAGGGTAGCGGGAGCAAGTGTTCAGGTTTACTGATGATACAAAGCTCGGTGGGAATATAAACTGTGAGGATGAGACGAAGTGGATGCAAGATGAAATAGACAGATTAACTGAGCGGGCAACAAGGTGACAGAGGAAGTGTCATGTGATATGTGAGGTTATTCACTTTGGTAGTTCAGAATAGAAAAGCAGAATATTTTAAACGGTGAGGAATTTCTAAAACAAAATCAGAATGTTCTGGAATACTCAGGTCTGCCAGCATCTGTGGAGAGAGAAACAAAGTTAACGTTTCAGGCCCGTGACCTTTCATCAGAACTTCTCAATATTGACATTCAGAAAGATTTGCATGTTCTTGTACAAGAAGCACAGAAAGTTAACATGCAGGTGCTGCAAGCAATTAGGATGTCAAATGGCATACTGGCCTTTAATGCAAGGAGGTCGGATTGGAAGAGTAAGGAAAGCGTGCTACAATTCTACAGGTTTGTGGGGAGACCATACCTCATGTACTGTGTACTATAATGATCTCCATATCTAAGGAAGGATATAATTTCCTTGGAGGTGGTGCAGTGAAGGTACACTCGATTGGTTCCAGTGATGAGAGGGCTGTCCCAAATTGATAGGTTGAGTAGAATGGGACATATACTCTCTGGAGCTTAAAGAAATGAGAGTGGATCTCATTGAAATATCTAAGGTTTGGGAAGAGGTTGACAGGGTAGATGCTGAGAGGCTGTTTCCCTTGGCTGGAAAGTCTATATCTAGGGGCCATACTCTCAGAATAAGGGGTCAGCTATTTTGAACTGAGATATGAAGAAACGTCTTCACTCAGAGGCTTGAGAATCTTTGGAATTCTCTACCCAGGGAAATGTGAATGCTTAGTCATTGAATATATTCAAGGCTGAGATAGGTAAACGTGTGGGGGTAGAAAATCATCTCTGGAGGTGCCAGGAAATGGGCAGTATTGGATTAGCCATCTGTTATATGCAGTGCCCGATAGTCAGTTCGTCAACTCCATCCGATATTCAGTTCCTCAACTCCATCCGATATTCAGTTCCTCAATTCCATCCGATATTCAGTTCCTCAATTCCATCCGATATTCAGTTCCTCAATTCCATCCGATATTCAGTTCCTCAACTCCATCCGATATTCAGTTCCTCAACTCCATCCGATATTCAGTTCCTCAACTCCATCCGATATTCAGTTCCTCAATTCCATCCGATATTCAGTTCCTGAACTCCATCTGATATTCAGTTCCTCAACTCCATCCGATATTCAGTTCCTCAACTCCATCCGATATTCAGTTCCTCAATTCCATCCGATATTCAGTTCCTCAATTCCATCCGATATTCAGTCCCTCAATTCCATCCGATATTCAGTTCCTCAATTCCATCCGATATTCAGTTCGTCAATTCCATCCGATATTCAGTTCCTCAACTCCATCCGATATTCAGTTCCTCAATTCCATCCGATATTCAGTTCCTCAATTGCATCCGATATTCAGTTCCTCAATTCCATCCGATATTCAGTTCCTCAATTCCATCCGATATTCAATTCCTCAATTCCATCCGATATTCAGTTCCTCAACTCCATCCGATATTCAGTTCCTCAACTCCATCCGATATTCAGTTCCTCAACTCCATCCGATATTCAGTTCCTCAATTCCATCCGATATTCAGTTCCTCAATTCCATCCGATATTCAATTCCTCAATTCCATCCGATATTCAGTTCCTCAACTCCATCCGATATTCAGTTCCTCAACTCCATCCGATATTCCGTTCCTCAATTCCATCCGATATTCAGTTCCTCAACTCCATCCGATATTCAGTTCCTCAACTCCATCCGATATTCAGTTCCTCAATTCCATCCGATATTCAGTTCCTCAACTCCATCCGATATTCAGTTCCTCAACTCCATCCGATATTCCGTTCCTCAATTCCATCCGATATTCAATTCCTCAACTCCATCCGATATTCAGTTCCTCAACTCCATCCGATATTCAGTCCCTCAACTCCATCCGATATTCAGTCCCTCAACTCCATCCGATATTCAGTTCCTCAACTCCATCCGATATTCAGTTCCTCAACTCCATCCGATATTCAGTTCCTCAACTCCATCCGATATTCAGTTCCTCAACTCCATCCGATATTCAGTTCCTCAATTCCATCCGATATTCAGTTCCTCAATTCCATCCGATATTCAGTTCCTCAATTCCATCCGATATTCAGTTCCTCAACTCCATCCGATATTCAGTTCCTCAACTCCATCCGATATTCAGTCCCTCAATTCCATCCGATATTCAGTTCCTCAATTCCATCCGATATTCAGTTCCTCAATTCCATCCGATATTCAGTTCCTCAACTCCATCCGATATTCAGTTCCTCAACTCCATCCGATATTCAGTTCCTCAATTACATCCGATATTCAGTTCCTCAACTCCATCCGATATTCAGTTCCTCAACTCCATCCGATATTCAGTTCCTCAATTCCATCCGATATTCAGTTCCTCAATTCCATCCGATATTCAGTTCCTCAACTCCATCCGATATTCAGTTCCTCAATTCCATCCGATATTCAGTTCCTCAATTCCATCCGATATTCAGTTCCTCAACTCCATCCGATATTCAGTCCCTCAACTCCATCCGATATTCAGTTCCTCAATTCCATCCGATATTCAGTTCCTCAACTCCATCCGATATTCAGTTCCTCAATTCCATCCGATATTCAGTTCCTCAACTCCATCCGATATTCAGTTCCTCAATTCCATCTGATATTCAGTTCCTCAATTCCATCCGATATTCAGTTCCTCAATTCCATCCGATATTCATTTCCTCAACTCCATCCGATGTTCAGTTCCTCAACTCCATCCGATATTCAGTTCCTCAACTCCATCCGATATTCAGTTCCTCAACTCCATCCGATATTCAGTTCCTCAATTCCATCCGATATTCAGTTCCTCAATTCCATCCGATATTCAGTTCCTCAACTCCATCCGATATTCAGTTCCTCAATTCCATCCGATATTCAGTTCCTCAATTCCATCCGATATTCAGTTCCTCAACTCCATCCGATATTCAGTTCCTCAATTCCATCCGATATTCAGTTCCTCAATTCCATCCGATATTCAGTTCCTCAATTCCATCCGATATTCAGTTCCTCAACTCCATCCGATATTCAGTTCCTCAACTCCATCCGATATTCAGTTCCTCAATTCCATCCGATATTCAGTTCCTCAATTCCATCCGATATTCAGTTCCTCAATTCCATCCGATATTCAGTTCCTCAATTCCATCCGATATTCAGTTCCTCAACTCCATCCGATATTCAGTTCCTCAATTCCATCCGATATTCAGTTCCTCAATTCCATCCGATATTCAGTTCCTCAATTCCATCCGATATTCAGTTCCTCAACTCCATCCGATATTCAATTCCTCAACTCCATCCGATATTCAGTTCCTCAACTCCATCCGATATTCAGTTCCTCAACTCCATCCGATATTCAATTCCTCAACTCCATCCGATATTCAGTTCCTCAACTCCATCCGATATTCAATTCCTCAACTCCATCCGATATTCAGTTCCTCAACTCCATCCGATATTCAGTTCCTCAACTCCATCCGATATTCAGTTCCTCAACTCCATCCGATATTCAATTCCACAACTCCATCCGATATTCAGTTCCTCAACTCCATCCGATATTCAGTTCCTCAACTCCATCCGATATTCAGTTCCTCAACTCCATCCGATATTCAATTCCTCAACTCCATCGGATATTCAGTTCCTCAATTCCATCCGATATTCAGTTCCTCAATTCCATCCGATATTCAGTTCCTCAACTCCATCCGATATTCAGTTCCTCAATTCCATCCGATATTCAGTTCCTCAATTCCATCCGATATTCAGTTCCTCAATTCCATCCGATATTCAGTTCCTCAATTCCATCCGATATTCAGTTCCTCAACTCCATCCGATATTCAGTTCCTCAACTCCATCCGATATTCAATTCCTCAACTCCATCCGATATTCAGTTCCTCAACTCCATCCGATATTCAGTTCCTCAACTCCATCCGATATTCAGTTCCTCAACTCCATCCGATATTCAGTTCCTCAACTCCATCCGATATTCAATTCCTCAACTCCATCCGATATTCAGTTCCTCAATTCCATCCGATATTCAGTTCCTCAATTCCATCCGATATTCAGTTCCTCAACTCCATCCGATATTCAGTTCCTCAATTCCATCCGATATTCAGTTCCTCAATCCCATCCGATATTCAGTTCCTCAATTCCATCCGATATTCAGTTCCTCAATTCCATCCGATATTCAGTTCCTCAATTCCATCCGATATTCAGTTCCTCAATTCCATCCGATATTCAATTCCTCAACTCCATCCGATATTCAGTTCCTCAATTCCATCCGATATTCAGTTCCTCAACTCCATCCGATATTCAGTTCCTCAACTCCATCCGATATTCAGTTCCTCAACTCCATCCGATATTCAGTTCCTCAACTCCATCCGATATTCAGTTCCTCAATTCCATCCGATATTCAGTTCCTCAACTCCATCCGATATTCAGTTCCTCAATTCCATCCGATATTCAGTTCCTCAACTCCATCCGATATTCAATTCCTCAACTCCATCCGATATTCAATTCCTCAACTCCATCCGATATTCAGTTCCTCAATTCCATCCGATATTCAATTCCTCAACTCCATCCGATATTCAGTTCCTCAACTCCATCCGATATTCAATTCCTCAACTCCATCCGATTTTCAATTCCTCAACTCCATCCGATATTCAGTTCCTCAAATCCATTGCAGTCTATTGCGGTCAATGTAACTAAATATCAGGCACTGTGGATAATAGGCAGCCAATATTATACCACTTGTTTTCTGCCACCACCAGGTAAAGGCCTGTTACCCAACCCGAACCTGACGGGACCTGACGACATGTGTCAGGTTCAGGTTGGGTCGGGTCACTGTTCCGGGTCCAGCCTTCGGGCTGGTCTCGGGTCCGGCCCGGGTCCGGGTCAGACACACAGCAATGTGAGTGTTAAAAGCTAAAAACTTGCCTGAGCTGCGAGTCCAGGACATTAAGCAGAGAAACTCTGAATCTGCGCAGTGTGAGCGTTTCTATGATGTCATCACACTCATGCTGCAGCTTCCTGAAGATTGGGAGTCGGGAGGTAAGTGAAGGGAACATTGTGGCGGTCGGGTTGGGCTCGGATCGGGCTCGGGGGGAAAATGGAGGGACTCAGGCCGGGTTGGGCTCTGGTCCCATTGGTTCCATTGGGTTCAGGTCAGGGTTTCTTTTTATCACTTGAGCATACCTTTACAATCAGGGACTAATTTTTACCTTTCGGACTGTAACGGACACAAGGGATATGGTGATCAGGCAAAAACATAAAATTGAAGGCAAAAATCATCCGTGATCGTAATGAGTGGCAGAAGAGGGGCTCTGGAGCCTATTCCTCCACAGATTTTTCATGTTATTTTCCTCTTGTGTTAACCAATGATTAACCATCTCTTTTTCAGTTGATTGTTGTACTTGTCTCAAACGGACTTGGTGGGCTCTTTGCTCTAACAGCTTCGGGATTATCAATCTGGAATGATAATCTTCAGGTGAGTAAAGTCTGTTTCCTCATTGATTGAATTTACCCAAAGTGGGAATTTCAGTTTTTATTTGTTTTTGATTGAACAAATAAACATAATTTAAAATCATTTAATTGACTGCTTTAGACAGTAATGGCAGATATTTTTAAGGAATTAATTTGTGACAGGAAATATATTAAATGACCTCCATTGACTCCTGGTATACCAATACCTTGAATCTAAAATTGTCAATCTCGGCCTTCAAACCCTCCATTAGCCTCACTGTCCCTATATCAATAACCTCCTCTAGCCCGACAAACCTCTGAAATCTCTGCACCCTTTCAACACTGCTAGCTCTGATCACCTCACCATTAACCCGGGTGTGTTCAGCTGTCCAGGCCCCGAGATTCCCTCCTTAAACCTCTCCACCTCTCCCTTTTGCATGAAGATTCTCTTTACCATTGTTGACAAAGTTTATCTTCCCCTCTCCGAATATCTCCTTATGTTTCTTGGTGCCAGCTTCTTTCTGATATCTGCTACATTGGAAGACCTGGCAAAGTTTTCCTTTGTTGAAGGTGCTATGTAAAGGCAGGCTGTTGTTATTGTCCAATCACATTAATCGGATGATAGCGAGTCTGCAGCCCAGTTTCTGAGCTGAATTTTCGCCATGGAGGTGGGAAACAGGAGCCCCGTCTGCCTGATGAGGGAGAAAAACTGATTAAATACGGATTGTAGGGTGTGGGGGGAGGCACTTAATTGGTATGGAGACGGGCTTCCTGCCTGCTTAGAGCCAATGGGAATAGGAATGGGGTGGGGGAAGGGGGGGGTGTCACATTATTTTTTTGGGTCTCATTAAGACTCCCATGGCAGAGGCTGCTGGTTGTCCTGAGGGAGAGATCTGCAGTTTGTGCTAAAGCTTCCATAGTACCTGAGGGAAGCGAGATGTCACAGGGAAGACAGAGGCCTGGCATGCAGGGGAAAGGCAGACCCTCACTTCATCAATATCGACCTGGATATAATGCTGAAAGCCATGAGGGGGAGGAGGAAGGTCCTCTTCCTGGAAGGTGGCAGGAAGAGGCCATCTCGTCGAGGAGCAGGGACACCTCTCCATTCAGCATCATCTCCTTCCAACTCCAAAACCTCCTCCTCTCTTACCTCAGCTCCTGCTCATCCCCCAGTGAGCTGTCTCCTTCCAGGGCCTAATTCTCCTCAAGGTCCATGCCTCTCTGGAGAGCCATGTTACTGAGAGCATAGAAGACCACCAGGATAACCTAGAATCTTGCAGGAGGGTATTGGAAGGTGCTATCTGGCTGGTCCAGGCACCAGATTCACATCTTCAGAACTCTTTGGCCTGCTCAAGTTGTCACAGGGGACTGAGCTTGTGGCATTGGTTGTGTTGCCTTGTGCCTTTGGTCAGGAGTTCCTGCTGAGAGGTCAGTAGCCAACTCTTCAAGGGATATCCCTTGTCCCCCAGGATCCATTCACGAACCTTGGGGCCAGGAGTGAAGATCTGAGGCAGCCTGGACTGGCAGAGGATGAAGGATTCATGGCAGCCACCAGGAAAGAAAGCGCACACATGGAGGAAACTCTTGATGTGGTCGCAGACCAGTTAGACGTTGAATCAGTTTCAATGCCCTCTGTCCGTGCAAGGTTGGTCTGACGTGAAATGAATGTGCTGCCCAGCTCTGACAAGGAGGGTATCCATGACCAGCGAGATGCAGTGGTGTCCAGGCAGTTTATGAGATGCCACTAAGGCCTGCAGCTTATCCTTGGAAGGAGCCAAAATCAAAGACATTCAAGGCCACAGTGACCTTGACAGCCACCGGCAGGGTGTGGTGACCAGTGTTGTGAGGTGCGAGGTCTGTGGTGACGAGGGAACAGATGTCTGTGACCATCTGTCTGGAGAGTCCCAGTCTCCCTCAACATTGGTTCTCGGTCATCTCAAGGTACCTCTGTCTTCGGTGGTAGATCCTGTGCTGAGGATTTCACCTCCGTGTCCATCCTGTCCCTCTTTCATCTACCATGCCCTTCTGATGCCCAGGGGTCTGCCATTCCTGTGGAAGGTATTGCCCTTTATCACCAATGGGCCTAAAATCTGACAGTCGTGCCACCATTGCCAGCCTGAGCCTTCCTTCTGTGCACGCAGTTGCCCAATTGTCCTTGGCAGCCTTGGTGCCTGCCCTTCTGCTCCCATGATGCTGGGACGGAGGGTGTGGCAATCCCATCTAAATCCGAGGAGATGATTGATCACTTTCCCTGTCATCTGTGCAGTGCCAAGGTCATCCTGTTGCCCAGTGACAGTCCCCATTTGCCCTGCTGGCCCTCTTATGGGGCTGTGGTGATGCGCTAACACTGTCCCTACTCTGTACCCACCTCCCTTCAAATGATCTCTTCCTGAAGGTGCTGGTAACCTATCTGCTCCTTTTAAAATTTGGCCTCAATTGGAAGGACAGTGGGATTCGTACCCTGACCCCCACCTGCCCTGCTGATTATTGCCAGCACCGGAAACCATTGAAATTGGCACACTGCCCAGCACTGTGATATTTGGGCCCTTCTGTCTCTGTTCCTACCTTTTGAGGCCTGAAAATTCAGCGCAACATCTGTCTCCATGTTGGTTTCCATTGAAGTCAGGGAGAGAAGAAAAAGGGATAGTTGACTCGCTATCACTTGTCTTACAACATGACATAATGTCAAGAATATAAGAACAGAAGAAATAGAAGTAGGAAGATTCCATTCGGCCCCTCGAGCCTGCTACATCATTCCGTAAGATCATGGTCGATCTTATCATGGCCTCAATTCCACTTTGCTGCCTGCTCCTCTGAACCCTTGACCCCATATAGTAATCTGTCTATCTCACCCGTGACTATATTCAGTGACCCAGCCTCCACAGCTCTCTGAGGTAGAGAATTCCCAAGATTTATGACGCTCTGAGAGAATCGATTCCTCATCATTGCCATCTTAAATAGATGACCCATTTTTGTGAAACTATAGCCCCTGGTTCTAGATTCCTCCACAAGGATAAACATCCTATCAGTATCTTCCATGTCAGCCCCCTTCAGAATATATGTTTCAATCAGCAAACCCCTCATTCTTCGAAATTCCAAAGAAAATGGTCCTAACCTGCTCAACCTTTCCCCATAAGACAAGTCCCTTATTCCAGGAATCAAAGTAATGAAACTTCTCTTAACTGCCTCCAATGCTGGTAAAGTCACTGGACTAGTAACCCAGAGACCCATCTGGGGACATGGGTTCGAAACCCACCACAGCAGAAGGTGGAATTTGAATTCAATTAATAAATCTGGAATTTAAAGCTAGTCTAGTGATGGCCATGAAATCTTTGTCGATTGTTGTAAAAACCCATCTGGTTCACTAATGTCCTTTAGGAAAGGAAATCTGCTGTCCTTACCTGGTCTGGCCTACATGTGACTCCTGATCCACAGCAATGTGGTTAACTCTTACATGCCCTCTGAAATGGCCCAGCAAGCCACTCAGTTCAAGGGCAATTAGGGATGGGCAATAAATGCTGGCCAGGCCTGCGACGCCCACATCCCATGAATGAATTTTTAAAAATCCCTCCTTAAATAAGGAGATCAAAACCATATGCAGTACTCCAGGTGCATTATCACCAATGCCCTGGACAGATGTAGGAAGGCTTCCCTACCTTTATACTCCAATTCCTTTACAAAAAAGGCCAATGTTCAATTTGTCTTCCTAATTATTCCTAGTACCTGCATGCTAACTTATTGTGTTCCATGTACGACACACCCAGATCCCTCTGTACCACACCATTCTGTCATCTTTCTCTATTTAAATATCTGCTTTTCTGTCCTTTCCACCAAAGTGGATAAATTCGCATTTTCCCACATTATGTCCCATCTGCCATTTTTTTGCCCACTCTCTTAATCTACCTATGTCCCTTTACAGACTCTTGGTGTCCTTCTCAGGACTTGTTTTCCCACCTATCTTTGTATTGTCAGCAAATTTGGCTACAATGCACCTGGACCCTTCATCCAAATCATTCCTATAGACTGTAAATAGTTGAGGCCCCAGCACTCATCCCTGTGCCACTCCATGACTTGCAGTTCGTTAAGGTAAAAATGACCATTTATCCAAACTCGCTGTTATCTGTTAATTGGCCAATCATGTATCGATGCTAATATATTGCCTCTAACACCATGAGCTCTTAGCTTGTGCAGTAACCTTATATGTGATCTATTCCACTGTAAATTAACAATGTAGGGTGGCGAAAATGACTAGCACACAAAAGAACTGGCGGAGGTTGATCCCCAGTGTTGTCTAAAGCTCTATCTAAAACCATCGCCCAATTTTCCCTTAATCAAAGTCAACCGAAAGAAAAATCGAGATTCGTGTACAGACGATGGCCGATCTGATATAGTCTGCTGTAAAACATCAACAAATGTAAAACTCTTCCCTTTCTCGGCAGTTGTTCCCCAATGAAGACAGTCATTCAGCCTTGTATATCAGTGGTTTTCCCCACTAAGTTCATATTAAACAGGTCTAATTTTACTGACTTAACTTGTTTTCTAGTGGGAAATACTCAGCCCATTCAGGGCAATATTTCTGCTCCCTTACAGAAAGCCGACTGCAGCTATCATTGGCTGATACTTTTATTCAATATCCTGGAACTGATTTTCTCTCTCTGGAACATCTGCATCACGAGCTTCTGGTTGAAAAAGGAATGCAGGGCTTGAACTTGTCTGCATCAGCGAGTCACTGGAAGTGCTCCAATAACATAACTTTGCAACGAATGTGCTTCAAGATATACTTGTTCTCCCGAAAAGTCATCAGCCTGAAATGTTATCTCTGTTTCTATCTCCAGAGATGTTGCCTGACCTTCTGATTATTATCCAGAATGTCCTCTTTTTATTTCAGGTTTCCAGGATCAGCAGTATTATGCAATGAAGTATCTCATTGATTAACATTGAGACTCCACTGCTCCAATAACTCAGTTACAGTCTGGTCCCATGAGCCATATCTGTTGTCAGATCTTCTGTTGAAATCAGGGACTCTCTTTTTGCACTATAACATCCCCTGTCTCGTCAATTATAGAGTCATAGAGTCCTACAGCAGAGAAACAGGCCCTTTGGCCCACTGCGTCCATGCCGACCATAATGCCTATCCATACTAATCCCACCTGCCTGCATTAATTCCATATCCCTCTATGCCTTGCTCATTCAAGTACCTGTCCAGATGCCTCTTAAATGTTGCTACTGTTCCTGCATCCACCACCTCCTCAGGCAGCTCATTCCAGATACTCACTATTCTTTGTGTGAAAAATTTACTCCTTTGATCCCCTTTAAACCTCCTCCCTCTTACCTTAAATCTATGCTCTCTAGTTTTAGTCACCCCTACCATGGGAAACAGACTCTGGCTATCTATCCTATCTATGCCTTTCATAATTTTATATACCTCTATCATGTCCCCTCTCAGCCTCCTTCGCTCCAGGGAAAACAGACCCAGCCTATCCAATCTCTCTTTATAACTCAAGCCCTCCATACCAGGCAACATCCTTGTGAATCTTTTCTGCACCCTCCCCAGCTTAATCACATCTTTCCTGTCGTGTGGCGACCAGAACCGCACACAGTACTCCAAATGCGGCCTAACCAACATTATGTACAACTGTAACATGACGTCCCAACTCTTGTACTCAATGCCTCGGCCGATGAAGGCAAGCATGCCATACACCTTCTTCACCACCCTGTCTACCTGTGTTGCCACTTTCAGGGAGCTATGTACTTGCATGCCAAGGTCTCTCTGCTCAAGAACACTCCCCAGGGCCCTGCCATTCACTGTATATGTCCTGCCCTAGTTTAACTTCCCAAAATGCATCACTTCACACTTCTCTGCGTTAAATTCCATTTGCCACTCCCTTTGTTATCCTTTGTTACTTTCAGACTTGTTCCAATGGCCTTCTAATCGGCCTCTTATTGGCACTCTTCATAAAGTTGAGATCATCCGAACCTCTATTGCCTGTATCCTAACTCTCAACAAGTCTTGTTGGCGCATCAACTTGTGCTGGTTGCCCTACATTGCCTTCTGGTCCAGCAATGCCTCGATTCTCATTTTCAAATCTCTCCATGGCCTCACCCTCCCTATCTCTGTACACTCTTCCACCCCTGCCTCACTCCGAGATCTCTGCACTCCTTCAATTCTGGCCTCTTGTAATCCCTGATTTCAATTACTTCGCCATTGACCATGCACTCAACTGCCTAGTCACTAAACTGTGGAATTGTCTCCCTACCGTTCGCTTCTCGATCTTTCTCTCCTTCTTGATAATGTATCTATTTGTCCAAGCTTTTCATCACCTATTCTAATATCCCTCCTCATCCTTCTCAACCTGACTGCAGCCTTTGACACAGTCGATCACAGTATCTTCCTCCAGAACCTTTCCACCATCATACAGCTAAGTGGACTGTACTCACCTGGTTCCATTTTTATTTTTCTTATCGTAGCCAGACAATGCCCATCAGTGGCTCCCCTTCCCACCTCTGGTGTCTCCCAAGCAGATATCCTTGGCCCCCTCCTATTTCTCATCCCTTTGTTGACATCATCCTGAAAACACAGCGTCAGTTTCCATATTTCTGTTAACAACACCCAGGTTTCCCCATTACCACAAACTTCACGGTCTCAGGCTGCTTGTCTGACATCCAGTACTGGATAAGCAGGAATGTCCTCCAATTAAACATTGGGAAGACTGAAGCCATTGCCTTCAGTTCCCACCACAAACTCTGCTCCCGAACCACTGATTCCATCCCTCTCCCTGCTAACTGTCTGAGGCTGAACCACACTGTTCGCAAGCTCAGTGTCATTTTGAACCCTGAGACCAGCTTTAACCCATATATCCATGTTGTCACTAAGATGGCCTATTTCAATCTCCATATCATCAGCCAACCTGCCCTGTCTCAGTTCATCTGCGACTGAAATCCTTATCCATGTCTTTGTTACCTCTAGACTTGAGTATTCTCATGTCCTTCTGGCTGACCTCCCTCTTTCTACTCTCCATAAATTTGAGGTCATTCAAAACACTGCTGCCCATGTCCCAACCCGCACCAAATCCCGTTCACCTTTCAGCTCTGTGATCACTGACCTTTCTCCTGATTAAACAATGCCTCGAGTCGAAAATTTTCACTCTTGTTTTCAAATTCTTCCATGGCCTGATCACTTGCTATCTCTGTAATCTCCTCCAGTCCTACAAGCCTTCAAGATACCTCCACTCCTCTATCTCTGGCACCTTGATCATACTGGATTTTAATCCGTCCACCATTGGTGGTGGTCGAGTCTTCAGATGCCTCGTCCTGAAGCTCTGGAATATCTGCCCTTCCCCTCTCTGCCTCTCTGCCTTGCTTCCCTCCTTTAAGACACTATTTAAAACCAACTTCTTTGACCCAGCTTTTGGTCATGTGACCTAATATTTCTTTATGTGCCCTTGTGTCATATTTTGTTGCCTAGTTCCCCTGTGAAGCACCTTGGGACTTTTTATTGCTTGTAAGACCCTATATATCTATGCAAGTTGTTGTTTTTGTTATTAGAGCTCCCTTTAATCTTCACTGCTATGAGGAGTCATTCATTTCTGTGTGGTGCAAAAATAAAACTAGAAAGGTGGCTCAACCATGGCCTACAAAATAAATTAGGGATAGTATTAGATCCAAAGAGGATTGTCTGAGGATTGGGAGCAGTTTAGAATTCAGCAAAGGAGGACAAAGAGTTTGATTAAGCAGGGGAAAATAGAGTATGAGAGTAAACTTGCGGGGAACATAAAAACTGACAGGGAACAAAGAAATGGCAGAACAATTCAACACATACGTTGGTTCTGTCTTCACAAGCGAGGACACAAATAACCTCCCAGAAATGTTAGGGAACCAAGGGTCTAATGAGAGGGAGGAACCCAAGGAAATCAGTATTGGTATAAAAAATAGTGCTAGGGAAATTAATGGGGTTAAAGGCTGACAAATCCCCAGGGCCTGATAATCTATATCCCAGAGTACTAAAGGAAATGGCCCTGGAAATAGTGGATGCATTGGTGGTCATCTTCCAAATTTCTATAGACTCGAGAGTAGTTCCTGCAGATTGGAGGGTGGCAAATGTAACCCCACTATTTAAAAAAGGAGGGAGAGAAAAAACAGGTAATTACAGACCAGTGAGACTTACATCAGTGGTGGGGAAAATGCTAGAGTCTATTATAAAGGATGTGATAGCAGAACACCTGGAAAGCATAAACGGGATTGGGCAAAGTCAGCATGGGTTTACGAAAGGGAAACATGCTTAACAAATCTACTGGAGTTTTTTGAGGATGTAACTAGTAGAATAGATAAGGGAGAACCAGTGGATGTGGTGTATTTGGATTTTCAGAAGGTTTTTGATAAGGTCCCACATAAGAGGTTAGCGTACCAAATTAAAGCACATGCCATATACTGGCATGGATTGAGAACTGGTTGACAGACAAGAAACAGAGAGTAGGAATAAAAGGGTCTTTTTCCGGGTGGCAGGCAGTGACAGGTAGGGTACCACAGGGAACAGTGCTTGGGCCCCAGATATTCACAATGTATATTAATGACTTGGGTGAGGGAACGAAATGTAACATTTCCAAGTTTGCAGCTGGTACAAAGCTGGGGAGGAATATGAGCTGTGAGGAGGATACGAAGAGGCTGCAATGTGATTTGGACAAGTTGGGTGAGTGGGCAAATGCAAGGCAGATGTAGTATAACGTGGAATGGTGATAGATTGGGAAAAGGGGAGGTGCAAAGAGACCTGGGTGTCCTTGTGTACACAAGTCACTGAAAGCAAGCATTCGGGTGCAGCAAGCAGTTAGGAACGTGAATGGTATGTTGGCCTTCATTGCAAGAGGATTTGAGTACAGGAGCAAGGATGTCTTACTGCAGTTATACAGGGCCTTGGTGAGACCATATCTGGAGTATTGCGTGCAGTTTTGGTCTCTTTATCTGAGGAAGGATGTTCTTGCCATGGAAGGAGTGCAAAGAAGATTTACTAGGCTGATTCCTGGGATGGCAGGATTGACGTATGAGGAGAGATTGGGTCGACTAGGCCAATATTCACTGGATTTTAGAAGAATGAGAACTGAGATGAGGAGAAATTTCTCACTAAGAGGGTGGTGAACCTATGGAATTCTCTACCACAGAAGGCAGTGGAGGCCAAGTCATTAAAGATAGGCAAGAAGAAGATAGATATATTTCTCAATGCCAAAGGGATCAAGGGATATGGGGAGAAAGTGGGAACAGGGTACTGAATTAGACAATCAGCCATGATCTTTTTTGAATGTTGGAGCAGGGCCGAATGGGCTACTCCTGCTCCTATTTTTATATGTTTCTGAGTCCACTCCACACATACTGCCTCCGAGATCAATTGGTCTCCAATGTGTCTGTTGAATGATTGCATCAGTAAATTTAAGCCACTAACCTTTTTGGAGGCTGCTGTGAGTTATTTTAGTGTATAGCAGCTGTCTGCCTAATTACACCTTTAATTGATCACAATTTGTTTCAGTATGTTTCCACATAATCCAGTCGGTCTAGAGATCTTCCCAAATTGCAATCAGTAAAATTATGTACCATTTCTCTTAGCATTGCATGATAAAACTCTATACACGTTTGATTAAATATATTGGAAGGCAAGGATACAGTTTAAAGATTGAACAATGTAGGACATATCTCAGTGTGCAGTTCATTATACAAAGAGTCCAGCTCCAGCTGGACATTTACAGCTCATTCCAGACAATTGGCCATTGAACCTAGTTTCCTTTTCGGTCTCCCAGATCAGAATTTCATTGGAGCCCCCATCTGTCACCTGTGGCATAACCTGCCTCAAAAGTGTACAGTAACTACTTTCAGAATGGCTAAAGCATCACAAGGATGAGTCGGAATCACTTCTCCCTCAGGCAACATTCACAATGCAGAAGATGGTACTCAGGGTACTCCTGTACCACCGCCAATGGCACGTTCCTGAAAACCAGGGTCACCTGTAATAAAGAACAGATCATCTATAGTGACGCTTCTGGAGAGCTCAGCATAGGTCAAGCTGCATGACAGCATTTATCAATATTTATAGTACATATCACATATAATTAGATAGAATTTAGAGCAGGGTAACATTCAGCTCAACTTGTCTTTGCTGGTGTTTCTTCTGCACACAGGCTTTCTCCCATTCCACTTCATCGAACATTATCAGCTAACCTTCTGAGCATTTCTCCCCATGCACGTACCCAGCTTCCCTTTGAATGCTATTTTCTTAGCTACTCCTTATGCGAGTGAGTCCCACATTGTCACTGTCCTGATACTGTTTTTTGGGGGGAAATATGCCATATGTCTAAGACAGCAAAGGATCGGTACTCCTTTAAGACAGCCAGCAAGGAAAGTGCATCTTGGTTGCCCCAGATACAGCTAATCAGAGACCAGAGCAGGATATACAATGTTGCCATTGACATTTTGAAACTCGATGAAAAACTGGCTTTTGAGAGAAACAGACAGACTATTCTGCCAGCATGTACTGCAGGAAATAGGAGAGCTCTCCCTCAGTTTATTTAAACCCTATTATACTCTCAGAATTCTGAAACGTCAAGCCAGATTAATTATTTTTTAAAGAAAAAACAAATTGTTAATTGGTGTTCATCATTGGAAACGGAAGAGTGACACTTCGGCTGCTGAACTGGACTGCTGGGTTTCCAATGGTTGGGGAACTTCTTTTTTTTCCCATCGGATGGCTACAAGGACTTCAAGCGACCTTGGACTGTTCCACATTGGAAGATTCCACTTCAGTAGGAGTGTAAATCTGCAAGGAATTTGTTACTTTAAAAAAAAATGTTTATATCTTAATGTTTAAGAATTTAATTTTCTTCAATAAACAGTTAATTTGTTGATCTAAAGATACCTGGTTTGGTTAGCCTCATTCAGGGTTTAATTCGGCTGTGGCTTCCTTTAATTTGGAAAGTTTAAAGTGATATGTTAGGTGACCTGCGGAGTGATGGAATTGAATTGACAGTGCGTTGCTCCCACCACAATCAGAATCATATAATTTGATTGGGGGATTTGTCTTGAGCTGTTATGTCATAACATATTAATTGGGGGCTCAACTGGGATTGAATCATATTAATTTCTCGTCTTTGGGATAACATATTTAAATTGGGGTCTTATGTCTGCTATCATGTTTAATTTCTCTCGCATTTGGTATCATATCAATTGGAAACTCAATTGTTGGGATCTAAATCTAACGCCAACGACAAAGAAATAAAAAGAACCAGGTCTCTTGTAGAATAAGGTACAGTCTGTACAATTATAATGGCATTAGCGGTTGCAGCAAAGTTTTTGGGAAAGCAGAATGTTTCCCTGAGTGGCCTGATAACTTTAACTTAGAACAAATTCAAAGGATTGGCAGCAAAATTGGGGTTGGAATTGAAATCAGGTGCCAAAAAGCAGAAATAATTAACATACTAGCCAAACATCTGGAATTAGTAGAAGATGATGATGATGATAATGATGAAGGGGAATATGAGGAAAAAGAAAGTAGTAGGCACGAGAGTGATAGAACAAAGAACAAAGAACAAAGAAAATTACAGCACAGGAACAGGCCCTTCGGCCCTCCAAGCCTACGCCGATCCAAATCCTCTATCTAAACCTGTCGCCTATTTTCTAAGGGTCTGTATCTCTCTGCTTCCTGCCCATTCATGTATCTGTCTAGATACATCTTAAAAGACGCTATCGTGCCCGCATCTACCACCTGCGCTGGTAATGCGTTTCATGCACCCACCACCCTCTGCGTAAAGAACTTTCCACGCATATCCCCCCTAAACATTTCCCCTTTCACTTTGAACTCATGTCCCCTTGTAATTGAATCCCCCACTCTGGGAAAAAGCTTCTTGCTATCCACCCTGTCTATACCTCTCATGATTTTGTACACCTCAATCAGGTCCCCCCTCAACCTCCGTCTTTCTAATGAAAATAATCCTAATCTACTCAACCTCTCTTCATAGCTAGCGCCCTCCATACCAGGCAACATCCTGGTGAACCTCCTCTGCACCCTCTCCAAAACATCCACATCCTTTTGGTAATGTGGCGACCAGAACTGCACGCAGTATTCCAATTGTGGCTGAACCAAAGTCTTATACAACAGTAACATGACCTGCCAACCCTGATACTCAATGAAGGAAAGCATGCCGTATGCCTTCTTGACCACTCTATTGACCTGCGTTGCCACCTTCAGGGAACAATGGACCTGAAAACCCAAATCTCTCTGTACATCAATTTTCCCCAGGACTTTTCCAGTGGTGGTATTGCAGTGGTATTGGCTAGGATTCAGTTAGAACCAGAAAAAACTTGATGTGGAAAAAGAAGTAAGAATACTTGAATTGGAAAAAAAGAGGAAAGGGAGAAAGAGAGGGAATTTAAGTTAAAAGAAATGGAACCAAGACAAAAAGGTAGTCTTCAATCCAGGGAAAATTCAGGTCAGGAAGAATCTCAATTTAGCTCAGGTCCCAGCGCAAAGTTGTTTAAATTTATACAGGCTCTTCCTAAGTTTGAGGAAAGGGATTTAGAGGCATTTATCATATCTTTTGAAAAATAGCTGAACAGATGAAATGGCAGAAAGAAAGTTGGACACTGATTATGCAGGGCCCGTTGGTGGGCAGAGCTCATGAAGCTTATGCCATGCTTCCTGAGGTTGCTTCTGCAGATTGAGATGGCAAAAAAGGCTATTCTCACTGTGTATGAGTTAGTCCCGGAAGCTTACCGTCAGAAGTTTAGGAATTTACGGAGATTGACTGGGCAGACATATTTAGAATTTGAGAGGGTGAAGCAAGTTACTTTTAACCGTTGGATATGGGCATTAAAGTTAGAAACTACATATGAGAACCTTCCAGAATTAACTCACTTACAAGTGTTTAAAAACTCCATTGCTTCAGTAGTGAGAGACTACCTTTTTGTCTTCAGTAGTGACAGGGAGAGCACGAAGGTGCTGTGCTCACCATAGAGTGTACCACCAAAGAATCAACTTCCTGGACAAGTCGGAGCACTGGTGGCACCAGAAGTCACATTTTCTTCTTTCATGGGATGTGGGCGGCACTGGCAAGGCCAGCATTTGTTGCCCATCCCTAATTGTCCTTGACAACTGGGTGGCTTGCTAGGCCATTTCAGAGGGCAGTTAAGAGGCAACAACATTGCTGTGGGTCAGGAGTCACATGTAGGCCAGACCAGATAAGGACAGCAGATTTCCTTCGCTAAAGGGCATTAGTGAACCTGATGGTTTTTTTGTGACAATCAATGTTAGTTTGATGGCACCATTCCTGAGACTCCAGATTTCAATTCAAGATTTTATTAATTTATTGAATTTATTAATTAACCTTAAATTCCACCAGCTGTTTTCTAGAGGTGTGATCAAGGTTTCCTGGCAGTTGCCAGGGCGGCACAGTGGCGCAGTGGTTAGCACTGCAGCCTCACAGCTCCAGGGACCCGGGTTCGATTCTGGGTACTGCCTGTGTGGAGTTTGCAAGTTCTCCCTGTGTCTGCGTGGGTTTCCTCCGGGTGCTCCGGTTTCCTCCCACAAGCCAAAAGACTTGCAGGTTGGTAGGTAAATTGACCATTATAAATTGTCACTAGTATAGGTAGGAGGTAGGGAAATGTAGGGACAGGTGGGGATGTTTGGTAGGAATATGGGATTAGTGTAGGATTAGTATAAATGGGTGGTTGATGTTCGGCACAGACTCGGTGGGCCGAAGGGCCTGTTTCAGTGCTGTATCTCTAATCTAATCTAAACTAATCTAATCTAATCTTGCCATGACAGCTTCATCCTGAGGCATTTGCAGGTGCCACAACTATTCATGTTACCAGAGAGACGATGTGAATGGATCCGAGGGGACTAGGGCTTTCCATTGAGAAAATGGCTGTTGACACCTGTGCACAATGTTACAATGGAGGGACAGTGCTGTTAGAGCCACTGCCACCTCAGCACAAGGGCTAGCATCGAACAGGCCATCAAACTCCTGAAGATGTGGTTGTAGTGACAACTGGTCAGGGGCTCCCTCCAGTACACTCCCTCAAGAATTTCTCACATGAGGGTGGTATGCTGCTGTCTGTTCAACATGCCCCCAGCCCTCCAGAGATGGATCAATTTTGAGGAGGAAGACGTAAGGGAACAGCACCACATCTTCAGAGAAGGAGGATGAGGAGGAGATGGAGGAAGACGTGGTGGAGCACGATGATCCTACATTGTAAGACCTTCCAGAGGTTCGGCTGAGCTGTTAGACCACTGACCAGGATCACAGAGAAACTCAGGCTGCACGAATCCAGGCATGCTTCTTCTGAAGAGAGCTCATCCTGCATGGCATTTGGCCCAATATTACACTCTTCCCACAAGGTGCGGCCACATCCAGGATGTGTACCACACTGAGACTATTCCCACTATTGAAAGGATTGAAAATTAGATTTAAAGTAATTGGCAAAAGAAACAAAAGTGACACGAGGAAAATCTTTTTCACGCAGCGAGTGGTCAAGGTCTGGAATGCACTGCCTGAGAGTATGTTGGAGGCAGATACAATCGAGGCATTCAAAAGAGAATTGGATAATTATCTGAAAAGGAATAATCTGCAGAGTTATGGAGAGAAGGCAGGAAAATTGCAAAGATGAATTGCTCATTCAGAGAGCTGGTGCAGACACGATGGGCCGAATGGTCTCCTTCTGTGCTGTAACAATTATTTGATTCTGTAATCTCCTGTTTCCCTGCAATGCCTGGAAGATACATTGCCACTGGCCACACAGTGTCCCTGAGCATCCACCTTTGCCTCACTCAGACACTTCAACCTGCTGGTGCCTTAATGCCCTCAAAACAATGGGATCACCCAATTCAGGGTGCGATCACTAACCATTTCATTACATTGATGCTTAATCAATGAACAAAGCATTACAAAAGACACCCAGGTGACCCACAAAGTGAAACTACCAACATGGCACCATCCTCATGTGGCCACTCCTAAGGGGTGCTCCCCCTGTGGCTGAGGAAGATGTTTTTGCCTGTAGCTGAGATGCCTGTGGTAACTTCCTCAGTGTTGTGGTGTGAGAGGGGGCACTACCCCAGGCTGTCATGTCTGTACTGATACAGAGGCAGCCTCGATCATGGGGGCTTGTTCTATCGATGGTGCCTCAGACAGAGGGCCAAGGGGACGGTCAATGATGAAGATGCCCAGTGAAGGATGGCCCCTCGACATCATTCCTGCCTGTCCCAGCACTTTTTTGGTCCACGTGCACGTCAGAGGGAGTCAGCAGCTGGAGCACATCTAATATCCCATCCATGCATTTTTGTGCCATCAGTGCAACTTGTTTCATGGATCCAAGCCAAACAGTGAAGAATGAAGATAGAGGCATATCATTTATTTGGTAGTCAGCTTATTCACAGAAAGCAGCATTACACACCTCTGCCTCTATTCACCAACAGCATGTGCCAGCAGGCACTTAAATCCTTCATTAAACAATGTACTTCAGCTGTTTACCTTGAACAACTTTTTTTATTCGTTCATGGGATATGGGCATCGTTGGCCAGGACAACATTTTTTGCCCATCCCTAATTGCCCTTGAGAAGGTGGGGGTGAGCTACCTTCTTGCGCTTGTGTCACACAAATGTTACTTTCCACTTCTTAGCCCAAGCATCGATGTTGTCCAGATCTTGCTGCATATGGACAGGGGCTGCTTCTGTATCTGAGGAGTAGCGAATGGTGTTCAACATTGTGCAATCATCAGCAAACATCCCCACTTCTGACCTTATGATTGAAGGAAGGTCATTGATGAAGATGGTTGGGCCTCGGACTCTACCCTAAGGGACTCCTGCTGGAATGTCCTGAGATGATTGACCTCCAACAACCACAACCATTTTCCTTTGTGCTAGGTATGACTCCAACCAGCAGAGATCTTTTCCCCTGATTCCCATTGACTTCAGTTTTTGCTCGGGCTCCTTGATGCCATACTCTGTCAAATGCTGCCTTGATATCAAGGGCAGTCACTCTCACCTCACATCTGGAGTTCAGCTCTTTTGTCCATGTTTGGATGAAGGCTTAATTAGGTCAGCAGCTGAGTGGTCCTGGTGGAACCCAAACTGAGCGCAAGTGAGCAGGTTATTTCAGAGCAAGTGCCACTTGATAGCACTGTCGATGACTCCTTCCATCACCTTGCTGATGATCGAGAATAGACTGGTATTTGGTATTTGGTCAGGTTGGATTTGTCCTGCTTTTTGTGCAAAGGACATACCTGGAAAACTTTCTACATTGCAGGGTAGATGCTCGTGTTGTAGCTGTACTGGAACAGCTTGGGTAGGGGCATGACCTGGAGCACAGGTCTTCAGTATGATTGCTGGAATATTGTCAGGGCCCATAGCCTTTGCAGTATCCAGTGCCTTCAGCCTTTTCTTGATATCACGTGGAGTGAATTGAATTGGCTGAAGTCTGGCATCTGTCTTGCTGGGGAGTTCAGGAGAAGGCTGAGATGGATCATTAACTCGGCACTTCTGGCTGAAGATTGTTGCAAATGCTTCAGCCTTGTCTTTCGCACTGATGCTCTGGGCTCCTCCATCATTGAGGATGGGTATATTTGTGGATCTTCTTATTTCTGTTGGTTGTTTAATTGTCCACCTCAATTCACAACTGGATGTGACAGGACTGCAGAGCTTTGATCTGATCTGTTGCTTATGGGATCGCTTAGCCCTGTCTATTGCATTCTGCTTCCGCTGTTTGGCACGTAGATAGTCCTGGGTTGTCGCTTCACCAGGCTGATACCTCATTTTGAGGTATGCCTTGTGCTGCTCCTGACATGTCCTACTGCACTCTTCGTTGAACCAGGGTTGATCCCTGGTTAAATATTCACCCTTTCTTTAAAACAAACTTAAATATTACAAAGCAAAAAAAATGATTTTCTATTTTTTGCGCAACTCATATTACAAGGTGTCCCTCTTCTAGAACCTCCAACAACTTGTTGGAACAAGCATTCCTTTTTGTAAACAATCCAATAATTGGTGACTTGTGTCAACACATTTTATCGTTGAGATTTCTTTAGATAAGTAAATTCCATATCTTTTGTATCTCGAGAACGAGAGTGCACAGATTTAAAGTATTTGGTAAGAGAAGCAAAAGTGACATGAGGAAAAACGTTTTCACGCAGCGAGTAGTTAAGGTCTGGAATGCGCTGCCTGAGAATGTGGTGGAGGCAAGTTCAAAAGGGAACCAGACAGTTTTATGAAAAGAAAGAATGTGCAGGGTTATGGGGAGAAGGCAGGGGAATGGAACTGAGGGAATTCCTCTTTCAGAGAGCCAGTGCGGACATGATGGGCTGAATAGCCTCCTCCTGTGCTATAACAATTCTGTGATACTATCCCAGGTGTTTCTCCAGCTAGAGTGCTTTTAACTCATTTTGATTTATTTTCTTTGCTTCCCAAGCCAAGGGACAACGCTTTCCATTTTTCTCACGCAAATATGATAAACCCTGCTCTACTTGAAAAAAACATCTGGAAGATTGGCATGAGAATCGTGACGAAAAATGACTAATTTCATGTCTTTGGATTACCCACTATGCATCTCTCCAAAGTTAATTTTTTTGATTTTTTATTTGCCCTCAAAACCTCCTCAATTGTAGCGTGTTTCGTCATATGGGTACTAAGTTCCAATACGTCATAACTGGCTTCAGGCCTTGTCTGAGTATTAAACTAGCTGAACAGTCCAATCAGGCTTCTTATCAGCTCTGTTGATCCTTTGGACACAAGATAATCTTTCTTTGATGACCTTGTCTGATTTCCTGGAATACGATTAACACTTTCCAGGTTTGATTGCTGATTCAAGGTTATTCCTGACCTTTTCAGGTCAATGTCTAACCCTATATACTTAAAAGCCCCCGAAGTCTGGCTTCCAATATAAAACTTCCTTTTTAATGTATCTACAACCTACTGCTCAAATTCCACAGAACATCCACATAGAAAATCATCGACATGTATCACAAAGATATCTGTGAATTTCTCTTTGTGATACCAAGATCTGCTTTCAGCTGAATATAGCCTACGTTCAGCAAGGCAAGCTTAACCAAACATACCATACTCTCGACACATCATTCAATCTACAAACACATTTGCTTCATTTTCAGTTTCCCTTCTACAAAAGAACATCAGAACACAACAAATAAGAACAGGAATAGGCAATTCAGCCCCTCGAGCCTGCTCCACCATTCAATACGATCATGGCTGATCTCATCTCGACCTCAACTCCACATTCCTGCCCATTCTCCATAACCCTTCAACCCATTACGAATTAAAAATCTGTCTATCTCCTCCTTAAATTTACTCAATGTCCCGGTATCCACCGCACTCTGGGGTAGTGAATTCTATAGACTCACGACCCTTTGAGAGAAGTAATTTCTCCTCATCTCTGTTTTAAATCTGCTACCCCTTATCCTCTTGTTCCAGATTGCCCCACCAGAGTAAACATCCTGCCTACGTCTACTTTGTCAATCCCCTTAATCATCTTATATACCTCAATTAGATCTCCTCTCATTCTTCTAACATTACCCGCTTCTTTAGATAGTTTCAAGAACACTTGTCTTTGAGATGTTTCACCCTGTAAAAATGCTGCTTTTGTATCATTTGACATGAGTATTTGCAGTATTTCGCGAAAGAGCTGAGAAAATTTTCAAGATCACTTTTCTTGCAGTGGGGGAGTCGACTCTAAAATCTTGATCACTAAGTCTCTCTTTGAAACCCCTAATCTTGCTTTAGCCTTATATGCTGGATCTGGGAGTAAATTTCCCATGCACAACCATCTGTGTGATAAGACTGGCTGCCCCTATCTTGCACTTCAGAATAGACATCAAATTCTTTCCAACTTTCCAACTCTTTTTGTTTTGCCTCTCATCAATTTTTCTTCTAATTTATTTGCAGGCACCACATCTTTCCAATCATAACGACTTCTACTTCCAGTAGAGTTCCTAAATTGTTCGATTGTCCTTGTTCTAGTTCAAGCTTTGGCCTCTACTTGGTGTCTTACCTCTTTCTGGACTCCTGCTACAGGATCTTTTCCTCCCATGATCAAAGATTCTGTCACCAGTACGTGACCATTTCCTCGTGCTGTAGTCACTTCCAGATCCACTATATAAACCTGTTCTGTATTTACTTGCTGTTCACCTTTTCACCTCATTTTGCCAATCCATAGATTATACCTCTTATTCCTCATCTTTGATGTAAAAACAAGAAATGCTGGAAATACTCAGCAGGTCTGGCAGCATCTGTGGAGGGAGAAGCAGAGTTAACGTTTCAGGTCAGTGACCCTTCATCAGACTAATGCTGTACCTACAATGGTCACATCCTTCCATTCAGTGAACCCTTCTGGTATGTTTGTTACCATAGGCTGTGTCCTTTGGGGAAAATAGCCCTATCCTGTCCACTACTATAACTTTGTCTTTCATTCAACCCCTTATCTACCATATTCTGCCCCTCATAACTGTCAAACATGTGTATGTGAGATACAGGCTGTCTCATCACATTCCATGAATTGTTCAGATTCTGCAGGTTTATAATCAATCCCTATTAACCTAGATGAATGGGCCCTAATAGTTTGACTACCATGTTGGAGAATCACTGTCTTCTTGTCACACCCTATCACTTTAACCAGACCTTTCCTCTACTTCGGACCCTCTCTTTCATATGATATGAAATCCCCAGGATTAAAGTTTATCTCTGATGGTCTTATGCAATGTTGTAAGGATTGCAAATTCTCTCTGAAACTTCTGCCTTAATGAATGTCCTTCTCCCTGCATGTAGGCCATTCAAGTGCTCAGAGAAGATGGAATGAATTGTAGTCCCTTCTAAAGCCAGGGAATGATCACACTGCAGTATTTTGGGATTCCTCCCAAAGATCAACCGATAGGGAATATAGCCGCCAACCAATTGGAGAAGATACTTCACATGGACATCGCAAGCCGGGGCAGATGTTAGCTTGCAGTTTAGTTGATCTGTTATGATTTTATGGAGCATCACATCAATCACTGCATGATTTCTTTCACAAAGTCCATTACTGAGAGGATGTGTGGCTGAAGTGTTCATCACTACAAAATATTTTTGCACATGTTTCTAAACTTGTCATTGGAAAATCCCCCCTCCCCCCAACCCCCCCATTGCCAGTCAGGAATTTCGCCAGTGCCCCCCAGTACAGTAGGTATCCATTTTTTCCATGACTTTATCTACAATTATCTTTTTGTCTTTATCACGTGTTACTGTAAGAAGACCGAATCTTGTTGCCATGTCTATAAAATGCAAAATGAAAATGTTCTTGTCCATATCCCACAACTTTAAGTCCATAGCTACTACTTTATTAACATCCCTTGCTAATGGAAGACATACAATAGTCCGTGATGGCATCTCCTGATACTTTTTGTACATCATTTATTTCACTAATCCCTTCAATAAGCTTTGTGTACACATCATCAACCAGCCCTGCATCCTTTAGTAGGATTCTTAATCTGTGACAAGACGGATGAGCAAATTGTCGATGCAACTTTAAGACAATTTGCTTTTTGTCTCTCAAACTCCGATCACCTGATGCCATTATAACTCTTTAACATTCAGATTAGAGATGCTAGTTTCTGTTAAAGGGATGCAATAACGTCCTGATTGGCTAAATTTCAAATCTACTGACTTTGCAAAGAAAATTGCTTTATCATGTTCCATGTCCAATTTCATTTGTGCTTTTTCATGGAAGGCTTGCTCTGCAGCAAGGGTATCTCACTAGATACCACATCGGTGCTAATAAAGTGGCTTACTCCAGCTATTTTTGAAAGGAATCACCACCCTTCTCAGTGACTTTAATGTGTTGTCAGCCCTGAACCTGAGGCAAGTAGAACTTTCATATTCCATGACCTTACTTCAATCCTTACTACTTAGTGAATCGAAATGAAATTTCAACCAATCTGTTCCACATACCATGGATGCGCAATCACTGTCCAACACAGCACACTTAAATGAATCCATTACTGGTGCACTCATTACCAGACTGAAGCTTCTTGTGACCAGTACAATTCCCTCAGACTGATCAATATTATTGTCTTCCACTTCCAAACCTTCCATATCAAGCGTCACCTCAAAAACCTCGTTGTTCCATTTTGGACAGTTTACCGCACAATGATATTTTGAATTACATCTGAAAATCATGTTAATAATTCCCTGGGTATTCCTGAGCTTCATTTGTCTGTTGTTGTCACTCCATTCCTGTCGTCTGCCAGACCTGCTTAAAAAAATCCCCATCTTCATTTATTTTGTCCATGATTCTCCTGCTGCCTGTGTCCCATGCCTGAATGATATCGAAATACTGCGACATAGAGTCCTCTATTCTCAGACACCGTCGAATGTCCCATTTGTGCCACAAAGGATGCTGGAAGTGTCTGCTTTTCCAGGATTTTTTAAAAGAATCAGATGTCTGATTTAAACGTGTGTCTCCTTCTGAGAATCTAACTCCAATTAAGACCAGGAGCCTATTCATGTGCAACACTTTCGCACCAATGTAAATTGGCCATTGTAAAAATTGCCCCTAGTGTAGGTAGGTGGTAGGAGAATTGAGGGAAGCTGGGGATGTGAGAGGGAAAATGGGATTAATGTAGGATTAATATAAATGGGTAGTTGATGGTCGGCGCGGACTCGGTGGGCCGAAGGGCCTGTTTCGGTGCTGGATGACTCGATAACTATGATTCTATGACTCTATGAATGTAGTAGTGCTAGGGGACAATATAGTCATGGGAATAGATACTGTTCTCTGCAGCCATAACTGGGAGTTACAAAGGTCATGTTACCTGTCCCACAGTACGATTGGAGAGGAACTTGGAAAGGTGGAGGAAAAGAGACATATCAAGGTCCACATAGGAACTAACAACCTAGTTAGAACTAGATATTATGTTCTGCTGTGACAGTTTGAGAAGTTAGGGTTCAAAGTAAAACCATATCAAAGATAATAGATAGAGTTACCAGAGCCACACACCAATTGACATAGGGTCAAGCAGATTTGACAAGTTAATGCATGGTTCAAAGACTGGTGTGTGAAGAATGGGTTTGATTGATGGGGCACTGGCACCGGTACTGGGAATGAGATGTTCCATTGAGATGGGCTCCACTTAAACTGGGGTGACATCAGCATCTTGGTGAATCATATAACTAAGGATTTGAATCGGGCTTTAAACTAAAAGGGCGGTGGGGGGAGGGGGTTATGTGAAGGGACATTTAGAAGTCTAAAGAAAAATATCAAGGTAATAACGCAAGGCAGCAATCTGGGTAAAAACAAGTAGAGTGTGATAGGAAGGGGGCAAAAAGTTTTACACTAATGGTGCATTAGCAAATAAGGTCCATACAAATAATAATGACTAAAAAATAAAATTAAAGTTTCTCAAGAATACATGAAGCATTCGAAACAAGGTAGATGAACTCACAGCACAAATAGAGATTTGATATCAATTTCATTGCAGAGAGATGGTTGCAAAGTAATCAAGTTTGAGAAATAAATATTACGAGGTGCTTAACATTTCGATAAAAAAGGAAGAATGCAAAAAGAGGAGGTTATTAAAAGACGACATAATGACAGTAGTAAGAAAGGATCGTGGCTCAGAAAATCAGGAAGTAGAATCAGTATGGATGGAGATTAGGAATAACAAGGGCCAGAAAACCCTGATGGGAGTAACTTAGAAGGTCCCGAATAGTAGCTGTACCATTAAGCAAGAAACAATTGAAGCTTGTAACAAACGCAATGTCAGTTTATAGAATGCTGTTGTGACATTTTCCTGGAATAATATATTTTGGTACCAATTCAGGAAGAAGCTCTTTGAGATTTTTGTATTGTACAATGAGACAGGGTTAATTATTGATCTCATAGTAAAAGATCCTCTGGCAAAAAGTGATCATAATACAAAGGAATTCCATATAGTATAAAAGCAAAATACTGCAGATGTTAAAAATCTGAAATAAAAACAAGAAATGCTGGAAATACTCAGCAGGTCTGACAGCATCAGTGGAGAGAGAAGGAGGAATTCCATATTAAATTTCAGAACGACATACTCGATTTCAAATCTTAAACACAAACAAAGCCAACTACATGGGTATGAGGGGAACGCTGGCTCAGATTGATTGGTTAAATGTATTAAAAGGTTGGTGGTAAATAAACAGTAGGAGACAGTTAAATAAATGACTCAAAATTTACAACAAAAATACGTTCCATTAAAAAACAAAAAACACTAGGAGAAAGATCCATCCAGGCTTACGAGGGAAATTAAGGATAATATTAGATTAAAAGAAGAACTCCCTTCCAAACATCACTGTGGGTGTCCCTACCCCACATGGACTGCAGCGGCTCATGAAGGCAGCTCATCTCCACCTTCTCAAAGGCAATTAGGGATGGGCAATACATTCTGGTCTAGCCAGCGATGCCCACATCTCATGAATGAATAAAACAAAGAGCCTGAACACTTTGCAATGAATAACTGCAAGCCTAAGGGGAGGTGATGGCGTACTGGTGTTGCCACTGGACTAATAACCCAGAAACCCAAGTTTTTCTCTGGGGACATTGGTTTGAATCCCACCACAGCAGAAGGTGGAATTTGAATTCAATTAATAAACAAAAAAATCTGGAATTAAAAGCTAGTCTAATGATGGCCATGAAACCTTTGTCAATTGTTGTAAAAACCCATCTGGTTCACTAATGTCCTTTAGGGAAGGAAATCTGCTGTCCTTACCTGGTCTGGCCTACATGTGACTGCAGACCCACAGCAATGTGGTTGACTCTTACATGCCCTTGAAATGGCCTAGCAAACCACTCAGTTCAAAGGCAATTTGGGATGGACAATAAAATGCTGGCCTAGCCTGCGACGCCCACGTCTCATGAAAGAATAAAAAAAAGGATTGGGAAAGTTTTCGAAATCAGTAAAAGAAAGCCAAAGAGTTGCTAAAAAGGGAGAAAGTGGCATATTTGAGCAAACTAGCCAGGAATATATCAGCCGATTGTAAGAGCTTTGCAGATATATAAAAAGGAGTAGAGTAGATAACGTAAATGTCAGCTTCTTCGAGGCAGGGACAGAAGCAATTACCATGGGGAATGAGGAAATGACAGACATTGAACAAATATGTTTTATATGTCTTCACAGTCGAAGGCAGAAATTATATTCCAGAAATAGAGGATAACCAAGGTGATAGTAAGAGTGAGGAACTGAAAGTAATGAATAGCATCTGATAAAAAATATTAGATGAGCTTAAAGGACTAAAAGCTGACACATCCTGAGGACCCGATAGCCTCGATCCTCGTGTTCTAAAAGAGGTGGCTGAAGAGATAGACGAGATGCTGATTAAGATCTTTCAATATTTTCTAGATTCCAGAATTGAATTGAAAATTAGAAAATGTAACAGTACTATTCAAGAAAGCAGAGAGAGAGAATTCAGGGAATAGGCCAGTTCACCTGAGATCAGTCATCGGGAAAATGCTGGAATCTATTATTTATGAAGTCTTAACAATATACTTAGAAAATTATAGTATGATCAGACAGATTCAACTCGGTTTTGATGAAGGGAAATCGTGTTTGACAAATTTATGAGAGTTTTTTGAGATTGTAACGAGTAGGGAAGATAAAGGAGAGCTAGGAGATGTAGTATTGGTGGATTTCCAAAAAAACATTCAATAAGGAGCCACACAACAGGTTAATACGCAAGAAAAGATCTTGTGACATTGGGGTAATCTATTTGCATGGATGGAAAATTGGTTAACAGATAGGAAGCAGGAAGTAGGGTTAATTGGGCAGTTTCAAGTTGGCATGCTGTGACTAGTGTGGTACCACAAGGATCAGTACTGGGGCCCTAGATATTTACAATCTATATTAATGATAAACAGACCGAGAGCAATGTATCCAACTATGCTGATGACACAAAGCTAGATGGGAATGTCAGCTGTAAAGAGCACAAAGTGCGATTTCAGGGCTAAAGACGGGTTATGTGAATGGGCAAAAAGTTGACAGATGGAGTAAAACGTGGGGAAGTGTGAAGATATTCACTTCCTTCGGAGGAATAGAAAAGGAGAATATGTTTTAAGAGGCATGACACTTTTAAATGTTGACATTAAGAGAGACTTGGTGTACTTGTACAAGGAACAGCGAAAGCATAAAGGGACCACAAACAATTTGGAAGGCAAATGACATGTTGGCCTTTATTTCAAGGGTTCTGAAGTATATGAATAAGGAAGTCTTGCTACTATGATATAATGCTTTGATAAGGCTGGAGTACCGTACACAAGTTGTAGTGTCCATATCAAATGAAGGATATACTTGCCTTGGAGGTGGTTCACTAGATTGATTCTTGGGATGAGAGGGTTGCCTTCTGATGAGTGGCTGAGTAAATTGAGTCTATATGTTCTGTAGTTCAGAAGAATGAGAGATAATATCATTGAAACGTGCAAGATGCAAAGGAGCTGAGGGGGAATTACTGTGAGATTGTGATCCCTGGCTGGGGAATCTGGAATCCAGGAGGACAATGTAAGGATAAGGGGCTCATTATTTAGGACTGAGATTTGAAGAAATGTTTTCCCCAAAGGGTTGTATATCTTTGAAATTGTCCACCCCATGAGTCTGTGGATGCTCCATCCATGAATATATTCAAGGCTGTGAAACATCAATTTTTGATCTGTCAGGGAATAAAGGGATATGGAGAGTGGATTAGAAAGTGGTGTTGAGGCAGTCAAGATCAACTACCATCATAATGAATGCAGGAGCAGGGTCAAGGAGCCAAATTCTCTACTCCGGTTCCTATTTCTTATATTATTATGTGAACAGTGGACAATAGCAGCAGCAAGGTTCACCAATTGAACCATAGAGACAAAATGTGACCATGGTAAATGTTCATGCCATCACCATGTGTCCTCTGCTGCAATGTGCATTCAAGAATAAGAACACGAGACATAATAGCAGGAGTAGACCATTCGGCCCATCAATCCTGCTCCGCCATTCAATACAATCATGGCTGATCTTCGGCTTCAATTCCACTTTCCCGCTCGCTCCCCATATCCCTCGATTCCCTGAGAGGCCAAATGTCTGTCTATCCCAGCCTTAAATGTATTCAGCGAACATTTACAACCCTCTGGGGGAGAGAATTCCAAAGAGTCACAACCCTATGAGTGAAGTAATTTCTCCTCATCTCAGGCCTGAATGATTGGCCCCTCATCCTGAGACTGTGCGTCCCCCTTGTTTTTAGATTCTTCAACCAGCAGAAATAATCTCTCAGTGTCTACCTGATCCAGCCCCTTCAGAATCTTGTGTGTTTCAATGAGATCACCTCTTATTCTTCTAAACTCCAGAGAGTATAGGCAAAATTAACTCAACCGTTCATCATAGGACATACCCCTAATCCCAGGGACCAATTTAGTGAACCTTCACTGTATCACCTCCAATGCAAGTATCTCCTTTCTTAAATGATGGGACTCACCATGCTAACATCCACGATCTAAAACCGTGCCAGCATTTACGGGACCAAACAGAAGAGGGTGATTTGAACTTTGAGGATAGGGTTAAACAGACAAATTGAAATTAGCTGCTCATTATTGAAGTTGATCAAAAGGAAAATCAGGCAGTGCTTATAATAAGCAGCCATATCGATATCACCCACTGTACAACATCCACCAAGGTTACAATCATCCCCAATCAACAGCTACAATGCCCCATGTTACAAAATCATGGGTAATGCTGAAAGATCCACCACAGCATGTGTTGCTGTTTCAGAGAAGGGCAGACATTAGAGAGAAACATGTTAATTCTTCCTGCTTTCTCCTGATGGTCATATAAATTACAGCTGCACGCAGCAGTCTGAACTTCACTGTTTGGATCAGGATGTGGTTTTAAACTGCAAATAGGGGAAATTAACAGCATAAATTACTCGCTATTGTCTGGCACGTTCATTCCCACACAATATCAGCCTTTGTGGTTTCTAAACATGACTATGATATACTGTGTTTTTAACAACTGAATGTAAAGTGACAGCGAACGTTTGCAACAGCCGATCCAGTCATGTTATATTTCTGTTTTAAAGGCCTTATTCTGTGAATTCATGTACAGTGAACTTCTTTGCCAGAATATCACCCGTGTTTTTAACTGCTAGTTTAAAAACAAAATCCACACCGTGGTTAACATTAACACTGGAGCTCACCCAACCCTTTGTTACCATCATTACTCATCACTGCCACTAAACCATTTCAGTCCCAGTTGTCGAGTCCAGCAACCCTGCTGGTTACAGAATTTTGCAGAAACGAAAGGGCAACAGCACATGTTTAAATTCCATTTTATCAACAGAGCGTTCTGGAATTGGCTATTGCAAAGCAGGAGATATTGATCCTTGATCAATCATTCTAGCTTCAGCGAGAGTATTCTGTTCAATTCTAGGCACTACAATCAGGAAGGATATCGAGGTGTTAGAAATGGTGCAAAGGAGATTTATAAAATTGTATCAGGCATGAGGGGCTTCTGTTATGCAATGTGGCTGGAGAAACTCGAATATTCTCCTTAGAGCAGACGTCTATGGGCATTTAGTCAAGTTGTTCAAATTAATAATCGGTTTGATCGGGTGAATAAGGAGAAACTTTTCACTGGCAGAAGATTTGGCAACAAAAGACACAGATTCTAAGAATACGACTGGAGTATATTCTAATAGTTGAGCAATTTATTACACTGCCCTCTTTGCTGCCGTCTCTGTTGGGAGGGTGCAAATACAGTTTGTTCAATAATAATAATAATAATGCTGCTTACTGTGAGAGCACAAGTTAGACTTACTCAGTGCAATCCACAACAGAAAGATAAAGACAAGATAGGATTGAATTCTCTATTACATTTCATTTGAGAAAATAAGGTCTGAAGAACATTGTGACACTCTTTTTGGAACACCCAAGTTGATTTTGAGGAGGTTTGAGGTGATTTGAACGATTACTCCTTGTGTCTGCACATTGTGCTCAGGTAAACCGCAGTTAGGTAGCACGATATGTAATTGAAAAGAAAATGGCACTGAAGATATATTTTGGGACACTGAGGAAATTCAACCCGAACAAAGATAACTGGTGTAATTACAAAGGAAGGTTACACATTTGGACACTACTGCTTGCAGGTGGCTGCCCAGCGTCTACTTCACTTTCCTATGGCACTTCAGCTAGGTGAGGCATCTCCTCACTTTTGGCTTACCTGCTTGGGAATTTTCCTTGTCGCTATTTAAATATTTAAAGAAGTTCTTTGCTAATCATTCCTCTGGTGTTTTACCGTCAACCGATGCTACTTTTATCTCAATCCTTTACTTTCTTCTGGTTCTGTCTCGCCCTCTTTTAATTCCATGAGCTTCATCTTGGCCTCTTTAAATTCTACTGACTTTCCTTTAGCCTCTTTAATCTTTACCAGCCCTATCACCCCTCCCACCACACCCCCCACCCCCCATGGGGTTTTTGTGACTTCTTCAGCCCTCTGCAGCTGTGCAGAATTTTATTTGTTTCCTTCAGTTTCCCCATTCTCTGTGGATTGCTCTGGACCCTCTGACAATAATACCATGCTTAGGACGATCCCCTGCATTGGTAAGCTCAGCATGATCCCAGACGTCACGACTCCGTTGATCAACTTACACTGGTAACTAAGGAAACCTACAAGCATTTGCCAATGAGCCCTTTTACCAATACCATGGTATTTTTTTTTCGGGTGGCATTTCTTCAACCTTGCTACAAATAGTGTTTAAAAACATCCCATATCTCTGAGGATGGTTATTTGTTGCCTGGTGCCTGGAATACAAAGGAAGTCATTTTTCCTTTTTTCCCAAAAGGCTCTTGTAGCTATTCTGATCCGGTGCTACATTAACTCACATGCACACTACCTTCATAGCTATGGACCACGTCTTGACTGCGGCACTCCTTGTTGCTTTTTTGGAATACCAACAGTCTGCCATAATATGCCCAGATTTTCCACACGAAAACACATTGGCTATGCCCCTACCGCTTTATCGTTTTGGTTCCTTCTTTTAAAAGTTGGAGACTGATCTGTTTTTATTTTCTTGGTCTCCTTTTTTCTCTGGACTATTTCCGCTTCATTGGTAACCCTCCTATCTCTCCAGGGCTGTAAAGTTACTAGACCCAAACATATTTTGAATTAAAGGTCTGTGCGATAATTCATAGCCATCAGCCATTGCTGCTGCCTTTCTTATCCTTGTAACTCTCTGCCCTTCAATGTGGGTTCTTATATGAACTGTGCTACTATTTTTAATTTCTTCCAGCACATTACCTCTCTCAAATCTTCATATGAGAGTTCTAGCTTGAGAGATCATATCCTGCGATCGAATGCTATCTGTTAAATTCTGCTAAATTCAATGTAAGTTTGGGTGGGTCTTTTCCTGGTGTGTCTGAATTTCTGTTGATAGGATTGAGGTACGAACTCATATTCATTTATAATGCTGTTTTAGTTAGTTCATACTCAGAGGAAATCTCTTCTGATAACAGAGTAAAGCTTTGTGAGCCCCACCCACTAACTCACTTTGTAAAAGGCGAGTCCAGTGTTCTTTTGGCTATTTTAGCCTGGTAGTTATTTTCTAAAAGGAGATAACATATGAATCAACGTCTTCTTCAGTAAATTTTGGCACTAATTATGAGTGTCTCAGTACATCAAAGTTTTGCTCCGAATTGGGGTTAAAGTTTGAGTGACTGGTGGTATTTTCATCTTGAACCCAAAGCCTTTCTACTTCATACTGTTTCACCGCTCTTTCCTCCTTTTCCTTCTGAAACTGCATCTCCTTTTCCTTTCAACTGAAACTACATGTCCTCTCTTTTCAGCTGAATTTTAGCTGGGGTTATTTTTTCAGACTCAGATTCCATGCTTTCCTCTTCTGATTCCGGGTTAATTTTTAAATAATTAGCTAGACTCTTCACTATTTTGTTGGCCTTTTGCTTGAATGTGACTCCTACCTGGGTAGCTGGGCATATTACATTTTCAATATTTAATTTATTTACACTATCATGGGATATGTCTCCCTGCTCGAGAAATTCCTCAGCATTCAGCATGTTGTTTCCAGGACAGTAAAGAAAAAATGACTGATGTGAGAAAATTCAATTTTCCACAGTTTTTAGAGTAAATTTCCCTCCCTTTTCCAAATGTCTTGTTTAATCCGTTGGTTGAGGATCCCGGATGAGCCCCCATTTTTTGTGGACAAGTGGGTGATGGCGTGGCTTGTTCCGACTGCTGACATCCCAACTGACCAGTGCAACTGTTTTTGTTCCAAGTATTTTTAACCCCTTTTATGTCATTTGCCAAGTAAATAGAGAGAGTCAGGTTTCTTGTAGGTAGAAAAACCTTTTTTTTAACAAATCTTGAAATGATTGCAACAGCACTCAGGCATGCATTCACTCTCATACACTCTCAAGAGAAGATAGATAGAAAACGTGAAGGGTAAGAGGTGTTCAGAGTTCAGGTTGTAAAGGTCTGTTATTTCAGGAATACCCTATGGGATCCACTTGGAAGGTGAATTTTTTAAAGTTGCAGTCCTGTTTGCTAGTTGTCTGATATTCATTAGGCTGCTGCAGTCTCCTGGCAGTTCAATTTGGGTTGAAGATAATGCTGATGTTAAGGTCGATTCGCACCATAGAAAAGTTGTTTTTGCAAAGGCACTCTCGTTGCTGTAGCTAGCTTCTAACTTGGCTCAGCAGGTTACAATTGTATTGACTGGAAATTATCTCTTGCTCTTTCTCTCTCGTTCTCTCTTTTTCTCTCTCTCTCTGCCTTGCTTGAATTCAAGATGGCTTTTAGTTGCACTGTGTGGCTGAAGAATTTATTATTAAGAAGGTTATAGCAGGTCATTGAGAAAATCTGAATGCAGTCAGGCAGAGTCTACATGGTTTTGTGAAAGGGAAATCATGTTTGACTAATTTATTAAAGTCCTTTGAGGAAGTAACAGGTAACCTGGATAAAGGGACCTTGTGGATCTGGTGGACTTGGATTTACAGAAGGTATTTGACAAGGTGTCACATCAAAGGTTACTGAACAAAGTAAGAGCACATAGTCTAGGGGGGTAGCATATTAACATGGATAGAGGATTGGTTAGCAAACAGAAAACAGAGAGTAGACATCAATGGGTTTTCATTTTCAGGTTGGCAAGCTGTAACTAGTGGAGTGCTACAGGGATCAGTGCTGGGTCCTAAACTATTTACAATCTATATCAATGACTTGGATGAAGGGACAGAAATATCCTGTCTCATTGTGTTTGAGTATTGTCTGTTGCATTTCTATGCAAACAGGGCTTAATTAGGGTAGGCGGTCGCTTAGTGGTATTATCACTGGACTAGTAACTCAGAGACCCAGGGTATTCCTCTGGGGACATGGGTTGAAATCCCACCACAGCAGAAGGTGGAATTTGAACTTAATAAAAATCTGGAATTAAAACTGGTCTAATGATGGCCATGAAACCATTGCCGATTGTTGTAAAAACCCATCTGGTCCACTAATGTCCTTTAGGGAAGGAAATCTGCTGTCCTTACCTGGTCTGGCCTACATGTGACTCCAGACCCACAGCAATGTGGTTAACTCTTACATGCCCTCTGAAATGGCCTAGCAAGCCACTCAGTTGTACCTAACCGCTACAAAGTCTATAAAAAGGAATGAAACCGGACGGACCACCCGGCATCGACCTAGGCACCGGAAACGACAACGGCAAACCCAGCCCTGTCGACCCTGCAAAGTCCTCCTTACTAACATCTGGGAGCTTGTGCCAAAGTTGGGAGAGCTGTCCCACAGACTAGTCAAGTAACAGCCTGATATTGTCATACTCACGGTATCATACCTTGCAGACAATGTCCCAGACACTGCCATCACCATCCCCAGGTACGTCCTGTCCCACCGGCAAGACAGACCCAGCAGAGGTGGTGGCACAGTGGTATACAGTAGGGAGGGAGTTGCCCTGGGAGTCCTCAACATCGACTCCGGATCTCATGAAGTCTCATGGCATCAGGTCAAATATGGGCAAGGTAACCTCCTACTGATTACCATCTACTGCCCTCCCTCAGCTGATGACTCAGTACTCCTCCATGTTGAACACCACTTGGAGGATGTACTGAGGGTGGCAAGGGCACAAAATGTACTCTGGGTGGGGGACTTCAATGTCCAACACCATGAGTGGCACGGTAGCACCACTACTGACCGAGCTGGCCGAGTCCTAAAGGACATGGCTGCTAGACTGGGTCTGCGGTAGGTGGTGGGGGAACCTACACGAGGGAAGAACATACTCGACCTCGTCCTCACCAATCTGCCTGCCGCGGATGCATCTGTCCATGACTGTATTGGTAGGAGTGACCACCGCACAGTCCTTGTGGAGAAGAAGTCCCGCCTTCACATTGAGGATACCGTCCATCGTGTTGTGTGGCACTATCACCGTGCTGAATGGGATAGATTTCGAATGGATCGAGCAATGCAAAACTGGGCATCCATGAGGCGCTGTGGGCCATCAGCAGCAGCAGAATTGTACTCAACCACAATCTGTAACTTCATGGCCCGGCATATCCCCCACTCTACCATTACCATCAAGCCAGAAGACCAACCCTGGTTCAATGAAGAGTGCAGGAGGGCATGCCAGGAGCAGCACCAGGCAGACCTCAAAATGAGGTGTCAACCTGGTGAAGTTACAACCCAGGACTACTTGCATGCCAAACTGCGTAAGCAGCATGCGATAGACAGAGCTACGTGATCCCATAACCAACGGATCAGATCTAAGCTCTGCAGTCCTGCCACTTCCAGCCGTGAATGGTGGTGGACAATTAAACAACTAACTGGAGAAGGTGGCTCCACAAATATCCCCATCCTCAATGATGGGGGAGCCCAGCACATTAGTGCGAAAGATAAGGCTGAAGCATTTGCAACAATCTTCAGCCAGAAGTGCCGAGTTGATGATCCATCTCGGCCTCCTCCTGAAGTCCCCAGCATCACAGATGCCAAACCTCAGCCAATTTGATTCACTCCACGTGATATCAAGAAATGACTGAAGGCACTGGATACTGCAAAAGCTATGGGCCCTGACAATATTCCGGCAATAGTACTGAAGACCTGTGCTCCAGAACTTGCCGCGCCCCTAGCCAAGCTGTTCCAGTACAGCTACAACACTGGCATCTACCCTGCAATGTGGAAAATTGCCCAGGTATGTCCTGTACACAAAAAGCAGGACAAATCCAACCCGGCCAACTACCGCCCCATTAGCCTACTCTCAATCATCAGTAAAGTGATGGAAGGTGTCATTAACAGTGCCATGAAGCAGCACTTGCTTAGCAATAACCTGCTCAGTGATGCTCAGTTTGGGTTCTGCCAGGGCCACTCAGCTCCTGACCTCATTCCAGCCTTGGTTCAAACATGGACAAAAGAGCTGAACTCAAGAGGTAAGGTGAGAGTGACTGCCCTTGACATCAAGGCAGCATTTGACCGAGTATGGCATCAAGGAGCCCTAGCAAAACTGAGGTCAATGGGAATCAGGGGGAAAAGCCTCCGCTGGCTGGAGTCATACCTAGCACAAAGGAAGATGGTTGTGGTTGTTGGAGGTCAATCATCTGAGCTCCAGGACATCACTGCAGGAGTTCCTCAGGGTAGTGTCCTAGGCCCAACCATCTTCAGCTGCTTCATCAATGACCTTCCTTCAATCATAAGGTCAGAAGTGGGGATGTTCGCTGATGATTGCACAATGTTCAGCACCATTCGCAACTCCTCAGATACTGAAGCAGTCCGTGTAGAAATGCAGCAAGACCTGGACAATATCCAGGCTTGGGTTGATAAGTGACAAGTAACATTTGCGCCACACAATGACCATCTCCAACAAAAGAGTATCTAACCATCTCCCCTTGACATTCAACGGTATTACCATCGCTGAATCGCCCACTATCAACATCCTCGGGGCTACCATTGACCGAAAACTGAACTGGAGTAGCCTTATAAATACCGTGGCTACAAGAGCAGGTCAGAGACTAGGAATCCTGAGACGAGTAACTCACCTCCTGACTCCCCAAAGCCTGTCCACAATCTACAAGGCACAAGTCAGGAGTGTGATGGAATACTCTCCACTTGCCTGGATGGGTGCAGCTCCAACAACACTCAAGAAGCTCGACACCATCCAGGACAAAGCAGTCCGCTTGATTGGCACCCCATCTACAAACATTCACTCCCTCCACCACCGACGCACAGTGGCAGCAGTGTGTACCATCTACAAGATGCCCTGCAGCAACGCACCAAGGCTCCTTCGACAGCACCTTCCAAACCCGCGACCTCTACCAACTAGAAGGACAAGGGCAGCAAATACATGGGAACACCACCACCTGCAAGTTCCTCTCCAAGTGACACACCATCCTAACTTGGAACTATATCACCTTTCCTTCACTATCACTGGGTCAAAATCCTGGAACTCCCTTCCTAACAGCACTGTGGGTGTACCTACCCCAAATGGACTGCAGCGGTTCAAGAAGGCAGCTCACCACCACCTTCTCAAGGGCAATTAGGGATGGGCAACAAATGCTGGCCTGGCCAGTGACGCCCACATCCCGTGAATGAATCAAAAAAAAAATTGGTTTTCAGTCTTAGTAGACGTGGATGTGGATTTAAGTGTAAGAGATGCTGATGTCATGTGTCTTGCTCTCCATTTTGTTGACATCACAAGTACCAGTCTCTTTAAAGTTGTACCAATGTTTATGAATTCTTCAGTTTGGTTCTGTATTTGCATCGCTGCACTTCTCCTGAGCCTGACAGCAGCATGAGACACTGTGGGCCCTGAGCAACTGTGGAATTGTGTTCCACTATAATCAGTAACTTCATGGCCCGGCATTAATAACCTCCATTACAATGCGATGAGAACCATTCCCATCTCCTCAGAATGAGGTCAGTACCAAGGCTATTATACAGCCCAGCTCAGCCTGAATCCTGAAGTCACATGGCTGAAGGCTACCCTTGTAAAATTCACCTGAAAAGGTAATCATATGGAAGAACAAATGGGGAATCCTTTCAGGACAGAACTAGAGACAACAACATCAGTCTGGTCTATCCTCAGCCACACAGTGCAACAACACTCAGGAAGCTCGACACCATCCAACAGCCTGCTTAATCAGAGCCCCATCCACCACCTTAAATATCCACTCACTCCACCACCGACGCACAGTGGCAGTAGTGTGTACCTTTTACTAGAAGCACTGCAGCAATTCACCATGCCTCCTACGACAGCACCTTCCAAACTCACGACCTCTTCCACCCAGAGGTACAAGGACAGAGGGCTCATGGGAACACCCCTCCAGGTCACACACCATCCTGACTTGGAAATGTATCACCGTTCCTTCACTTCGCTGGATCAAAATCCTGGAAATCCCTTCCTAGCTTCACTATGGCTGGGTGGATTTCTGTATTTTAACATATTTTGTATTTTAACATATCGCAATAAATTAACAAACTCTTAAAAGTGCTGGTCATGCTTTTTAAGGAACTAAAAGATATATAACAAGGAAAAGAGGCTTGCCTGTTTAGAATGATTAGATAATGTCTAACTAGAACTATCCGAGGTTAAAAGTGCATCCTGTTATCATGTCAGGAGCAATGGTACTTCTGTTCAAACTTGCTTATGCGACATAAAGAAAGAAACTATGTATTAACCTTAAGTTGTGTCCGTGCAGATTTGAAGAGTTACAAAGCCGCCTGATATTTTAGGAATAAGCAACTACTGCTTTTTATATGTATAAAACAACGTACTGAAATCTTGTTCGGGGAGTCAGTCTGACCAGGAACCGAGTGTGGTATCCTGAGCTGCCTACTCCCAAGCATTCTTGAATAAAATACTGCTTTGCTTCTAACAATCAGTGTATTTGAGTTATTGATAACATTGTTAGATTCAACAGTCTTTTCTTGGAGGTCCCACCGAAATGGCAAGCGTTACTACCTAAGCGAGACCGAAGGGTAGTGCCCTGGCAACGGACGACTTAACCGGTATATAAATAAGGTAAGAATTTACTTACCCCAGTCCGTCGGCTGCCGGTACGCATGCAGGTGCTCGATATGAGTAGTACACCTCTGCCATAGCCTGACTGTTAGAGAGCAAAAGGCTACAAGGGAGAGAGAGAGTGCGCCGGGCGCCTCCGCAAGCGGCTGCCTACCTAGGGTTCGAGTCTCTGAGGTCATAAGGAAGAAAGGTGCAGCCTGAAAGCGCGCTATAGGGGAATCAGCTGCCTGTCAGGAATCCGCGGCCTGTCTGTGAGTGTGTTTGAAGGTACAGGAGAAAAGAGAGAGTGCGCCGGGCGCCTCAAGGGAACTAAGGAGACAGGTACGACGTAGGAATCAGTATGGGTGCAGCAAAGCCGGCACATTACATGCATCAAAATTATGGTCAAGGAACTTGCAAGTTTTTGAATAACTGGAATCAGATTACCCGAGATGACCCAAAGAAGCAATTCTCATTGGAAGGCTCTTGGGATCTCGATAAATTAGTGCACGTAAGGGAAGCTCTAGAATTTAAAAAAAGGGTAGGATGAAACAACCCCAGTGGGATGCCTATTATAATTGGTATTTAGAAGCGTCAAAACGACAGTCGGACTCTAAGGTAAGGGGACTGCAGTACTCGCATGACAAACTTAAGGAAATTTTGTGAAAATGCCATAACCCCACTAAAGAGGATATTAAAGTATTAATGGATGCTTGCTTAGGAACAAACAAATGGAAACAGGTAAAGGATAAGAGTGAATGGCCGTCAGGACTCACCCAAGGGGCCAAGCTTGGTGCCCTTTGTGACCGAATCTTGACAGCCATTAGGAATTGCTACCCCCAGGTAATAGACTGGTATAAAATTAATGCGACACAACAGAAACCAAGCGAAGACGTGAGCGATTATGTTGAACGGGTACGAAGTACAACTAACGAAGTGTCCCGAGTACAAAACACTGCTGATGTTGAGGAAAAGAGGATTTAGCTTGCCACTGGCTGCCACCAACAGCCTGATGGTCTTTGGATCTCCCACGATGGCCGCGTGGTATCTCCAAAGAGCCTGCTCCCCTGGCTTGCACATGTGTGTCATTCTTTCACGCATGGTGCAAAAGGGGGGATGAATTAGATTATGCAAAAATCCTGGTATGCACCTGGATTTGCTTCTATTGCTGAAAATGTTGTGACTAAATGTACGATTTGTCAAAAATATAATGCGGGGAAAACGCCTTGTGTTAAGCCTGCTTCGCAACCCCAACCTTGGGGCCCCTTTATACATATGCAAATGGACTTTATACAAATGCCCAAATGTATGGGACTACAATATGTGTTAGTAATAATGGACTTATTCTCTAGATGGGTGGAGGCGTTCCCCACCAGGAAAAATGATGATCACAGTAGCCAAATTACTTTTAAGGGAAGTTATTCCTAGATTTGGAATACCGGAACGGATTTCTAGTGACAACGGACCACACTTTACAGGTCAAGTGGTAAAAGAAATAATGAAAGGATTACAATGTAAGCCACACCTATCCTGTATCTACCAATCACAATCAGCTGGAGCAGTAGAGAGACAGAACGGGATCCTTAAGACAAAAATCGCTAAACTTTGCTCGGAAACAGGATTAAAATGGCCAGAAGCACTCCCTTTGGCACTTGTGCTGATGCGGTCTAGCCCCAACAGAACAACGGGATTATCTCCCCACTAAATAATAATGGGCCGCCCCTGCACAGTGTGAGCGAAAATATGTTGGCTTATGGCATAGCATTAACCAAAACTTTGAGAAGCTTCCATTCACAGGTAGCTGAGGCGCAGAAGGAAGCAACCGCTGAGGTTTGCCATACGTACGAACCAGGAGATTACGTCTTCGTCAAGACCTTCCGAAGAAAAAATTGCCTGGAGCCCCGTTGGGAAGGGCCATACTTGGTACTCTTGACCACCTACACGGCCTTGAAGCTTGAAGGAAAACCGACATGGATCCACGTCTCACACTGTAAAAAGGCTCCGACCACTAAAGAACCGGTCAACTTCAACACGACGTGATTGTCCATATATGAACTGTTATGAACTATTCCAGAGTGCTAAAACTAGAATATTAAGTGATAAGATTATCGAACTGTAATTGTCTAAGATTAAGGGACTAAGCTGATAAGTGCCCGAAAATGCACAAAACGAAATAGAAATTGTCACGCTAGAAAATGGCACCACAATGCTTTGTGAAAATTGTGGTTCTGTTGTTCGCAGGAGCTGGTCTAGTAAAAGGTGGCCCAAAGGCGGGAGAGCCAAATTGCACTCAGAGAGAGACAACTGGCCAAAAGGAAACAGGCACCAACGGAAAGCAAGGATACGATCCTTCAGAGGACGTAAAATGTGTTGAAAAGAGTTTAAGGTGCTACAACTACCTAGACAAGCTCGTAAATTTAAAAGCTAAGCCATGCGGACCATGTACGAACTCTAATTATAGCTTAGGCTGCCAATTGTGGTACAGTATCGGAACAGGATATGTTATGAAATGTAATGACCAGATACTGAGGTGGGAAGCTTTCTATGGTAATACAACCACCGTAGCGCCCACAACCGCTCCCGTGCCAAAGACGGTTGGCCAATATTATGATCATCACTGCAACTACTACTACTACGGCAACCACCCTGGGGCCTGCAGAGTACCTCAGAAACAACACAGACACAGCACCCTTAAATACGGGATTAGTCGCAATACCAGAGAGAGAGAGAGAGAGAGTAGTGCTAATACTGGGGTACACTCATGTAAAAATAATAGTAAATCTGACCAAGCTCAATATGCCCTTATGAACAAGAAGACGTGTGGGCTGCACCATTGGAGGGATTGAAGGATACACGTTGACCCCACTAAACATAGCGGGTCGCACTTTATCAAGACACAAAACGCAACTCATTACTATGTAGTGACTACAAATTTGACTTACCTAGTACGAAATAAGACGTGTGTTCTGCCAAGTTACAATGTGATTATTAAAAACCCTAAGGAACGGTTGACCTTTGGGAGCAATAGCATAGAACCCCTAACAGAGGATACAGATATGGAAATAGAAGCCAACATTGTGAGAATGGATAATGATGCTGAAATGTATGAATTTGTGCCAAAACCACTGCCCATCATCCCACCCTTGAATGCAGATTGGGGACAATTGATAAGAGAAGCAAAAAAATATAAGTCACCAGTGGAGTGAATTGGAACACAAAATTAAGTCAGAGCAGGACAGGGCAGAGGAACTTTTGTTGGAAGAACCATGGTGGAAAAGGATATGGAACTGGGGTATGAATGTGAATGTGCAACCTTGGTTGAGAATATTTTCTCATGTATTAGTAATCCTTCAAACATTGATTATAGTCATCTTCATCATCCTGGTGATTGTCTTAAAGAAAAAGATTAATACTTGGATAGTAAATCGACTTAAGAAGGACTTGGCCTTATTAGAGGTTAACAATCATCGGTCTGAATATGACAAATTGTAAGGATTGTCCAATACAGGACAAAAGGGGGGAAATGTGGATTTCTGTATTTTAACATATTTTGTATTTTAACATATCGCAATGAATTAACAAACTCTTAAAAGTGCTGGTCATGCTTTTTAAGGAACTAAAAGATATATAACAAGGAAAAGAGGCTTGCCTGTTTAGAATGATTAGATAATGCCTAACTAGAACAGTCCGAGGTTAAAGGTGCATCCTGTTATCATGTAAAGAGCAATGGTACTTCTGTTAAAACTTGCTTATGCGACATAAAGAAAGAAACTATGTATTAACCTCGAGTTGTGTACGTGCAGATTTGAAGAGTTACAAAGCCGCCTGATATTTTAGGAATAAGCAACTACTGCTTTTTATATGGATAAAATGACGTACTGAAATCTTGTTCGGGGAGTCAGTCTGACCAGGAACCGAGTGTGGTATCCTGAGCTGCCTACTCCCAAGCATGCTTGAATAAAATACTGCTTTGTTTCTAACAATCAGTGTATTTGAGTTATTGATAAAGTTGTTAGGTTCGATAGGTGTACCTACCCCACATGTGGTTCAGGAAGGCAGCTCACCACCACCTTCTCAAGGGCAATGAGGGATGGGCAATAAACGCTGGCCTTGCCAGCGACACCCACATCCCTTGTAAGAATTTTATAAAACCCTCACTGTCCTGTAACTATCAAGCCAGGGAACTAATCCTGGTTCAGTGAGGAGGTTAGAAGAGCATCCCAGGAGCAGCATCAGATGTTCCTCAAAATGGTGACGCTCCAACAGAAAACCTCAAGCATGCTAAAGAGTGGAAGCAGCGTGCTATAGATCGAGCCAAGCGATTCCAAAATCATTGCCTCAATTCTGTTGTGGGACAAATCCACCACCAAAAGAGGAGACTCAGGTACAGCTTCAATCGATTTATTCAAGTGTGCGGAGGGAGAAACACCACCTCGGGAATTCCCAGGTCATTCCCTAACTTTACATTCAGGAGCAGAAATTTATATACCGCTCTTATCACACAATGTGTTCAACAAACGGATGATTGATATGATTGACTATAAACTTTAATTAAAACAATGGTGGTTGATTATGCATTCTGATGAGCACACTTCCTCAGCCTTATCAATACACATACCAGATGGCTCCAAACTGTTGTCAACTCTTTGTCTTTTATCTCTTTGTTTCCCCTTATGTCAATCTTCCAGAGAAACAGTGGCCTCGAGCACTCGGCTCTAACTTTCGCTCCCTAATCTTGTCCTTTACCCGAGCAGCATGTTTTGTTTCTTTTCTCAACCCTACAGTTAAATTCTGCTGAGATGCTTCTCTAAAGCTCAACTTGTTTCTACATAACCCCTTCAGTAGGAAGAACATAGAGACACAATATAACATAAAGGGGACAACTCCAAAGTGGATGCAAGAGCACAAGGACCTGGGGTACATGTGCATAAGTCTTTGAAGTTGGCAGGACAGGTTGAGAACATGGTTAATAAAGCATACAGTATCCTGAGCTTTATTAATAGGAGCATAGAGTGCAAGAGCAAGGAAGTTATGTTAAACTTATATAAGACACTAGTTCAGCCTCAGCTGGAGTATTGCATCCACTGCTGGGCACCGCACATTCGGAAAGATGTGAGGGCTTTGGAGAGAGTACAGAAAAGATTCACGAGAATGGTTCCAGGGATGAGGAACTTCATATATGAAGACAGATTGGAGAAGTTGGGACTGTTTTCCTTGGAGAAGAGAAGGCTGAAAGGAGATCTGATGGAGGTATTCAAAATCATGAGGCGTACGGACAAAGTGGATAGGGAAGAACTGTTCCACCTCGTGAAAGGATCAGGAACGAGAGGGCAGAAGGAAAAGTGACGTGAGGAAGAATGCAGCGAATGGTTAGGATCTGGAATGCAGTGCCTGAGAGGGTGGTGGAGGCAGGTTCATCGAGGCATTCAGAAGGGAATTAGACTGTTAACTGAAAAGGAAGAATGTGCAGGGTTGTGGGGAGAAGGCAGGGGAATGGTATTAGATGAATTACTCATTCGGAGAGCAGGTGCAGACATGATGGGCCGAATGGCCTCCTTCTGCGCTGTAACGATTCTGTGAGGCAATATAAAATAAATGATACAATTCTAAACAGGGTGCAGGAACAGAGAGACCTGGGGGTATATGTACATAAATGGTTGAAGGTGGCAGGACAGATTGAGAAAGAGGTTAAAAAACATATGGAACCAGGGCTTTATAAATAGAGGCATGGAGTACAAAGGCAAGGATGTTACGATGAACCTTTATAAAATACTGGTTCGGCCTCAACTGGAGTATTATGTCCAATTCTGGGCACAGCACTTCAGGAAGAGGGTGCAGAAAAGATTGACAAAAATGGTTTAAGGGGTGAGGGAATTCAGTTACGTGGATAGATTGGAGAAGCTGGGGCTGTTCTCCTTGTGGGAGAGAAGGTTGAGAGGAGATTTGATGGAGGTGTTCAAGATCATGAGAGGTCTAGGCAGAGTAGATAGAGAGAAACTGGTCCTGTTGGTGGAAGAGAACAAGAGGACCCTGGCAAAAGAACCAACTGCGAGTTGAGGGAAAACTTTTTTCCACGCTTCGAGTGGTTAGGAAGTGGAATTCACTGCCTGAGAGTGGTGGTGGCAGGTGCAGTCAGGACTTTCAAAAGGGAATTGGATAAGAACCTGAAGGGGAAAAACATGCAGAGCTATGGGGACAGGACAGTGGAATGGAACCAGCTGAGTTGTTCTTACAGAGAGCTGGCATGGACATGACAGACCAAATGGCCTCCTTCTGTGCTGCAACCATTCTATGATGGGAGTGGGGTTGGAGACGGGACTGATTGATGCACATGTCCAGTGAGATTGCACACCAGGAGCAGAACCTGGTCATGTGATCCTGTGACACCTCGAGTGGGAGGGGCTCTGGCTGCTCATCACTGGATGCTGTAAGATTGGCTCCTGACAGGTTCCTGCTCCTGGTTACAGGCAGAGTTAACATGGTTTTTGAAAGGGAAATCATGTTTAACTACTTTATTGAAGTTCTTTGAAGAAGTAACACATGCTTGAATAAAGGGGAACCGGTGGATGTACTGTACTTAGATTTTCAGATGGCATTTGATAAGATGCCACATCAAAGGTTATTGCAGAAAATAAAAGCTCATGGTGTAGGGGGTAACATATTGGCATGGATAGAAGATTGGCTAGCTAACAGGAAACAGAGAGTAGGCATAAATGGGTAATTTTTGGGTTGGCAAGATGTAACGAGTGGTGTGCAACACGGATCTGTGCTGGGACCTCAACTTTTTACAATTTATATAAATGCCGTGGATAAAGGGACCAAAGGTATGGTTGCTAAATTTGCAGATGACACAGAGATAGGTAGGAAAGTAAGTTGGGAAGAGGACATAAGGAGGCTACAAAGGGACATAGATAAGTTAAGTGAGTGGACACAGATCTGGCAAATGGAGTATAATGTGGTATAATGTGAAATTCCATTTTGGCAGGAAGAATAAAAAAGTATGTTATCTAAATGGTGAGAGATTGCAGAGCTCTGAGATACAGAGGGATCTTGGTGTCCTAGTGCATGAATCGCAAAAGTTTGTATGCAGGTACAGCACGTAAGTAGCAAAGCGAATACAATGTTATTGTTTATCGCGAGGGGAATTGAATACAAAAGTAGGGAGGTTATGCTTCAGCTATTCAGGGTATTGGTGAGACCACATCTGGAGTACTGTGTACAGTATTGGTCTCCTTATTTCAGGAAGGATGGAAATGCGTTGGAAACAGTTCAGAGAAGGTTTACTAGACTAATACCTGGAATGGGCAGGTTGTCTTACGAGGAAAGATTGGTTGGCTAGGTTTGTATCCTCTGGAGTTTAGAAGAGTAAGAGGTGACTTGATTGAAACATATAAGATCCTGAGGGATCTTGACAGGGTGGATGTGGAAAGGATGTTTCCCCTTGTGGGAGAATCTAGAACTAGGGGTCACTGATTAAAAATAAGGGGTCGCCCATTTAAGACAGAGATGAGGAGAAATATTTTCTCTCAGGGTCGTGAGTCTTTGGAATTCTCTTCCTCAAAAGGTGATGGAAGCAGAGTCTATGAATATTTTTAAGGCAGAGGTAGATTGGTTCTTGATAAGCAAGGGGGGGCGATGAAAGGTTATCGGGGGTAGGTGGAAATGTGGAGTCGAGGTTACAATCCGATCAGTCATGATCTTATTGAATGGCAGAGCAGACTCGAGGGGCCGAGTGGCCTATTCCTGCTCTTAATTTGTATGTCTATATACCCCATCAGTGGGATGTCGGTGTGACAGCTGACAGTGCGAGTGAGTTCAGTCCTGATAAACAGGGGTTCTTATCTTCCTCAGCCCTGGGTCACTGTCCCTCAGTCCCCAGCCCCAGTACCCAGGCTGACACTGAGACCCTCTCAGTCCCCATTACCCACTGACCGAGGGTTAACACCCCAGTACCCAGCCTGGCACTGAGACCCTCTCAGTCCCCATTACCCCCTGACCGAGGGTTAACACCCCAGTACCCAGCCTGGCACTGAGACCCCCTCAGTTCCCATTACCCACTGACTGAGTGTTAATATTCCAGTAACCAGTCTGACACTGAGACCCTCTCAGTACCCATTACCCACTGACCGAGGGTTAACACCCCAGTACCCAGCCTGGCACTGAAACCCTCTCAGTACCCATTACCCACTGACTGAGTGTTAATATTCCAGTAACCAGTCTGGCACTGAGACCTTCTCAGTACCCATTACCCAATGACTGAGGGTTAATACCCCAATACCCAGGCCGGCACTGAGACCCTCTTAGTTCCCATTACCCACTGACCGAGGGTTAATGCACCAGTACCCAGCCTGGCACTGAGACCCTCTCAGTCCCCATTACCCACTGACTGAGTGTTAATATTCCAGTATCCAGTCTGGCACTGAGACTCTCTCAGTCCCCATTACCCTCCTGCGGAGCCCCCTCCTCACAGAAGGACCAGTGATATCTGTCCAATCATTGCTACCTCCCTTAACAGGCTGTGATGAACAGATTGTGGGGAATCCTGTCCCAAAACTCTCTGCTAATCGATGAGTTGTGCCTTGTAATGAATGTAGTAAAACGTTTTAAACCAGGAAATGCTCCTGTTTCCACAGCCACCTCCAAAATAATTGGACACAAATACATCATCAGAATAAAGATCTTGCTGTGAGTCAAGCAGTCTCCGGGTAGAAGAGAGGCTGATATTGTGAAACAAAAATGGAAGGAGCTGGCAATACTCAGCAGGTCTGGTAGTTTGTGTTGAGAGAGAAATAGTTAATGTTTCAGGTCAGTCACCTTTCATCAGACATTTTCAGTTGATGTCACAATAAACTTTTTAAATATTGTGAACTGTGCAATTGGAGAAATGCTGTGAGCTGCATCATCGGTTGCCAAGGAGACTGAACAGAATAAGGTTTGACAAACAAGAAAGTGAAAGTGTTAGAAATAAAATCAATTCTGATGAAAGGTCACAGGCCTGAAACATTAACCCTGTTTCCGTTTCTCTCTCCACAGATACTTCCAAACCTGTTGAGTATTTCCAGCATCCCAGTATCTTGCTTTTATGAAAGTCGTTTGAGTCGTAAAATTGATGGAGAACATTACAGAGGGAAGAACATTTTGGAACAGGAGGTCATTCACTCCCTCGGGTTTGTTCTGCTCTTCACCCCCTGGGGCCTGCTCCTCCATTCACCCCCTTGGGCCCGCTTCACCATTCACCCCCTCGGGCCCGCTTCACGATTCACCCCCTCGGGTCCACTCCTCCATTCACCCCCTCAGGTCCACTCCCCCATTCACCCCCTTGGGCCTGCTCCTCCAGTCACCCCCTCGGGCCTGCTCCTTAATTCACCCCCTCAGGCCCACTCTCCATTCACCCCTTTGGGCCTGCTCCTTAATTCACCCCCTCAGGCCCACACCTCCATTCACCCCCTCAGGCCGGCTCCGCCATTCAATCCCTCGGGCCTGCTGCACCATTAATCCCCTTGGGCCTGCTGCACCATTCACCCCCTCGGGCCAACTGCACAATTCACCCCCTTGGGCCTGCTGCACCATTCACCCCCTTGGGCCTGCTGCACCATTCAGCACCTCGGGCCTGCTGCACTATTCACCCCCTTGGGCCTGCTGCACCATTCACCCCCTTGGGCCTGCTGCACCATTCAGCACCTCAGTCCCATTCCCCATCACCCTGTGTCCTCTCTCTGAAAGACCTCTCCCCTCACTCCCATTCCCCGTCACCCTGTGTCCTCTCTCTGAAAGAGCTGTCCCCTCATTCCCATTCCCCGTCACCCTGTGTCCTCTCTCTGAAAGAGCTCTCCCCTCACTCCCATTCCCCATCGCCCTGTGTTCTCTCTCTGAAAGAGCTCTCCTCTCACTCCCATTCCCCATCACCCTGTGTCCTCTCTCTGAAAGAGCTCTCCCCTCACTCCCATTCCCCATCACTCTGTGTACTCTCTGAAAGAGCTCTCCCCTCACTCCCATTCCCCATCGCCCTGTATCCTCTCTCTAAAAGAGCTCTCCTCTCACTCCCATTCCCCGTCACCCTGTGTCCTCTCTCTGAAAGAGCTCTCCTCTCACTCCCATTCCCCATCACTCTGTGTACTCTCTGAAAGAGCTCTCCCCTCACTCCCATTCCCCATTACCCTGTGTCCTCTCTCTGAAAGAGCTCTCCCCTCACTCCCATTCCCCATCGCCCTGTGTCCTCTCTCTGAAAGAGCTCTCCTCTCACTCCCATTCCCCTTCACCCTGTGTCCCCTCTCTGAAAGAGCTCTCCTCTCACTCCAATTCCCCATCTCCCTGTGTCCTCTCTCTGAAGGAGCTCTCCTCTCACTCCCATTCCCCTTCACCCTGTGTCCCCTCTCTGAAAGAGCTCTCCTCTCACTCCAATTCCCCATCTCCCTGTGTCCTCTCTCTGAAGGAGCTCTCCTCTCACTCCCATTCCCCTTCACCCTGTGTCCCCTCTCTGAAAGAGCTCTCCTCTCACTCCAATTCCCCATCACCCTGTGTCCTCTCTCTGAAAGAGCTCTCCCCTCACTCCCATTCCCCATCACTCTGTGTACTCTCTGAAAGCGCTCTCCCCACACTCCCATTCCCCATCACCCTGTGTCCCCTCTCTGAAAGAGCTCTCCTCTCACTCCCATTCCCCATCACCCTGTGTCCTCTCTCTGAAAGAGCTCTCCCCACACTCCCATTCCCCATCGCCCTGTGTTCTCTCTTTCAGGTGAGTTGGATAACTGCTGTGACTGAATGGAGGTGCTGCCGTTGGATAGGAAAGAAGACGAAAGACCTGGCTGGTGAGGACGAATGACGCCATGTCGATCCCACGCGCAGGCCAAATTCATGAGACTCCCTCCCAGCCTCTCTCCCTCTTAGCTGATTCACTTTAACTCCCTCCCAGCCTCACTCCCTCTGACCTGCTGCACTTTAACTCCCTCCCAGCCTCACTCCCTCTGACCTGCTGCACTTTAACTCCCTCCCAGCCTCACTCCCTCTGACCTGCTGCACTTTAACTCCCTCCCAGCCTCACTCCCTCTGACCTGCTGCACTTTAACCCCCTCCCAGCCTCACTCCCTCTGACCTGCTGAACTTTAACTCCCTCCCAGCCTCACTCCCTCTGACCTGCTGCACTTTAACTCCCCCCCCAGCCTCACTCCCTCTGACCTGCTGCACTTTAACTCCCTCCCAGCCTCACTCCCTCTGACCTGCTGCATTTTAACTACCTCCCAGCCTCACTCCCTCTGACCTGCTGCACTTTAACTCACTCCCAACCTCACTCCCTCAGACCTGCTGAACTTTAACTCCCCTACAGCCTCACTCCCTCTGACCTGCTGAACTTTAACTCCCCTACAGCCTCACTCCCTCTGACCTGCTGCACTTTAACTCCCTCCCAGCCTCACTCCCTCAGACCTGTTGAACTTTAACTCCCCTACAGCCTCACTCCTTCTGACCTGCTGAACTTTAACTCCCCGACAGCCTCACTCCTTCTGACCTGCTGCACTTGAACTCCCTCCCAGACTCACTCCCTCTGACCTGCTGCACTTTAACTCCCTCCCAGACTCACACCATTGGACCTGCTGCACTTAAACACCCTCCCAGACTCACTCCCTCTGACCTGCTGCAATTTACCTACCTCCCAGCCTCACTCCCTCTGACCAGCTGCATTTTAACCCCCTCCCTGACTCACTCCCTCTGACCTGCTGCACTTTAACTCCCTCCCAGACTCACTACCTCTGACCTGATGCACTTTACCTCCCTCCCAGCCTCACTCCCTCTGACCTGCTGAACTTTAACCCCCTCCCAGAGTCACTCCCTCTGACATGCTGCAATTTACCTCCCTCCCAGCCTCACTCCCTCTGACCTGCTGCACTTTAACTCCCTCCCGGTCTCACTTCTTCAGACAAGCTGCACTTTATCTCCCTCCCAGCCTCACTCCCTCTGACCTGCTGCACTTTAACTCCCTCCCAGCCTCACTCCCTCTGACCTGCTGCACTTTAACTCCTTCCCAATCTCACTCCCTCAGACCTGCTGCCATTTATCTCCCTCCCAGCCTCACTCCCTCTGACCTGCTGCACTTTAACTCCCTCCCAATCTCACTCCCTCAGACCTGCTGCACTTTAACTCCCTCCCAGCCTCACTCCCTCTGACCTGCTGCACTTTAACTCCCTCCCAGCCTCACTCCCTCTGACCTGCTGCACTTTAACTCCCTCCCAATCTCACACCCTCAGACCTGCTGCACTTTATCTCCCTACCAGCCTCACTCCCTCTGACCTGCTGCACTTTAACTCCCTCCCAGTCTCACTCCCTCAGACCTACTGCACTTTAACTCCCCCTCAGCCTCACTCCCTCTGACCTGCTGCACTTTAACTCCCTCCCAGTCTCACTCCCTCAGACCTGCTGCACTTTAACTCCCCCTCAGCCTCACTCCCTCTGACCTGCTGCACTTTAACTCCCTCCCAATCTCACTCCCTCAGACCTGCTGCACTTTAACTCCCTCCCAGCCTCACTCCCTCTGACCTGCTGCACTTTAACTCCCTCCCAGCCTCACTCCCTCTGACCTGCTGCACTTTAACTCCCTCCCAATCTCACACCCTCAGACCTGCTGCACTTTATCTCCCTCCCAGCCTCACTCCCTCTGACCTGCTGCACTTTAACTCCCTCCCAGTCTCACTCCCTCAGACCTACTGCACTTTAACTCCCCCTCAGCCTCACTCCCTCTGACCTGCTGCACTTTAACTCCCTCCCAGTCTCACTCCCTCAGACCTGCTGCACTTTAACTCCCCCTCAGCCTCACTCCCTCTGACCTGCTGCACTTTAACTCCCTCCCAGCCTCACTCCCTCTGACCTGCTGCACTTTAACCCCCTCCCAGCCTCACTCCCTCTGACCTGCTGAACTTTAACTCCCTCCCAGCCTCACTCCCTCTGACCTGCTGCACTTTAACTCCCCCCCCAGCCTCACTCCCTCTGACCTGCTGCACTTTAACTCCCTCCCAGCCTCACTCCCTCTGACCTGCTGCATTTTAACTACCTCCCAGCCTCACTCCCTCTGACCTGCTGCACTTTAACTCACTCCCAACCTCACTCCCTCAGACCTGCTGAACTTTAACTCCCCTACAGCCTCACTCCCTCTGACCTGCTGAACTTTAACTCCCCTACAGCCTCACTCCCTCTGACCTGCTGCACTTTAACTCCCTCCCAGCCTCACTCCCTCAGACCTGTTGAACTTTAACTCCCCTACAGCCTCACTCCTTCTGACCTGCTGAACTTTAACTCCCCGACAGCCTCACTCCTTCTGACCTGCTGCACTTGAACTCCCTCCCAGACTCACTCCCTCTGACCTGCTGCACTTTAACTCCCTCCCAGACTCACACCATTGGACCTGCTGCACTTAAACACCCTCCCAGACTCACTCCCTCTGACCTGCTGCAATTTACCTACCTCCCAGCCTCACTCCCTCTGACCAGCTGCATTTTAACCCCCTCCCTGACTCACTCCCTCTGACCTGCTGCACTTTAACTCCCTCCCAGACTCACTACCTCTGACCTGCTGCACTTTACCTCCCTCCCAGCCTCACTCCCTCTGACCTGCTGAACTTTAACCCCCTCCCAGAGTCACTCCCTCTGACATGCTGCAATTTACCTCCCTCCCAGCCTCACTCCCTCTGACCTGCTGCACTTTAACCCCCTCCCAGACTCACTCCCTCTGACTTGCTGCAATTTACCTCCCTCCCAGCCTCACTCCCTCTGACCTGCTGCACTTTACCTCCCTCCCAGCCTCACTCCCTCTGACCTGCTGCACTTTAACTCCCTCCCAGACTCACTCCCTCTGACCTGCTGCACTTTACCTCCCTCCCAGCCTCACTCCCTCTGACCTGCTGAACTTTAACCCCCTCCCAGAGTCACTCACTCTGACATGCTGCAATTTACCTCCCTCCCAGCCTCACTCCCTCTGACCTGCTGCACTTTAACACCCTCCCAGACTCACTCCCTCTGACCTGCTGCAATTTAACTCCCTCCCAGCCTCACTCCCTCTGACCTGCTGCACTTTACCTCCCTCCCAGCCTCACTCCCTCTGACCTGCTGCACTTTAACTCCCTCCCAGTCTCACTTCCTCAGACCAGCTGCACTTTAACTCCCTCCCAGCCTCACTCCCTCTGACCTGCTGCACTTTAACCCCCTCCCAGCCTCACTCCCTCTGACCTGCTGCACTTTAACTCCCTCCCAGTCTCACTTCCTCTGACCTGCTGCACTTTAACTCCCTCCCAGTCTCACTTCCTCAGACCAGATGCACTTTAACTCCCTCCCAGCCTCACTCCCTCTGACCAGCTGCACTTTAACTCCCACCCAATCTCACTCCCTCAGACCTGCTGCACTTTATCTCCCTCCCAGCCTCACTCCCTCTGACCTGCTGCACTTTAACTCCCTCCCAATCTCACTCCCTCAGACCTGCTGCACTTTATCTCCCTCCCAGCCTCACTCCCTCTGACCTGCTGCACTTTAACTCCCTCCCAATCTCACTCCCTCAGACCTGCTGCACTTTAACTCCCCCTCAGCCTCACTCCCTCTGACCTGCTGCACTTTAACTCCCTCCCAGTCTCACTTCCTCAGACCAGCTGCACTTTAACTCCCTCCCAGCCTCACTCCCTCTGACCTGCTGCACTTTAACCCCCTCCCAGCCTCACTCCCTCTGACGTGCTGCACTTTAACTCCCTCTCAATCTCACTCCCTCTGACCTGCTGCACTTTAACTCCCTCCCAGACTCACTCCATTGGACCTGCTGCACTTTAACACCCCCCCCGCCTCACTCCCTCTGACCTGCTGCACTTTATCTCCCTCCCAATCTCACTCCCTCAGACCTGCTGCACTTTATCTCCCTCCCAGCCTCACTCCCTCTGACCAGCTGCACTTTAACTCCCTCCCAGTCTCACTCCCTCAGACCTGCTGCACTTTAACTCCCCCTCAATCTCACTCCCTCTGACCTGCTGCACTTTAACTCCCTCCCAATCTCACTCCCTCAGACCTGCTGCACTTTATCTCCCTCCCAATCTCACTCCCTCTGACCTGCTGCACTTTAACTCCCTCCCAGTCTCACTTCCTCAGACCAGCTGCACTTTAACTCCCTCCCAGCCTCACTCCCTCTGACCAGCTGCACTTTAACTCCCACCCAATCTCACTCCCTCAGACCTGCTGCACTTTGTCTCCCTCCCAGCCTCACTCCCTCTGACCTGCTGCTCTTTAACTCCCTCCCAATCTCACTCCCTCAGACCTGCTGCACTTTATCTCCCTCCCAGCCTCACTCCCTCTGACCTGCTGCACTTTAACTCCCTCCCAATCTCACTCCCTCAGACCAGCTGCACTTTAACTCCCCCTCAGCCTCACTCCCTCTGACCTGCTGCACTTTAACTCCCTCCCAGTCTCACTTCCTCAGACCAGCTGCACTTTAACTCCCTCCAGCCTCACTCCCTCTGACCTGCTGCACTTTAACCCCCTCCCAGCCTCACTCCCTCTGACGTGCTGCACTTTAACTCCCCCTCAATCTCACTCCCTCTGACCTGCTGCACTTTAACTCCCTCCCAATCTCACTCCCTCAGACCTGCTGCACTTTATCTCCCTCCCAGCCTCACTCCCTCTAACCTGCTGCACTTTAACGCCCCCCCCCCGCCTCACTCCCTCTGACCTGCTGCACTTTATCTCCCTCCCAATCTCACTCCCTCAGACCTGCTGCACGTTATCTCGCTCCCAGCCTCACTCCCTCTGACCAGCTGCACTTTAACTCCCTCCCAGTCTCACTCCCTCAGACCTGCTGCACTTTAACTCCCCCTCAGCCTCACTCCCTCTGACCTGCTGCACTTTAACTCCCTCCCAATCTCACTCCCTCAGACCTGCTGCACTTTATCTCCCTCCCAATCTCACTCCCTCAGACCTGCAGCACTTTAACTCCCTCCCAGTCTCACTCCCTCAGACCTGCTGCACTTTCACTCCCCCTCAGCCTCACTCCCTCTGACCTGCTGCACTTTAACTCCCTCCCAGCCTCACTCCCTCTGACCTGCTGCACTTTAATTCCCTCCCAGTCTCACTCCCTCAGATCTGCTGTACTTTATCTCCCCCTCAGCCTCACTCCCTCTCACCTGCTGCACTTTAACTCCCTCCCAGCCTCACTCCCTCTGACCTGCTGCACTTTAACTCCCTCCCAGTCTCACTCCCTCAGATCTGCTGTACTTTAACTCCCCCTCAGCCTCACTCCCTCTAACCTGCTGCACTTTAACTCCCTCCCAGCCTCACTCCCTCAGATCTGCTGTACTTTAACTCCCCCTCAGCCTCACTCCCTCTAACCTGCTGCACTTTAACTCCCTCCCAGTCTCACTCCCTCAGATCTGCTGCACTTTAACTCCCCCTCAGCCTCACTCCCTCTAACCTGCTGCACTTTAACTCCCTCCCAGACTCACTCCATTGGACCTGCTGCCCTTACACTCCCTCCCAGACTCACTCCCTCTGACCTGCTGCACTGTAACTCCCTCCCAATCTCACTCCCTCAGACCTGCTGCACTTGAACTCCCCCTCAGCCTCACTCCCTCTGACCTGCTGCACTTTAACTCCCTCCCAGCCTCACTCCCTCTGACCAGCTGCACTTTAACTCCCTCCCAGCCTCACTCCCTCTGACCTGCTGCACTTCAACTCCCTCCCAGTCTCACTTCTTCAGACCAGCTGCACTTTAACTCCCTCCCAGCCTCACTCCCTCTGACCTGCTGCACTTTAACTCCCTCCCAGCCTCACTCCCTCTGACCAGCTGCACTTTAACTCCCTCCCAGCCTCACTCCCTCTGACCTGCTGCACTTTAACCCCCTCCCAGCCTCACTCCCTCTGACCTGCTGCACTTCAACTCCCTCCCAGTCTCACTTCTTCAGACCACCTGCACTTTAACTCCCTCCCAGCCTCACTCCCTCTGACCTGCTGCACTTTAACTCCCTCCCAGCCTCACTCCCTCTGACCAGCTGCACTGCAACTCCCCCTCAGCCTCACTCCCTCTGACCTGCTGCACTTTAACTCCCTCCCAGACTCACTCCCTCTGACCTGCTGCAATTTAACTCCCTCCCAGTCTCACTCCCTCAGACCTGCTGCACTTTAAGTCCCCCTCAGCCTCACTCCCTCTGACCTGCTGCACTTTAACTCCCCCTCAGCCTCACTCCCTCTATCCTGCTGCACTTTAACTCCCTCCCAGACTCACTCCCTCTGACCTGCTGCACTTTAACTCCCTCCCAGACTCACTCCATTGGACCTGCTGCACTTTAACTCCCTCCCAGCCTCACTCCCTCAGACCTGTTGCACTTTAACCCCCTCCCAGACTCACTCCCTCTGACCTGCAGCAATTTACCTCCCTCCCAGCCTCACTCCCTCTGACCTGCTGCAATTTACCTCCCTCCCAGCCTCACTCCCTCTGACCTGCTGCACTTTACCTCCCTCCCAGCCTCACTCCCTCTGACCTGCTGCACTTTAACTCCCTCCCAGACTCACTCCCTCTGACCTGCTGCAATTTAACTCCCTCCCAGCTTCACTCCCTCTGACCTGCTGCACTTTAACTCCCTCCCAGCCTCACTCCCCCATTCCTGCTGCACTTGAACTCCCCCTCAGCCTCACTCCCTCTGACCTGCTGCACTTTAACTCCCTCCCAGCCTCACTCCCTCTGACCAGCTGCACTTTAACTCCCTCCCAGCCTCACTCCCTCTGACCTGCTGCACTTTAACCCCCTCCCAGCATCACTCCCTCTGACCTGCTGCACTTTAACTCCCTCCCGGTCTCACTTCTTCAGACAAGCTGCACTTTATCTCCCTCCCAGCCTCACTCCCTCTGACCTGCTGCACTTTAACTCCCTCCCAGCCTCACTCCCTCTGACCTGCTGCACTTTAACTCCCTCCCAATCTCACTCCCTCAGACCTGCTGCCATTTATCTCCCTCCCAGCCTCACTCCCTCTGACCTGCTGCACTTTAACTCCCTCCCAATCTCACTCCCTCAGACCTGCTGCACTTTAACTCCCTCCCAGCCTCACTCCCTCTGACCTGCTGCACTTTAACTCCCTCCCAGCCTCACTCCCTCTGACCTGCTGCACTTTAACTCCCTCCCAATCTCACACCCTCAGACCTGCTGCACTTTATCTCCCTCCCAGCCTCACTCCCTCTGACCTGCTGCACTTTAACTCCCTCCCAGTCTCACTCCCTCAGACCTACTGCACTTTAACTCCCCCTCAGCCTCACTCCCTCTGACCTGCTGCACTTTAACTCCCTCCCAGTCTCACTCCCTCAGACCTGCTGCACTTTAACTCCCCCTCAGCCTCACTCCCTCTGACCTGCTGCACTTTAACTCCCTCCCAGTCTCACTCCCTCAGACCTGCTGCACTTTAACTCCCTCCCAGTCTCACTCTCTCTGACCTGCTGCACTTTAACTCCCTCCCAGTCTCACTCCCTCAGACCTGCTGCACTTTAACTCCCCCTCAGCCTCACTCCCTCTGACCTGCTGCACTTTAACTCCCTCCCAGTCTCACTCCCTCAGACCTGCTGCACTTTAACTCCCTCCCAGTCTCACTCCCTCAGACCTGCTGTACTTTAACTCCCCCTCAGCCTCACTCCCTCTGACCTGCTGCACTTTAACTCCCTCCCAGTCTCACTCCCTCAGACCTGCTGCACTTTAACACCCCCTCAGCCTCACTCCCTCTGACCTGCTGCACTTTAACTCCCTCCCAGCCTCACTCCCTCTGACCTGCTGCACTTTAACTCCCTCCCAGCCTCACTCCGTCTGACTTGCTGCACTTTAACTCCCTCCCAGACTCACTCCCTCTAACCTGCTGCACTTTAACTCCCCCTCAGTCTCACTCACTCAGACCTGCTGCACTTTAACTCCCTCCCAGACTCACTCCCTCTGACCTGCTGCAATTTACCTCCCTCCCAGCCTCACTCCCTCTGACCTGCTGCACTTTAACTCCCTCCCAGCCTCACTTCCCCTTTCCTGCTGCACTTGAACTCCCCCTCAGCCTCACTGACTCTGACCTGCTGCACTTTAACTCCCTCCCAGCCTCACTCCCTCTGACCTGCTGCACTTTAACTCCCTCCCAGCCTCACTCCCTCTGACCAGCTGCACTTTAACTCCCTCCCAGCCTCACTCCCTCTGACCAGCTGCACTTTAACTTGCTCCCAATCTCACTCCCTCAGACCTGCTGAACTTTATCTCCCTCCCAGCCTCACTCCCTCTGACCTGCTAGAATTTAACTCCCTCCCAATCTCACTCCCTCAGACCAGCTGCACTTTAACTTCCTCCCAATCTCACTCCCTCAGACCAGCTGCACTTTAACTTCCTCCCAATCTCACTCCCTCAGACCTGCTGAACTTTATCTCCCTCCCAGCCTCACTCCCTCTGACCTGCTAGAATTTAACTCCCTCCCAGTCTCACTTCCTCAGACCAGCTGCACTTTACTCCCTCCCAGCCTCACTCCCTCTGACCTGCTGCCCTTTAACTCCCCCTCAGCCTCACTCCCTCAGACCTGCTGCTCTTTAACTCCCTCCCAGTCTCACTCCCTCAGACCTGCTGCCCTTTAACTCCCCCTCAGCCTCACTCCCTCTGACCAGCTGCTCTACAACTCCCTCCCAATCTCACTCCCTCAGACCTGCTGCACTTTATCTCCCTCCCAGCCTCACTCCCTCTGACCTGCTGCACTTTAACTCCCTCCCAATCTCACTCCCTCAGACCTGCTGCACTTTAACTCCCTCCCAGTCTCACTCCCTCAGACCTGCTGCACTTTAACTCCCCCTCAGCCTCACTCCCTCAGACCTGCTGCACTTTAACTCCCCCTCAGCCTCACTCCCTCTAACCTGCTGCACTTTACCTCCCTCTCAGACTCACTCCCTCTAACCTGCTGCACTTTAACTCCCCCTCAGCCTCACTCCCTCTAACCTGCTGCACTTTAACTCCCTCCCAGCCTCACTTCTTCTGACCTGCTGCACTTCAACTCCCTCCCAGTCTGACTCCCTCAGACCTGTTGCACGTTAACCCCCTCCCAGACTCACTCCCTCTGACCTGCTGCAATTTACCTCCCTCCCAGCCTCACTCCCTCTGACCTGCTGCACTTTAACTCCCTTCCAGACTCACTCCCTCTGACCTGCTGCACTTTAACTCCCTCCCAGACTCACTCCATTGGACCTGCTGCACTTCAACTCCCTCCCAGTCTGACTCCCTCAGACCTGTTGCACTTTAACCCCCTCCCAATCTGACTTCCTCAGATCAGCTGCACTTTAACTCCCTCCCAGACTCACTCCCTCAGACCTGCTGCACTTTATCTCCCTCCCAGCTTCACTCCCTCTGACCAGCTGCACTTTAACTCCCTCCCAATCTCACACCCTCAGACCTGCAGCACTTTATCTCCCTCCCAGCCTCACTCCCTCTGACCTGCTGCACTTTAACTCCCTCCCAATCTCACACCCTCAGACCTGCTGCACTTTATCTCCCTCCCAGCCTCACTCCCTCTGACCTGCTGCACTTTAACTCCCTCCCAATCTCACTCCCTCAGACCTGCTGCCATTTATCTCCCTCCCAGCCTCACTCCCTCTGACCTGCTGCACTTTAACTCCCTCCCAATCTCACTCCCTCAGACCTGCTGCACTTTAACTCCCTCCCAGCCTCACTCCCTCTGACCTGCTGCACTTTAACTCCCTCCCAGCCTCACTCCCTCTGACCTGCTGCACTTTAACTCCCTCCCAATCTCACACCCTCAGACCTGCTGCACTTTATCTCCCTCCCAGCCTCACTCCCTCTGACCTGCTGCACTTTAACTCCCTCCCAGTCTCACTCCCTCTGACCTACTGCACTTTAACTCCCCCTCAGCCTCACTCCCTCTGACCTGCTGCACTTTAACTCCCTCCCAGTCTCACTCCCTCAGACCTGCTGCACTTTAACTCCCCCTCAGCCTCACTCCCTCTGACCTGCTGCACTTTAACTCCCTCCCAGTCTCACTCCCTCAGACCTGCTGCACTTTAACTCCCTCCCAGTCTCACTCTCTCTGACCTGCTGCACTTTAACTCCCTCCCAGTCTCACTCCCTCAGACCTGCTGCACTTTAACTCCCCCTCAGCCTCACTCCCTCTGACCTGCTGCACTTTAACTCCCTCCCAGTCTCACTCCCTCAGACCTGCTGCACTTTAACTCCCTCCCAGTCTCACTCCCTCAGACCTGCTGTACTTTAACTCCCCCTCAGCCTCACTCCCTCTGACCTGCTGCACTTTAACTCCCTCCCAGTCTCACTCCCTCAGACCTGCTGCACTTTAACACCCCCTCAGCCTCACTCCCTCTGACCTGCTGCACTTTAACTCCCTCCCAGCCTCACTCCCTCTGACCTGCTGCACTTTAACTCCCTCCCAGCCTCACTCCGTCTGACTTGCTGCACTTTAACTCCCTCCCAGACTCACTCCCTCTAACCTGCTGCACTTTAACTCCCCCTCAGTCTCACTCACTCAGACCTGCTGCACTTTAACTCCCTCCCAGACTCACTCCCTCTGACCTGCTGCAATTTACCTCCCTCCCAGCCTCACTCCCTCTGACCTGCTGCACTTTAACTCCCTCCCAGCCTCACTTCCCCTTTCCTGCTGCACTTGAACTCCCCCTCAGCCTCACTGACTCTGACCTGCTGCACTTTAACTCCCTCCCAGCCTCACTCCCTCTGACCTGCTGCACTTTAACTCCCTCCCAGCCTCACTCCCTCTGACCAGCTGCACTTTAACTCCCTCCCAGCCTCACTCCCTCTGACCAGCTGCACTTTAACTTGCTCCCAATCTCACTCCCTCAGACCTGCTGAACTTTATCTCCCTCCCAGCCTCACTCCCTCTGACCTGCTAGAATTTAACTCCCTCCCAATCTCACTCCCTCAGACCAGCTGCACTTTAACTTCCTCCCAATCTCACTCCCTCAGACCAGCTGCACTTTAACTTCCTCCCAATCTCACTCCCTCAGACCTGCTGAACTTTATCTCCCTCCCAGCCTCACTCCCTCTGACCTGCTAGAATTTAACTCCCTCCCAGTCTCACTTCCTCAGACCAGCTGCACTTTACTCCCTCCCAGCCTCACTCCCTCTGACCTGCTGCCCTTTAACTCCCCCTCAGCCTCACTCCCTCAGACCTGCTGCTCTTTAACTCCCTCCCAGTCTCACTCCCTCAGACCTGCTGCCCTTTAACTCCCCCTCAGCCTCACTCCCTCTGACCAGCTGCTCTACAACTCCCTCCCAATCTCACTCCCTCAGACCTGCTGCACTTTATCTCCCTCCCAGCCTCACTCCCTCTGACCTGCTGCACTTTAACTCCCTCCCAATCTCACTCCCTCAGACCTGCTGCACTTTAACTCCCTCCCAGTCTCACTCCCTCAGACCTGCTGCACTTTAACTCCCCCTCAGCCTCACTCCCTCAGACCTGCTGCACTTTAACTCCCCCTCAGCCTCACTCCCTCTAACCTGCTGCACTTTACCTCCCTCTCAGACTCACTCCCTCTAACCTGCTGCACTTTAACTCCCCCTCAGCCTCACTCCCTCTAACCTGCTGCACTTTAACTCCCTCCCAGCCTCACTTCTTCTGACCTGCTGCACTTCAACTCCCTCCCAGTCTGACTCCCTCAGACCTGTTGCACGTTAACCCCCTCCCAGACTCACTCCCTCTGACCTGCTGCAATTTACCTCCCTCCCAGCCTCACTCCCTCTGACCTGCTGCACTTTAACTCCCTTCCAGACTCACTCCCTCTGACCTGCTGCACTTTAACTCCCTCCCAGACTCACTCCATTGGACCTGCTGCACTTCAACTCCCTCCCAGTCTGACTCCCTCAGACCTGTTGCACTTTAACCCCCTCCCAATCTGACTTCCTCAGATCAGCTGCACTTTAACTCCCTCCCAGACTCACTCCCTCAGACCTGCTGCACTTTATCTCCCTCCCAGCTTCACTCCCTCTGACCAGCTGCACTTTAACTCCCTCCCAATCTCACACCCTCTGACCTGCTGCACTTTAACTCCCTCCCAGCCTCACTCCCTCTGACCTGCTGCACTTTAACTCCCTCCCAGTCTCACTCCCTCTGACCTGCTGCACTTTAACTCCCTCCCAGTCTCACTCCCTCTGACCTGCTGCACTTTAACTCCCTCCCAGCCTCACTCCCTCTGACCTGCTGCACTTTAACTCCCTCCCAGTCTCACTCCCTCTGACCTGCTGCACTTTAACTCCCTCCCAGTCTCACTCCCTCAGACCTGCTGCACTTTAACTCCCCCTCAGCCTCACTCCCTCTGACCTGCTGCACTTTAACTCCCTCCCAGTCTCACTCCCTCTGACCTGCTGCACTTTAACCCCCTCCCAGACTCACTCCCTCTGACCTGCTGCACTTTAACTCCCTCCCAGACTCACTCCCTCTGACCTGCTGCAATTTAACTCCCTCCCAGCCTCACTCCCTCTGACCTGCTGTACTTTAACTCCCCCTCAGCCTCACTCCCTCTGACCAGCTGCACTTTAACCCCCTCCCAGCCTCACTCCCTCTGACCTGCTGCACTTTAACTCCCTCCCAGTCTCACTCCCTCTGACCAGCTGCACTTTATCTCCCTCCCAGCCTCACTCCCTCTGACCTGCTGCACTTTAACTCCCTCCCAATCTCACTCCCTCAGACCTGCTGCACTTTAACTCCCTCCCAGTCTCACTCCCTCAGTCCTGCTGCACTTTAACTCCCTCCCAGCCTCACTCCCTCTGACCTGCTGCACTTTAACTCCCCCCCAGACTCACTCCCTCAGTCCTGCTGCACTTTATCTCCCTCCCAGTCTCAATCCCTCAGTCCTGCTGCACTTTAACTCCCCCTCAGCCTCACTCCCTCTGACCTGCTGCACTTTAACTCCCTCCCAGTCTCACTCCCTCAGACCTGCTGCACTTTAACTCCCTCCCAGTCTCACTCCCTCAGACCTGCTGCATTTTAACTCCCTCCCAGTCTCACTCCCTCAGACCTGCTGCACTTTAACTCCCCCTCAGCCTCACTCCCTCTGACCTGCTGCACTTTAACTCCCTCCCAGTCTCACTTCCTCTGACCTGCTGCACTTTAACTCCCTCCCAGCCTCACTCCCTCTGACCTGCTGCACTTTAACTCCCTCCCAGTCTCACTCCCTCAGACCTGCTGCACTTTAACTCCCCCTCAGCCTCACTCCCTCTGACCTGCTGCACTTTAACTCCCTCCCAGTCTCACTCCCTCTGACCTGCTGCACTTTAACTCCCTCCCAGTCTCACTCCCTCTGACCTGCTGCACTTTACTTCCCTCCCAGCCTCACTCACTCAGACCTGCTGCACTTTAACTCCCCCTCAATCTCACTCCCTCTGACCTTCTGCACTTTAACTCCCTCCCAGACTCACTCCCTCTGACCTGCTGCAATTTACCTCCCTCCCAGTCTCACTCCCTCTGACCTGCTGCACTTTAACTCCCTCCCAGCCTCACTCCCTCTGACCTGCTGCACTTTACCTCCCTCCCAGCCTCACTCCCTCTGACCAGCTGCACTTTAACTCCCTCCAAATCTCACTCCCTCAGACCTGCTGAACTTTATCTCCCTCCCAGTCTCACTCCCCCAGACCTGCTGCACTTTAACTCCCTCCCAGTCTCACTCCCTCTGACCTGCTAGAATTTAACTCCCTCCCAATCTCACTCCCTCAGACCTGCTGCACTTTAACTCCCTCCCAGTCTCACTCCCCCAGACCTGCTGCACTTTAACTCCCTCCCAGCCTCACTCCCTCTGACCTGCTGCATTTTAACTCCCTCCCAGTCTCACTCCCTCTGACCTGCTGCACTTTAACTCCCTCCCAGTCTCACTCCCTCAGACCTGCTGCACTTTAACTCCCTCCCAGTCTCACTCCCTCAGACCTTCTGCACTTCAACTCCCCCTCAGCCTCACTCCCTCTGACCTGCTGCACTTTAACTCCCTCCCAGTCTCACTCCCTCAGACCTGCTGCACTTTATCTCCCTCCCAGCCTCACTCCCTCTGACCTGCTGCACTTTAACTCCCTCCCAATCTCACACCCTCAGACCTGCTGCACTTTATCTCCCTCCCAGTCTCACTCCCTCTAACCTGCTGCACTTTACCTCCCTCCCAGACTCACTCCATTGGACCTGCTGCACTTTAACTCCCTCCCAGCCTCACTTCTTCTGACCTGCTGCACTTTAACCCCCTCCCAGCCTCACTCCCTCGGACCTGCTGCACTTTAACTCCCTCCCAGCCTCACTCCCTCGAAACTGCTGCACTTTAGCTCCCTCCCAGCCTCACTCCCTCTGACCTGCTGCACTTTAGCTCCCTCCCAGCCTCACTCCCTCTGACCTGCTGCACTTTAACTCCCTCCCAGCCTCACTCCCTCTGACCTGCTGCACTTTAATCCCCTCCCAGCCTCACTCCCTCTGACCAGCTGCACTTTAACTCCCTCCCAGCCTCACTCGCTCTGACCTGCTGCACTTTAACCCCCTCCCAGCCTCACTCCCTCTGACCTGCTGCACTTTAGCTCCCTTCCAGACTCACTCCCTCTGACCTGCTGCACTTAAACTCCCTCCCAGACTCACTCCCTCTGACCTGCTGCAATTTACCTCCCTCCCAGCCTCACTCCCTCTGACCAGCTGCACTTTAACCCCCTCCCAGACTCACTCCCTCTGACCTGCTGCAATTTACCTCCCTCCCAGCCTCACTCCCTCTGACCTGCTGCACATTAACTCCCTCCCAGCCTCACTCCCTCTGACCTGCTGCAATTTAACTCCCTCCCAATCTCACTCCCTCAGACCTGCTGCACTTTAACTCCCTCCCAGTCTCACTCCCTCAGACCTGCTGCACTTTAACTCCCCCTCAGCCTCACTCCCTCTGACCTGCTGCACTTTAACTCCCTCCCAGTCTCACTCCCTCAGACCTGCTGCACTTTAACTCCCTCCCAGTCTCAGTCCCTCAGACCTGCTGCACTTTAACTCCCTCCCAGTCTCACTCCCTCAGACCTGCTGCACTTTAACTCCCCCTCAGCCTCACTCCCTCTGACCTGCTGCACTTTAACTCCCTCCCAGCCTCACTCCCTCTGACCTGCTGCACTTTAACTCCCTCCCAGCCTCACTCCCTCTGACCAGCTGCACTTTAACTCCCTCCCAGCCTCACTCCCTCTGACCAGCTGCACTTTAACTTCCTCCCAATCTCACTCCCTCAGACCTGCTGAACTTTATCTCCCTCCCAGCCTCACTCCCTCTGACCTGCTAGAATTTACCTCCCTCCCAATCTCACTCCCTCAGACCAGCTGCACTTTAACTTCCTCCCAATCTCACTCCCTCAGACCAGCTGCACTTTAACTTCCTCCCAATCTCACTCCCTCAGACTTGCTGAACTTTATCTCCCTCCCAGCCTCACTCCCTCTGACCTGCTAGAATTTAACTCCCTCCCAGTCTCACTTCCTCAGACCAGCTGCACTTTACTCCCTCCCAGCCTCACTCCCTCTGACCTACTGCCCTTTAACTCCCCCTCAGCCTCACTCCCTCTGACCTGCTGCTCTTTAACTCCCTCCCAGTCTCACTCCCTCAGACCTGCTGCCCTTTAACTCCCCCTCAGCCTCACTCCCTCTGACCAGCTGCTCTACAACTCCCTCCCAATCTCACTCCCTCAGACCTGCTGCACTTTATCTCCCTCCCAGCCTCACTCCCTCTGACCTGCTGCACTTTAACTCCCTCCCAATCTCACTCCCTCAGACCTGCTGCACTTTAACTCCCTCCCAGTCTCACTCCCTCAGACCTGCTGCACTTTAACTCCCCCTCAGCCTCACTCCCTCTGACCTGCTGCACTTTAACTCCCCCTCAGCCTCACTCCCTCTAACCTGCTGCACTTTACCTCCCTCTCAGACTCACTCCCTCTAACCTGCTGCACTTTAACTCCCCCTCAGCCTCACTCCCTCTAACCTGCTGCACTTTAACTCCCTCCCAGCCTCACTTCTTCTGACCTGCTGCACTTCAACTCCCTCCCAGTCTGACTCCCTGAGACCTGTTGCACGTTAACCCCCTCCCAGACTCACTCCCTCTGACCTGCTGCAATTTACCTCCCTCCCAGCCTCACTCCCTCTGACCTGCTGCACTTTAACTCCCTTCCAGACTCACTCCCTCTGACCTGCTGCACTTTAACTCCCTCCCAGACTCACTCCATTGGACCTGCTGCACTTCAACTCCCTCCCAGTCTGACTCCCTCAGACCTGTTGCACTTTAACCCCCTCCCAATCTGACTTCCTCAGATCTGCTGCACTTTAACTCCCTCCCAGACTCACTCCCTCAGACCTGCTGCACTTTAACTCCCTCCCAGCTTCACTCCCTCTGACCAGCTGCACTTTAACTCCCTCCCAATCTCACACCCTCAGACCTGCTGCACTTTATCTCCCTCCCAGCCTCACTCCCTCTGACCTGCTGCACTTTAACTCCCTCCCAATCTCACACCCTCAGACCTGCTGCACTTTATCTCCCTCCCAGCCTCACTCCCTCTGACCTGCTGCACTTTAACTCCCTCCCAGTCTCACTCCCTCAGACCTGCTGCACTTTAACTCCCCCTCAGCCTCACTCCCTCTGACCTGCTGCACTTTAACTCCCTCCCAGTCTCACTCCCTCAGACCTGCTGCACTTTAACTCCCCCTCAGCCTCACTCCCTCTGACCTGCTGCACTTTAACTCCCTCCCAGCCTCACTCCCTCAGACCTGCTGCACTTTAACTCCCCCTCAGCCTCACTCCCTCTGACCTGCTGCACTTTAACTCCCTCCCAGTCTCACTCCCTCTGACCTGCTGCACTTTAACTCCCTCCCAGCCTCACTCCCTCTGACCTGCTGCACTTTAACTCCCTCCCAGTCTCACTCCCTCTGACCTGCTGCACTTTAACTCCCTCCCAGTCTCACTCCCTCTGACCTGCTGCACTTTAACTCCCTCCCAGCCTCACTCCCTCTGACCTGCTGCACTTTAACTCCCTCCCAGTCTCACTCCCTCTGACCTGCTGCACTTTAACTCCCTCCCAGTCTCACTCCCTCAGACCTGCTGCACTTTAACTCCCCCTCAGCCTCACTCCCTCTGACCTGCTGCACTTTAACTCCCTCCCAGTCTCACTCCCTCTGACCTGCTGCACTTTAACCCCCTCCCAGACTCACTCCCTCTGACCTGCTGCACTTTAACTCCCTCCCAGACTCACTCCCTCTGACCTGCTGCAATTTAACTCCCTCCCAGCCTCACTCCCTTTGACCTGCTGTACTTTAACTCCTCCTCAGCCTCACTCCCTCTGACCTGCTGCACTTTAACCCCCTCCCAGCCTCACTCCCTCTGACCTGCTGCACTTTAACTCCCTCCCAGTCTCACTCCCTCTGACCAGCTGCACTTTATCTCCCTCCCAGCCTCACTCCCTCTGACCTGCTGCACTTTAACTCCCTCTCAATCTCACTCCCTCAGACCTGCTGCACTTTAACTCCCTCCCAGTCTCACTCCCTCAGTCCTGCTGCACTTTAACTCCCTCCCAGCCTCACTCCCTCTGACCTGCTGCACTTTAACTCCCCCCCAGACTCACTCCCTCAGTCCTGCTGCACTTTAACTCCCCCTCAGCCTCACTCCCTCTGACCTGCTGCACTTTAACTCCCCCCCAGACTCACTCCCTCAGTCCTGCTGCACTTTAACTCCCTCCCAGTCTCAATCCCTCAGTCCTGCTGCACTTTAACTCCCCCTCAGCCTCACTCCCTCTGACCTGCTGCACTTTAACTCCCTCCCAGTCTCACTCCCTCAGACCTGCTGCACTTTAACTCCCTCCCAGTCTCACTCCCTCAGACCTGCTGCACTTTAACTCCCTCCCAGTCTCACTCCCTCAGACCTGCTGCACTTTAACTCCCCCTCAGCCTCACTCCCTCTGACCTGCTGCACTTTAACTCCCTCCCAGTCTCACTTCCTCTGACCTGCTGCACTTTAACTCCCTCCCAGCCTCACTCCCTCTGACCTGCTGCACTTTAACTCCCTCCCAGCCTCACTCCCTCTGACCTGCTGCACTTTAACTCCCTCCCAGTCTCACTCCCTCAGACCTGCTGCACTTTAACTCCCTCCCAGTCTCACTCCCTCAGACCTGCTGCACTTTAACTCCCCCTCAGCCTCACTCCCTCTGACCTGCTGCACTTTAACTCCCTCCCAGCCTCACTCCCTCTGACCTGCTGCACTTTAACTCCCTCCCAGCCTCACTCCCTCTGACCAGCTGCACTTTAACTCCCTCCCAGCCTCACTCCCTCTGACCAGCTGCACTTTAACTTGCTCCCAATCTCACTCCCTCAGACCTGCTGAACTTTATCTCCCTCCCAGCCTCACTCCCTCTGACCTGCTAGAATTTACCTCCCTCCCAATCTCACTCCCTCAGACCAGCTGCACTTTAACTTCCTCCCAATCTCACTCCCTCAGACCAGCTGCACTTTAACTTCCTCCCAATCTCACTCCCTCAGACCTGCTGAACTTTATCTCCCTCCCAGCCTCACTCCCTCTGACCTGCTAGAATTTAACTCCCTCCCAGTCTCACTTCCTCAGACCAGCTGCACTTTACTCCCTCCCAGCCTCACTCCCTCTGACCTGCTGCCCTTTAACTCCCCCTCAGCCTCACTCCCTCTGACCTGCTGCTCTTTAACTCCCTCCCAGTCTCACTCCCTCAGACCTGCTGCCATTTAACTCCCCCTCAGCCTCACTCCCTCTGACCAGCTGCTCTACAACTCCCTCCCAATCTCACTCCCTCAGACCTGCTGCACTTTATCTCCCTCCCAGCCTCACTCCCTCTGACCTGCTGCACTTTAACTCCCTCCCAATCTCACTCCCTCAGACCTGCTGCACTTTAACTCCCTCCCAGTCTCACTCCCTCAGACCTGCTGCACTTTAACTCCCCCTCAGCCTCACTCCCTCTGACCTGCTGCACTTTAACTCCCCCTCAGCCTCACTCCCTCTAACCTGCTGCACTTTACCTCCCTCTCAGACTCACTCCCTCTAACCTGCTGCACTTTAACTCCCCCTCAGCCTCACTCCCTCTAACCTGCTGCACTTTAACTCCCTCCCAGCCTCACTTCTTCTGACCTGCTGCACTTCAACTCCCTCCCAGTCTGACTCCCTCAGACCTGTTGCACGTTAACCCCCTCCCAGACTCACTCCCTCTGACCTGCTGCAATTTACCTCCCTCCCAGCCTCACTCCCTCTGACCTGCTGCACTTTAACTCCCTTCCAGACTCACTCCCTCTGACCTGCTGCACTTTAACTCCCTCCCAGACTCACTCCATTGGACCTGCTGCACTTCAACTCCCTCCCAGTCTGACTCCCTCAGACCTGTTGCACTTTAACCCCCTCCCAGACTCACTCCCTCAGACCTGCTGCACTTTAACTCCCTCCCAGCTTCACTCCCTCTGACCAGCTGCACTTTAACTCCCTCCCAATCTCACACCCTCAGACCTGCTGCACTTTATCTCCCTCCCAGCCTCACTCCCTCTGACCTGCTGCACTTTAACTCCCTCCCAATCTCACACCTTCAGACCTGCTGCACTTTATCTCCCTCCCAGCCTCACTCCCTCTGACCTGCTGCACTTTAACTCCCTCCCAGTCTCACTCCCTCAGACCTGCTGCACTTTAACTCCCCCTCAGCCTCACTCCCTCTGACCTGCTGCACTTTAACTCCCTCCCAGTCTCACTCCCTCAGACCTGCTGCACTTTAACTCCCCCTCAGCCTCACTCCCTCTGACCTGCTGCACTTTAACTCCCTCCCAGCCTCACTCCCTCAGACCTGCTGCACTTTAACTCCCCCTCAGCCTCACTCCCTCTGACCTGCTGCACTTTAACTCCCTCCCAGTCTCACTCCCTCTGACCTGCTGCACTTTAACTCCCTCCCAGCCTCACTCCCTCTGACCTGCTGCACTTTAACTCCCTCCCAGTCTCACTCCCTCTGACCTGCTGCACTTTAACTCCCTCCCAGTCTCACTCCCTCTGACCTGCTGCACTTTAACTCCCTCCCAGCCTCACTCCCTCTGACCTGCTGCACTTTAACTCCCTCCCAGTCTCACTCCCTCTGACCTGCTGCACTTTAACTCCCTCCCAGTCTCACTCCCTCAGACCTGCTGCACTTTAACTCCCCCTCAGCCTCACTCCCTCTGACCTGCTGCACTTTAACTCCCTCCCAGTCTCACTCCCTCTGACCTGCTGCACTTTAACCCCCTCCCAGACTCACTCCCTCTGACCTGCTGCACTTTAACTCCCTCCCAGACTCACTCCCTCTGACCTGCTGCAATTTAACTCCCTCCCAGCCTCACTCCCTCTGACCTGCTGTACTTTAACTCCCCCTCAGCCTCACTCCCTCTGACCTGCTGCACTTTAACCCCCTCCCAGCCTCACTCCCTCTGACCTGCTGCACTTTAACTCCCTCCCAGTCTCACTCCCTCTGACCAGCTGCACTTTACTCCCTCCCAGCCTCACTCCCTCTGACCTGCTGCACTTTAACTCCCTCCCAATCTCACTCCCTCAGACCTGCTGCACTTTAACTCCCTCCCAGTCTCACTCCCTCAGTCCTGCTGCACGTTAACTCCCTCCCAGCCTCACTCCCTCTGACCTGCTGCACTTTAACTCCCCCCCAGACTCACTCCCTCAGTCCTGCTGCACTTTATCTCCCTCCCAGTCTCAATCCCTCAGTCCTGCTGCACTTTAACTCCCCCTCAGCCTCACTCCCTCTGACCTGCTGCACTTTAACTCCCTCCCAGTCTCACTCCCTCAGACCAGCTGCACTTTAACTCCCTCCCAGTCTCACTCCCTCAGACCTGCTGCACTTTAACTCCCTCCCAGTCTCACTCCCTCAGACCTGCTGCACTTTAACTCCCCCTCAGCCTCACTCCCTCTGACCTGCTGCACTTTAACTCCCTCCCAGTCTCACTTCCTCTGACCTGCTGCACTTTAACTCCCTCCCAGCCTCACTCCCTCTGACCTGCTGCACTTTAACTCCCTCCCAGTCTCACTCCCTCAGACCTGCTGCACTTTAACTCCCCCTCAGCCTCACTCCCTCTGACCTGCTGCACTTTAACTCCCTCCCAGTCTCACTCCCTCTGACCTGCTGCACTTTAACTCCCTCCCAGTCTCACTCCCTCTGACCTGCTACACTTTACTTCCCTCCCAGCCTCACTCACTCAGACCTGCTGCACTTTAACTCCCTCCCAGTCTCACTCCCTCTGACCTGCTGCACTTTAACTCCCTCCCAGCCTCACTCCCTCTGACCTGCTGCACTTTACCTCCCTCCCAGCCTCACTCCCTCTGACCAGCTGCACTTTAACTCCCTCCCAATCTCACTCCCTCAGACCTGCTGAACTTTATCCCCCTCCCAGTCTCACTCCCCCAGACCTGCTGCACTTTAACTCCCTCCCAGTCTCACTCCCTCTGACCTGCTAGAATTTAACTCCCTCCCAATCTCACTCCCTCAGACCTGCTGCACTTTAACTCCCTCCCAGTCTCACTCCCCCAGACCTGCTGCACTTTAACTCCCTCCCAGCCTCACTCCCTCTGACCTGCTGCATTTTAACTCCCTCCCAGTCTCACTCCCTCTGATCTGCTGCACTTTAACTCCCTCCCAGTCTCACTCCCTCTGACCTGCTGCACTTTAACTCCCTCCCAGTCTCACTCCCTCACACCTGCTGCACTTTATCTCCCTCCCAGCCTCACTCCCTCTGACCTGCTGCACTTTAACTCCCTCCCAATCTCACACCCTCAGACCTGCTGCACTTTATCTCCCTCCCAGTCTCACTCCCTCTAACCTGCTGCACTTTACCTCCCTCCCAGACTCACTCCATTGGACCTGCTGCACTTTAACTCCCTCCCAGCCTCACTTCTTCTGACCTGCTGCACTTTAACCCCCTCCCAGCCTCACTCCCTCGGACCTGCTGCACTTTAACTCCCTCCCAGCCTCACTCCCTCTAAACTGCTGCACTTTAGCGCCCTCCCAGCCTCACTCCCTCTGACCTGCTGCACTTTAACTCCCTCCCAGCATCACTCCCTCTGACCTGCTGCACTTTAATCCCCTCCCAGCCTCACTCCCTCTGACCAGCTGCACTTTAACTCCCTCCCAGCCTCACTCCCTCTGACCTGCTGCACTTTAACCCCCTCCCAGCCTCACTCCCTCTGACCTGCTGCACTTTAGCTCCCTTCCAGACTCACTCCCTCTGACCTGCTGCACTTAAACTCCCTCCCAGACTCACTCCCTCTGACCTGCTGCACTTTAACTCCCTCCCAGACTCACTCCCTCTGACCTGCTGCACTTTAACTCCCTCCCAATCTCACACCCTCAGACCTGCTGCACTTTATCTCCCTCCCAGCCTCACTCCCTCTGACCTGCTGCACTTTAACTCCCTCCCAATCTCACACCTTCAGACCTGCTGCACTTTATCTCCCTCCCAGCCTCACTCCCTCTGACCTGCTGCACTTTAACTCCCTCCCAGTCTCACTCCCTCAGACCTGCTGCACTTTAACTCCCCCTCAGCCTCACTCCCTCTGACCTGCTGCACTTTAACTCCCTCCCAGTCTCACTCCCTCAGACCTGCTGCACTTTAACTCCCCCTCAGCCTCACTCCCTCTGACCTGCTGCACTTTAACTCCCTCCCAGCCTCACTCCCTCAGACCTGCTGCACTTTAACTCCCCCTCAGCCTCACTCCCTCTGACCTGCTGCACTTTAACTCCCTCCCAGTCTCACTCCCTCTGACCTGCTGCACTTTAACTCCCTCCCAGCCTCACTCCCTCTGACCTGCTGCACTTTAACTCCCTCCCAGTCTCACTCCCTCTGACCTGCTGCACTTTAACTCCCTCCCAGTCTCACTCCCTCTGACCTGCTGCACTTTAACTCCCTCCCAGCCTCACTCCCTCTGACCTGCTGCACTTTAACTCCCTCCCAGTCTCACTCCCTCTGACCTGCTGCACTTTAACTCCCTCCCAGTCTCACTCCCTCAGACCTGCTGCACTTTAACTCCCCCTCAGCCTCACTCCCTCTGACCTGCTGCACTTTAACTCCCTCCCAGTCTCACTCCCTCTGACCTGCTGCACTTTAACCCCCTCCCAGACTCACTCCCTCTGACCTGCTGCACTTTAACTCCCTCCCAGACTCACTCCCTCTGACCTGCTGCAATTTAACTCCCTCCCAGCCTCACTCCCTCTGACCTGCTGTACTTTAACTCCCCCTCAGCCTCACTCCCTCTGACCTGCTGCACTTTAACCCCCTCCCAGCCTCACTCCCTCTGACCTGCTGCACTTTAACTCCCTCCCAGTCTCACTCCCTCTGACCAGCTGCACTTTATCTCCCTCCCAGCCTCACTCCCTCTGACCTGCTGCACTTTAACTCCCTCCCAATCTCACTCCCTCAGACCTGCTGCACTTTAACTCCCTCCCAGTCTCACTCCCTCAGTCCTGCTGCACGTTAACTCCCTCCCAGCCTCACTCCCTCTGACCTGCTGCACTTTAACTCCCTCCCAGTCTCACTCCCTCTGACCAGCTGCACTTTATCTCCCTCCCAGCCTCACTCCCTCTGACCTGCTGCACTTTAACTCCCTCCCAATCTCACTCCCTCAGACCTGCTGCACTTTAACTCCCCCTCAGCCTCACTCCCTCTGACCTGCTGCACTTTAACCCCCTCCCAGCCTCACTCCCTCTGACCTGCTGCACTTTAACTCCCTCCCAGTCTCACTCCCTCTGACCAGCTGCACTTTACTCCCTCCCAGCCTCACTCCCTCTGACCTGCTGCACTTTAACTCCCTCCCAATCTCACTCCCTCAGACCTGCTGCACTTTAACTCCCTCCCAGTCTCACTCCCTCAGTCCTGCTGCACGTTAACTCCCTCCCAGCCTCACTCCCTCTGACCTGCTGCACTTTAACTCCCCCCCAGACTCACTCCCTCAGTCCTGCTGCACTTTATCTCCCTCCCAGTCTCAATCCCTCAGTCCTGCTGCACTTTAACTCCCCCTCAGCCTCACTCCCTCTGACCTGCTGCACTTTAACTCCCTCCCAGTCTCACTCCCTCAGACCAGCTGCACTTTAACTCCCTCCCAGTCTCACTCCCTCAGACCTGCTGCACTTTAACTCCCTCCCAGTCTCACTCCCTCAGACCTGCTGCACTTTAACTCCCCCTCAGCCTCACTCCCTCTGACCTGCTGCACTTTAACTCCCTCCCAGTCTCACTTCCTCTGACCTGCTGCACTTTAACTCCCTCCCAGCCTCACTCCCTCTGACCTGCTGCACTTTAACTCCCTCCCAGTCTCACTCCCTCAGACCTGCTGCACTTTAACTCCCCCTCAGCCTCACTCCCTCTGACCTGCTGCACTTTAACTCCCTCCCAGTCTCACTCCCTCTGACCTGCTGCACTTTAACTCCCTCCCAGTCTCACTCCCTCTGACCTGCTACACTTTACTTCCCTCCCAGCCTCACTCACTCAGACCTGCTGCACTTTAACTCCCTCCCAGTCTCACTCCCTCTGACCTGCTGCACTTTAACTCCCTCCCAGCCTCACTCCCTCTGACCTGCTGCACTTTACCTCCCTCCCAGCCTCACTCCCTCTGACCAGCTGCACTTTAACTCCCTCCCAATCTCACTCCCTCAGACCTGCTGAACTTTATCCCCCTCCCAGTCTCACTCCCCCAGACCTGCTGCACTTTAACTCCCTCCCAGTCTCACTCCCTCTGACCTGCTAGAATTTAACTCCCTCCCAATCTCACTCCCTCAGACCTGCTGCACTTTAACTCCCTCCCAGTCTCACTCCCCCAGACCTGCTGCACTTTAACTCCCTCCCAGCCTCACTCCCTCTGACCTGCTGCATTTTAACTCCCTCCCAGTCTCACTCCCTCTGATCTGCTGCACTTTAACTCCCTCCCAGTCTCACTCCCTCTGACCTGCTGCACTTTAACTCCCTCCCAGTCTCACTCCCTCACACCTGCTGCACTTTATCTCCCTCCCAGCCTCACTCCCTCTGACCTGCTGCACTTTAACTCCCTCCCAATCTCACACCCTCAGACCTGCTGCACTTTATCTCCCTCCCAGTCTCACTCCCTCTAACCTGCTGCACTTTACCTCCCTCCCAGACTCACTCCATTGGACCTGCTGCACTTTAACTCCCTCCCAGCCTCACTTCTTCTGACCTGCTGCACTTTAACCCCCTCCCAGCCTCACTCCCTCGGACCTGCTGCACTTTAACTCCCTCCCAGCCTCACTCCCTCTAAACTGCTGCACTTTAGCGCCCTCCCAGCCTCACTCCCTCTGACCTGCTGCACTTTAACTCCCTCCCAGCATCACTCCCTCTGACCTGCTGCACTTTAATCCCCTCCCAGCCTCACTCCCTCTGACCAGCTGCACTTTAACTCCCTCCCAGCCTCACTCCCTCTGACCTGCTGCACTTTAACCCCCTCCCAGCCTCACTCCCTCTGACCTGCTGCACTTTAGCTCCCTTCCAGACTCACTCCCTCTGACCTGCTGCACTTAAACTCCCTCCCAGACTCACTCCCTCTGACCTGCTGCACTTTAACTCCCTCCCAGACTCACTCCCTCTGACCTGCTGCACTTTAACTCCCTCCCAATCTCACACCCTCAGACCTGCTGCACTTTATCTCCCTCCCAGCCTCACTCCCTCTGACCTGCTGCACTTTAACTCCCTCCCAATCTCACACCTTCAGACCTGCTGCACTTTATCTCCCTCCCAGCCTCACTCCCTCTGACCTGCTGCACTTTAACTCCCTCCCAGTCTCACTCCCTCAGACCTGCTGCACTTTAACTCCCCCTCAGCCTCACTCCCTCTGACCTGCTGCACTTTAACTCCCTCCCAGTCTCACTCCCTCAGACCTGCTGCACTTTAACTCCCCCTCAGCCTCACTCCCTCTGACCTGCTGCACTTTAACTCCCTCCCAGCCTCACTCCCTCAGACCTGCTGCACTTTAACTCCCCCTCAGCCTCACTCCCTCTGACCTGCTGCACTTTAACTCCCTCCCAGTCTCACTCCCTCTGACCTGCTGCACTTTAACTCCCTCCCAGCCTCACTCCCTCTGACCTGCTGCACTTTAACTCCCTCCCAGTCTCACTCCCTCTGACCTGCTGCACTTTAACTCCCTCCCAGTCTCACTCCCTCTGACCTGCTGCACTTTAACTCCCTCCCAGCCTCACTCCCTCTGACCTGCTGCACTTTAACTCCCTCCCAGTCTCACTCCCTCTGACCTGCTGCACTTTAACTCCCTCCCAGTCTCACTCCCTCAGACCTGCTGCACTTTAACTCCCCCTCAGCCTCACTCCCTCTGACCTGCTGCACTTTAACTCCCTCCCAGTCTCACTCCCTCTGACCTGCTGCACTTTAACCCCCTCCCAGACTCACTCCCTCTGACCTGCTGCACTTTAACTCCCTCCCAGACTCACTCCCTCTGACCTGCTGCAATTTAACTCCCTCCCAGCCTCACTCCCTCTGACCTGCTGTACTTTAACTCCCCCTCAGCCTCACTCCCTCTGACCTGCTGCACTTTAACCCCCTCCCAGCCTCACTCCCTCTGACCTGCTGCACTTTAACTCCCTCCCAGTCTCACTCCCTCTGACCAGCTGCACTTTATCTCCCTCCCAGCCTCACTCCCTCTGACCTGCTGCACTTTAACTCCCTCCCAATCTCACTCCCTCAGACCTGCTGCACTTTAACTCCCTCCCAGTCTCACTCCCTCAGTCCTGCTGCACGTTAACTCCCTCCCAGCCTCACTCCCTCTGACCTGCTGCACTTTAACTCCCCCCCAGACTCACTCCCTCAGTCCTGCTGCACTTTATCTCCCTCCCAGTCTCAATCCCTCAGTCCTGCTGCACTTTAACTCCCCCTCAGCCTCACTCCCTCTGACCTGCTGCACTTTAACTCCCTCCCAGTCTCACTCCCTCTGACCTGCTACACTTTACTTCCCTCCCAGCCTCACTCACTCAGACCTGCTGCACTTTAACTCCCCCTCAATCTCACTCCCTCTGACCTGCTGCACTTTAACTCCCTCCCAGTCTCACTCCCTCTGACCTGCTGCACTTTAACTCCCTCCCAGCCTCACTCCCTCTGACCTGCTGCACTTTACCTCCCTCCCAGCCTCACTCCCTCTGACCAGCTGCACTTTAACTCCCTCCCAATCTCACTCCCTCAGACCTGCTGAACTTTATCCCCCTCCCAGTCTCACTCCCCCAGACCTGCTGCACTTTAACTCCCTCCCAGTCTCACTCCCTCTGACCTGCTAGAATTTAACTCCCTCCCAATCTCACTCCCTCAGACCTGCTGCACTTTAACTCCCTCCCAGTCTCACTCCCCCAGACCTGCTGCACTTTAACTCCCTCCCAGCCTCACTCCCTCTGACCTGCTGCATTTTAACTCCCTCCCAGTCTCACTCCCTCTGATCTGCTGCACTTTAACTCCCTCCCAGTCTCACTCCCTCAGACCTGCTGCACTTTAACTCCCTCCCAGTCTCACTCCCTCAGACCTGCTGCACTTCAACTCCCCCTCAGCCTCACTCCCTCTGACCTGCTGCACTTTAACTCCCTCCCAGTCTCACTCCCTCACACCTGCTGCACTTTATCTCCCTCCCAGCCTCACTCCCTCTGACCTGCTGCACTTTAACTCCCTCCCAATCTCACACCCTCAGACCTGCTGCACTTTATCTCCCTCCCAGTCTCACTCCCTCTAACCTGCTGCACTTTACCTCCCTCCCAGACTCACTCCATTGGACCTGCTGCACTTTAACTCCCTCCCAGCCTCACTTCTTCTGACCTGCTGCACTTTAACCCCCTCCCAGCCTCACTCCCTCGGACCTGCTGCACTTTAACTCCCTCCCAGCCTCACTCCCTCTAAACTGCTGCACTTTAGCGCCCTCCCAGCCTCACTCCCTCTGACCTGCTGCACTTTAACTCCCTCCCAGCATCACTCCCTCTGACCTGCTGCACTTTAATCCCCTCCCAGCCTCACTCCCTCTGACCAGCTGCACTTTAACTCCCTCCCAGCCTCACTCCCTCTGACCTGCTGCACTTTAACCCCCTCCCAGCCTCACTCCCTCTGACCTGCTGCACTTTAGCTCCCTTCCAGACTCACTCCCTCTGACCTGCTGCACTTAAACTCCCTCCCAGACTCACTCCCTCTGACCTGCTGCACTTTAACTCCCTCCCAGACTCACTCCCTCTGACCTGCTGCACTTTAACTCCCTCCCAGACTGACTCCATTGGACCTGCTGCACTTCAACTCCCTCCCAGTCTGACTCCCTCAGACCTGTTGCACTTTAACCCCCTCCCAGACTCACTCCCTCTGACCTGCTGCAATTTACCTCCCTCCCAGCCTCACTCCCTCTGACCAGCTGCACTTTAACCCCCTCCCAGACTCACTCCCTCTGACCTGCTGCAATTTACCTCCCTCCCAGCCTCACTCCCTCTGACCTGCTGCACTTTAACTCCCTCCCAGCCTCACTCCCTCTGACCTGCTGCAATTTAACTCCCTCCCAATCTCACTCCCTCAGACCTGCTGCACTTTAAATCCCTCCCAGTCTCACTCCCTCAGACCTGCTGCACTTTAACTCCCCCTCAGCCTCACTCCCTCTGACCTGCTGCACTTTAACTCCCTCCCAGTCTCACTCCCTCAGACCTGCTGCACTTTAACTCCCTCCCAGTCTCACTCCCTCAGACCTGCTGCACTTTAACTCCCTCCCAGTCTCACTCCCTCAGACCTGCTGCACTTTAACTCCCCCTCAGCCTCACTCCCTCTGACCTGCTGCACTTTAACTCCCTCCCAGCCTCACTCCCTCTGACCTGCTGCACTTTAACTCCCTCCCAGCCTCACTCCCCCATTCCTGCTGCACTTGAACTCCCCCTCAGCCTGACTCCCTCTGACCTGCTGCACATTAACCCCCTCCCAGCCTCACTCCCTCTGACCTGCTGCACTTTAACTCCCTCCCAATCTCACTCCCTCAGACCTGCTGCACTTTAACTCCCTCCCAGTCTCACTCCCTCAGACGTGCTGCACTTTAACTCCCCCTCAGCCTCACTCCCTCTGACCTGCTGCACTTTAACTCCCTCCCAGTCTCACTCCCTCAGACCTGCTGCACTTTAACTCCCCCTCAGCCTCACTCCCTCTGACCTGCTGCACTTTAACTCCCTCCCAGTCTCACTCCCTCAGACCTGCTGCACTTTAACTCCCTCCCAGTCTCACTCCCTCTGACCTGCTACACTTTACTTCCCTCCCAGCCTCACTCACTCAGACCTGCTGCACTTTAACTCCCTCCCAGTCTCACTCCCTCTGACCTGCTGCACTTTAACTCCCTCCCAGCCTCACTCCCTCTGACCTGCTGCACTTTACCTCCCTCCCAGCCTCACTCCCTCTGACCAGCTGCACTTTAACTCCCTCCCAATCTCACTCCCTCAGACCTGCTGAACTTTATCCCCCTCCCAGTCTCACTCCCCCAGACCTGCTGCACTTTAACTCCCTCCCAGTCTCACTCCCTCTGACCTGCTAGAATTTAACTCCCTCCCAATCTCACTCCCTCAGACCTGCTGCACTTTAACTCCCTCCCAGTCTCACTCCCCCAGACCTGCTGCACTTTAACTCCCTCCCAGCCTCACTCCCTCTGACCTGCTGCATTTTAACTCCCTCCCAGTCTCACTCCCTCTGATCTGCTGCACTTTAACTCCCTCCCAGTCTCACTCCCTCTGACCTGCTGCACTTTAACTCCCTCCCAGTCTCACTCCCTCACACCTGCTGCACTTTATCTCCCTCCCAGCCTCACTCCCTCTGACCTGCTGCACTTTAACTCCCTCCCAATCTCACACCCTCAGACCTGCTGCACTTTATCTCCCTCCCAGTCTCACTCCCTCTAACCTGCTGCACTTTACCTCCCTCCCAGACTCACTCCATTGGACCTGCTGCACTTTAACTCCCTCCCAGCCTCACTTCTTCTGACCTGCTGCACTTTAACCCCCTCCCAGCCTCACTCCCTCGGACCTGCTGCACTTTAACTCCCTCCCAGCCTCACTCCCTCTAAACTGCTGCACTTTAGCGCCCTCCCAGCCTCACTCCCTCTGACCTGCTGCACTTTAACTCCCTCCCAGCATCACTCCCTCTGACCTGCTGCACTTTAATCCCCTCCCAGCCTCACTCCCTCTGACCAGCTGCACTTTAACTCCCTCCCAGCCTCACTCCCTCTGACCTGCTGCACTTTAACCCCCTCCCAGCCTCACTCCCTCTGACCTGCTGCACTTTAGCTCCCTTCCAGACTCACTCCCTCTGACCTGCTGCACTTTAACTCCCTCCCAGCCTCACTCCCTCTGACCTGCTGCACTTTAACTCCCTCCCAGACTCACTCCCTCTGACCTGCTGCACTTTAACTCCCCCTCAGTCTCACTCACTCAGACCTGCTGCACTTTAACTCCCTCCCAATCTCGCTCCCTCTGACTTGCTGCACTTTAACTCCCTCCCAGTCTCACTCCCTCTGACCTGCTGCACTTTAACTCCCTCCCAGTCTCACTCCCTCAGACCTGCTGCACTTTAACTCCCACCCAGCCTCACTTCATCTGACCTGCTGCACTTTAACCCCCTCCCAGCCTCACTCCCTCAGACCAGCTGCACTTTAACTCCCCCCCCGCCTCACTCCCTCTGACCTGCTGCACTTTAACTCCCTCCCAGCCTCACTGCCTCTGAACTGCTGCACTTTAACACCCTCCCAGTCTCACTCCCTCTGACCTGCTGCACTTTAACTCCCTCCCAGTCTCACTCCCTCTGACCTGCTGCACTTTAACTCCCTCCCAGTCTCACTCCCTCTGACCTGCTGCACTTTAACTCCCCCTCAGCCTCACTTCTTCTGACCTGCTGCACTTTAACTCCCTCCCAGCCTCACTTCTTCTGACCTGCTGCACTTTAACTCCCTTCCAGACTCACTCCCTCTAACCTGCTGCACTTTAACTCCCTCCCAGTCTCACTCCCTCAGACCTGCTGCACTTTAACTCCCACCCAGCCTCACTTCATCTGACCTGCTGCACTTTAACCCCCTCCCAGCCTCACTCCCTCAGACCAGCTGCACTTTAACTCCCCCCCCGCCTCACTCCCTCTGACCTGCTGCACTTTAACTCCCTCCCAGCCTCACTCCCTCTGACCTGCTGCACTTTAACTCCCTCCCAGTCTCACTCCCTCAGACCTGCTGCACTTTAACTCCCTCCCAGTCTCACTCCCTCTGACCTGCTGCACTTTAACTCCCCCTCAGCCTCACTTCTTCTGACCTGCTGCACTTTAACTCCCTCCCAGCCTCACTTCTTCTGACCTGCTGCACTTTAACTCCCTTCCAGACTCACTCCCTCTGACCTGCTGCACTTTAACTCCCTCCCAACCTCACTCCCTCTGACCTGCTGCACTGAAACTCCCTCCCAGCCTCACTCCCTCTGACCTGCTGCACTTTAACTCCCTCCCAGTCTCACTCCCTCTGACCTGCTGCACTTTCACTCCCTCCCAGCCTCACTCCCCCTGACTTGCTGCACTTTAACTCACTCCCAGACTCACTCCCTCTAACCTGCCGCACTTTAACTCCCTCCCAGCCTACTCCCTCTGACCTGCTGCACTTTAACTCCCTCCCAGACTCACTCCCTCTAACCTGCCGCACTTTAACTCCCTCCCAGCCTCACTCCCTCTGACCTGCTGCACTTTAACTCCCTCCCAGACTCACTCCCTCTGACCTGCTGCACTTTAACTCCCTCCCAGCCTACTCCCTCTGACCTGCTGCACTTTAACTCCCTCCCAGACTCACTCCCTCTAACCTGCTGCACTTTAACTCCCCCCCCGCCTCACTCCCTCTGACCTGCTGCACTTTAACTCCCTCCCAGACTCACTCCCTCTGACCTGCTGCACTTTAACTCCCTCCCAGCCTCACTCCCTCTGACCTGCTGCACTTTAACTCCCTCCCAGTCTCACTCCCTCTGACCTGCTGCACTTTAACTCCCTCCCAGACTCACTCCCTCTGACCTGCTGCACATTCACTCCCTCCCAGCCTCACTCCCTCTGACCTGCTGCACTTTAACTCCCTCCCAGACTCACGCCCTCTGACTTGCTGCACTTTAACTCCCTCCCAGTCTCACTCCCTCTGACCTGCTGCACTTTAACTCCCCCTCAGCCTCACTCCCTCAGACCTGCTGCACTTTAACTCCCTCCCAGCCTCACTCCCCCTGACTTGCTGCACTTTAACTCACTCCCAGACTCACTCCCTCTAACCTGCCGCACTTTAACTCCCTCCCAGCCTACTCCCTCTGACCTGCTGCACTTTAACTCCCTCCCAGACTCACTCCCTCTAACCTGCCGCACTTTAACTCCCTCCCAGCCTCACTCCCTCTGACCTGCTGCACTTTAACTCCCTCCCAGACTCACTCCCTCTGACCAGCTGCACTTTAACTCCCTCCCAGCCTACTCCCTCTGACCTGCTGCACTTTAACTCCCTCCCAGACTCACTCCCTCTAACCTGCTGCACTTTAACTCCCCCCCCGCCTCACTCCCTCTGACCTGCTGCACTTTAACTCCCTCCCAGACTCACTCCCTCTGACCTGCTGCACTTTAACTCCCTCCCAGCCTCACTCCCTCTGACCTGCTGCACTTTAACTCCCTCCCAGTCTCACTCCCTCTGACCTGCTGCACTTTAACTCCCTCCCAGACTCACTCCCTCTGACCTGCTGCACATTCACTCCCTCCCAGCCTCACTCCCTCTGACCTGCTGCACTTTAACTCCCTCCCAGACTCACGCCCTCTGACTTGCTGCACTTTAACTCCCTCCCAGTCTCACTCCCTCTGACCTGCTGCACTTTAACTCCCCCTCAGCCTCACTCCCTCAGACCTGCTGCACTTTAACTCCCTCCCAGCCTCACTTCTTCTGACCTGCTGCACTTTAACTCCCTCCCAGTCTCACTCCCTCAGACCTGCTGCACTTTAACTCCCTCCCAGCCTCACTCCCTCTGACCTGCTGCACTTTAACTCCCTCCCAGACTCACTCCCTCTGACCTGCTGCACTTTACCTCCCTCCCAGCCTCACTCCCTCTGACCTGCTGCACTTTAACTCCCTCCCAGCCTCACTCCCTCTAACCTGCTGCACTTTATCTCCCTCCCAGACTCACAGCCTCTGACTTGCTGCACTTTAACTCCCCCTCAGCCTCACTCCCTCAGACCTGCTGCACTTTAACTCCCTCCCAGCCTCACTCCCTCTGACCTGCTGCACTTTAACTCCCTCCCAGTATCACTCCCTCTGACCTGCTGCACTTTAACTCCCTCCCAGACTCACTCCCTCTGACCTGCTGCACTTTAACTCCCTCCCAGCCTCACTCCCTCTGACTTGCTGCACTTTAACTCCCTCCCAGTCTCACTCCCTCTGACCTGCTGCACTTTAACTCCCCCTCAGCCTCACTCCCTCTAACCTGCTGCACTTTAACTCCCTCCCAGTCTCACTCCCTCAGACCTGCTGCACTTTAACTCCCTCCCAGCCTCACTTCTTCTGACCTGCTGCACTTTAACTCCCTCCCAGCCTCACTCCCTCTGACCTGCTGCACTTTAACTCCCTCCCATCCTCACTCCCTCTGACTTGCTGCACTTTAACTCCCTCCCAGTCTCACTCCCTCTGACCTGCTGCACTTTAACTCCCTCCCAGCCTCACTCCCTCTAACCTGCTGCACTTTAACTCCCTCCCAGACTCACTCCATTGGACCTGCTGCACTTAAACTCCCTCCCAGACTCACAGCCTCTGACTTGCTGCACTTTAACTCCCCCTCAGCCTCACTCCCTCGAACCTGCTGCACTTTAACTCCCTCCCAGTCTCACTCCCTCAGACCTGCTGCACTTTAACTCCCCCTCAGCCTCACTCCCTCTAACCTGCTGCACTTTAACTCCCTCCCAGCCTCACTTCTTCTGACCTGCTGCACTTTAACCCCCTCCCAGCCTCACTCCCTCTGACCTGCTGCACTTTAACTCCCTCCCAGACTCACTCCATTGGACCTGCTGCACTTAAACTCCCTCCCAGCCTCACTCCCTCTGACCTGCTGCACTTTAACTCCCTCCCAGACTCACTCCATTGGACCTGCTGCACTTAAACTCCCTCCCAGACTCACTCCCTCTGACCTGCTGCACTTTAACTCCCTCCCAACCTCACTCCCTCTGACCTGCTGCACTTAAACTCCCTCCCAGCCTCACTCCCTCTGACCTGCTGCACTTTAACTCCCTCCCAGCCTCACTCCCTCTGACCTGCTGCACTTTAACTCCCTCCCAGCCTCACTCTCTACGACCTGCTGCACTTTAACTCCCTCCCAGCCTCACTCCCTCTGACCTGCTGCACTTTAACTCCCTCCCAGCCTCACTCCCTCTGACCTGCTGCACTTTAACTCCCTCCCAACCTCACTCCCTCTCACCTGCTGCATTTAAACTCCCTCCCAGCCTCACTCCCTCTGACCTGCTGCACGTTAACTCCCTCCCAGACTCACTCCCTCTGACCTGCTGCACTTTACCTCCCTCCCAGCCTCACTACCTCTGACCTGCAGCACTTTAACTCCCTCCCAGCCTCACTCCCTATGACCTGCTGCACTTTAACCCCCTCCCAGCCTCACTCCCTCTGACCTGCTGCAATTTAACTGCCCCACTCTTTCCCCATAGCCCTCTGTCAATCACTAACTAATCCCACTGCCCCACTATTTATATTTGCTGCTCTTCTTTGCCTTCATAATTGTTGGCTTCATTCCTAATCTCTTTGATTTCGCTATTGCCAATGTACATAGCACATGATTTTTACTTTAGTTTCAGTTTTACACTTCTCCCTTTATTCATCCCTAGTGATTCATAAAAGGCCAATCTGTTCTTTTTGAGTGGAATATATTTCTGCTGAAGTTTATAGATCACCTTTTTAATAATTCTCCAGCACTGTTCTCTCTCTTTGTTAATATTCTGTTCCAGTTAATCTTCACCAGTTGCAATTTCAACTCCCAAAGGTCAGCTTTTTCTAATCTATTATTTTTGGCTTTTCTTACTGATATCGATCTGAATCATTGCCTTAAAGCTTATTATGTTGTCATTGATATTTCCTCAATTCTCACCCAAGTTTACTTTTCATATCTGCTCTGGTTTATTTTCAATGACTGGATCCACCCTTGGTGAACTTTGATCTACTGGGTAAGAATTGTGTCCTGAACACACTGTAAATACTCCATTACCTTTTCCTCTTTCTCTCCGTCTTATTCCCAAATCATTGCTGCAGTTGAAATTTCCCATGATTTTTCTGCTATAAATGTTACTTATTTCAGAGCTTTGCTACATAATTTCCACGAATTCCCTTCCACTATTAGGTAGTTTGTACAATGGCCTTTTCCGTGTTTTTTAACCTGACTGTGATCCACACTCCCCGAGGTATTTGTGCCCAATATGTAAGTATGCAGATGTGATTTGGTTACAAATGACAGGAAGGGTGCTGAGACTGTCCAGATATGTTGTCGCAGGTAGTGAGGAAGTAGGACTCGCGAGAGAAAGAGTTAAAAGATTTGTGAAGGAGCTGTGCAGACAACTGCATGAGCTGAGGCAGGAGGTTATATAGAAATGGACATGAAAGAGAAACAGTCAAAGTTGTCCTGTTGTGGGAGGCAAAGTAATGGTAAAGGTAATGCCTGAGAAACCAGGATTTGAGTCTAGGTGGATAGGACACTACGAGGTAATAATGACCAGTGATACCTGTGTCTATGTGGACATTAGATGGAAGGGATGCTGGAAACACTGGACGCAGCTGAAACATATAACTGACTGATTTCTGTTTTGCAGAATATAATCACAGCTGACCAGTAATGACTGGAAGGCCCATTATATCTGACAGAATGTTACCCACAATACTGATGTTCCTGGGACTGGGAATCGGCAAAGACTCAACCTGCTAAGCAACAACTGGATCACACCACAATAGCTCAACCCACCTCAAGACCATAGGGATCAACGAACAGAACACCGATTCCAAGGACACAATTAAAGGACACCCCCCCCCCCCCCACCCCCCCTTCCTTGCCCAACACTAAACCCTGGGGCAGAGAATGTGCTAGTGTTGACAAAAACTAGTAAGACTTTCTATGATAAATTATACCATGAGCTGGTACCCGTTGCCCTAAACATTTCTGACATTAAATTACCTCAGTGGTGTCTGGTGGAAACCTGAACATTGAGGCTTTAGTAAAACAAGTAATAACACAGGCATCTTGGTTCAATGCTGGGGGTTGGGGGGTGGCGACCAAGGGGAGCACCCCTCACTCAGGGGAGGTACTGACCAAAACGTAGTCTACTGAATGATGCTGCCACACTATTTAACATGGGAACTTGACTTCAGTGGACCAAAAGGTCTGGATGCTAAGCAACCAACTTGAAGTAATCCTCAGACATGGACAAATGATCCAGAGCAGACAGCTCGGTGGAGGTCAAACCCTAACACGGACAGTTCAGGATTCGGCTGTAGTACTTGAGAGTCACGCATGGACCATTAACCAACTAATTGGTGACAGGCAGAACATCTCAGAGGATTAGTTAGGAATGATGTCTGCAGCACTTATAGATCTCGGATGCTTGAGCAGACGTGGGAGAGCTTGAGGCAGCTCCATGAGGGTGAAGTTCTCCTGTGGATATCAAATACTCACTGATCTAACTTGTCCTGTCCCCAGAACCAGAACCTGACTGGTTGCCAGCTCAGAGGTTTAACTTATGTGTATAAAACTGATGAGGAATGTATTGTCAATATCAGCCTGTTGATAGGTGTGGTCATGGCAAACCCAGTTATACCAGAATCAATATACAGTAAAACCCTATATGAAGTAGAGAACGTTGGGGTAATAAGGGAAGATTACTGTGTGAGATATCATAGAATACTGCCATACGCTGTAGAAATGGAGGGGGAAATGATAGGTACTACTTTAGATCAATTTAGGACCCTCTGCCATGGTGTATCCATATCTAATATATATAACTGAAGAGGCAAAATGTGGATTTAACACAACAGTCAATTGTACAATGGAAGCTATACAGGCAGTAATGGAACTGACCCACGTTGCATATGTGGGAAAAGGGAGATATTGTCTGACTACGACACAATGAGAATATCAGTACAGATACAATTGAACCTGTCTGATAACTAATCACATGGTGTGTCTGCACCCACAGGTACCAACGAGGGTCGGCAAGGTAGAGTTGGTGGAAATATATAAAAGGGAAACTGACAACCTGCAGGTCACCGAGAGCATAAAAGAAAACCTTACAGTACTTGAGACAGTTCACATACTCTATCCCACCACTGCCCACACACCTCACAGGCATCTGTGAGGGGTTACATCAGGTACATAGGGTGTAGTATACAATACAACAACAAACTAAGGCGCTGGAAGAAGAGGTCGAACAGATCGATGATACCACATGGTGGGAGGATCTGTGGAATTGGGGTTCGAACATACAGATACCCACCTGGGTCAGGATCATTTCCCACATTTTTGTTATTACCCAAGTAGTGATGGTTCTATATTTGACATGCTTAGTCAACAGAGTCAACAGGACACACAAGGAGAAGCCAGTAATATGGGAAGATGGGAACTCGGGGATTAGGAAAGTAGGTTGTGAGTCCTTGCTACAGGGCTGACCCATACAGAGGGTGTGGTCAATTGCCTTTGCAACCCTAAGCTCTATACCTGGCCAGTATCAAAGAGTGACGGCGAGCAATGAGAGTTGAGCACATCACTGTTCAGGTCTGTTGGCCATCTTGGGTTGGGCCAAGGGCCAAAAGGGGGGACTGAAAGGGTTAATTAGAAACAAGTTGAGTTTTAGAAAAGCATCTCAGCAGAATCTAACCATCAGGTTGAGAAAATAAAACATGCTGCTCGGGTAGAGGACAAGATTAGGGAGCGAAAGTTAGAGCCGAGTCCTCAAGGCCACTGTTTCTCTGGAAGGTTGGCATAAGGAGGAAACAAAGAGATAAAAGACAAAGAATTGACAACAGTTTGGAGCCATCTGGTATATGTATTGATAAGGCTGAGGAAGTGTGCTCATCAGAATGCATAATCAACCACCATTGTTTTAATTAAAGTTTATAGTCAATCATATCAATCATCCGTTTGTTGAACACATTGTGTGATAAGAACGGTATATAAGTTTCTGCTCCTGAATGTAAAGTTAGGGAATGACCTGGGAATTCCCGAGGTGGTGTTTCTCCCTCCGCACACTTGAATAAATCGATTGAAGCTGTACCTGAGTCTCCTTTTGTGGTGGTGGATTTGTCCCACAACAGAATTGAGGCAATGATTTTGGAATCGCTTGGCTCTATCTATAGCACGCTGCTTCCACTCTTTAGCATGCTTGAGGTTTTCTGTTGGAGCGTCACCATTTTGAGAAACATCTGATGCTGCTCCTGGGATGCTCTTCTAACCTCCTCACTGAACCAGGATTAGTTCCCTGGCTTGATAGTTACAGGACAGTGAGGGTTTTAAAAATTCTTACAAGGGATGTGGGCGTCGCTGGCAAGGGCAGCGTTTATTGCCCATCCCTCATTGCCCTTGAGAAGGTGGTGGTGAGCTGCCTTCTTGAACCACTGCAGTCCATGTGGGGTGGGTAAACCTGCAGTGCTGTTAGGAAGGGACCTCCAGGATTTTGACCCAGCGACAGTGAAGGAATGCTGATATATTTCCAAGTCAGGATGGTGTGTGACTTGGAGGAGTGTTCCCATGAGCCCTCTGTCCTTGTGCATCTAGGTGGAAAAGGTCGTGGGTTTGGAAGGTGCTGTCGTCGGAGGCATGCTTCTGGTAGATGGTACACACTGCTGCCACTGTGCGTCGGTGGTGGAGTGAGTGGATATTTAAGGTGGTGGATGGGGCTCTGATTAAGCAGGCTGTTGGATGATGTCGAGCTTCCTGAGTGTTGTTGCACTGTGTGGCTGAGGATAGACCAGACTGATGTTGTTGTCTCTAGTTCTGTCCTGAAAGGATTCCCCATTTGTTCTTCCATATGATTACCTTTTCAGGTGAATTTTACAAGGGTAGCCTTCAGCCAGATGACTTCAGGATTCAGACTGAGCTGCGCTATATAATAGCCTTGGTACTGACCTCATTCTGAGGAGATGGGAATGGTTCTCATCGCATTGTAATGGAGGTTATTAATGCCGGGCCATGAAGTTACTGATTATAGTGGAACACAATTCCACAGTTGCTCAGGGCCCACAGTGTCTCATGCTGCTGTCAGGCTCAGGAGAAGTGCAGCGATGCAAATACAGAACCAAACTGAAGAGTTCATAAACATTGGTACAATTTTAAAGAGACTGGTACTTGTGATGTCAACAAAATGGAGAGCAAGACACATGACATCAGCATCTCTTACACTTAAATCCACATCCACGTCTACTAAGGCTGAAAACCAATTCAGCCTGTTTGCATAGAAGTGCAACAGACAATACTCAAACACAATGAGACAGGATCTTTCTGTCCCTTCATCCAAGTCATTGATATAGATTGTAAATAGTTTAGGCCCCAGCACTGATCCCTGTAGCACTCCACTAGTTACAGCTTGCCAACCTGAAAATGAAAACCCATTGATGTCTACTCTCTGTTTTCTGTTTGCTAACCAATCCTCTATCCATGTTAATATGCTACCCCCCTAGACTATGTGCTCTTACTTTGCTCAGTAACCGTTGATGTGACACCTTGTCAAATACCTTCTGTAAATCCAAGTACACCAGATCCACAAGGTCCCCTTTATCCAGGTTGCCTGCTACTTCCTCAAAGGACTTTAATAAATTAGTCAAATATGATTTCCCTTTCACAAAACCATATTGACTCTGCCTGACTGCATTCAGATTTTCTCAATGACCTGCTACAACCTTCTTAATAATAGATTGTTCAGTCACACAGTGAAACTAAAAGCCATCTTGAATTCAAGCAAGGCAGAGAGAGAGAGAAAAAGAGAGAACGAGAGAGAAAGAGCAAGAGATAATTTCCAGTCAATACAATTGTAACCTGCTGAGCCAAGTTAGAAGCTAGCTACAGCAACGAAACTGCCTTTCCAAAAACAACTTTTCTATAGTGCGAATCGACCTAAACATCAGCATCATCCTCAACCCAAATTGAACTGCCAGGAGACTGCAGCAGCCCAATGAATATCAGACAACCAGCAAACAGGACTGTAACTTTAAAAAATTCACCTTCCAAGTGGATCCCATAGGTTCTTCCTGAAATAACAGACCTTTACAACCTGAACTCTGAACACCTTTTACCCTTCATGTTTTCTATCTATCTTCTTTTGAGAGTATGTATGGATGTGAATTCATGCTGGAGTGCTGTTGCAATCATTTCAAGATTTGTGAAAAAAAGTGTTTTTTTTACCTACAAGAAACCTGTCTCTGTCCAGTTACTTGGCAAATAACGTAAAAGGGGTTAAAATACTTGCAACAAAAACAGTTGCACTGGTCAGTTGGGATGTCAACAGTAGGAACAAGCCACGCCATTACCCACTTGGCCATAAAAAATGGGGGCTCGTCCGGGATCCTCAACCAACGTATGAAACAAGACTTTTGGAAAAGGGAGGAAAATTTACTCTAAAACAGTGGGAAATTGAATTTTCTCACATCAGTCATTTTTTTCTTTACTTTGTTGGCAACAAAAGAGATGGATACATTTAATGCTGAGGAATTTGTAGAGCAGGGAGACATATCCCATGATAGTGTAAATAAATTAAATATTGAAAATGTAATATGCCCAGCTACCCAGGTAGGAGTCACATTCAAGCAAAAGGCCAACAAAATAGTGAAGAGTCTAGCTAATTATTTAAAAATTAACCCGGAATCAGAAGAGGAAAGCATGGAATCTGAGTCTGAAAAAATAACCCCAGCTAAAATTCAGCTGAAAAGAGAGGACATGTAGTTTCAGTTGAAAGGAAAAGGAGATGCAGTTTCAGAAGGAAAAGGAGGAAAGAGAGGTAAAACAGTATGAAGTAGAAAGGCTTTGGGTTCAAGATGAAAATACCACCAGTCACTCAAACTTTATCCCCAATTCGGAGCAAAACTTTGATGTACTGAGACACTCATAAGTAGTGCCAAAATTTACTGAAGAAGACATTGATTCATATGTTATCTCCTTTTAGAAAATAACTACCAGGCTAAAATAGCCAAAAGAACACAGGACTCGCCTTTTACAAAGTGAATTAGTGGGTGGGGCTCACAAAGCTTTACTCTGTTATCAGAAGAGATTTCCTCTGACTATGAACTAACTAAAACAGCATTATAAATGCATATGAGTTCATACCTCAAGCCTATCAACAGAAATTCAGACACACCAGGAAAAGACCCACCCAAACTTACATTGAATTTGGCAGAATTTAACAGATAGCATTCGATCGCAGGATATGATTTCTCAAGCTAGAACTCTCATATGAAGATTTGAGAGAGGTAATGTGCTGGAAGAATTTAAAAATAGTAGCACAGTTCATATAAGAACCCACATTGAAGGGCAGAGAGTTACAAGGATAAGAAAGGCAGCAGCAATGGCTGATGGCTATGAATTAACGCACAGACCTTTAATTCAAAATATGTTTGGGTCCAGTAACTTTACAGCCCTGGAGAGATAGGAGGGTTACCAATGAAGTGGAAATAGTCCAGAGAAAAAAGGAGACCAAGAAAATAAAAACAGATCAGTCTCCAACTTTTAAAAGAAGGAACCAAAATGATAAAGCGGTAGGGGCATAGCCAATGTGTTTTCGTGTGGAAAATCTGGGCATATTATGGCAGACTGTTGGTATTCCAAAAAAGCAACAAGGAGTGCCGCAGTCAAGACGTGGTCCATAGCTATGAAGGCAGTGTGCATGTGAGTTAATGTAGCACCGGATCAGAATAGCTACAAGAGCCTTTTGGGAAAAAAGGAAAAATGACTTCCTTTGTATTCCAGGCACCAGGCAACAAATAACCATCCTCAGAGATAAGGAATGTTTTTCAACACTATTTGTAGCAAGGTTTAAGAAATGCCAGCCGAAAAAAAAATACCATGGTATTGGTAAAAGGGCTCATTGGCAAATGCTTGTAGGTTTCCTTAGTTACCAGTGTAAGTTGATCAATGGAGTCGTGACGTCTGGGATCATGCTGAGCTTACCAATGCAGGGGATCGTCCTAAGCATGGTATTATTGCCAGAGGGTCCAGAGCAATCCACAGAGAATGGGGAAACTGAAGGAAACAAATAACATTCTGCACAGCTGCAGAGGGCTGAAGAAGTCACAAAAACCCCATGGGGGGGTGGGGGGTGTGGTGGGAGGGGTGATAGGGCCAGTAAAGATTAAACAGGCTAAAGGAAAGTCAGTAGAATTTAAAGAGGCCAAGATGAAACTCATGGAATTTAAAGAGGGTGAGACAGAACCAGAAGAAAGTAAAGGATTGAGATAAAAGTAGCATCGGTTGACGGTAAAACACCAGAGGAATGATTAGCAAAGAACTTCTTTAAATATTTAAATAGCGACAAGGAAAATTCCCAAGCAGGTAAGCCAAAAGTGAGGAGATGCCTCACCTAGCTGAAGTGCCATAGGAAAGTGAAGTAGACGCTGGGCAGCCACCTGCAAGCAGTAGTGTCCAAATGTGTAACCTTCCTTTGTAATTACACCAGTTATCTTTGTTCGGGTTGAATTTCCTCAGTGTCCCAAAATATATCTTCAGTGCCATTTTCTTTTCAATTACATACCGTGCTACCTAACTGCGGTTTACCTGAGCACAATGTGCAGAAACAAGGAGTAATCGTTCAAATCACCTCAAACCTCCTCAAAATCAACTTGGGTGTTCCAAAAAGAGTGTCACAATGTTCTTCAGACCTTATTTTCTCAAATGAAATGTAATAGAGAATTCAATCCTATCTTGTCTTTATCTTTCTGTTGTGGATTGCACTGAGTAAGTCTAACTTGTGCTCTCACAGTAAGCAGAATTATTATTATTATTATTGAACAAACTGTATTTGCACCCTCCCAACAGAGAGGGCAGCAAAGAGGGCAGTGTAATAAATTGCTCAACTATTAGAATATACTCCAGTCGTATTCTTAGAATCTGTGTCTTTTGTTGCCAAATCTTCTGCCAGTGAAAAGTTTCTCCTTATTCACCCGATCAAACCGATTATTAATTTGAACAACTTGACTAAATGCCCATAGACGTCTGCTCTAAGGAGAATATTCGAGTTTCTCCAGCCACATTGCATAACAGAAGCCCCTCATGCCTGATACAGTTTTATAAATCTCCTTTGCACCATTTCTAACACCTTGATATCCTTCCTGATTGTAGTGCCTAGAATTGAACAGAATACTCTCGCTGAAGCTAGAATGATTGATCAAGGATCAATATCTCCTGCTTTGCAATAGCCAATTCCAGAACGCTCTGTTGATAAAATGGAATTTAAACATGTGCTGTTGCCCTTTTGTTTCTGCAAAATTCTGTAACCAGCAGGGTTGCTGGACTCGACAACTGGGACTGAAATGGTTTAGTGGCAGTGATGAGTAATGATGGTAACAAAGGGTTGGGTGAGCTCCAGTGTTAATGTTAATCACGGTGTGGATTTTGTTTTTAAACTAGCAGTTAAAAACACGGGTGATATTCTGGCAAAGAAGTTCACTGTACATGAATTCACAGAATAAGGCCTTTAAAACAGAAATATAACATGACTGGATCGGCTGTTGCAAACGTTCGCTGTCACTTTACATTCAGTTGTTAAAAACACAGTATATCATAGTCATGTTTAGAAACCACAAAGGCTGATATTGTGTGGGAATGAACATGCCAGACAATAGCGAGTAATTTATGCTGTTAATTTCCCCTATTTGCAGTTTAAAACCACATCCTGATCCAAACAGTGAAGTTCAGACTGCTGCGTGCAGCTGTAATTTATATGACCATCAGGAGAAAGCAGGAAGAATTAACATGTTTCTCTCTAATGTCTGCCCTTCTCTGAAACAGCAACACATGCTGTGGTGGATCTTTCAGCATTACCCATGATTTTGTAACATGGGGCATTGTAGCTGTTGATTGGCAATGATTGTAACCTTGGTGGATGTTGTACAGTGGGTGATATCGATATGGCTGCTTATTATAAGCACTGCCTGATTTTCCTTTTGATCAACTTCAATAATGAGCAGCTAATTTCAATTTGTCTGTTTAACCCTATCCTCAAAGTTCAAATCACCCTCTTCTGTTTGGTCCCGTAAATGCTGGCACGGTTTTAGATCGTGGATGTTAGCATGGTGAGTTCCATCATTTAAGAAAGGAGATACTTGCATTACTTGAGGACGCCGACATCGAGGAGGCTGTGCAGGCGGTGAGCTGGACCGCTCGCCACGGTTGCGACCCCCGCCGGACGCCTCCTCACTCCCCCTCTCGCACCACTTACCCCCTTCCCCCTCCCCCCCTGTACCACCTCCCCCCTCGTACCCCTTCCCCCCACCTCCCCTCGCACCCCCTTCCCCTTTCCCCTCCCCCTCACACCCCCTACCCCTGAACCCCCTCTCCTCCCCCTCACACCCCCCGCACCCCCTCCCCCCCCCTCCCCCCCCCACACCTACTTCCCCCCACCCCCTCCCCCCGGCATCTCCCGCTCCCCCTTTCCCCCGCACCCCATCCCCCCTTCCCTCTCCCTCCATGAAATCGCACAGTTTACTTGTTGGCTCCTATCCCTGAGCAGGGGCCCTAACAACCCCACTGCCTTGTGGGCGTCTCGGGAGAATCCAAGGCTAAGGGAGTAAACCTTAACAAAATCCAGAGCGGAACCCCAAAGGCGGTCATGTGTCACCTTTGGCATGTTTCCGGTAGTACCTTCAGCCATACCTGTGCCAAACGTCATGCTCTGCACTCCTTTGGACCCCACTAGGAAGGCCGAGAGGGGGGTTTGACGCTTGGGCAACTCACAACCTCCATACATCCGCCCAGGCATACGCCATGGAGAGTTCACTCCATAGTCACCTCACAGCGACCAAATCAACATGGAAGGCAGCAGTTATGGGTTCTCAGTCCAGCTCAGTTGGCGTAGAGATTGGGCGCCACGGGTTGCCTTTGTCGGTGGGAGAGGTCATCGCATCTCACTGGACAGCTACCGCCCGCCTCAAACCGGGCAGCCCCCGGTCAGTAAGGTTCTGTCCCGTCACAGTCCACCTGCTTCAATGGGTGCTTGGAGCTCAGGGTCATTGCCCGACAAGTGGACTGTAATACCGCACCAAACAGCACGACCAAAAAAGGAAAGAAGGTACCAGCCCTTCGTTTTGCAAGCTGGAACGTCAGAACTATGTGTCCTGGCCTGTCGGAAGACCTTACACAAATCAACGATTCTCGGAAGACCACCATCATTAACAACGAGCTCAGTAGACTCAATGTAGACATTGCAGCACTTCAGGAGACTCGCCTCCCTGTGAGTGGATCTCTAGCAGAGCAAGACTACACCTTGCTCCCCACCTGAAGCTAAAGACCAGTTCTACCAGGAACTCCATAATATCATTAGCAGCATCCCCAATACAGAACATCTGTTCCTGCTGGGGGACTTTAATGCCAGGGTTGGGGCCAACCATGACTCATGGCCCTCCTGCCTTGGGCGCTATGGCATTGGAAGGATGAATGAGAATGGACAGAGACTGCTGGAGTTGTGTACCTATCATAACCTCTGCATCACCAACTCATTCTTTCACACTAAACCCTGTCACCAGGTTTTTTGACGGCACCCAAGATCGCGTCATTGGCACCAGCTGGACCTCATCGTCACAAGGCGAGCCTCTATAAACAGTGTCCAAATCACACGCAGCTTCCACAGTGCGGACTGTGACACCGACCGCTCCCTGTGACACCGGCCATTCCAAGCAGAAGGGCCACCCGCACATCAACACTAACAGAATTTCTTATCCACAGCTGTTACATAAGTTTCTAAATTCACTTGTAACAGCCCTTCAAAACACTCCCACAGGGGATGCAGAGACCAAGTGGACCCACATCAGAGACACCATCTATGAAACAGCTTTGACCACCTATGACAAACGTGAGAAGCAGAATGCAGACTGGTTTCAATCTCACTTTGAAGAGCTGGAACCTGTCATAGCCGCTAAGCGCATTGCACTGTTGAACTTCAAGAAAGCCCCCAGCGAGTTAACATCCGTAGCACTTAAAGTAGCCAGAAGTGCTGCACAAAGAACAGCTGTGCAAATGACGACTGGCAACACCTATGCAGTCACATTCAGTTGGCCTCTGACACCAGAAACATGAGAGGAATGTATGATGGCATTAAGAGAGTTTTTGGGCCAACCATCAAGAAGATCGCCCCCCTCAAATCTAAATTAGGGGACAAGATCACTGACCAACGCAAGCAAATGGACCGCTGGGTTGAGCACTATCTAGAACTGTACTCCAGGGAGAATGTTGTCACTGAGACCGCCCTCAATGCAGCCCAGTCTCTGCCAGTCATGGATGAGCTGGACATACAGCCAACAAAATTGGAACTCAGTGATGCCATTGATTCGCTAGCCAGTGGAAAAACCCCTGGGAAGGACGGCATTACCCCTGAAATAATCAAGAGTGCCAAGACTGCTATACTCTCAGCACTGTACGAACTGCTTTGCCTGTGCTGGGATGAGCGAGCAGTACCACAGGACATGCGCGATGCCAATATCATCTCCCTCTATAAGAACAAGGGTGACCGCGGTGACTGCAACAACTACCATGGAATCTCCCTGCTCAGCATAGTGGGGAAAGTCTTCGCTCGAGTCGCTTTAAACAGGCTCCAGAAGCTGGCCGAGCGTGTCTACGCTGAGGCACAGTGTGGCTTTCGAGCAGAAGATCAACCATTGACATGCTGTTCTCCCTTCGTCCGCTGCAGGAGAAATGCCGTGAACAACAGATGCCCCTCTACGTTGCTTTCATAGATCTCACCAAAGTCTTTGACCTCGTCAGTAGACGTGGTCTCTTCAGACTACTAGAAAAGATCAGATGTCCACCAAAGCTACTAAGTATCATCACCTCATTCCATGACAATATGAAAGGCACAATTCAGCATAGCGGCGCCTCATCAGACCTCTTTCCTATCCTGAAAGGCATGAAACAGATTTAGATTTTTTTAGATTTAGAGATACAGCACTGAAACAGGCCCTTCGGCCCACCAAGTCTGTGATGACCATTAACCACCCATTTATACTAATCCTACATTCCTACCACATCCCCACCTGTTCCTATATTCCCCTACCACCTACCTAAACTTGGGGCAATTTATAATGGCCAATTTACCTATCAACCTGCAAGTCTTTTGGCTGTGGGAGGAAACCGGAGCACCCGAAGGAAACCCAAGCAGACACAGGGAGAACTTGCAAACTCCGCACAGGCAGTACCCAGAATTGAACCCGGGTCGCTGGAGCTGTGACGCTGCGGTGCTAATCACTGCGCCACTGTGCTGCCCTAAACACAGGGCTCTGTTCTCGCAACTACACTGTTTGGGATCTTCTTCTCACTGCTGCTCTCACATTCATTCAAGTCTTCAGAAGAAGGAATTTTCCTCCACAAAAGATCAGGTGGCAGGTTGTTCAACTTTGCCCGTCTAAGAGCGAAGACCAAAGTACGGAAAGTCTTCATCAGGGAACTCCTCTTTGCTGACGATGCTACATTAACATCTCACACTGAAGAGTGTCCGCAGAGACTCATTGACAGGATTGTGGCTGCCTGCAATGAATTTGGCCTAACCATCAGCCTCAAGAAATCGAACATCATGGGACAGGATGTCAGAAATGCACCATCCATCAATATCGGTGACCACACTCTGGAAGTGGTTCAGGATTTCACCTACCTAGGCTCAACTATCACCAGTAACCTATCTCACGATGCAGAATTCAACAAGCGCATGGAAAGGCATCCACTGCTATGTCCAGACTGGCCAAGAGAGTGTGGGAAAATGGCGCACTGACACAGAACACAAAAGTCCGAGTGTATCAGGCCTGTGTCCTCAGTCCCTTGTTCTACGGCAGCGAGGCCTGGACAGCGTACGTCAGCCAAGAGCGACGTCTCAATTCGTTCCATCTTCGCTATCTCCGGAGAATACTTGGCATCAGGTGGCAGGACCGTATCTCCAACACAGAAGTCCTCGAGGCGGCCAACATCCCCAGCATATACACCCTACTGAGTCAGCGGCGCTTGAGATGGGTTGGCCATGTGAGCTGCATGGAAGATGGCAGGATCCCCAAAGACACATTGTACAGCGAGCTCGTCACTGGTATCAGACCCACCGGCCGTCCATGTCTCCGCTTTAAAGACGTCTGCAAATGCGACATGAAGTCCTGTGACATTGATCACAAGTCGTGGGAGTCAGTTGCCAGCGACCGCCAGAGCTGGCGGGCAATCATAAAGGCGGGGCTAAAACGTGCTGATTCGAAGAGACTTAGCAGTTGGCAGGAAAAAAGACAGAAGCACAAGGAGAGAGCCAACTGTGTAACAGCCCCGACGACCCATTTTATCTGCAGCACCTGTGGAAGAGTCTGTCACTCTAGAATTGGCCTTTATAGCCACTCCAGGCGCTGCTTCACAAACCTCTGACCACTCAGCTGGTCGAAGAATCTAAAAACAAGGGGGACGCACAGTCTCAGGATGAGCAGCCAACCATTCAGGCCTGAGATGAGGAGAAATTACTTCACTCATAGGGTTGTGACTCTTTGGAATTCTCTCCCCCAGAGGGCTGTAGATGTTCGCTGAATACATTTAAGGCTGGGATAGACAGACTTTTGGCCTCTCAGGGAATCGTGGGATATGGGGAGCGAGCGGGAAAGTGGAATTGAAGCCGAAGATCAGCCATGATTGTATTGAATGGTGGAGCAGGATTGATGGGCCGAATGGTCTACTCCTGCTATTATGTCTCGTGTTCTTATTCTTGAATGCACATTGCAGCAGAGGACACATGGTGATGGCATGAACATTTACCATGGTCACATTTTGTCTCTATGGTTCAATTGGTGAACCTTGCTGCTGCTATTGTCCACTGTTCACAGAATAATATAAGAAATAGGAACCGGAGTAGAGTATTTGGCTCCTTGACCCTGCTCCTGCATTCACTATGATGATAGTTGATCTTGACTGCCTCAACACCACTTTCTAATCCACTCTCCATATCCCTTTATTCCCTGACAGATCAAAAATTGATGTTTCACAGCCTTGAATATATTCATGGATGGAGCATCCACAGACTCATGGGGTGGACAATTTCAAAGATATACAACCCTTTGGGGAAAACATTTCTTCAAATCTCAGTCCTAAATAATGAGCCCCTTATCCTTACATTGTCCTCCTGGATTCCAGATTCCCCAGCCAGGGATCACAATCTCACAGTAATTCCCCCTCAGCCGATTTGTATCTTGCACGTTTCAATGATATTATCTCTCATTCTTCTGAACTACAGAACGTATAGACTCAATTTACTCAGCTACTCATCAGAAGACAACCCTCTCATCCCAGGAATCAATCTAGTGAACCACCTCCAAGGCAAGTATATCCTTCATTTGATATGGACACTACAACTTGTGTACGGTACTCCAGCCTTATCAAAGCATTATATCATAGTAGCAAGACTTCCTTATTCATATACTTCAGAACCCTTGAAATAAAGGCCAACATGTCATTTGCCTTCCAAATTGTTTGTGGTCCCTTTATGCTTTCGCTGTTCCTTGCACAAGTACACCAAGTCTCTCTTAATGACAACATTTAAAAGTGTCATGCCTCTCAAAACATATTCTCCTTTTCTATTCCTCCGAAGAAAGTGAATATCTTCACACTTCCTCACGTTTTACTCCATCTGTCAACTTTTTGCCCATTCACATAACCTGTCTTTATCCCTGCAATCGCACTTTGCGCTCTTTACAGCTGACATTCCCATCTAGCTTTGTGTCATCAGCATAGTTGAATACATTGCTCTCGGTCTGTTTATCATTAATATAGATTGTAAATATCTAGGGCCCCAGTACTGATCCTTGTGGTACCACACTAGTCACAGCATGCCAACTTGAAACTGCCCAATTAACCCTACTTCCTGCTTCCTATCTGTTAACCCATTTTCCATCCATGCAAATAGATTACCCTAATGTCACAAGATCTTTTCTTGCGTATTAACCTGTTGTGTGGCTCCTTATTGAATGTTTTTTTGGAAATCCACCAATACTACATCTCCTAGCTCTCCTTTATCTTCCCTACTAGTTACAATCTCAAAAAACTCTCATAAATTTGTCAAACATGATTTCCCTTCATCAAAACCGAGTTGAATCTGTCTGATCATACTATAATTTTCTAAGTATATTGTTAAGACTTCATAAATAATAGATTCCTGCATTTTCCCGATGACTGATCTCAGGTGAACTGGCCTATTCCCTGAATTCTCTCTCTCTCTGCTTTCTTGAATAGTACTGTTACATTTTCTAATTTTCAATTCAATTCTGGAATCTAGAAAATATTGGAAGATCTTAATCAGCATCTCGTTTATCTCTTCAGCCACCTCTTTTAGAACACGAGGATCGAGGCTATCGGGTCCTCAGGATGTGTCGGCTTTTAGTCCTTTAAGCTCATCTAATATTTTTTATCAGATGCTATTCATTACTTTCAGTTCCTCACTCTTACTATCACCTTGGTTATCCTCTATTTCTGGAATATAATTTCTGCCTTCGACTGTGAAGACATATAAAACATATTTGTTCAATGTCTGTCATTTCCTCATTCCCCATGGTAATTGCTTCTGTCCCTGCCTCGAAGAAGCTGACGTTTACGTTATCTACTCTACTCCTTTTTATATATCTGCAAAGCTCTTACAATCGGCTGATATATTCCTGGTTAGTTTGCTCAAATATGCCACTTTCTCCCTTTTTATCAACACTCTGGCTTTCTTTTACTGGTTTCTAAAACTTTCCCAATCCTTAGGCTTACAACTATTCATTTCAACGTGTTCAGGCTCTTTGTTTTATTCATTCATGAGATGTGGGCATCGCTGGCTAGACCAGAATGTATTGCCCATCCCTAATTGCCTTTGAGAAGGTGGAGATGAGCCGCCTTCATGAGCCGCTGCAGTCCATGTGGGGTAGGGACACCCACAGTGTTGTTCGGAGGGGAGTTCTTCTTTTAATCTAATATTATCCTTAATTTCCCTCGTAAGCCTGGATGGATCTTTCTCCTAGTGCTTTTTGTTTTTTAATGGAACGTATTTTTGTTGTAAATTTTGAGTCATTTATTTAACTGTCTCCTACTGTTTATTTACCACCAACCTTTTAATACATTTAACCAATCAATCTGAGCCAGCGTTCCCCTCATACCCATGTAGTTGGCTTTGTTTGTGTTTAAGATTTGAAATCGAGTATGTCGTTCTGAAATTTAATATGGAATTCCTCCTTCTCTCTCCACTGATGCTGCCAGACCTGTTTAGTTTGTTTAGAGATACAGCACTGAAACAGGCCCTTCGGCCCACCGAGTCTGTGCCGACCATCAACCACCCATTTATACTAATCCGACACTAATCCCATATTCCTACCACATCCCCACCTGTCCCTATATTTCCCTACCACCTACCTATACTAGGGGCAATTTATAATGGCCAATTTACCTACCAACCTGCAAGTCTTTTGGCTTGTGGGAGGAAACCGGAGCACCCGGAGAAAACCCACGCAGACACAGGGAGAACTTGCAAACTCCACACAGGCAGTACCCAGAATTGAACCCGGGTCGCTGGAGCTGTGAGGCTGCGGTGCTAACCACTGCGCCACTGTGCCGCCCACCAGCTGAGTATTTCCAGCATTTCTTGTTTTTATTTCAGATTTCCAGCATCTGCAGTATTTTGCTTTTATACTATATGGAATTCCTTTGTATTATGATCACTTTTTGCCAGAGGATCTTTTACTATGAGATCAATAATTAACCCTGTCTCATTGTACAATACAAAATCTCAAAGAGCTTCTTCCTTAATTGGTACCAAAATATATTATTCCAGGAAAATGTCACAACAGCATTCTATAAACTTAGATTGCGTTTGTTACAAGCTTCAATTGTTTCTTGCTTAATGGTATAGCTACTATTCGGGACCTTCTAAGTTACTCCCATCAGGGTTTTCTGGCCCTTGTTATTCCTAATCTCCATCCATACTGATTCTACTTCTTGATTTTCTGAGCCACGTTCCTTTCTTACTACTGTCATTATGTCGTCTTTTAATAACCTCCTCTTTTTACATTCTTCCTTTTTTATCGAAATGTTAAGCACCTCGTAATATTTATTTCTCAAACTTGATTACTTTGCAACCATCTCTCTGCAATGAAATTTGATATCAAATCTCTATTTGTGCTGCAAGTTCATCTACCTTGTTTCGAATGCTTCATGTATTCTTGAGAAACTTTAATTTTATTTTTTAGTCATTATTATTTGTATGGACCTTATTTGCTAATGCACTATTAGTGTAACACTTTTTGCCCCCTTCCTATCACACTCTACTTGATTTTACCCAGATTGCTGCCTTACTCTATTACCTTGATATTTTTCTTTAGACTTCTAAATGTCCCTTCACATAACCCCCTCCCCCCACCGCCCTTTTAGTTTAAAGCCCGATTCAAATCCTTAGTTATATGATTCACCAAGATGCTGATGTCACCCCAGTTTAAGTGGAGCCCATCTCAATGGAACATCTCATTCCCAGTACCGGTGCCAGTGCCCCATGAATCAAACCCATTCTTCACACACCAGTCTTTGAACCATGCATTAACTTGTCAAATCTGCTTGACCCTATGTCAATTGGTGTGTGGCTCTGGTAACTCTATCTATTATCTTTGATATAGTTTTACTTTGAACCCTAACTTCTCAAACTGTTGCAGCAGAACATAATATCTAGTTCTAACTAGGTTGTTAGTTCCTATGTGGACCTTGATATGTCTCTTTTCCTCCACCTTTTCTAGTTCCTCTCCAATCGTACTATGGAACAGGTAACATGACCGTTGTAACTCCCAGTCATGGCTGCAGAGAACAGTATCTATTCCCATGACTATATTGTCCCCTAGCACTACTACATTCATAGAGTCATAGAGTCATAGTCATACTGTCATACAGCACCGAAACAGGCCCTTCGGCCCACTGAGTCCGCGCCGACCATCAATTGCCCATTTATACTAATCCTACATTAATCTCATCATCCCTCTCACATCCCCACCTTCCCTCAATTCTCCTACCACCTACCTACACTCGGGGCAATTTTTACACTGGCCAATTTACCTATCAACCCGCAAGTCTTTGTCATGTGGGAGGAAACCTGAGCACTTCATTTCCCCAAATTAAATGTCTTCCTGCATCATGGTGTCATGGTCAGTTTGCCCATCTACCCAGCAGTCTTTGTTCTCATCTACACAGGTAACAAATACCTGGTACCTATTGGTCAAAGTCAAGGAACCCCATATCTGCTTGATTCACAGTCACACCTTCTTCTCTCTGAACATTGCCTAAGTCTAAAGTTCTACTTAATCTAAGCATTGTGACTGCCTCCTGAAACAAAATGTCCACATAACTCTCCCCTTCCCTGATGCAATGTCAACAACTCAACTGAAAGTTGCTCAAGCTGCAGACAGTTACCACAAATATGATTGTCCAGAATAGTAATGCTATCCACAAACTCCCATATATTGCAGCCATGGCATACCACATGCCTTGCCATGTCCATTTAACCAGATTTATTTGTTTGTTTGCTTAATTATTTACTAATTTCCGAAACTAATGTAATAACTCCAAGCTTGGAATGTAATGGAACAATGGTTTTTGGGACCAGTGGCCATGTGCTTGTCTAAGCAGTTGTCTGAACAGATGACTTGTCAAATGTTCTATTAGGTGCAAAAACTCTGGTCTCAAAGCTTGTTGTTTGGAGACAGGTGCTAACTGTAAAGGAAACTAAAACTTCAGGTTTCTGGGGAAACAGAAACTGAAACTAAAACTTCAGGCTTCCGGGGAAACAGAAATTGGTTGGAACCAGATTAAAAGACAGATCCATCTAAGCTCAGATCATGCAAAGATGGAATGCTATCAGGCAGATGAAGGTGATGGCTGGATCCACACAATAAAGACTGTCATGAACAGATCTGAGGAGATTTTGGAGACGTGCACCTCGCTTGATGAAGACTCTACTCATAGAATTCAGATTGAAGGGGAACTGCTGTCAAAGGACAATTGGTGGTTGCACCTTGGAAGAAAGGTGCTGCAAATCTACCTGAGGAAATTCAAAACATTGAGGAACATTGTTGATGGAATGCACTGATAATTCTTCTTCGCCACAGGTCACAGCATATCAATAAATTTTCCCAGTTACTGAAACAGCCAATTAGATTCTCTATTTGTCCCCAGAATAAAGTATACTAACCAGGTTTCTTTAATCAACAACCAAAATGTCACTGTTTATTATAAAACCAAGTCTAAACCAATAATGAAGTAAATCGATATTCAAATTGAGATATTAAAGCTCCTTATTTTCCCTAGCCTCAGGCACACACATATGTATCCAAAAACCGGTAAACTGGGAATAAAAGGATTGTTGCTGACAGCTATTTCCTAGGAATAGAAGGAATAATAAAAACCTTAGACTGTCATGATCTGGAAGGACGAAGTCGAATTGTTGGATGCCACTCGAAGTCCTTCCAGATGAGGTTGATGAACAGTCTGTGATGGGTGGATGTTCAGAGAACTTCAATAGTATAAGGCTTTACATAAAGTCTTCCATCAAGTGTGCAGAAACAAGGATCTTCTTAGGTCTTACAGCAGCAGTACAGCAATAAAAGGTTTCTTGCAATATTCAGGATTTGTTAAACCCAGGAGGCAGCAGGAGCCACACTTGATTCAGGGATTCTTCACAGACAGGTAATACTTTTTTTCTGGGTCTTCGTCTGATGTCCAGGCAGGTCAAAATCAAATTTCAAATGCACATGTCCAAACCCACAGATTTTTAAAGTTCAAAACTTAAACCCCACTTAAAACTTGAAATGGAAGGTTTGGAAGTGGAAGGCAATAATATTGATCAGTCTGAGGGAATTGTACTGGTCACGAGAAGCTTCAGTCTGGTAATGAGTGCACCAGTAATGGATTCATTTAAGTGTGCTGTATTGGACAGTGATTGCGCATCCATGGTATGTGGAACAGATTGGTTGAAATTTCATTTCGATTCACTAAGTAGTAAGGATTGAAATAAGGTCATGGAATATGAAAGTTCTACTTGCCTCAGGTTCAGGGATAACAACACATTAAAGTCACTGAGAAGGGTGGTGATTCCTTTCAAAAATAGCTGGAGTAAGCCACTTTATCAGCACCGATGTGGTATCTAGTGAGATACCCTTGCTGCAGAGCAAGCCTTCCATGAAAAAGCACAAATGAAATTGGACATGGAACATGATAAAGCAATTTTCTTTGCAAAGTCAGTAGATTTGAAATTTAGCCAATCAGGACGTTATTGCATCCCTTTAACAGAAACTAGCATCTCTAATCTGAATGTTAAAGAGTTATAATGGCATCAGGTGATCGGAGTTTGAGAGACAAAAAGCAAATTGTCTTAAAGTTGCATCGACAATTTGCTCATCCGTCTTGTCACAGATTAAGAATCCTACTAAAGGATGCAGGGCTGGTTGATGATGTGGACACAAAGCTGATTGAAGGGATTAGTGAAATAAATGATGTACAAAAAGTATCAGAAGATGCCATCACGGACTATTGTATGTCTTCCATTAGCAAGGGATGTTAATAAAGTAGTAGCTATGGACTTAAAGTTGTGGGATATGGACAAGAACATTTTCATTTTGCATTTTATAGACATGGCAACAAGATTCGGTCTTCTTACAGTAACACGTGATAAAGACAAAAAGATAATTGTAGATAAAGTCATGGAAAAAATGGATACAGACTGTACTGGGGGGCACTGGCGAAATTCCTGACTGGCAATGGGGGGTTGGGGGGAGGGGGGATTTTCCAATGACAAGTTTAGAAACATGTGCAAAAATATTTTGTAGTGATGAACACTTCAGCCACAGATCCTCTCAGTAATGGACTTTGTGAAAGAAATCATGCAGTGATTGATGTGATGCTCCATAAGATCATAACAGATCAACTAAACTGCAAGCTAACATCTGCCCCGGCTTGCGATGTCCATGTGAAGTATCTTCTCCAATTGGTTGGCGGCTATATTCCCTATCGGTTGGTCTTTGGGAGGAATCCCAAAATACTGCACTGTGTGATCATTCCCTGGCTTTAGAAGGGACTACAATTCATTCCATCTTCTCTGAGCACTTGAATGGCCTACATGCAGGGAGAAGGACATTCATTAAGGCACAGAGACAATTTGGAATCCTTACAACATTGCATAAGACCATCAGAGATAAACTTTAATCCTGGGGATTTCATATCATATGAAAGAGAGGGTCCGAAGTAGAGGAAAGGTCTGGTTAAAGTGATAGGGTGTGACAAGAAGACAGCAATTCTCCAACATGGTAGTCAAACTATTAGGGTCCATTCATCTAGGTTAATAGGGATTGATTATAAACCTGTAGAATCTGAACAATTCATGGAATGTGATGAGACAGCCTGTATCTCACATACACATGTTTGACAGTTATGAGGGGCAGAATATGGTAGATAAGGGGTTGAATGAAAGACAAAGTTATAGTAGTGGACAGGATAGGGCTATTTTCCCCAAAGGACACAGCCTATGGTAACAAACATACCAGAAGGGTTCACTGAATGGAAGGATGTGACCATTGTAGGTACAGCATTATTCTGATGAAGGGTCACTGACCTGAAACATTAACTCTGCTTCTCCCTCCACAGATGCTGCCAGACCTGCTGAGTAGTTCCAGCATTTCTTGTTTTTACATCAAAGATGAGGAATAAGAGGTATAATCTATGGATTGGCAAAATGAGGTGAAAAGGTGAACAGCAAGTAAATACAGAACAGGTTTATATAGTGGATCTGGAAGTGACTACAGCACGAGGAAATGGTCACGTACTGGTGACAGAATCTTTGATCATGGGAGGAAAAGATCCTGTAGCAGGAGTCCAGAAAGAGGTAAGACACCAAGTAGAGGCCAAAGCTTGAACTAGAACAAGGACAATCGAACAATTTAGGAACTCTACTGGAAGTAGAAGTCGTTATGATTGGAAAGATGTGGTGGCTGCAAATAAATTAGAAGAAAAATTGATGAGAGGCAAAACAAAAAGAGTTGGAAAGTTGGAAAGAATTTGATGTCTATTCTGAAGTGCAAGATAGGGGCAGCCAGTCTTATCACACAGATGGTTGTGCATGGGAAATTTACTCCCAGATCCAGCATATAAGGCTAAAGCAAGATTAGGGGTTTCAAAGAGAAACTTAATGATCAAGATTTTAGAGTCGACTCCCCCACTGCAAGGAAAGTGATCTTGAAAATTTTCTCAGCTCTTTCGCGAAATACTGCAAATACTCATGTCGAATGATACAAAAGCAGCATTATTGCAGGGTGAAACATCTCAAAGACAAGTGTTCTTGAAACTATCTAAAGAAGCGGGTAATGTTAGAAGAATGAGAGGAGGTCTAATTGAGGTATATAAGATGACAAAGTAGACGTAGACAGGATGTTTACTCTGGTGGGGCAATCTGGAACAAGAGGTCATTGTTTTAGGATAAGGGGCAGATTTAAAACAGAGATGAGGAGAAATTACTTCTCTCAAAGGGTCGTGAGTCTGTGGAATTCACTACCTCAGAGTGCGGTGGATGCCGGGACATTGAGTAAATTTAAGGAGGAGATAGACAGATTTTTAATTCGTAATGGGTTGAAGGGTTATGGAGAACAGGCAGGAAAGTGGAGTTGAGGCTGAGATGAGATCAGCCATGATCGTATTGAATGGTGGAGCAGGCTCGGGGGGCTGAATTGCCTACTCCTGCTCTTATTTGTTGTGTTTTTATGTTCTTTTGTAGAAGGGAAACTGAAAATGAAGCAAATGTGTTTGTAGATTGAATGATGTGTCGAGAGTATGGTATTTTTGGTTAAGCTTGCCTTGCTGAACGTAGGCTATATTCAGCTGAAAGCAGATCTTGGTATCACAAAGAGAAATTCACAGATATCTTTGTGATACATGTCGATGATTTTCTATGTGGATGTTCTGTGGAATTTGAGCAGTAGGTTGTAGATAAATTAAAAAGGAAGTTTTATATTGGAAGCCAGACTTCGGGGGCTTTTAAGTATATAGGGTTAGACATTGACCTGAATAGGTCAGGAATAACCTTGAATCAGCAATCAAACCTGGAAAGTGTTAATCGTATTCCAGGAAATCAGACAAGGTCATCAAAGAAAGTTTATCTTGTGTCCAAAGGATAAACAGAGCTAATAAGAAGCCTGATTGGACTGTTAAGCTAGTTTAATACTCAGACAAGGCCTAAGGCCAGTTATGACGTATTGGAACTTAGTACCCATATGACGAAACACGCTACAATTGAGGAGGTTTTGAGGGCAAATAAAAAATTAAAGAAATTAACTTCGGAGAGATGCATAGTGGGTAATCCAAAGACATGAAATTAGTCATTTTTCGTGATGATTCTCATGCCAATCTTCCAGATGTTTTTTTCAAGTAGAGCAGGGTTTATCATATTTGCGTGAGAAAAATGGAAAGCGTTGTCCCTTGGCTTGGGAAGCAAAGAAAATAAATCAAAATGAGTTAAAAGCACTCTAGCTGGAGAAACACCTGCGTTAGTATCACAGAATTGTTACAGCACAGAAGGAGGCTATTCAGCCCATCATGTCCGCACTGACTCTCTGAAAGAGGAATTCCCTCAGTTCCATTCCCCTGCCTTCTCCCCATAACCCTGCACATTCTTCCTTTTCACAAAACTGTCTGGTTCCCTTTTGAACCTGCCTCCACCACATTCTCAGGCAGCGCATTCCAGACCTTAACTACTCGCTGCGTGAAAACGTTTTTCCTCATGTCACTTTTGCTTCTCTTACCAAATACTTTAAATCTGTGCACTCTCGTTCTCGAGATACAAAAGATATGGAATTTACTTATCTAAAGAAATCTCAAAGATAAAATGTGTTGACACAAGTCACCAATTATTGGATTGTTTACGAAAAGGAATACTTGTTCCAAGAAATTGTTGGAGGTTCTAGAAGAGGCACACCTTGTAATATGAGTTGTGCAAAAAATAGAAAATCATTTTTTTTGCTTTGTAATATTTAAGTTTATTTTAAAGAAAGGGTGAATATTTACCCAGGGACCAACCCTGGTTCAACGAAGAGTGCAGTAGGACATGTCAGGAGCAGCACAAGGCATACCTCAAAATGAGGTATCAGCCTGGTGAAGCGACAACCCAGGACTATCTACGTGCCAAACAGCGGAAGCAGAATGCAATAGACAGGGCTAAGCGATCCCATAAGCAACGGATCAGATCAAAGCTCTGCAGTCCTGTCACATCCAGTTGTTAATTGAGGTGGACAATTAAACAACCAACAGGAATAAGAAGATCCACATATATCCCCATCCTCAATGAGGGAGGAGCCGAGCACATCAGTGCAAAAGACAAGGCTGAAGCATTTGCAACAATCTTCAGCCAGAAGTGCCGAGTGGATGATCCATCTCGGCCTCCTCCTGAGGTCCCCAGCATCACAGATGCCAATTCGATTCACTCCACGTGATATCAAGAAAAGGCTGAAGGCACTGGATACTGCAAAGGCTGAGAGCCCTGACAACATTCTGGCAGTCGTACTGAAGACCTGTGCTGCAGAACTTACCCCACACCTAGCCAAGCTGTTCCAGTACAGCTACAACACTGGCATCTACCCTGCAATGTAGAAAGTTTTCCAGGGATGTCCTTTGCACAAAAAGCAGGACAAATCCAACCTGACCAAATACCAAATACCAGTCTATTCTCGATCATCAGCAAGGTGATGGAAGGAGTCATCGACAGTGCTATCAAGTGGCACTTGCTCTGAAATAACCTGCTCACCGGCGCTCAGTTTGGGTTCCACCAGGACCACTCAGCTGCTGACCTAATTAAGCCTTCATCCAAACATGGACAAAAGAGCTGAACTCTAGATGTGAGGTGAAAGTGACTGCCCTTGATATCAAGGCAGCATTTGACAGAGTATGGCATCAAGGAGCCCTAGCAAAAACTGAAGTCAATGGGAATCAGGGGAAAAGATCTCTGCTGGCTGGAGTCATACCTGGCACAAAGGAAGATGGTTGTGGTTGTTGGAGGTCAATCATCTCAGGACATTCCGGCAGGAGTCCCTTAGGGTAGAGTCCGAGGCCCAACCATCTTCATCAATGACCTTCCTTCAATCATAAGGTCAGAAGTGGGGATGTTTGCTGATGATTGCACAATGTTCAGCACCATTTGCTACTCCTCAGATACAGAAGCAGCCCCTGTCCATATGCAGCAAGATCTGGACAACATCGATGCTTGGGCTAAGAAGTGGAAAGTAACATTTGTGTGACAGAAGTGCAAGAAGGTAGCTCACCCCCACCTTCTCAAGGGCAATTAGGGATGGGCAATAAATGTTGTCCTCGCCAACGATGCCCATATCCCATGAACGAATAAAAAAAGTTGTTCAAGGTAAACAGCTGAAGTACATTGTTTAATGAAGGATTTAAGTGCCTGCTGGCACATGCTGTTGGTGAATAGAGGCAGAGGTGTGTAATGCTGCTTTCTGTGAATAAGCTGACTACCAAATAAATGATATGCCTCTATCTTCATTCTTCACTGTTTGGCTTGGATCCATGAAACAAGTTGCACTGATGGCACGAAAATGCATGGATGGGATATTAGATGTGCTCCAGCTGCTGACTCCCTCTGACGTGCATGTGGACCATAAAAGTGCTGGGACAGGCAGGAATGATGTCGAGGGGCCATCCGTCACTGGGCATCTTCGTCATTGACCGTCCCCTTGGCCCTCTGTCTGAGGCACCATCGATAGAACAAGCCCCCATGATCGAGGCTGCCCCTGTATCAGTACAGACATGACAGCCTGGGGTAGTGCCCCCTCTCACACCACAACACTGAAGAAGTTACCACGGGCATCTCAGCTACAGGCAAAAACATCTTCCTCAGCCACAGGGGGAGCACCCCTTAGGAGTGGCCACATGAGGATGGTGCCATGTTGGTAGTTTCACTTTGTGGTTCACTTGGGTGACTTTTGTAATGCTTTGCTCACTGATTAAGCATCAATGTAATGAAATGGTTAGTGATCGCACCCTGAATTGTGTGATCCCATTGTTTTGAGGGCATTAAGGCACCAGCAGGTTGAAGTGTCTGAGTGAGGCAAAGGTGGATGCTCAGGGACACTGTGTGGCCAGTGGCAATGTATCTTCCAGGCATTGCAGGAAAACAGGAGATTACAGAATCAAACAATTGTTACAGCACAGAAGGAGACCATTCGGCCCATCGTGTCTGCACCAGCTCTCTGAATGAGCAATTCATCTTTGCAATTTTCCTGCCTTCTCTCCATAACTCTGCAGATTATTCCTTTTCAGATAATTATCCAATTCTCTTTTGAATGCCTCGATTGTATCTGCCTCCAACATACTCTCAGGCAGTGCATTCCAGACCTTAACCACTCGCTGCGTGAAAAAGATTTTCCTCGTGTCACTTTTGTTTCTTTTGCCAATTACTTTAAATCTAATTTTCAATCCTTTCAATAGTGGGAATAGTCTCAGTGTGGTACACATCCTGGATGTGGCCGCACCTTGTGGGAAGAGTGTAATATTGGGCCAAATGCCATGCAGGATGAGCTCTCTTCAGAAGAAGCATGCCTGGATTCGTGCAGCCTGAGTTTCTCTGTGATCCTGGTCAGTGGTCTAACAGCTCAGCCAAACCTCTGGAAGGTCTTACAATGTAGGATCATCGTGCTCCACCACGTCTTTCTCCATCTCCTCCTCATCCTTCTTCTCTGAAGATGTGGTGCTGTTCCCTTACATCTTCCTCCTCAAAATTGATCCATCTCTGGGGGGCAGGGGGGCATGTTGAACAGACAGCAGCATACCACCCTCATGTGAGAAATTCTTGAGGGAGTGTACTGGAGGGAGCCCCTGACCAGTTGTCACTACAACCACATCTTCAGGAGTTTGATGGCCTGTTCTATGCTAGCCCTTGTGCTGAGAAGGCAGTGGCTCTAACGGCACTGTCCCTCCATTGTAACGTTGTGCACAGGTGTCAACAGCCATTTTCTCAATATAAAGCCCTAGTCCCCTCGGATCCATTCACATAGTCTCTCTGGTAACATGAACAGTTGTGGAACCTTGTGCAAATGCCTCAGGATGAAGCTGTCATGGCAACTGCCAGGAAACATTGATCACACCTCTAGAAAACAGTTGTGGTAGTCGGACACGAGCTACTTTGAGGAAGTGGAATCCATGCTATTGACAAATACCTCTGGCTACATTTCCGGGGCTTTGATGGCTACATGGGTGCTGTCAATCACCCCCTGCAACGTAGGGATATCCGGCCATGGAAGCAAAGTGACTGTGTCGCCCCATCAGTCTGGAACTCAATCTGCTCTGATGCCCTCACATACAGGACATCCATCACCTACCTGATGCTATGATCAGTGGCAGCTGGAGATATGCTACATAGGTCCACTGCTGTCCTTTGAAACAACTCAGAGGCAAAGAGGTTCAGCACCACTGTCACTTTCACAGGGCATGCCCACTTGACTGGGGAGGCCTGAGGCCTTCTCAATTAGGGCACACAAGTCAGCAACCAATTGCTTTACTGGTGGGGGGGGTGGTGTGGAGATATGGTGGTGCAGTCGTAAAGTCACTGAGCTGCCAGCCAGAAGTCCATGATAGTGCCCTGGGGTCAAATCCAACCAAGGCAGCTGGTGGAATTTAAGTTTAATTAATAAATTCAATAAATTAATAAAAACTGGAATTGAAATCTGGAGTCTCAGGAATGGTGCCATGAAACTAACATTGATTGTCACAAAAAAACCATCGGGTTCACTAATGTCCTTTAGCGAAGGAAATCTGCTGTCCTTATCTGGTCTGGCCTGCATGTGACTCCTGACCCACAGCAATGTTGTTGCCTCTTAACTGCCCTCTGAAATGGCCTAGCAAGCCACCCAGTTGTCAAGGACAATTAGGGATGGGCAACAAATGCTGGCCTTGCCAGTGCGTCCCACATCCCATGAAAGAAAAAAATGTGGCTTCTGGTGCCACCAGTGCTCCGACTTGTCCAGGAAGTTGATTCTTTGGTGGTACACTCTATGGTGAGCACAGCACCTTCGTGCTCTCCCTGTCACTACTGAAGACAAAAAGGTAGTCTCTCACTACTGAAGCAATGGAGTTTTTAAACACTTGTAAGTGAATTAATTCTGGAAGGTTCTCATATGTAGTTTCTAACTTTAATGCCCATATCCAACAGTTAAAAGTAACTTGCTTCACCCTCTCAAATTCTAAATATGTCTGCCCAGTCAATCTCCGTAAATTCCTAAACTTCTGATGGTAAGCTTCCGGGACTTACTCATACGCAGTGAGAATAGCCTTTTTTGCCATCTCAATCTGCAGAAGCAACCTCAGGAAGCATGGCATAAGCTTCATAAGCTCTGCCTACCAACGGGCCCTGCATAAGCAGTGTCCAGCTTTCTTTCGGCCATTTCATCTGTTTGGCTATTTTTCAAAAGATATAGTAAATGCCTCGATGTCCCTTTCCTCAAACTTAGGAAGAGCCTGTATATATTTAAACTACTTTGCGCTGGCTCCTGAGCTAAATTCAGATTCTTCCTGACCTGAATTTTCCCTGGATTGAAGACTACCTTTTTGTCTTGGTTCCATTTCTTTTAACTTAAATTCCCTCTCTTTCTCCCTTTCCTCTTTTTTTCCAATTCAAGAATTCTTAATTCTTTTTCCACATCAAGTTTTTTCTGGTTCTAACTGAATCCTAGCCAATACCACTGCATCAATCTCGTGCCTACTGCTTTCTTTTTCCTCATATTCCCCTTCATCATCATCATCATCTTCTACTAATTCCAGATGTTCGGCTGGTATGTTAATTATTTCTGCTTTTTGGCACCTGATTTCAATTCCAACCCCAATTTCGCTGCCAATTCTTTTAGTTTGTTCTTAGTTAAAGTTATCAAGTCACTCAGGGAAACATTCTGCTTTCCCAAAAACTTTGCTGCAACCGTTAATGCCATTATAATGGTACAGACTGTATCTTATTCTACAAGAGACCTGGTTCTTTTTATTTCTTTGTAATTGGCGTTGGATTTAGATCCCAACAATTGAGTTTCCAATTGCTATGATACCAAATACGAGAGAAATTAAATATGATAGCAGACACAAAACCCCAATTTAAATATGTTATCCCAAAGACGAGAAATTAATATGATTCAATCCCTGTTGAGCCCCCAATTAATATATTATGACACAAAAACTCAAGACAAATCCCCCAATCAAAGTATATGATCCTGATTGTGGTGAGAGCAACACACTGTCAATTCAATTCCATCACTCCACAGGTCACCCAACATAGCACTTTGAACTTTCCAAATTAAAGGGAGCCACAGCCGAATTAAACCCTGAATGAGGCGAACCAAACCAGGTATCTTTAGATCAACAAATTAACTGTTTATTGGAGAAAATTAAATTCTTAAACACTGAGATATAAACAACATTTTTTAAAAAAAAGTAACAAATGCCTTGCAGATTTACGCTCCTACTGAAGTGGAATCTTCCAATGTGGAACAGTCCAAGGTCGCTTGAAGTCCTTGCAGCCATCCGATGGGAAAAAAAAGAAGTTCCTCAACTATTGGAAACCCAGCGGTCCAGTTCAGCAGCCGAAGTGTCACTCTTCCTTTTCCAATGATGAACACCAATTAACAATTTGTTTTTTCTTTAAAAAATAATTAATCTGGCTTGACTTTTCTGAATTCTGAGAGTATAATAGGGTTTAAATAAACTGAGGGAGAGCTCTCCTATTTCCTGCAGTACATGCTGGCAGAATAGTCTGTCTGTTTCTCTCAAAAGCCAGTTTTTCAGCTAGTTTCAAAAAGTCAATGGCTACATTGTATATCCTGCTCTGGTCTCTGATTAGCTGTATCTGGGGCAACCAAGATGCACTTTCCTTGCTGGCTGTCTTAAAGCAGTACCGATCCTTTGCTGTCTTCCTTTGCTATTTCCCCCCAAAAAACAATATCAGGACAGTGACAATGTGGGAATCACTCGCATAAGGAGTAGCTAAGAAAATAGCATTCAAAGGGAAGCTGGGTACGTGCATGGGGAGAAATGCTCAGAAGGTTAGCTGATAATGTTCGATGAAGTGGAATGGGAGAAAGCCTGTGTGCAGAAGAAACACCAGCAAAGACAAGTTGAGCTGAATGTTACCCTGCTCTAAATTCTATGTAATTATACGTGATATGTACTATAAATATTGATAAATGCTGTCATGCAACTTGGCCTAGGCTGAGCTCTCCAGAAGCGTCACTATAGATGATCTGTTCCTTATTACAGGTGACCCTGGTTTTCAGGAACGTGCCATTGGCGGTGGTACAGGAGTACCCTGAGTACCATCTTCTGCATTGTGAATGTTGCCTGAGGGAGAAGTGATTCCTACTCATCCTTGTGATGCTTTAGCCATTCTGAAAGTAGTTACTGTACCCTTTTGAGGCAGGTTATGCCGCAGGTGACAGACGGGGGCTCCAATGAAATTCTGATCTGGGAGACCAAAAAGGAAACTAGGTTCAATGGCTAATTGTCTGGAATGAGCTGTAAATATCCAGCTGGAGCTGGACTCTTTGTATAATGAACTGCACACTGAGATATTTCCTACATTGTTCAATCTTTAAACTGTATCCTCGCTTTCCAATATATTTAATCAAACGTATATTGAGTTTTATCATGCGATGCTAAGAGAAATGGTACATAATTTTACTGATTGCAATTTGGGAAGATCTCTGGACTGACTGGATTATGTGGAAACATACTGAAACAAATTGTGATCAATTAAAGGTGTAATTAGGCAGACAGCTGCCATACACTAAAATAACTCACAGCTGGCTCCAAAAAGGTTAGTGGCTTAAATTTACTGATGTAATCATTCAACAGACACATTGGAGAACAATTGATCTCGGAGGCAGTATGTGTAGAGTGGACTCAGAAACATATAAAAATAGGAGCAGGAGTAGCCCATTCGGCCCTGCTCCAACATTCAAAAAAGATCATGGCTGATTGTCTAATTCAGTACCCTGTTCCCACTTTCTCCCCATATCCCTTGATCCCTTTGGCATTGAGAAATATATCTATCTTCTTCTTAACTATCTTTAATGACTTGGCCTCCACTGCCTTCTGTGGTAGAGAATTCCATAGGTTCACCACCCTCGAAGTGAGAAATTTCTCCTCATCTCAGTTCTCATTCTTCTAAACTCCAGTGAATATTGGCCTAGTCGACCCAATCTCTCCTCATACGTCAATCCTGCCATCCCAGGAATCAGCCTAGTAAATCTTCTTTGCACTCCTTCCATGGCAAGAACATCCTTCCTCAGATAAAGAGACCAAAACTGCACACAATACTCCAGATGTGGTCTCACCAAGGCCCTGTATAACTGCAGTAAGACATCCTTGCTCCTGTACTCAAATCCTCTTGCAATGAAGGCCAACATACCATTCACCTTCCTAACTGCTTGCTGCACCCGAATGCTTGCTTTCAGTGACTTGTGTACACAAGGACACCCAGGTCTCTTTGCACCTCCCCTTTTCCCAATCTATCACCATTCCACGTTATACTACATCTGCCTTGCATTTGCCCACTCACCCAACTTGTCCAAATCACAGTGCAGCCTCTTCGTATCCTCCTCACAGCTCATATTCCTCCCCAGCTTTGTACCAGCTGCAAACTTGGAAATGTTACATTTCGTTCCCTCACCCAAGTCATTAATATACATTGTGAATATCTGGGGCCCAATCACTGATCCCTGCGGTACCCTACTAGTCACTGCCTGCCACCCGGAAAAAGACCCTTTTATTCCTACTCTCTGTTTCTTGTCTGTCAACCAGTTCTCAATCCATGCCAGTATATGGCATGTGCTTTAATTTGGTACGCTAACCTCTTATGTGGGACCTTATCAAAAGCCTTCTGAAAATCCAAATACACCACATCCACTGGTTCTCCCTTATCTATTCTACTAGTTACAACCTCAAAAAACTCCAGTAGATTTGTTAAGCATGTTTCCCTTTCGTAAACCCATGCTGACTTTGCCCAATCCTGTTTATGCTTTCCAGGTGTTCTGCTATCACATCCTTTATAATAGACTCGAGCATTTTCCCCACCACTGATGTAAGTCTCACTGGTCTGTAATTCCCTGTTTTTTCTCTCCCTCCTTTTTTAAATAGTGGGGTTACATTTGCCACCCTCCAATCTGCAGGAACTACTCTCGAGTCTATAGAATTTTGGAAGATGACCACCAATGCATCCACTATTTCCAGGGCCACTTCCTTCAGTACTCTGGGATATAGATTATCAGGCCCTGGGGATTTGTCAGCCTTTAACCCCATTAATTTCCCTCGCACTATTTTTTTTTTACCAATACTGATTTCCTTGGGTTTCTCCCTCTCATTAGACCCTTGGTTCCCCAACATTTCTGGGAGGTTATTTGTGTCCTCGCTTGTGAAGACAGAACCAACGTATGTGTTGAATTGTTCTGCCATTTCTTTGTTCCCTGTCAGTTTTTATGTTCCCCGCAAGTTTACTCTCATACTCTATTTTCCCCTGCTTCATAAAAGTCTTTGTCCTCCTTTGCTGAATTCTAAACTGCTCCCAATCCTCAGACAATCCTCTTTGGATCTAATACTATCCCTAATTTATTTTGTAGGCCATGGTTGAGCCACCTTTCTAGTTTAACTTTTGCACCAGACAGGAATGAATGACTCCTCATAGCAGTGAAGATTAAAGGGAGCTCTAATAACAAAAACAACAATATATATATATATAGGGTCTTACAAGCAATAAAAAGTCCCAAGGTGCTTCACAGGGGAATTAGGCAACAAAATATGACACAAGGGTACATAAAGAAATATTAGGTCACATGACCAAAAGCCGGGTCAAAGAAGTAGGTTTTAAATAGTGTCTTAAAGGAGGGAAGCAAGGCAGAGAGGCAGAGAGGGGTAGGGCAGATATTCCAGAGCTTCAGGACGAGGCATCTGAAGACTCGACCACCACCAATGGTGGACGGATTAAAATCCAGTATGATCAAGGTGCCAGAGATAGAGGAGTGGAGGTATCTTGAAGGCTTGTAGGGCTGGAGGAGATAACAGAGATAGCAAGTGATCAGGCCATGGAAGAATTTGAAAACAAGGGTGAAAATTTTCGACTCGAGGCATTGTTTAATCAGGAGAAAGGTCAGTGATCACAGAGCTGATAGGTGAACGGGATTTGGTGCGGGTTGGGACATGGGCAGCAGTGTTTTGAATGACCTCAAATTTATGGAGAGTAGAAAGAGGGAGGTCAGCCAGAAGGACATGAGAATACTCAAGTCTAGAGGTAACAAAGACATGGATAAGGATTTCAGTAGCAGATGAACTGAGACAGGGCAGGTTGGCTGATGATATGGACATTGAAATAGGCCATCTTAGTGACAACATGGATATATGGGTTAAAGCTCATCTCAGGGTTCAAAATGACACTGAGCTTGCGAACAGTGTGGTTCAGCCTCAGACAGTTAGCAGGGAGAGGGATGGAATCAGTGGTTCGGGAGCAGAGTTTGTGGTGGGAACTGAAGGCAATGGCTTCAGTCTTCCCAATGTTTAATTGGAGGACATTCCTGCTTATCCAGTACTGGATGTCAGACAAGCAGCCTGAGACCGTGAAGTTTGTGGTAATGGGGAAACCTGGGTGTTGTTAACAGAAATATGGAAACTGACGCTGTGTTTTCAGGATGATGTCAACAAAGGGATGAGAAATAGGAGGGGGCCAAGGATATCTGCTTGGGAGACAGCAGAGGTGGGAAGGGGAGCCATTGATGGTGATTGTCTGGCTACGATAAGATAAATAATAATGGAACCAGGTGAGTACAGTCCACTTAGCTGGATGATGGTGGAAAGGTTCTGGAGGAAGATACTGTGATCGACTGTGTCAAAGGCTGCAGACAGGTTGAGAAGGATGAGGAGGGATATTAGAATAGGTGATGAAAAGCTTGGACAAATAGATACATTATCAAGAAGGAGAGAAAGATCGAGAAGCGAACGGTCGGGAGACAATTCCACAGTTTAGTGACTAGGCAGTTGAGTGCATGGTCAATGGCGAAGTAATTGAAATCAGGGATTACAAGAGGCCAGAATTGAAGGAGTGCAGAGATCTCGGAGTGAGGCAGGGGTGGAAGAGTGTACAGAGATAGGGAGGGTGAGGCCATGGAGAGATTTGAAAATGAGAATCGAGGCATTGCTGGACCAGAAGGCAATGTAGGGCAACCAGCACAAGTTGATGGGCCAACAAGACTTGTTGAGAGTTAGGATACAGGCAATAGAGGTTCGGATGATCTCAACTTTATGAAGAGTGCCAATAAGAGGCCGATTAGAAGGCCATTGGAACAAGTCTGAAAGTAACAAAGGATAACAAAGGGAGTGGCAAATGGAATTTAACGCAGAGAAGTGTGAAGTGATGCATTTTGGGAAGTTAAACTAGGGCAGGACATATACAGTGAATGGCAGGGCCCTGGGGAGTGTTCTTGAGCAGAGAGACCTTGGCATGCAAGTACATAGCTCCCTGAAAGTGGCAACACAGGTAGACAGGGTGGTGAAGAAGGTGTATGGCATGCTTGCCTTCATCGGCCGAGGCATTGAGTACAAGAGTTGGGACGTCATGTTACAGTTGTACATAATGTTGGTTAGGCCGCATTTGGAGTACTGTGTGCGGTTCTGGTCGCCACACGACAGGAAAGATGTGATTAAGCTGGAGAGGGTGCAGAAAAGATTCACAAGGATGTTGCCTGGTTTGGACGGCTTGAGTTAGAAAGAGAGATTGGATAGGCTGGGTCTGTTTTCCCTGGAGCGAAGGAGGCTGAGAGGGGACATGATGGAGGTATATAAAATTATGAAAGGCATAGATAGGATAGATAGCCAGAGTCTGTTTCCCATGGTAGGGGTGACGAAAACGTGAGGGCATAGATTTAAGGTGAGAGGGAGGAGGTTTAAAGGGGATCAAAGGGGTAAATTTTTCACACAAAGAATAGTGGGTATCTGGAATGAGCTGATAGAGGAGGTGGTGGAGGGAGGAAGAGTAGCAGCATTTAAGAAGCATCTGGACAGGTACTTGAATGAGCAAGGCATAGAGGGATATGGAATTAATGCAGGCAGGTGGGATTAGTATAGATAGGCATTATGGTCGGCATGGAGGCGGTGGGCTGAAGGGCCTGTTTCTATGCTGTACGACTCTATGACTCTATAACTGACGAGACAGGGAATGTTATAGTGCAAAAAGAGAGTCCCTGATTTCAACAGAAGATCTGACAACAGATATGGCTCATGGGACCAGACTGTAACTGAGTTATTGGAGCAGTGGAGTCTCAATGTTAATCAATGAGATACTTCATTGTATCGAAAGCATAATACTGCTGATCCTGGAAACCTGAAATAAAAAGAGGACGTTCTGGATAATAATCAGAAGGTCAGGCAACATCTCTGGAGCTAGAAACAGAGATAACATTTCAGGCTGATGACTTTTCGGGAGAACAAGTATATCTTGAAGCACATTCGTTGCAAAGTTATGTTATTGGAGCACTTCCAGTGACTCGCTGATGCAGACAAGTTCAAGCCCTACATTCCTTTTTCAACCAGATGCTCGTGATGCAGATGTTCCAGAGAGAGAAAATCAGTTCCAGGATATTGAATAAAAGTATCAGCCAATGATAGCTGCAGTCGGCTTTCTGTAAGGGAGCAGAAATATTGCCCTGAATGGGCTGAGTATTTCCCACTAGAAAACAAGTTAAGTCAGTAAAATTAGACCTGTTTAATATGAACTTAGTGGGGAAAACCACTGATATACAAGGCTGAATGACTGCCTTCATTGGGGAACAACTGCCGAGAAAGGGAAGAGTTTAACATTTGTTGATGTTTTACAGCAGACTATATCAGATCGGCCATCGTCTGTACACGAATCTCGATTTTTCTTTCAGTTGACTTTGATTAAGGGAAAATTGGGCGATGGTTTTAGATAGAGCTTTAGACAACACGGGGCATCAACCTCCCCCAGTTCTTTTGTATGCTAGTCATTTTCGCCACCCTACATTGTTAATTTACAGTGGAATAGATCACATATAAGGTTACTGCACAAGCTAAGAGCTCATGGTGTTAGAGGCAATATATTAGCATCGATACATGATTGGCCAATTAACAGATAACAGCGAGTTTGGATAAATGGTCATTTTTACCTTAACGAACTGCAAGTCATGGAGTGGCACAGGGATGAGTGCTGGGGCCTCAACTATTTACAGTCGATAGGAGTGATTTGGATGAAGGGTCCAGGTGCATTGTAGCCAAATTTGCTGACAATACAAAGATAGGTGGGAAAACAAGTCCTGAGAAGGACACAAAGAGTCTGTAAAGGGACATAGGTAGATTAAGAGAGTGGGCAAAAAAAATGGCAGATGGGACATAATGTGGGAAAATGCGAATTTATCCACTTTGGTGGAAAGGACAGAAAAGCAGATATTTAAATAGAGAAAGATGACAGAATGGTGTGGTACAGAGGGATCTGGGTGTGTCGTACATGGAACACAATAAGTTAGCATGCAGGTACTAGGAATAATTAGGAAGACAAATTGAACATTGGCCTTTTTTGCAAAGGAATTGGAGTATAAAGGTAGGGAAGCATTCCTACATCTGTACAGGGCATTGGTGATAATGCACCTGGAGTACTGCATATGGTTTTGATCTCCTTATTTGAGGGATTTTAAAAAATTCATTCATGGGATGTGGGCGTCGCAGGCCTGGCCAGCATTTATTGCCCATCCCTAATTGCCCTTGAACTGAGTGGCTTGCTAGGCCATTTCAGAGGGCATGTAAGAGTCAACCACATTGCTGTGGATCTGGAGTCACATGTAGGCCAAACCAGGTAAGGACAGCAGATTTCCTTTCCTAAAGGACATTAGTGAACCAGATGGGTTTTTACAACAATTGACAATGGTTTCATGGCCATCATTAGACTAGCTTTAAATTCCAGATTTATTAATTAAATTCAAATTCCACCTTCTGCTGTGGTGGGATTCGAACCCATGTCCCCAGATGGGTCTCTGGGTTACTAGTCCAGTGACTTTACCAGCATTGGAGGCAGTTAAGAGAAGTTTCATTACTTTGATTCCTGGAATAAGGGACTTGTCTTATGGGGAAAGGTTGAGCAGGTTCGGATTATTTTCTTTGGAATTTTGAAGAATGAGGGGTTTGCTGATTGAAACATATATTCTGAAGGGGGCTGACAGGGAAGATACTGATAGGATGTTTATCCTTGTGGAGGAATCTAGAACCAGGGGCTATAGTTTCACAAAAATGGGTCATCTATTTAAGATGGCAATGATGAGGAATCGATTCTCTCAGAGCGTCATAAATCTTGGGAATTCTCTACCTCAGAGAGCTGTGGAGGCTGGGTCACTGAATATATTCAAGGCTGAGATAGACAGATTACTATATGGGGTCAAGGGTTCAGAGGAGCAGACAGCAAAGTGGAATTGAGGCCATGATAAGATCGGCCATGATCTTACGGAATGATGTAGCAGGCTCGAGGGGCCGAATGGAATCTTCCTACTCCTATTTCTTCTGTTCTTATATTCTTGACATTATGTCATGTTGGAAGACAAGTGATAGCGAGTCAACTATCCCTTTTTCTTCTCTCCCTGACTTCAATGGAAACCAACATGGAGACAGATGTTGGGCTGAATTTTCAGGCCTCAAAAGTAGGAACAGAGACAGAAGGGCCCAAAAATCACAGTGCTGGGCAGTGTGCCAATTTCAATGGTTTCCGGTGCTGGCAATTATCAGCAGGGCAGGTGGGGGTCAGGGTACGAATCCCACTGTCCTTCCAATTGAGGCCAAATTTTAAAAGGAGCAGATAGGTTACCAGCACCTTCAGGAAGAGATCATTTGAAGGGAGGTGGGTACAGAGTAGGGACAGTGTTAGCGCATCACCACAGCCCCATAAGAGGGCCAGCAGGGCAAATGGGGACTGTCACTGGGCAACAGGATGCCCTTGGCACTGCACAGATGACAGGGAAAGTGATCAATCATCTCCTCGGATTTAGATGGGATTGCCACACCCTCCGTCCCAGCATCATGGGAGCAGAAGGGCAGGCACCAAGGCTGCCAAGGACAATTGGGCAACTGCGTGCACAGAAGGAAGGCTCAGGCTGGCAATGGTGGCACGACTGTCAGATTTTAGGCCCATTGGTGATAAAGGGCAATACCTTCCACAGGAATGGCAGACCCCTGGGCATCAGAAGGGCATGGTGGATGAAAGAGGGACAGGATGGACACGGAGGTGAAATCCTCAGCACAGGATCTACCACCGAAGACAGAGGTACCTTGAGATGACCGAGAACCAATGTTGAGGGAGACTGGGACTCTCCAGACAGATGGTCACAGACATCTGTTCCCTCGTCACCACAGACCTCGCACCTCACAACACTGGTCACCACACCCTGCCGGTGGCTGTCAAGGTCACTGTGGCCTTGAATGTCTTTGATTTTGGCTCCTTCCAAGGATAAGCTGCAGGCCTTAGTGGCATCTCAAACTGCCTGGACACCACTGCATCTCGCTGGTCATGGATACCCTCCTTGTCAGAGCTGGGCAGCACATTCATTTCACGTCAGACCAACCTTGCACGGACAGAGGGCATTGAAACTGATTCAACGTCTAACTGGTCTGCGACCACATCAAGAGTTTCCTCCATGTGTGCGCTTTCTTTCCTGGTGGCTGCCATGAATCCTTCATCCTCTGCCAGTCCAGGCTGCCTCAGATCTTCATTCCTGGCCCCAAGGTTTGTGAATGGATCCTGGGGGACAAGGGATATCCCTTGAAGAGTTGGCTACTGACCTCTCAGCAGGAACTCCTGACCAAAGGCACAAGGCAACACAACCAATGCCACAAGCTCAGACCCCTGGGACAACCTGAGCAGGCCAATGAGTTCTGAAGATGTGAATCTGGTGCCTGGACCAGGCAGAAAACACCTTCCAATACCCTCCTGCAAGATTCTAGGTTATCCTGGTGGTCTTCTATGCTCTCAATAACATGGTTCTCCAGCGAGGCATGGACCTTGAGGAGAATTAGGCCCTGGAAGGAGACAGCTCACTGGGGGATGAGCAGGAGCTGAGGTAAGAGAGGAGGAGGATTTGGAGTTGGACGGAGATGATGCTGAATGGAGAGGTGTCCCTGCTCCTCGACGAGATGGCCTATTCCTGCCACCTTCCAGGAAGAGGACCTTCCTCCTCCCCCTCATGGCTTTCAGCATTATATCCAGGTCGATATTGATGAAGTGAGGGTCTGCCTTTCCCCTGCATGCCAGGCCTCTGTCTCCCCTGTGACATCTCGCTTCCCTCAGGTACTATGGAAGCTTTAGCACAAACTGCAGATCTCTCCCTCAGGACAACCAGCAGCATCTGCCATGGGAGTCTTAATGAGTCCCCAAAAAATAATGTGACCCCCCACCCTCCCCCCACCCCATTCCTACTCCCATTGGCTCTAAGCAGGCAGGAAGCCCGTCTCCATACCAATTAAGTGCCTCCCCCCACCCCCCACAATCCGTATTTAATCAGTTTTTCTCCCTCATCAGGCAGACGGGGCTCCTGTTTCCCGCCTCCATGGTGAAAATTCAGCTCAGAAACTGGGCTGCAGACTCGCGATCATCCGATTAATGCTATTGCACAACAACAACATCCTGCCTTTACATAGCACCTTCAACAAAGGAAAACTTTGCCAGGTCTTCCAATGTAGCAGATATCAGACAGAAGCTGGCACCAAGAAACATAAGGAGATATTAGGAGAGGGGAAGATAAACTTGGTCAACAATGGTAAAGAGAATCTTCATGCAAAAGGGAGAGGTGGAGAGGTTTAAGGAGGGAATCTCGGGGCCTGGACAGCTGAACACACCCGGGTTAATGGTGAGGTGATCAGAGCTAGCAGTGTTGAAAGGGTGCAGAGATTTCAGAGGTTTGTCGGGCTGGAGGAGGTTATTGATATAGGGACAGTGAGGCTAATGGAGGGTTTGAAGGCCGAGATTGACAATTTTAGATTCAAGGTATTGGTACACCAGGAGTCAATGGAGGTCATTTAATATATTTCCTGTCACAAATTAATTCCTTAAAAATATCTGCCATTACTGTCTGAAGCAGTCAATTAATTGATTTTAAATTATGTTTATTTGTTCAATCAAAAACAAATAAAAACTGAAATTCCCACTTTGGGTAAATTCAATCAATGAGGAAACAGACTTGACTCACCTGAAGATTATTATTCCAGATTGATAATCCCGAAGCTGTTAGAGCAAAGAGCCCACCAAGTCCGTTTGAGACAAGTACAACAATCAACTGAAAAAGAGATGGTTAATCATTGGTTAACACAAGAGGAAAATAACATGAAAAATCTGTGGAGGAATAGGCTCCAGAGCCCCTCTTCTGCCACTCATTACGATCACGGATGATTTTTGCCTTCAATTTTATGTTTTTGCCTGATCACCATATCCCTTGTGTCCGTTACAGTCCGAAAGGTAGAAATTAGTCCCTGATGGTAAAGGCCAGCTCAAGTGATAAAAAGAAACCCTGACCTGAACCCAATGGAACCAATGGGACCAGAGCCCAACCCGGCCTGAGTCCCTCCATTTTCCCCCCGAGCCCGATCCGAGTCCGACCCGACCGCCACAATGTTCCCTTCACTTACCTCCCGACTCCCAATCTTCAGGAAGCTGCAGCATGACTGTGATGACATCATAGAAACGCTCACACTGCGCAGATTCAGAGTTTCTCTGCTTAATGTCCTGGACTCGCAGCTCAGGCAAGTTTTTAGCTTTTAACACGTACCTTGCTGTGTGTCTGACCCGGACCCGGGCCGGACCTGAGCCCAGCCCGAAGGCTGGACCCGGAACAGTGACCCGACCCAACCCGAACCTGACACATGTTGTCAGGTCCCGTCAGGTTCGGGTTGGGTAACAGGCCTTTACCTGGTGGTGGCAGAAAACAGGTAGTATAATATTGGCTGCCTATTATCCACAGTGCCTGATATTTAGTTACATTGACCGCAATAGACTGCAATGGATTTGAGGAACTGAATATCGGATGGAGTTGAGGAACTGAATATCGGATGGAGTTGAGGAACTGACTATCGGGCACTGCATATAACAGATGGCTAATCCAATACTGCCCATTTCCTGGCACCTCCAGAGATGAATTTCTACCCCCACACGTTTACATATCTCAGCCTTGAATATATTCAATGACTAAGCATTCACATTTCCCTGGGTAGAGAATTCCAAAGATTCACAAGCCTCTGAGTGAAGATGTTTTTTTACATTTCAGTTCAAAATAGCTGACCCCTTATTCTGAGATTATGGCCCCTAGGTATAGACTTTCCAGCCAAGGGAAACAGCCTCTCAGCATCTACCCTGTCAACCTCTTTCCAAACCTTAGATATTTCAATGAGATCCACTCTCATTTCTTTAAGCTCCAGAGAGTATATGTCCCATTCTACTCAACCTATCATGGGACAGCCCTCTCATCACTGGAACCAATCGAGTGTACCTTCACTGCACCACCTCCAAGGAAATTATATCCTTCCTTAGATATGGAGATCATTATAGTACACAGTACATGAGGTATGGTCTCCCCACAAACCTGTAGAATTGTAGCACGATTTCCTTACTCTTACAATCCGACCTCCTTGCATTAAAGGCCAGTATGCCATTTGACATCCGAATTGCTTGCAGCACCTGCATGTTAACTTTCTGTGCTTCTTGTACAAGAACATGCAAATCTTTCTGAATGTCAATATTGAGAAGTTCTGATGAAAAGGTCACGGGCCTGAAACGTTAACTTTGTTTCTCTCTCTCCACGGATGCTGGCAGACCTGAGTATTCCAGAGCATTCTGATTTTGTTTTAGAAATTCCTCACCGTTTAAAATATTCTGCTTTTCTATTCTGAACTACCAAAGTGAATAACCTCACATATCACATGACACTTCCTCTGTCACCTTGTTGCCCGCTCAGTTAATCTGTCTATTTCATCTTGCATCCACTTCGTCTCATCCTCACAGTTTATATTCCCACCGAGCTTTGTATCATCAGTAAACCTGAACACTTACTCCCGCTACCCTCATTTAAGCCTTTAATATAAATCGGAAATAGCTGAGACTCCAGCACTAATCCTTGCAATACCTTGAAAATGCCCCATTTATCCCTACTCTCTGCTTTCTGTCCATGAACCAATCCTCTATCCAGGTTAATATAATACATCAACCCCATGAGTCCTTGTTTTGAGTAATTATCTTTGATTTCGAACCTTGATGAACGCCTTTTGGAAATCCAAATATATTACATTCAGCAGTTCCCCTTAATCTACCTTGTTAGTTACATCCTCCAAAACAATAACAATCAGATCAGATACAATTTTCCTTTTGTAAAACATTTTTGACTCTGCCGAATCATAATTTGATTTTCTAAGTGTTAACACTTCCTTAATGGAACTCCACAATTGCCCGACGACAGAGGTCACACGAACTAGTCTGTAATTTCTTGTTTTATCTCTCCCCTCTTGCTTGAATTTCAATGTTAAATTTGTGAACTTCCAATCCACTGGGGCCATTCAGCATCTGTGAAGTTTTGGAAGAATACACTGAATGCATTCACTATCTTTGCAGCCACATCTTTTCGAACCCGAGGCCATCAAGTCGAACATATATTTTGTTTTTTGAGAATTGTAGAATTGATGAACATATATTTTGTTTTTTTAGAATTGTAGAATGAATCATAGAATAGTTACAGTACAGAAGGAGGAAATTCGGCCTGTCGTGCCTGTGCTGGCTCTATGCAAGAGCAACTCACCTAGTCCCACATCCCTGCCTTTTTCCCATAGCCCTGCACTTTTTCCTCTTCGGATAGTTATCCAATTCTCATTTGAAGGCCTCAGTTGAATCTACCTCCACCACACTGTCAGGCAGTGCATTCCAGATTCGAAACACTTACTGTGTAAAAAAGAAAGTTTTCCTCATGTTGCTGTTGCTTCTTTTGTCAATCACCTTCAATTGGTATCCTCTGGTTCCGGATCATTTGACCAATGGGAACAGCTTCTCCACATCTACTCTGTCCAGATTCCTCATGATTTTGAACACCTCTATCAAATCTCCTCTTAATCTTCTCTTCTCTAAGGAAAACAGGCTAAACTTCTCCAACCTATCCATGTAACTGAAGTTCCTCATCCCAGGAACCATTCTCATGCATCTATTCTGAACCCTCTCTAATGCCTTAACATCCTGATGGAAGTGTGGTGCCCAGAACTGGACACAATACTCCAATTGAGGTCGAACCAGTGTTTTATTTAGGATTACCATAACTTCCTTGTTTTTGTTCTCGATGCCCCTATCTATAAAGCCCAGTATCCCATCAGCTTCATTAACTACTTTCTCAAGGGCGCAGAATGTACTCTGGGTGGGAGACTTCAATGTCCATCACCAAGAGTGGCTCAGCAGCACCACTACTGACCGAGCTGGACGAGTCCCAAAGGACATATCTGCTCGACTGGGTATGCGGCAGGTGGTGAGGGAACCAATAAGAGGGAAGAACATACTTGACCTTGTCCTCACCAATCTGCCTGCCACAGATGCATCTGTCCATCACAGTGTTGGTAGGAGTGCCCACCACACAGTCCTTGTGGAGAGGAGATCCCACCTTCACATTGAGGATACCGTCCATCATGTTGTGAGGCACTACCACCGTGCTAAATGGGATAGATTTCGAACAGATCTAGCAATGCAAATCTGGGCATCCATGAGGTGCTGTGGGCCATCAGCAGCAGCAGAATTGTACTCAACCACAAGCTGTAACCTCATGGCCTGGCATATTGCCCACGCCACCACTACCATCAAGCCAGGAGACCAACCCTAGTTCAATGAAGAGTGCAGGAGGGCATGCTAGGAGCAGTACCAGGCATACCTCAACACAGGACTACCTGTGTGCCAAACTTTGTAAGCAGCATGCTTACAAAATCCAGGCATGGGCTGATAAGTGGCAAGTAACATGCGCGCCACACAAGTGCCAGGCAATGACCATCTCCAACAAGAGAGAATCTAACCATCTCCCCCTGACATTCAATGGCATTCTTATCACTGAATCGCTCACTATCAACATCCTAGGGGCTACGATTGACCAGAAACTGAACTGGAGTAGCCGTATAAATACCATGGCTACAAGAGCAGGTCAGAGGCTAGGAATCCTGAATTTTTGAAAGATAACCACCATTGTATCCATTATCTCTATAGCCACCTCCTTCAACACTCTGGGATGCAGTTCATGTGGTCCAGGGGATTTCTCAACCTTCAATCCAGTTAATTTCACAAGTCTTTCACATACATCTTTATTAATACTAATTTCTTTCAGTTCCACATTTTCACAAGTTCCTTGGCTCCCTAGTATTTTTGGCAGATTTTCTGCATCTTCCTCTGTGAAGACAGGCAGAACATAATTGTTTAGTTTCTCCGCCATTTCCCTATTCTCCAATATAAATTCTCTGTCTCCAGCTGTAATGGACTCACATTTGTCCTTGCTCATCATTTCCTTTTCAGATACCACAAGAATGTTTTACAGTCCACCTTTATGTTTCTCATTTGCTTGCATTCATATTCACTTCTCCCTTGGTCATCCTTGGCTGGATTCCAAATTGCTCCCAATCCTCGGGCTTACCATTTTTTCTGGCAACCTTCTGAACCACTTCCTTTGATCTACTGCAATCTTTAACTTCTTTTGTCAGCCACGGTTGATTCATCATTCCTGTTGGGGTTTTGTGCCTTAGAAGAATGTATATTTGTTGTTGACCATTGAATATTTCTTTAAGTACTAGCCATTGCCTGTCTACCATCAAATCTTTTCATGCATTGCCCCAATCCACCATAGCCAACTTGCCCCTCATACCTTCATAGTTTCCTTTGTTCAGATTTAATACCCTAGTTTCAGAATGAACTATATCACTTTCAAACTTAATGTAAAATTCCTGCATATTATGATCACTATTTCCCAAAGTCTCATTTACAGCAAGGTTATTAATTAGCCCTTTCTCATTACATTATACGAAATCTAAAATATTGCGATTCCTAGTTGGCTCTTCATTGTACTGCTCCAGAAACCCATCTCATACACACTCCAGGAATTCATCCTCCACAGCATTAGTGCTGATTACATTTGTCCAGTCGAGATGTAAATTGAAGCCGCCCATTCATTCTGTATTATTCATGCAACTCTAATTTCCTGATTTGTACCATGCTCAACATTACCACAACTGTTTGGTGGCCGATAAACTATTCCAGAATCATTACAGTGCAGAAGGAGGCCATTCAGACCATCGCGTCCGCACCGGCTCTCTGAAAGAACAACTCCCTCAGTTCCATTCCCCTGCCTTCTCCCCATAACCCTGCACATTCTTCCTTTTCATATAACTCTCTAATTCCCGACTGAATGCTTCAGTTGAACCTGCCTCCACCACATTCTCAGGCAGCGCATTCCTGACCTTAAACACTCGCTGTGTAAAACAGTTTTTCCTCAAGTCAATTTTGCTTCTCTTACCAAATACTTGAAATCTGTGCCCTTTCGTTCTCGATTCTTTCACGAGTGGGAACAGTTTCTCTCTATCTACTCGGTCCAGACCCCTCATGATTTTGAATACCTCTATCAAATCACCTCTCAGCCTTCTCTTCTCCAAGGAAGACAGTCCTAACTTCTCAAATCTATCTCCATAAGTGAAGTTCCTCATCCCTGGAACCATTCTCGTGAATCTTTTCTGTACTCTCTCCAATGCCCTCACATCTTTCCTCAAGTGCGGTGCCCAGAAGTGGATGCAATACTCCAGCTGAGGCCGATTCCCACCAATGTTTGCTGCCCCTTGCTGTTTCTTAGCTCCAGCCAAATTGATTCTGTGTCTTGATCCTTTGATCTTAGATGCTCTCTCATGAATGCACTGATCTTGACCCTGATTAAGAATGCTACCTCATCTTTTTCTTCTTGCCTATTCTTCCGAAATGACGAATGTCGTTGAATATTCAGTTCCCATTCTTGGTCACCCTGTCACCATGTCTGTGTAATGGCAATTAAATCAGAATCATTGACCTCTATTTGTGTCTTGATTTTGATTTGATTTGATTTAGAGATACAGCACTGAAACAGGCCCTTTGGTCCACTGTGTCTGTGCCGACCAAGAGCCACCCATTTATACTAACCCTGCAGTAATCCCATATTCCCTACCACCGACCTACACTAGGGGCAATTTACAATGGCCAATTTACCGACTACCTGAAAGTCTTTGGCTGTGGTTGGAAACCGGAGCACCCGGCGAAAACCCACGCAGTCACAGGGAGAACTTGCACAGGCAGTACCCAGAATTGAACCTGGGTCCCTGAAGCTGTGAGGCTGCGGTGCTAACTACTGCGCCACTGTGCCGCCCAAATAATTTTTCAATAATTATTCTTCAAATAATATACCTTGTTGCAAATGCTGCATGCATTCAGATAGAGTGCCCTTAACTTTGTCTTTTTTAACATTATTCCACATTCTGATCCTATTTGATGCTTGCTTTCTCTTTGTCTGTCTTCTCATGTCACTTACTATTCTATTTCATCTTACCCATTTTGCTTCCCTCCAATCTCCAATTTCCTCCCACAATCAGATTATTAATTCCCTTATTGCTATCTTGCCTTCTCCTCTCTCTCTAAATTATCACATCTTCCCTCACTTGATCACTCATCCCACTATTTAGCTTGAAGACCTCTCACTGTCCTAGTTATACGACTTGGCAGAATACTGGGCCCAGCACAGTTCAGGTGAAGAGCGTCCCAATGGTACAGTTCCCACTTTCTCCATTACTGGCACCAGAGCCCTTTGAATCAAAACCCACTTCACCCACACTAATCTTTGAGCTATGCATTTAACTCTCTGATCTTAATTACCCTACACCAATTTGCTCGTGGATCAGGTAATAATCCAGAGGTTCTGCTTTTATAATTTAGCCAATAGCTGCTCATATGCTCTATGCAGAACCACTTTCCTAGTCCTATCTATGTCGTTGGTATCCCTCCCACTGAAATTTCCTCTCCAGCCCTGAGCATGTGACCCAAATCCTGGCACCGGGCAGGCAACACAGGCCTCTGGACTCTTGCTCTTGGCTGCAGAGAATGGTGTCTATCCTCCTGACTGTACTATCTCCTGGAGTTGCTCCCTGTACCACAGTGTTATGCTAAGTTTGCTCATCCACCATGCAGTCCTCTCTCTCGCAAACCTGTTCGATGTGAAGAACTTTTTACACAGAATATGATATTGACCTGGAACTCGCTGCCGACCAGAATGACAGAAATTGTTATGGTGAATGATTTCAAAAGGAAATTAGATGGGTGCGTTCGGGAAATAAAGTTACAGAACACAGAAACATAGAAAATAGGAGCAGGAGTAGGCCATTCGGCCCTTCGAGCCTGCTCCGCTATTCATTATGATCATGGCTGATCATCCAACTCAGTAACCTGTTCCCGCTTTCGCCCCATACCCTTTGATCCCTTTAGACCCAAGAACTATATCTAACTCCTTCTTGAAAACTTACAATGTTTTGGCGTCAACTGCTTTCTGTGGTCGCGAATTCCACAGGATCACCACTCTCTGGGTGAAGAAATTTCTCATCTCAGTCCTGAAAGGGTTACCCCATATCCTTAGACTATGACCCCTGGTTCTGGACTCCCCCACTATCGGGAACATCCTTCCTGCATCTACCCTGTCAAGTCCTGTTAGAATTTTATAGGTTTCTATGAGATCGCCCCTCACCCTTCCGAACTCCAGCGAATATAATCCTAACCGACTCAATCTCTCCTCATACGTCAGTCCTGCCATCCCAGGAATCAGTCTGGTAAACCTTCGCTGCACTCCTTCTATAGCAAGAACATCCTTCCTCGGATAAGGAGACCAAAACTGCACACAATATTGCAGGTGTGGCCTCACCAAGGCCCTGTATAATTGCAGCAAGTTATCCCTGCTCCTGTACTCAAATCCTCTCGCTATGTCGGCCAACATACCATTTGCCTTTTTTTTGCCACCTGTTGCATCTGCATGCTTACCTTCAGCGACTGGTGTACGAGAATACCTGGGTTTCGTTGCATATTCCCCTCTCTCAGTTTATAGCCGTTCAGATAATAATCTGCCTTCCTGCTTTTGCTACCAAAGTGGATAACCTCACATTTATCCACATTATACTGCATCAGCCATGCATTTGCCCACTCACTCAACTTGTCCAAATCACCCTGAAGCCTCTCTGCATCCTCCTCACAACTCACCCTCCCACCCAGTTTTGTGTCATCTGCAAATTTGGAGAGATTACATTTAGTTCCCTTATCTATATCATTGATATATATTGTGAATGGCTGGGGTCCTCGCACCAATCCCTGCGGTACCCCACTAGTCACTGTCTGCCATTCGGAAAAAGACCCATTTCTCCCTGCTCTTTGTTTCCTGTCTGCCAACCAATTTTCTTTCCATCACAATACACTACCCCCAATCCAATGCATTTAATTTTACACGCTAATCTCTTAAGTGGGACTTTGTCAAAAGCCTTCTGAAAGTCCAAATAAACCACATCCACTGTGGGGGTGGAGCCGGCGAATGGGTCTGATTGGATTGCTCTGCAGAGAGCCAGTATGGACTCGATGGGTAGAATCGCCTCATGTATCTTTATAACTCTGTTGCAGTCATGCCATTGTCATCTGTTGGCTGTCCCTTGATTTGAGGATGACGTCTACTCAAGGTCGCATGTTTCTGCTGTGTATCTTCAGGTGAGTGAAACGGCTGATTCTCGACCTGCAGATCTTTGGACACACGGAGCAGGACGTCCCACGAGGCAGTGGGATCTGGTGTGCAGGATTTTCTTCCTTTTCTTTCCTTCTCTGCTGCCGCTCTGCCTCATCATTAAGGCATTTGGACTCAAAGCATGATGCAGCTGATGGACAACTTGACACCATTTTGAACGAATGGTAACAAGCTCTTCCTAGTCATCAATTTCAATGCTGCCGCACTTCAGAGAGAGTTTCAGAGTGTCTTTGAAGTGTTTTCCTTGTTCTCCCTTGGAACGCCAGCCATCTGAGAGTTAGGAAAACAGGACTTGGCGGGGGAGGCTTGGCCATCTGGATACTGTGTCCAGTCCATCAAAGTTGGTTTTGCTAGAGATTTGCCTGAATGCTTGTGGAGATGGCTTCAAGAAGGATACTAGAGTTTTTCGACAGCCCTCCCATTGAATCCGGAGATGTGATGGAGACATTGTTGATGAAATTTCTCTTGCGTTCTTATGTGTCGCTGATTCACAGTCCAGGTCTCACTGCAGTATAGGAGTGTGGTGACAACAACTGCTCTGTACACTAAGACATTTGTTGACTTGTGGAGGCCTTTGTTGTTAAACACTTGCTGTCATAGTGAGCAGAAGTCTGAGCTGGAGCAGCTATTATTAGAGATGTCATAGCAGGACACTTAGAAAAATTCAAGGCAGAGTCAACATGGTTTTGTGCAAGGGAAATCATGTTTAACCAAATTATTGTCGTTCTTTGAAGAAGAGATATCTGCCGTGGATAAAGGAGAACCAGCAGATGTACTGTACTTAGATTTCCAGAAGGCATTTGATAAGATGCCACATCAAAGGTTATTGTGGAAAATAAATGCTCATGATGTCGGGGGTAACATATTGGCATGGATAGAAGATTGGCTTGCTAACAGTAAACAGATGGGCAATTTTCTGGTTGGCAAGATGTAACAAGTGGTGTGCCACAGGGATCAGTGCTGGGCCTCAACATTTTACAATGTATTTAAATGACTTGGATGAAAGGATCGAAGGTATGGTTGCTAAATTTGCTGATGACACAAAGATAGGTCGGAAAGTAACTTCTGAAGAGAACATAAGGGGCCTACAAAGGGATATTGATAGGTTAAGTGAGTGGGCAGAGATCTGGCAAATGGAGTATAATGTGGGAAAGTGTGAAATTGTCCATTTTGGCAGGAAGAATAAAAAAGAAGCATATTATCTAAATGGTGAGAGATTGCAGAGCTCTGAGATGCAGAGGGATCTGGGTGTCCTAGTGCATGAATCACAAAAGGTACAGCAAGTAATTAGGAAAGCTCATAGAATGTTAGTGGTTATTGCAAGTGGAATTGAATACAAAAGTAGGGAAGTTATGCTTCAGTTATACAGGGTATTGGTGAGAATTCATCTAGAGTACTGTAAACAGTATTTGTCTCCTTATTTAAGGAAGGTTGTAAATGCATTGGAAGCAGTTCAGAGAAGGTTTACTGGACTAATACCTGGAATGGTTGTCTTCTGAGGAAAAGTTGGACAGGCTAAGCTTGTATCCCTGGAGTTTCGGACAGTAAAAGGCGACTTGATTGAAACATATAAGATCCTGAGGGGTCTTGATAGGGTGGATGAGGAATGGATGTTTCCCCTTGTGGGAGAATCTAGAACCAGGGGTCACTCATTTAAGACAGAGATAAGGATATATTTTTTCTCTCGGAAAGTCGTGAATCTTTAGAACTCTCTTCCTCAAAAAGCAGTACAATCAGTTTTTAGATATTTTTAAGGCAGAGGTAGATTGATTCCTGATAACCAAGGGGGTGAAAGGTTGTTGGGGGTAAGTGGGAATGTGGATTCGAGGTTACATTGAGATCAGCCATGATCTCATTAAATGGCGGACAGGCTCAAGGGGCCGAGCAGCCTACTCCTGCTTCTAATCCATATGTTCCAAAGGATGTCATTTGTGACTTTGATAAAGGTCGTTTCAGTACTGTGGTGGGAGCAGAAAACTGATTGGAGAGATGCAGACATGGAATTGCAGTAAAATTCAACATTGATTTGGGAGGTTACAGCACACTTAAGCACTTCAGAGAGGAAAAAGAGATTGGAGATGGGACAATAGCTTGAAAGAATCGAGTGATCAATGATGTTTTTGTGAAAAGAAGGGTAATGACGGCAAACGTGAAGGGGACGATAATTGAGGAGAGAGAACTGGTAACATCGGCGAACATGAAGGGCAGGAAGGGAAGTTGTGACTTCAGCAGTGGGGCAACAATAAGGTGGAGCAAGAAAAGGTGGCTCACATGAGCAAGATCAGCTTGGAGATGCTATGATGGGAGATAGGAAAGAAACGAGAGGAAGATATGAGTTCAGGGCTAGGTTGGGGAAAAATCCAAGGGGATTTTTTCTCCGGTGCATGAGGGGAAGGGAGGATAGTGACAAGAGCAGCTGAATGGATGATCACAATCATTTTGACAAGGATGCCCATTAGTTGCTGGCATTAGTTGAAGATGAGGGTGGAGGAGATGAGGAGGAGGCAGGAGAGAGGCACTTTAGAAGGATGGTTTGCAGTGGAGAAGTGAAGTCAGGGGTTATATGTGCATTCCAGGATGATTCTGGAATAGAGAGAAGTTTTGGCAGATGAGAGCAGGATACGATAACGATTAATGTGTTCCAGCCAGATCTGGTGGTGAATGATTAAGCTGCTTTTCAACAATCGATATTCAAGTCTGCATTGCTTGGATTTAAGAGGAGGGAAATGAGAGCCTATCGGGGGAACGACGAGAGTGGGTCTGAATATAGTTTAAGGGGAACAAGGGCAAAAATGGTGAAGAAAGATGGGATGAGAGAGAGTGGAGTGGGATGAAAAGCATGGCAGAAGAGGAGGTCTGACCAGAGGAGACACAGCTGAGTGACAGCAACTCAACAGAGGCACCAAGGAGTGGGTGGCAGAGTGAGGTCAAAATCAGGACAGACAGGAAGGAGTGGCAGAACCTGAAAGAAATAAGACTGCGATCGAGAGTTAGTATTGAAATAAATTAAAACTGAAACCAACCTGGCAGGGTGAAGGGAACCCATTTACAGCATAAGGAAGGATAAACAATGTACACAAAGGACTGAGAGAAGCAGACAGCACTAGACTAAGAAATAGTCAGGTGGCAGCAAACTAGGAGGGAATACAACAAGGTCTGCATTTATTTACAGAGCATGTATGTAAACATGAAACATCGCAATTCATATTGGTGAGCTGCATGTGCAAATAGCCTCATGGGAATATGATGTCACGATGATCATGTAAACGTGGCTCAAGTAATGGCGAGTCTGAGTACTAAATATTCCTGGATACAAGGTATTCAGGAATGATAGGGAAGGAAAGAAAGGAAGAGGGGTGGCTGTAATGATTAAGGAGAATATTACAGTGCCAAAGAGAGATGTCCTGGATGGATCATGGACTGAATATATTTAGTTCGAATGAAGAAACAACAAGATATACCATGACATTACTGGCTGTATTCGAAAGGCCAATATTGAGTGGGAAAGGTACAGAGGAGCAAATCTGCAGGGAAACTGCAGAGAAATGCAAGAACTACAGAGGAATGATAATGGGGGACTTGAATTATGCTAATATAGATTGGGTAGTAATAGTGTAAAGGGAAGAACTGATGAAGAGTTTCTGAAGTGTGCCCAAGAGAATTTTCTTGATCAGTTGCTTCCGGCCAATGAGACTGGAAGCATTGCTGAATCCTGTTCTGGGAATAAGGTGGGTCAAGTGGGTGAAGTGGATCAAGTGTTAGTAGGGGAACATTTAGGGAAAAGTGGAGCACCAATTTCAGTGGGTTGAGAACGGATCTGTCCTGTGTTAATAAGAATTAAAGATTGACAAAACTGTAATCCAACAATGAACTGCCTTAAAAGAGGAGATGGTTCGGGTACAATCAAGGAATCTTAACAAGGGGAAAAAGTAGGGCAACCAAATCAGGAGTTTTCTGGATGAAGAAAGAGATAGAGTAAGATGAACCAGAGAAAAGGGGTGCTATGACAGATGTCAGGTTGATAATGCAAGAGAGAACCAGGCAGAATAGAGAGAGTTTGCAGAGACAGTGAAAAAGGCAATCGGAGAGAAAAGGAGAAAGCATGAGATGAGACTGGCAGCTAACATAAAAGGAAATGTAAATATCTTCGAAAGGCATTTAAATAGTAAAATGGTATTAAGAGGAGGGGTGCAGTAGATTAGGGAGGAAAAAGCAGACCAATGCATTTTTTAAAAATTCATTCATGGGATGTGGGCGTCGCTGGCCAGGCCAGCATTTATTGCCCATCCCGAATTGCCCTTGAGAAGGTGGTGATGAGCTGCCTTCTTGAACCGCTGCAGTCCATTTGGGGTAGGTACACCCACAGTGCTGTTAGGAAGGGAGTTCCAGGATTTTGACCCAGTGACAGTGAAGGAACGGCGATATAGTTCCAAGTCAGGATGGTGTGTGACTTGGAGGGGAACTTGTAGGTGGTGGTGTTCCCATGCATTTGCTGCCCTTGTCCTTCTAGTTGGTAGAGGTCGTGGGTTTGGAAGGTGCTGTCTAAGGAGCCTTGGTGCATTGCTGCAGTGCATCTTGCAGATGGTACACACTGCTGGCACTGTCCGTTGGTGGTGGAGGGAGTGAATGTTTGTAGATGGGGTGCCAATCAGGCGGGCCGCTTTGTCCTGGATGGTGTCGAGCTTCTTGAGAGTTGCTGGAGCTGCACCCATCCAGGCAAGTGGAGAGTATTCCATCACACTCCTGACCTGTGCCTTGTAGATGGTGGACAGGCTTTCGGGAGTCAGGAGGTGAGTTACTCGCCGCAGGATTCCTAACCTCTGGCTGGCTCTTATAGCCACAGTATTTATATGGCTACTCTAGTTCAGTTTCTGGTCAATGGCCACTCCTTGGATGTTGATAGTAAGCGATTCAGCGATGGTAATGCCATTGAATGTCAAGGGGAGATGGTTAGATTCTCTCTAGTTGGAGATGGTCATTGCCTGGCACTTGTGTGATGCAAATGTGACTTGCCACTTATCAGCCCAAGCCTGGATATTGTCCAGGTCTTGCTGCATTTCTACATGGACTGCTACAGTATCTGAGGAGTTGCGAATGGGTGCTGAACATTGTGCAATCATCAGCGAACATCCCCACTTCTGACCTTATGACTGAAGGAAGGTCATTGATGAAGCAGCTGAAGATGGTTGAGCCCAGGACACTACCCTGAGGAACTCCTGCAGTGATGGCCTGGAACTGAGATGATTGCTTCCAACAACCACAACCATCTTCCTTTGCACTAGGTATGACTCCAACCAGCGAAGAGTTTTCCCCTTGATTCCCATTGACTTCAGTTTTGCTAGGGCTGCTTGATGCCATACTCGGTCAAATGCTGTCTTGATGTCAAGGGCAATCACTCTCACCTCACCTCTTGAGTTCAGCTCTTTTGTCCATGTTTGAACCAAGGCTGTAATGAGGTCAGGAGCTGAGTGGCCCTGGCGGAACCCAAACTGAGCATCACTGAGCAGGTTATTGCTAAGCAAGTGCCGCTTGATGACACTGTTGATGACACCTTCCATCACTTTACTGATGATTGAGAATAGATTGATGGAGTGGTAATTGGCCGGGTTGGATATACCTGGGCAAATTTCCACATTGCAGGGTAGATGCCAATGTTGTAGCTGTACTGGAACAGCTTGGCTAAGGGCATGGCAAGTTCTGGAGCACAGGTCTTCAGTACTATTGCTGGAATATTGTCAGGGCCCATAGCCTTTGCAGTATCCAGTGCCTCCAGTCATTTCTTGATTTCACGCGGAGTGAATCGAATTGGCTGAAATCTGGCATCTGTAATGCTGGGGACTTCAGGAGGAGGCCAAGATGGATCATCAACTCGGCACTTCTGGCTGAAGATTGTTGCAAATGCTTCAGCCTTATCTTTCGCACTGATGTGCTGGGCTTCCCCATCATTGAGGATGGGGATATTTGTGGAGCCACCTCCTCCAGTTAGTTGTTTAATTGTCCACCACCATTCACATCTGGATGTGGCAGGACTGCAGAGCTCACATCTGATCCATTGGTTATGGGATCGCTTAGCTCTATCACATGCTGCTTACGCAGTTTGGCAGGTCAGTAGTCCTGTGTTGTTGCTTCACCAGCTTGACACCTCATTTTGAGGTATGCCTGGTGCTGCTCCTGGCATATCCTCCAGCACTCTTCATTGAACCAGGGTTGGTCCCCCGGCTTGATGGTAATGGTAGCGTGGGGGATATGCCAGGCCATGAAGTTACAGTGCTTGAGTACAATTCTGCTGTTGCTGATGGCCCACAGCGCCTCATGGATGCCCAGTTTTGCATTGCTAGATCTGTTCGAAATCTATCCCATTTAGCATGGTGGTCGTGCCACACAACACAATGGAGGGTATCCTCAATGTGAAGGTGGGACTTCGTCTCCACAAGGACTGTGCGGTGGTCACTCCTACCAATACATCGAGTCAGAAGGCATGGCTGAGCACTAAATGAGTATTTTACATCTGCTTTTACCATGGAAGAAGTTGCTTCCAATGTCATAGTGAAAGAGGAGGTAGTTCAGATACTAGATAGGCTAAAAATTGATCAAGAGGTAATTAATGTTTTTCAGCCACCAGGACTGGACGGGATGGATCCACAATGACAACTAATACATTGAAAGGAGATTTTAACCTTTACAAATTTCCATTTTCATGCATGGGATTTGTATAAAATAATAGTAGCCAGCCCAACATCAAGGATACTGTACCTTGCATTTTTCAGTCTTCTTGAGAGGCAATAAGGGAATAATTCCTATAACAGAAAACTGCAAAAAAGCAGAAAGAAAATGATAAATTCATTCCGTGATCTCCTGTGTATCAGATTAAAACACGATCCAGTTCAAACAATATCAGTTGATAAAGCTATGGAGGTTTTTCCATTATTTTGCGCTATTCTGATGGAGGTATGACATTTCCGAGAACAGAAACCTCTTCCCATTTAGAGTTCCCGAATTAAGCCTCCTGCATCAAGAGCTGGAAGCAGAGCTGAGGTGAAGTTTCCAGTTTCGCAGGATATTCCAGTCCATTACACAGTTATAGAAGAGAACTGCACAGATGGAAGTCATTCAGCTGCTGTTGCTTATGGCAACTCTTTACCAGCACAAACCCAAAAAAATCCTATCACCTCGCTTTCTTCCATTCACTGTAACCCAAAGCCAGACTAAACCCATTGCCCTGCTCACTCCCATAGTCCTGTATAAAGACCAAACATATCCCACTGCCCGTTCTCTATTTCCCCCTGAATCAATCCACAATAAACCAACAGTCCTGCTGTCTCCCATTGTCCTTTATCAATCCAAAACTAAAATCGGTGTCCCAATCTCTCCCATTATCCATACATCAATCCCAGAATAAACCCACAATCCTGCTGCCTCCCATCATCCTGTATCAATTCCAAACAAAACCCGATGTCGCACTCTTTAACATTAGCCCTGTATCAATTCAGGAATAAAGCCTCTGTCCTGCAGTCCTCCATTAGCTATGAATTAATCCCATATGAAACCAACTGTCCTGAACTCTCCCATGAGCCAAAAATCAAGCCCAGAAAAAACCCACTGACCCAGTCTCTTGCATTAGCCCTGAATCAAACCCAAATTAAACACACTGTCCCACTCTTTCCCACTAGCTCTGAATCATTCCCAAACTAAACCCATTGTCCCACTCTCTCTCATTACCTTTCAATCAATCCCAAACTAAAGCTACTATCCTACTGTTTCCGAACAGCCCTTTATCAATCCCAGAATAAAGCCACCATCCCACTCTCTCCCATTAGCTGTGAATCAATCCCAAACTATACCCATTATCCTACTCTCTCCCATGAGCCCTGAGTCAATACCAAACTAAACTCACTGTCTCACTCTTACCCATTAGTCCTGAATCAATCACAAACTAATCATACTGTCCCACACTTTCCCTTTAGTCCTGAATCAAACCCAAAGTAAACCCACTGTTCCGCTCTCCTGTTATCCCTGAATCAATCCCAATGAAACCCATTGTCCCACTCTCTCCCATTAGCCTTGAATCCATTTCAAACAAAACCCACTGTCCCATTATCTCCTATTAGTCCTGAATCAATCCCAAACTAAACCCACTGTCCCATTCTTTTCTAACAACCCTTTATCAATCCCAGATTAAAGTCACTGTCTCACTCTCTCCCATTAGCTCTGAATCAATCCCAAACTAAACCCACCGTCCCACTCTTTCCTCATACCCTTTATCAATCCCAGAATGAAGCCACGATCCCACTCACTCCCACTAGCTCTGAATCAATCAAAAACTAAACCGATTATCCCACTTTCTCCAATTAGCTCTAAATCAATACCAAACTAAACCCACTGTCCCACTTTCTCCCGTTAGCTTTGAATCAATCCCAAACTAAACTCATTACCCAATTCTCTGCCATTAGCTCTGAATCAATCCCAAATGAAGCCCATTGTCTCACGCTCTGCCAATAGCCCCGAATCAACCCCAAACAAAGCCCACAGTTCCATTTTCTCCCATTATCCCTATATCAGTCCTAGACAACATCCACTGTCCCACTCCCTCCCATTCGCTCTGTATCATCTCAAATATTTGCACTCTCCCACTCTCTCCATTAGCCTCGAATCAATCCCAAACTAAACCCACTGATCCACTCTTTTCCAGCAGCCCTTTATCAATCCCAGAATAAAGTCACTCTCACACTCACTCCCACTAGCTCTGAATCAATCACAAATTAAACCCACTGTCCCAATCTCCCACATGAGCTATGAATCAATCCCAAAATATACCCACTGTGCCACTTTCTCCCATTAACTCTGAATCAATCCCAAACTAAACCCACTGCCCCACGTTTTTCTAATAGCCCATCAATCCCAGATTAAAGTCACTGTCCCTCTCTCCCATTAGCTGTGAATCAATCCCAAACTAAACCCACTGTCCTACACTTTCAAAACAGCCCTTTAACAATCCCAGAATGAAGCCACGATCCCACTCTCTCCAACTAGCTCTAAAACAAACCCAAATTAAACCCACTGATCCGCTGTCTCCCATGAGCCTTGAATCAATCCCAAACTAAACAGAGAAACATAGAAAAATAGGAACAGGTGTAGGCCATTCAGCCCTTCAAGCCTGCACCGCCATTCAATACGATCATGGCTGATCATGCAAACGCAGTCCCCCGTTCCCGCTTTCTCCCCGTATCCCTTGATTCCTTTAACCCCAAGAACTATATCCAACTCTTTCCTGAATATATTTAATGATTTGGCCTCAATTGCTTTCTGTGTTAGAGAATTCCACAGGTTCACCACTCTCTGGGTGAAGAAATCCCTCCTCATCTCAGTCCTAAATGACTTACCCCTTATCCTTAGATTGTGACCCCTTGTCCAAAAAATCTCCCACCATCGGGAACATCCTTCCTGTATCTAGTCTGTCCAGTCCTGTTAGAATTTTGTAGGTTTCTATGAGATCCCCTCTCATTCTTCTAAACTCTAGCGAATACAAGCCTAATCGACCCAATCTCTCTTCATACGTCAGTCCTGCCATCCTAGGAATCAGTCTGGTGAACCTTTGCTGCACTCCCTCCATAGCAAGAACATCCTTCCTCAGATAAGGAGACCAAAACTGCACACAATACTCCAGATGTGGTCTCACCAAGACCTTATATAATTGCAGCAAGACATCCTTGTTCCTGTACTTGAATCCTCCCACTATGAAGGCCAACATACCATTTGCCTTCTTAACTGCCTGCTGCACCTGCATGCTTACTTTCAGTGACTGGTGCACAAGGACACTCAGGTCTCGCTGCACCTCCCCCTTTCCCAATCTATCACCATTCAGATAATAATCTGCCTTTCTGTTTTACCACCAAAGTGGATAACCTCACATTTATCCACATTATACTGCATCTGCCATGTATTTGCCCACTCACTCAACCTGTCCAAATCACACTGCAGTTTCTCTGCACCCTCCTCACAGCTCACACTCCCACCCAGTTTTGTGTCGTCTGCAAACTTGAATATATTACATTTAATTCCCTCATCCATATCATTAATATACATTGTGAATCGCTGGGGCCCTAGCACTGATACCTGCGGTACCCCACTAGTCACTGCCTGCCACTCGGAAAAAGACCCGTTTATTCCTGCTCTTTGTTCCCTGTCTGCCAACTAGTTCTCTATCCATGTCAGTACATTACCCCAATCCCATGAGCTTTAATTTTGCATACTAATCTCTTATGCGGGACCTTACCGAAAGCCTTCTAAAAGTCCAAATAGACCACATCCACTGGTTCTCCCTTATCTATTCTACTAGTTACAACTTCAAAAAAATCCAGTAGATTTGTCAAGCATGATTTCCCTTTTTCTAAATCCATGTTGACTTTGTTTGATCCTGTCATTGTTTCTAAGTGCTCTGCTATTACATCTTTGAGAACGGACTCTCGCATTTTCCCCACTACCGATGTCAGGCTAACCGATCTATAATTCCCTGTTTTCTCTCGACTATGAAAGGTTCACCAGACTGATTCCTGGGATGGCAGGATTGACGTATGAAGAGAGGTTGGGTGGATTAGGATTGTGTTCGCGAGAGTTTCGAAGAATGAAAGGGGATCTCAGAGAAACCTACAAAATTCTAACAGGACTGGTCAGACTAGATGCAGGAAGGATGTTTTTTAAATAGTGGGGTTACATTAGCTACCCTCCAATCTGTTGGAACTGTTCCAGAGTCTATAGAACTTTGCAAAATGACCAGTAATGCGTCTACTATTTCTAGGGCCACTTACCTAAGTACTCTGGGGTGTAGATTATCAGGCCCTGGGGATTTATCGGCCTTCAATCCCATCAATTTCCCTAACACCATTTCCCTACGAATACTGATTCCATACAGGTCCTCCTTCTCACTAGACCCTATGTTCCCCAACATTTCTGGGAGGTAATTCGTGTCCTCCTTTGTGAAGACATGTATTTAATTGGTCTGCCATTTCTTTGTTCCCCATTATAAATCCCCCCGCTTCTGATTGTAAGGGACCCACATTTGTCTTCACTAATTCACATATCTATAGAACCTTTTACAGTCAGTTTTTATGTCCTCTGCAAGCTTACTCTCATACTCTATTTTCCCTTTCTTAATCAATCCTTTGTCCTCCTTTGCTGAATTCTAAACTTCTCCCAATCCTCAGGTTTGCTGCTTGTTCTGGCCATTTTATATTTCTCCTCCTTGGATCCAATACTATCCCTAATTTCTTTTGTAAGCCAAGGTTGAGCCACCCTTCCTGTTTTATTTTTGTGCCAGATAGGAATGAACAATTGTTGTAATTCATCCGTGTGCTCTTTAAATGCTAGCCATTGCCTATCCACTGTCAACCCTTTAAGTATCATTCCCCAATCTATCATAGCCAACTCGCGCATCATACTTTCATAGTTTCCTTTATTTAGATTCAGGACCCTAGTCTCAGAATCGACTCTCTCACTCTCCATCTTAATGAAGATTTCTATCACGTTATGGTCCCTCTTCCCCAAGGAACCCAGCACAATAAGATTGTTAACTAATCATTTCTCATTATACAATACCCAGTCTAGGATGGCCCCTTCTCCAGTTGGTTCCTCAATGTATTGGTCCAAAAAAACCATCACATACACGCTCCAGGAATTCCTCCTCTACAGTATTATTGCTAATTTGGTTTGCCCAATCTATCTGTATATTAAGGTCACCCATAATTACAGTTGCCCCCTTATTGCATGCATCACTAATTTCCTGTTTAATTCCATCCTTTACATCACCACTGCTGTTTGGGGGTCTATATACATCCCCCACCAACATTTTCTGCCCCTTGGTGTTTCTTAGCTCCACCCATACAGATTCCACATCAGGATTCTCTGAGCTAATATCTTTCCTCACTATTGTATTGTTTTCCTCTTTTACTAACAACGCTACTCCATCTCCTTTCCCTTTTTGCCTGTCCTTCCTAAATATTGAATACCCTTGGATGTTCAGTTCCCATCCTTGGTTACCTAGCAGCCATGTCTCCATAATCGCCACTATATCGTATCCATTTACATCTATTTGCGCGGTTAATTTGTCTACCTTATTGCAAATATTCCGCGCATTGAGACACAATGCCTTTAGGCTTGTCTTTTTCACATTCTTAGTCATCTTAGCATTATTTCGCACTATGGCCCTATTCGTTTCTTGCCCTTGATTTCGATGCCTTCGACTTTTGCCTTTTTGTTTCCTGTCTTTCATTTCTATCCTTGTTTCCTCCTCCTCAGTCTCCCCACTCAGGTTCCCACTCCCCTGCCATTCTAGTTTAAATCCTTTCCAACAGCACTAGCAAATGCCCCCCAAGGATATCAGTTCCGGTCCTGCTTGGGTGTAACCCATCCCGATTGTACAGCTCCCACCTTCCCCAGAACGGGTCCCGATGTCCCAGGAATCTAAATTCCTCCCTCCTGCACCATTTCTCCAGCCACGCATTCATCTGGTCTGTTCTCCTGTTCCAGTACTCACTAACACGTGGCACAGGAAGTAATCCTGAGATCACTACCTTTGAGGTCCTGCTTTTTCATTTAGCTCCTAACTCCTTAAATTCATCTTGCAGGACCTCATCCCTTTTTCTACCTATGTCGTTGGACCGACATGTACCACGACCACTGGCTGTTCTCCCTTCACCTTCAGAATGTCCTGCAACTGCTCCAAGACATCCTTGACCCAAGCACCAGGGAGGCAACATACCATCCTGTCATCTCGTTTGCGGCCACAGTAACTCCTGTCTATTCCCCTTACAACTGAATCTCCTATCACTATGGCTCTTCCAGTCTTTTCCCCCCTGCTGGTGCCACAAGCTTGGCTGTTGCTGCTTTCCCCTGGGAGGCCATCCCCCCCAACAGTATCCAAAGTGGTATATCTGTTTGAGAGGGGGATGGCCACAGGGGACTCCTGCACTACCTGCCTGCACCTACTACTCTGCCTGGTGGTCACCCATCCCTTTACAGCCTGTGCAGCCATTACCTGCGCTGCGACCACCTCGCTAAACGTGCAATCCACAACGTCCTCAGCATCGCGGATGCACTGCAATGAATCCAACCACAGCTCCAGCTCCATAATGCGGGTAGCCAGTAGCTGCAGATGGATACACTTCCTGCACACAAGGTTGTCAGGGACACTGGAAGCGTCCCTGATTTACCACATAGCGCAGGAGGAGCATATCACGGGTGCGAGCTCTCCTGCCATGACTTAACTTTAGATTACTTAGTTACCCCCTATCAAAAATACTAATTACAGTGGGGCCTTGTTCTACTCCAAACACTACCCACTACAATCTAAAGTCCTTAATAAATTGCACTAATTTAAAAAAAAACACACTTTACTAGTCGTCACCTTGTCACTTCTACAGTAGGTTTTGAGGTTTTCCCGAAAAAAACTTCCCTTTTTTTAAAGCTATTTAAATGCACTAACAGCTTTTACTTACCCAATCACCTTGCATATTTCCTGTGATGTCACCCTAAGTCTTTTTTTCCTATTTGGAATTTCAGCGCGCAGAGACACAGAGAGAAACAGAGCCTGCCACTGCTCTGGTCTTCAGGTATAAAGGGCCTCAAGCCCCACTCTCTCCTTTTCAGATCCCACTCAGGATGTGATTCCTCCCAGATCTGCCTGCCGCTGCTCCGGTCCTCAGGTAAACCCACTGTACCACTCTCCCGCACGAGCTCGGAATCAATCCCAAACTAAACCTACTGTCCCACTCTTTACAATTAGCTCTGAATCAATCCCAAACTAAACCCACTGTCCCACTCTTTCCAATTAGCTCTGAATTAATCCCAAACTAAACCTACTGTCCCACTCTTTCCAATTAGCTCTGAATCAATCCCAAACTAAACCTACTGTCCCACTCTTTCCAATTAGCTCTGAATCAATCCCAAATTAAACCTACTGTCCCACTCTTTCCAATTAGCTCTGAATCAATCCCAAACTAAACCTACTGTCCCACTCTCTCCGATTAGCTCTGAATCAATCCCAAACTAAACCTACTGTCCCACTCTCTCCTATTAGCTCTGAATCAATCCCAAACTAAACCTACTGTCCCACTCTTTCCAATTAGCTCTGAATCAATCCCAAACTAAACATACTGTCTTGCTCTTTCCAATTAGCTCTGAATCAATCCCAAACTAAACCCACTGTCCCACTCATTCCAATTAGCTCTGAATCAATCCCAAACTAAACCTATTGTCCCACTCTCTCCTATTAACTCTGAATCAATCCCAAACTAAACCTGCTGTCCCACTCTTTCCAATTAGCTCTGAATCAATCCCAAACTAAACATACTGTCTTGCTCTTTCCAATTAGCTCTGAATCAATCCCAAACTAAACCTACTGTCCCACTCATTCCAATTAGCTCTGAATCAATCCCAAACTAAACCGACAGTCCCACTCTTTCCAATTAGCTCTGAATCAATCCCAAACTAAACCGACTGTCCCACTCTCTCCAATTAGCTCTGAATCAATCCCAAACTAAACCTACTGTCCCACTCTTTCCAATTAGCTCTGAATCAATCCCAAACTAAACCTACTGTCCCACTCTCTCCTATTAGCTCTGAATCAATCCCAAACTAAACCTACTGTCCCACTCTCTCCTATTAGCTCTGAATCAATCCCAAACTAAACCTACTGTCCCACTATTTCCAATTAGCTCTGAATCAATCCCAAACTAAACCTACTGTCCCACTCTCTCCTATTAGCTCTGAATCAATCCCAAACTAAACCTACTGTCCCACTCTCTCCTATTAGCTCGGAATCAATCCCAAACTAAACCTACTGTCCCACTATCTCCTATTAGCTCGGAATCAATCCCAAACTAAACCCACTGTCCCACTCTTTCCAATTAGCTCGGAATCAATCCCAAACTAAACCTACTGTCCCACTCTTTCCAATTAGCTCTGAATCAATCCCAAACTAAACCTGCTGTCCCACTCTTTCCAATTAGCTCTGAATCAATCCCAAACTAAACCTACTGTCCCACTCTCTGCTATTAGCTCGGAATCAATCCCAAACTAAACCTACTGTCCCACTATCTCCTATTAGCTCGGAATCAATCCCAAACTAAACCCACTGTCCCACTCATTCCAATTAGCTCTGAATCAATCCCAAACTAAACCTACTGTCCCACTCTCTGCTATTAGCTCGGAATCAATCCCAAACTAAACCTACTGTCCCACTATCTCCTATTAGCTCGGAATCAATCCCAAACTAAACCCACTGTCCCACTCATTCCAATTAGCTCGGAATCAATCCCAAACTAAACCCACTGTCCCACTCTTTCCAATTAGCTCGGAATCAATCCCAAACTAAACCGACTGTCCCACTCTCTCCAATTAGCTCTGAATCAATCCCAAACTAAACCTACTGTCCCACTCTTTCCAATTAGCTCTGAATCAATCCCAAACTAAACCTACTGTCCCACTCTCTCCTATTAGCTCGGAATCAATCCCAAACTAAACCTACTGTCCCACTATCTCCTATTAGCTCGGAATCAATCCCAAACTAAACCCACTGTCCCACTCTTTCCAATTAGCTCGGAATCAATCCCAAACTAAACCTACTGTCCCACTCTTTCCAATTAGCTCTGAATCAATCCCAAACTAAACCTGCTGTCCCACTCTTTCCAATGAGCTCTGAATCAATCCCAAACTAAACCTACTGTCCCACTCTCTCCTATTAGCTCTGAATCAATCCCAAACTAAACCTACTGTCCCACTCTCTCCTATTAGCTCGGAATCAATCCCAAACTAAACCTACTGTCCCACTATCTCCTATTAGCTCGGAATCAATCCCAAACTAAACCCACTGTCCCACTCTTTCCAATTAGCTCGGAATCAATCCCAAACTAAACCTGCTGTCCCACTCTTTCCAATTAGCTCTGAATCAATCCCAAACTAAACCTACTGTCCCACTCTCTCCTATTAGCTCTGAATCAATCCCAAACTAAACCTACTGTCCCACTCTCTCCTATTAGCTCGGAATCAATCCCAAACTAAACCTGCTGTCCCACTCTTTCCAATTAGCTCTGAATCAATCCCAAACTAAACCTACTGTCCCACTCTCTCCTATTAGCTCTGAATCAATCCCAAACTAAACCTACTGTCCCACTCTCTCCTATTAGCTCTGAATCAATCCCAAACTAAACCTACTGTCCCACTCTCTCCTATTAGCTCGGAATCAATCCCAAACTAAACCTACTGTCCCACTATCTCCTATTAGCTCGGAATCAATCCCAAACTAAACCCACTGTCCCACTCTTTCCAATTAGCTCGGAATCAATCCCAAACTAAACCTACTGTCCCACTCTTTCCAATTAGCTCTGAATCAATCCCAAACTAAACCTACTGTCCCACTCTCTCCCATTAGCTCTGAATTAATCCCAAACTAAACCTACTGTCCCACTCTCTCCGATTAGCTCGGAATCAATCCCAAACTAAACCTACTGTCCCACTCTTTCCAATTAGCTCTGAATCAATCCCAAACTAAACCTATTGTCCCACTCTTTCCTATTAGCTCTGAATCAATCCCAAACTAAACCTACTGTCCCACTCTTTCCTATTAGCTCGGAATCAATCCCAAACTAAACCTACTGTCCCACTTTTTCCAATTAGCTCTGAATCAATCCCAAACTAAACCTACTGTCCCACTCACTCCTATTAGCTCTGAATCAATCCCAAACTAAACCTACTGTCCCACTCTCTCCCTTTATCTCTGAATGAATCCCAAAATAAACCCACTGTCCCACTGTCTCCCATAAGCTCTCAAACATCTCAAATATGTCCACTCTCCCACTCTCTCGCATTAGCCTTGAATCAATCCCAAACTAAAGTCACTGTCTCACTCTCTCCCATTAGCTCTGAATCGATCCCAAACTAAACCCACTGTCCCACTCTATTCTAACAGTCCTTTATCAATCCCAGATTAAAGTCACTGTCTTGCTCTCTCCCATTAGCTCCGAATCAATCCCAAACTAAATCCACTGTCCCACTCTTTTCCATCAGTCCTTTATCAATCCCAGAATAAAGTCACTGTCCCACTTTCTCCCATTAGCTTTGAATCAGTCCCAAACTAAACCCATTATCCCACTCACTCCCATTAGCTCTGAATCAATCCCAAACTAAACCCTCAGCCCCACTCTTTCCAACATCCCTTTATCAATCCCAGAATAAACCCACTATCCCACTCTCTCTCATTAGCTCTGAATCAATCCCAAACTAAATCGACTGTTCCGCTCCCTCTCATTATCCCTATATCAATCCCAGGCAACAAACACTGTCCCACTTTCTCCCATTAGCTCTGAATCATCTCAAATCTACCCCATCTCCCACCATCTCCCATAAGCCCCGAGTCAATCCCAAACTGAACCCAATGTCCCACTCTCTCCCATTAGCTCTGAATCAATCCCAAATTAAAGCCACTGTCCTGTTCTCTCCCCTATTCCTGTATCAAGGTGAACCGAATCCCATTGCTTCGCTCTCTCCCATCGCCCTGTATCAGTCATAAACTAATCCCACTGCTGCACTCTGTCCTCACAGCGCTTTACCAGTCCCAAACTAAAGCCACCGCCTACTCTCTCCCAATAGCCTTCTATCAAACTCAAAGTAATCCCACTGCCCTGCACTTCCCATAGGCCTGTAACAATCCCTAACTAATAACACTATCCCTGCTCTCTCCCCACAGCCCTGTATCAATTGCTAATAAATCCCAATGACACGTTTTTCCTATACTCTGTATTGATTCCAAATTAATTCCACTTCCTCTCTCTCTCTCTCTGTCTCTCCTGCTGTCGATCTCGAGGATTAGTAAACTCTTGTGTTTTCTGAAATGTTGGGCTGCCCCGGAGCATGAAGTAAACTGTTTTGGAACTTGCAATGTTTGTTAATATTTTTCATTGCGGTGTCCGCTAATCTTACTGATATAGGATTTAAAAGGCAAAGACGAACAGCATCCATCATCATTGTAAGCAAACACAACTAAGGCAACTCTGGAATAAAAGCAAAATACTGCAGATGCTGGAAATCTGAAACACAAACAAGAAATGCTGGAAATACTCAGCAGGTCTGGCAGGATCTGTGGAGAGAGAAGCAGAGTTAATGTTTCAGGTCAGTGACCCTTCATCAGAACAGTTCTGAACTGAAACGTTAACTCTGCTTCTCTCTCCACAGATGCTGCCAGACCTGCTGAGTATTTCCAGCATTTCTTGCTTGTGTTTAAGGCAACTCTAAGCCACATTGAAGAATCCTACCAGAAGCCCTGACCACCACGGAATGCGTAATGGTAAGAACCGTTGATGGGGCTCAATGAACGCTGAGGTCGTGGCCAAGATGATGATCACCAAACCTAAAACAATTTGCAAAATCTGCGGATGAGAAACAAAACTAATCAGGAGAATCAATAATGAACGGGCCAAGAATTGAGTTGAATAACAGACTCTCAATGGTTAAAGAGGGCATTGGGCAACTGAAGTGGGCAACCGCTTGCAGGAGTCGAGGGCAGGGTGGGAGTCAGTGGCGGGGAGAAACTGTTGTGGTTGAGTGCACGGTGAATGTGCGGTGGATTAACATAAACCGGACTCCCTCCAAAAATGGGAGATGAAAACTAATCACGTGATGAATTGATTGCAGCAAGGAATCTTGCTCTCTAAACCTTAGTGAATGGAAATTAAATCTGCAGTGGATTGGAAATGATTATATAGGAATTAGCATTGAAATCTACAATGGATTAACACAATTTATTTAGGAAGCGACACATAAGATACAATGGATTGATAACAATTATCCAGGAAAGCACGCATAAATCGGCCATGAATTCATATAATTCATACAGAAATTAGTCCATTAAATTACAATGCATTGATAATATTGACATAGGAATGGACAACTAAATCTACAACGAATTGATAAGGTTTCCAAGGAACGGGCTCTGAAATCAACAATGAATTAATAACAATTATAAAGGAATGGACATTAGTTTACAGTGGATTGACAATAAGCAGAAAGAGATGGATATATACATCTACAAAAGATTGAAATATATCCGATAGGAATGAAAATGTAAATCTATAATGGATTGCTGGTCTTTCTACAGAAATAGACATTTAAATCTTCAATGGATTTATAGCAGTTATATCGAAATGGACATCGAGATCTACAATGGATAGCTAGCGTTTAAACTAAAATATACCATGGAGTGATAGCATCCATATAGAAATAGACATTTAATTCTAGAATGTATTAATACTTTTATATAGTAAGGGACACTGGAATATACCATGGCTTGATAGCGTTTAGAGAGAAATAGAGATTTACTTGTTCAGTGGATTCGTAGCTTTGATATAGCAACAGACACTGAAAACTACAATGGATTGAAAGCATTTATATAGGAATAGATTCTGAAATTTACAATGGATTCATGTAGTTTATACAGGAATGGTCATGAAATTCTACAATTAGTTGCGAGTGTTTATGAAAGTATGGACTGTGAAATGTGTAATGTATTGCTAGTGTTTATTTGGGAATGGGCACTGAAATATACAATGGAGTTATAGTGTTTATATCAGAATGGACACTGAACACAATAATGGATTGATAATGTTCAGATAAGAATGGAACCTACACTTGAAAATGGATTGGTAACTTTGATATAGTAATGGACATTAATTCTAAATGCATTGAGAGGGTTGATATAGGAATGGACACTGCAAACTGCAACGGATTGATAATGTTTAGATAGGAATTGATACTGAAATATATGACGGATTGCTGACGTTTATATAAGAATGTATACTGAAATATGAAATGGATTGATAGTGTTTCTATAGGAATGGACACTGTAATCTGCCATGGATTGATAACGTTTAAATGGAATGGAAAGTGAAAACTACAATTTATACAGTAGTCGACACTGAAATATACAATGGATTGCTTACATTTATACAGGAATGGACATTGAAATAGTGTTATGATTCTGTCTTTTTTTTCCGGGAAGAATGCGGTGTGCCTTTAAGGCTGGAAAAAGAGCCATACTGCTTTAAGGCAGCAAGCTCTAAAGAATGAATCATAAAATCTCCATTCATATATAAATTCCTTGGATACAGCCATTTGGAGACTGCAATTCAAAGGGTGCATTCTCGTTACCTTGGAGACAGCCACTCAGACTGAATATCGAGAGATACATTTGTTACAATTTAATTTTGAACTGGCTTATAGTGCAAACAGCCTGTTCTAACAGGGGACACAGGCAGGCAGCTGTGTGTTAGCACCTGAAAGGAGAGCTCTCAGATCATTTGAACTGCATTGCAGCAGCTTATTCGGGAGCAGAGAGTGCGAGCGAGTGATCAGCTGGGAAGGTCAGTTTCAATTTAAACTTAATTTCCTTTTGTTTTCGGTGGACCAGGGGGCTTCTGGGTAAGTAAAAAGCCTATATATTTGGGCTCACTAGGGGAAGGCAGCAGTAGCCAGGTTCATGGCACCGTGGCTGGCTCTGCTGTTCGGAAAGGCGGGAAAAAGAGTGGAAGGTCTATAGTCATAGGGGATTCAATTGTAAGGGGATTAGATAGGCGGTTCTGTGGTCAAAAACGAGACTCCCGAATGATATGTTGCCTCCCAAGTGCACGGGTCAGGGATGTCTCAGATCGGCTGCAGAACATTCTGAAGGGGGAGGGTGAACAGCCAGTTGTCGTTGTGCACATAGGCACCAATGATATACGTAAAAAACGGGATGAGGCCCTACAAGCAGAATTTAGGGAGTTAGGAGCCAAGTTAAAAAGTAGGACCTCAGAGGTAGTAATCTCAGGATTGCTACCAGTGCCACGTGATAGTCAGAGTAGAAATGAAAGAATAGTCAGGATGAATGCGTGGCTTGAGAGATGGTGCAGGGATGAGGGGTTCAGATTTTTGGGACATTGGGACTGGTTCTGGGGGAGGTGGGACTATTACAAATTGGACGGTCTACACCTGGGCCGGACTGGAACCAATGTCCTTGGGGGTGCTTTTGCTAACGCTGTTGGGGAGGGTTTAAACTAATGTGGCAGGGGGATGGGAACCAAATGAGGAGATCAGTGGACAGTAAGGAGGTAGTAACTAAAGCCTGGAAGGAACTAGATAATGAAGTCAGCGTGACTAAGGAAAAGAGTAGGCAGGGAGCAGATGATGAACGCAATGGGACTGGTGGTCTGAGGTGCATTTGTTTTAATGCAAGAAGTGTAGTAGGTAAGGCAGATGAATTTAGGGCTTGGATTAGTACCTGGGAGTATGATGTTATTGGTATTACTGAGACTTGGTTGAAGGAAGGGCACGATTGGCAACTAAATATCCCAGGATATCGATGCTTCAGGCGGGATAGAGAGGGAGGCAAAAGGGGTGGAGGAGTTGCATTACTGGTCAAAGAGGATGTCACAGCTGTGCTGAAGGAGAGCACTATGGAGGACTCGAGCAGTGAGGCAATATGGGCAGAACTCAGAAATAGGAAGGGTGCGGTAACAATGTTGGGGCTGTACTACAGGCCTCCCAACAGCGAGCGTGAGATAGAGGTACAAATATGTAAACAGATTATGGAAAGATGTAGGAGCAACAGGGTGGTGGTGATAGGAGATTTTAATTTTCCCAACATTGACTGGGATTCACTTAGTGTTAGAGGTCTAGATGGAGCAGAATTTGTAAGGAGCATCCAGGAGGGTTTTCTCGAGCAGTATGTAAATAGTCCAACTCGGGAAGGGGCCATACTGGACCTGGTGTTGGGGAATGAGCCCGGCCAGGTGGTTGAAGTTTCAGTAGGGGACTACTTTTGGGAATAGTGATCACAATTCCGTAAGTTTTAGAATACTCATGGTCAAAGACGAGAGTGGTCCTAAAGGAAGAGTGCTAAATTGGGGGAAGGCCAACTATACCAAAATTCGGCAGGAGCTGAGGAATGTAGATTGGGAGCAGCTGTTTGAAGGTAAATCCACATTTGATATGTGGGAGGCTTTTAAGGAGAGGTTGATTAGCGTGCAGGAGAGACATGTTCCTGTGAAAATGAGGGATAGAAATGGCAAGATTAGGGAACCATGGATGACAGGCGAAATTGTGAGGCTAGCTTTGAGGAAAAAGGAAGCATACATAAGGTCTAGGAGGCTGAAGAAAGACGAAGCTTTGAAAGAATATCGGGACTGTAGGACCAATCTGAAACGAGGAATTAAGAGGGCTAAAAGGGGTCATGAAATATCTTTAGCAAACAGGGTTAAGGAAAATCCCAAAGCCTTTTATTCATATATAAGGAGCAAGAGGGTAACTAGAGAAAGGATTGGCCCACTCAAGGACAAAGGAGGAAAGTTATGCGTGGAGTCAGAGAAAATGGGTGAGATTCTAAACGAGTACTTTGCATCGGTATTCACCGAGGAGAGGGACATGACGGATGTTGAGGTTAGGGACAGATGTTTGATTACTCTTGGTCAAGTCGGCATAAGGAGTGAGGAAGTGTTGGGTATTCTAAAAGGCATTAAGGTGGACAAGTCCCCAGGTCCGGATGGGATCTATCCCAGGTTACTGAGGGAAGCGAGAGAGGAAATAGCTGGGACCTTAACAGGTATCTTTGCAGCATCCTTAAACACAGGTGAGGTCCCGGAGGACTGGAGAATTGCTAATGTTGTCCCCTTGTTTAAGAAGGGTAGCAGGAAAAATCCAGGTAATTATAGACCGGTGAGCCTGACGTCAGTGGTAGGGAAGCTGCTGGAGAAGATACTGAGGGATAGGATCTATTCCCATTTGGAAGAAAATGGGCTTATCAGTGATAGGCAACATGGTTTTGTGCTGGGAAGGTCATGTCTTACCAACTTAATAGAATTCTTTGAGGAAGTGACAAAGTTGATTGATGAGGGAAGGGCTGTAGATGTCATATACATGGACTTCAGTAAGGTGTTTGATAAGGTTCCCCATGGTAGGCTGATGGAGAAAGTGAAGTCGCATGGGGTCCAGGGTGTACTAGCTAGATGGATAAAGAACTGGCTGGGCAACAGGAGACAGAGAGTAGCAGTGGAAGGGAGTTTCTCAAAATGGAGACGTGTGACCAGTGGTGTTCCACAGGGATCCTTGCTGGGACCACTGTTGTTTGTGATATACATAAATGATTTGGAGGAAAGTATAGGTGGTCTGATTAGCAAGTTTGCAGACGACACTAAGATTGGTGGAGTAGCAGATAGTGAAGGGGACTGTCAGAGAATACAGCAGAATATAGATAGATTGGAGAGTTGGGCAGAGAAATGGCAGATGGAGTTCAATCAGGGCAAATGCGAGGTGATGCATTTTGGAAGATCCAATTCAAGAGTGAACTATACAGTAAATGGAAAAGTCCTGGGGAAAATTGATGTACAGAGAGATTTGGGTGTTCAGGTCCATTGTTCCCTGAAGGTGGCAACGCAGGTCAATAGAGTGGTCAAGAAGGTATACGGCATGCTTTCCTTCATCGGATGGGGTATTGAGTACAAGAGTTGGCAGGTCATGTTACAGTTGTATAAGACTTTGGTGCGGCTACATTTGGAACACTGCGTGCAGTTCTGGTCACCACATTACCAAAAGGATGTAGATGCTTTGGAGAGGGTGCAGAGGAGGTTCACGAGGATGTTGCCTGGTATGGAGGGCACTAGCTATGAAGAGAGCTTGAGTAGATTAGGATTATTTTCATTAGAAAGACGGAGGTTGAGGGGGGACCTGATTGAGGTGTACAAAATCATGAGAGGTATAGACAGGGTGGATAGCAAGAAGCTTTTTCCCCAGAGTGGGGGATTCAATTACTAGGGGTCATGAGTTCAAAGTGAGAGGAGAAAAGTTTTGGGGGGGATATGCGTGGAAAGTTCTTTACGCAGAGGATGGTGGGTGCCTGGAACGCGTTGCCAGCGGAGGTGGTAGACGCGGGCACGATAACGTCTTTTAAGATGTATCTAGACAGATACATGAATGGGCAGGAAGCAAAGAGATACAGACCCTTAGAAAATAGGCGACATGTTTAGATAGAGGATCTGGATCGGCGCAGGCATGGAGGGCCGAAGGGCCTGTTCCTGTTCTGTAATTTTCTTTGCCTTCCTTCAAAGAACAAAGAACAATGTAGTCTGTTTATTTATTATTATCTCTCAAAATTCTCCAAAAAAATCAAGCCAAAACAGAGATCTCTGATAATTTAAATCGAAGGAAGGGAAGTTAGACTGTGACAATCTTCTATCCCTCAAAAATTCTAAAGCCAAATTGATTCATTTAAAAAATGTTTGCAAGTTGTTAATTGATGAAATTCATCACTGGAGAAGGAAAGCATCACTTCCAGCCGGAATTAGATTGCAGACTATTCTACTGTTGAAGAACCTTTTTTCCCCATCGGACAGCTGTGAGGACTTCAAGCAACATTGGACTGTTCCACATCCGGCAGGAGCATAAACCTGCAATGTCGCTATTTTTTCTATTTTAAATGTTGTTTATGTCTCAGTCATGTTTAGTTTTCCAAATTAAACAGTTAATTTGTTGATTTAAAGACACCTGGTTTGGTCAGCCTCATTCAGGGGTTAATAGATGGTACAATCCGGCTGGGTCTTTCTTAAATTTAGAAAGTTTAAAATGATATGTAAGGCAATCTGCGGAGGGACAGGATTGAATTAAAAGTGCATTTCTCCCACCACAATCAGAATCGTATATTTTGATTGGCGGCTTTGACTGGAGTGGTTGGTCGTAACATATTAATTGGGGGCTCGTCCAGGATTTGAATCATATCTTAATTGGGGGCTCGCTCGCAGTTGGATGATATTTAATTCAGTGGCTCGCATATGGGATCAGAATCAGACTAATTTGGAGGGCTCGCAGTTGGAATCATAGTAATTACTTGTCTCTGGGTTAACATATTTAAATTGGGCTCCTGTGTTTGGCATCATATTAATTGCTCTCAAGTCTGGAATCATATCCATTGGAAACTTGATTGTTGGGATCTAAATCTAAGGCCAATTATAAAGAAATTAAAAGAACCAGGATTCTTGTATAATAAGGTACAGTCGATACCATTGTTATGGCATAAGTGTTATGGCAGCAGCGTTTTTGGGAAAGCAGAATGTTTCCCTGAGTGACTTGATAACTTTAACTAAGGACAAATTAAAAGAATTGGCAGCAAATTTGGGGTTGGAATTGAAATCAGGAGACAAAAAAGCAGCGATAATTGACATAATAACCGAACATCTGGAATTAGAAGAAGATGATGATGATGATACAGATGAAGGGCAACATGAGGAACAAGAAAGGGAATATGAGAGACATGAAGGTAGTAGGTCCCAGAGTGATGCAGTGGAATTGGCTAGGATTCAGTTAGAAATGAAAAAACTTGAGGCAGAAAAAGAATTTTAAAAACTTGAATTGGAAGACAGGGAGAAAGAGAGGGAATTTAGGCTAAAAGTGATAGAGCTAAGACAAAAGGGTCAGGATGAATCTGAATTTAGATCAGGACCCAGTGAGAAGTTGTTTAAATTTATACAGGCTCTTCCTAAGTTCGAGGAAAGGGATGTCGAGGCATTTTTCATATCTTTTGAAAAAATAGCTAAACAGATGAAATGGCTGAAAGAAAGCTTGACATTGCTCTCTGCAGCTGTTCAATGGCATCCTTGACCCTGGCTCTGGGGAGCTTAACCTTGTAGGTTAAGACACTTCATGTACTTATCGAAATAATTTTTTTTAAATGCTAAGAAGGTTTCTGCCTCGACCATCCTTCAAGTAGTCAGTTCCAGATCCCCAACATCCTCAAGGCAAAACATTTCCCCTCTAACCCCCTCTAAACTTCATACCTCTTATCCTAAGTCTATGCTCCCTAGTTAGGGACCCCTCAACCAAGGGGATTTGGGCCTTCCTATCCAGTCTATTCAGACCCTAAGTAATTTTAACAACTCAATTAGTGTCCTTTCAGCCTGTTCCACTCTACAGAAAACAAACCTAGCTTATCCAATCTTTCCTCAGCCAACATCTTTGTAAATCTCCTCTGTACTCTCTCGTGCAATCACATTTTTTTCTATAATGAAGTGACCAGGACTGCACTCAGTACACCATTTGTGGTCTAATTAGTGTTTTATACAGTTCCAGCAGAACCTACCAGCTCCCATATTCTACGCCAGGTCTTGTAAGGAAAATATCCCATATGCCTTATCGACCTGTCCAATGCCTTCAGGGGTCTGTGGACATGCACTCCAAGATGCTCCAGACCTCTCAGTATCCTACCATTTATTGGGTATTCCTTGCCTGTTGACCTTCTCCAAATCCATTACCTCCCACTTCTCCAGACTGAACTCCATTTACAACTATTTAGCCCACCTGACCAGTCCATTGATATCTTCCTGCAATCTACAGCTTCCTTCTACATTCTCAACTACATGGCCAATGTTTGTATTGTCTGCAAACTTCTTATCCAGACTGTGTACATTCAAGTCGAATTTCTTTTTATTCATTCATGGGATGTGGGTGTCACTGGCTAGACCGGCATTTATCGCCAATCCCTAATTGCCCTTGAGACAGCGGTAGTCAGTTGCCTTCTTGAACCACTACTGTTCTTGGGGTGTAGGTGCACCAACAATGCTGTTATGAGGGAGTTCCAGGAATTTGACCCAGCAACAGTGAAGGAATGGCGATGTAGTTCCAAGTTAGGATGGTGTGTGGCTTGAAGGGGAACTTTCAGGTGGTGGTGTTCCCATGCATCTGCTGCCCTTGTCCTTCTAGGTGGTCGAGGTTCGGGTTTGCAAGGTGCTGTCGAAGGAGCGTTGGTGAGTTACTGCAATGCATTTCGTCGATGGTATACACTGCTGCCACTGTGCATCGGTGTTGAAGGAAGCAAATGTTGAAAATGTGGATGTGGTGGCAATGAAGCGAGTTGCTTTGTCCTGGATGGTGTCGAGCTTCTTGAGTGTTGTTGGAGCTACACCCATTTAAGCAAGTGGAGTGTATCCCATCGCACTCCTGACTTGTGCTTTATAGATGGTGGACATGCTTTGGGGAGACAGAATGTGAGTTACTCGCCGCAGGATTCCTAGTCTCTGACCTGCTCTGGTAGCCACAGTATTTATGTGACTGGTCCAGGTCATATTCTGAAGGTCGATAGTGGGGGACTCAGTGATGGCAATGGCATTGAACATCAAGGGGAGATGGTTAGATTCTCTCTTGTTTGAGATGGTCATTGCCTGGCACCTTTTTGGCGTGAATGTTTCTTGCCACTTATCTACCCAAACCTGGATGTTGTCCAGGTCTTGCTGCATATGGACACAGCCTGCTTCAGTATCTGAGGAGTCACAAATAGTGCTGAACATTGTGCAATCGTCAGCGAACATTCCTATTTCTGACCTTTTGATGGAGTGAAAGTCATTGATGAAGCAGCTGAAGATGGTTGGACCCAGGACACTGCCCTGAGGAACTCCTGCAGTGATGTCCTGGGAGTGAGATGAATGAACTCCAACAACCACAACTATCTTCCTTTGTGCTAGGGGGTGACCCGAGCCAGCAGAGAGCTTTCCCCCTGATTCCCATTGACTTCAGTTTTTCTAGGGGCTCCTTCTTGCCATACTCAGTCAAATGCTGCCTTGATGTCAAGGGCAGTCACTCTCACCTCACATCCAGAGTTCAGCTCCTTTGTCCATATTTAGCCCAAGGCTGTAATGAGGTCTGTAGCTGAGTGGTCCTAGCGGAACCCAAACTGAGCTTCACTGAGCAGGTTATTGCTAAACAAGTGCCATTTGACAGCACTGTTGACGACACCTTCCATCACTTTGCTGAAGATTGAAAGTAGAATGATCGGGTGGTAATTGCCCAGATTGGATTTGTCCTGCTTTTTGTGGACAGGACATAACTGGGCAATTTTGCCACATTGTTGGGTAGATATCAGTTGTGTAGCTGTACTGGAAAAGCCTGGCAATGGGTATGGCTAGTTCAAGAGCACAAGTCTTCAGTACTGTTGCCGGAATATTGTCAGTGCCCATAGCCTTTGCAGTATCCAATGCCTTCAGTTGTTTCTTGATATCACGTGGAGTGAATTGGATTGGCTGAAGACTGGCATCTGTGATGATGGGAACCTCAGGAGGAAGCCGAGATGGATAATCCACTGGGGACTTCTGGTTAAAGATGGATGCAAATGTTTCAGCCTTGTCTTTTGCACTTATGTGCTGGGCTCCCCCATCATTAAGGATGGGGATATTTGTGGAGCCTCCTCCTCCTGTTAACTGTTTAATTGTCCATCACCATTCATGACTGGATGTGGCAGGACCTTAGATCTGATCAGTTCATTGTGGGATTGCTTAGCTCTGTCTATCGCATGCTGCTTCCACTGTTGGCATGCTAGTATTGCTGGGTTGTAGCTTCACCAGGTTGACACCTCATTTTTAGGTATGCCTGGTGCTGCTCCTGGCATGCCCTGCTATATTCCTCTCTGAATCAGGGTTGGTCCCCCGTCTTGACGGTAATGTTAGAGTGGTGGATATGTGGGCCTGAGGGTACAGATTGTGGTTAAATACAATTCTGCTGCTGCTGATTACCTACAGCGCCTTATGGATGCCCAGTTTTGCATTACTAGATCTGTTCGAAATCTATCCCATTTAGCATGGTGAAAGTGCCACACAACAGGATGGTGGGTATCCTCAATGTGAAGACGAGACCTTGTCTCCACAATGATGTGTGGTGGTCACTCCTACCAATACTGTCATCGTTAGATACATCTGCAACAGGTAGATTTGTGAAGGTGGAGATCGGGTAGGTTTTTCCCTCTTGTTGGTTCGCTCACCACCTGCCGCAGGCCCAGTTGAGCAGCTATATCTTTTCAGACTCGGCCAATTCGGTCAGTAGTGGTGTTACCGAGCTACTCTTGGTGATGGACTTTGATGTCCACCACCCAGTGTACATTCCATGCCTTTGCTACTCTCAAGTGTTTGGTGTCCAACATGGATGATTAATCAGCCAGTGTGCGGGGGGTAGGGGAGTGGGTGCTGCTGTTGGTGGGAGCATGTGTGATGATCAGCAGGAGGTTTCCTTGCCCATTTTTGGCCTGATGCTATGAGACTTCATGGGGTCTGGACTCGATGTTGAGGACTCTCAGGCACCTCCCTCCCCACTGTATACCACTGTGCTGCCACCTCTGGTGGGTCTGTCCTGCCGGTGGGACAGGACATACCCAAGTATGGTGATGGTGGTGTCTGAAATATTGTGAACTATGATTATGAGAGTATGACTATGTCAGGCTGTTGCTTGACTAGTCTGTGGGACAGCTCTCCCAACTTTGGCACAAGTCCCCAGATGTTAGTGAGGAGGACTTTGCAGGATTGGCAGGGCTGGGTTTGCCAATGTTGTTTCCGGTGCCTAGGTCGATGCTTGGTGTTCTTTCCAGTTTCATTCCTTTTCATTGATATATAGTACAGGATGCAGGGGATCTAGTACTGAACCCTGTGGAACCCCTTTGGAAGCAGCCTTCCAATCATAAAAATGTCAGATGAACATTATCTTTTGTTTCCTGCCTCTGAGCCAATTTTGGATCCAACTGGCCACTTTCACTTGGATTCTATGGGCTTTCACTTTCGTGACTAGACTGTCATGTGGGCCCTTCGTAAAAGTCTTGCTAAAATGCATATAGACTATATCAAATGCACTGCTCTCATCGACCATCCTTGTTACTTTCTCAAAAAAAGTTAATCTTTTAGTCAGATACAACCTTCCCTTAATAAATCCCTGCTGACTGTCTTTGATTAAGCTTTGCCTTTCTAAATGAAGATTTATCCTGTCTCTCAGATTTTTTCCCAGTAATTTTCCCATCACCAAGGTTATACTAACAGACCTGTAATTACTCGTTTCATCCCTTTCTCACTTTTTAAACAAAGATGCAACATTAGCTGTCCTCCAGCACCACACCTGTAGCCACTGAGGATTAGAAAATAATGGTCAAACCCTCTGTTATTTCTTCACTTGCTTCCCTTCATAGCCTGCCATGTATTTTGTCCAGGCCTGCGGATTTATCCCCTTTCAAAGATGTTAAACCGCTTAATCCTTCCTCTTCATCTAATATTTCACACGCCTCCTCCCTAACTGCAATGTCTGTAACATCCCTCGCTTTTGTGAAAACAGACACAAAGTATTAGTATGAACCAAAATAACACTAACAGGCAGCACAGTGGCACAGTGGTTAGCACCACAGCCTCACAGCTCCAGTGACCCAGGTTCGATTCTGGGTACTGCCTGTGTGGAGTTTGCAAGTTCTCCCTGTGACCATGTGAGTTTCCACCAGGTGCTCTGGTTTCCTCCCCCAGCCAAATACTTGCAGGTTGATAGGTAAATTCCCCCTAGCGTAGGTAGGTGGTAGGGAATATGGGATTACTGTAGGATTAGTATAAATGGGTAGTTGTTCGCCAGCACAGACTCAGTGGGTCGAAGGGCCTGTTTCAGTGCTATATTACTCAGAATGGACACAGCAACATACCATTATTTTATAGTGCTGATATATGAATGGATACTGAAATATGCAGTACATTGTGTAATATTAAATATTCAGAGTAAGGAAGAACAGCAACCTGTGATGATAAAATGTCTTTAGTGTCGAATATTTGGCCCAAAATATTTCACCAGGCACAGTGAAAAGAAATAGACACAAGCTAAAGAAAGTGATTTTCGTAGTCTGTCAGCAAGGGCTTGGTCAAAGAGATGGATTATAATGAACTGTGTAATGGGTAGAGTGGCAGAATTGCTGATAGAGGGAATTCCAGAGATTGTGTCCTCTCTCATATCTTCACATAAACCTGCTTGCTTTCCAGAAAATATTAAAATTTATGACATGTCAGATGTTTATGACACCAATTAAGCTCCTGATGTGTTGATTTTGTACCGTTGTCTCAATTTCTTGTGAAATAATGTAAACAAATGGAACATCGAAACACAATGTCTCTAAATACTCACTGAGCCACAACAGAACATGATTTTTTGGAATACTCACAGAGGAATACCGTAGCTTTCCATCAAGACCATAGTCTTTGGATTTTCTTTTACCTAAACAAATTTTCAAAGAATTGAAAATAATTCTGCATTTCACCACAAAAAGGTTGATTAGGGCAGTAATATTTCTATCAGCAATGATGCATGTGGTTTTATTCAAAACCTTTCCAGTGTGTGAAGAACTAGAATATTAACATAATATATCTGAATTATTATCTAGTGATCGCGTCTACCCTGAGGCACAGTGTGGCTTTCGTGCAGAGAGATCGACTATTGACATGCTGTTCTCCCTTCGTCAGATACAGGAGAAATGCCGTGAACAACAGATGCCCCTCTACATTGCTTTCATTGATCTCACCAAAGCCTTTGACCTCGTCAGCAGACGTGGTCTCTTCAGACTACTAGAAAAGATCGGATGTCCACCAAAGCTACTAAGTATCATCACCTCATTCCATGACAATATGAAAGGCACAATTCAACATGGTGGCTCCTCATCAGAGCCCTTTCCTATCCTGAGTGGTGTGAAACAGGGCTGTGTTCTCGCACCCACACTTTTTGGGATTTTCTTCTCCCTGCTGCTTTCACATGCGTTCAAATCCTCTGAAGAAGGAATTTTCCTCCACACAAGATCAGGGGGCAGGTTGTTCAACCTTGCCCGTCTAAGAGCGAAGTCCAAAGTACGGAAAGTCCTCATCAGAGAACTCCTCTTTGCTGACGATGCTGCTTTAACATCTCACACTGAAGAATGCCTGCAGAGTCTCATCGACAGGTTTGCGTCTGCCTGCAATGAATTTGGCCTAACCATCAGCCTCAAGAAAACGAACATCATTGGGCAGGATGTCAGAAATGCTCCATCCATCAATATTGGCGACCACGCTCTGGAAGTGGTTCAAGAGTTCACCTACCTAGGCTCAACTATCACCAGTAACCTGTCTCTAGATGCAGAAATCAACAAGCGCATGGGTAAGGCTTCCACTGCTATGTTCAGACTGGCCAAGAGAGTGTGGGAAAATGGCGCACTGACACGGAACACAAAAGTCCGAGTGTATCAGGCCTGTGTCCTCAGTACCTTGCTCTACGGCAGCGAGGCCTGGACAACGTATGCCAGCCAAGAGCGACGTCTCAATTCATTCCATCTTCGCTGCCTTCGGAGAATACTTGGCATCAGGTGGCAGGACTATATCTCCAACACAGAAGTCCTTGAAGCGGCCAACATCCCCAGCTTATACACACTACTGAGTCAGCGGCGCTTGAGATGTCTTGGCCATGTGAGCCGCATGGAAGATGGCAGGATCCCCAAAGACACATTGTACAGCGAGCTCGCCACTGGTATCAGACCCACCGGCCGTCCATGTCTCCGTTATAAAGACGTCTGCAAACGCGACATGAAATCGTGTGACATTGATCACAAGTCGTGAGAGTCAGTTGCCAGCATTCGCCAGAGCTGGCGGGCAGCCATAAAGACAGGGCTAAATTGTGGCGAGTCGAAGAGACTTAGTAGTTGGCAGGAAAAAAGACAGAGGCGCAAGGGGAGAGCCAACTGTGCAACAGCCCCAACAAACAAATTTCTCTGCAGCACCTGTGGAAGAGCCTGTCACTCCAGAATTGGCCTTTATAGCCACTCCAGGCGCTGCTTCACAAACCACTGACCACCTCCAGGCGCGTATCCATTGTCTCTCGAGATAAGGAGGCCCAAAAGAAAAAAAAAAAAGAATATCTGAATTATTATCTAGTGATCTATTTATCTGATCTATCCCTCCACATATCCATTAATCCATAAACCGTCAAACCACCGATTTATCAGCAGGTCAGGCAGCATGTGTGGAGAGAAAAGCAGAGTTAATGTTTCAGGTTGGTGACATCTCATCAGAACAGATCTGATGAAGGGTCACTGACCTGAAACGTTAACTCTGCTTCTCTCTTCACAGATGCTGCCAGACCTGCTGAGTGTTTCCCGCACTTTCTGCTTTTATTTCAGATTTCCAGTATCCGCAGTGTTTAGCTTTTATTTATATCACCGATGTATCAAACCCCCCCATCCATATAGCCATCCATCCATCCATTCCTCTGTGTCTTTCTGTCCGTCCATCTGCCTATCTATCTGTCGGTCCACCTCTCTGTATGTCTGCCTATCTATCTATCGGTCCACCTCTCTGTATGTCTGTCTATCTATCTATCGGTCCACCTGTCTGTTAGTCTAACCAACTATCTATCTATCTGTCTCGCTGTCCATCCATCCATCATCTATCTGTCTATCTGTCTGTATGTCCATCTATCTATCTATCCATGAGAAGGAATGCAACTCATGATCCTTATTTTTATTTGCTCTTTGTGTGTGACAATATTGGAAGGGCAGTATTTATTGCCTCCCCCTTGATGCCACAAGGGCTTTAAGGGTGTAATGCTGGCCTTTTACCAACATAAGAGACCATAACCACCAGCTCGCGAAAAATAACGGCATTACAATCACTGAATCCCTCGTCATCACTTTGGAAGAGATTCCCATTTACCAGAAACTAAGCTGCACCAGCCACATAAATGCTGTGGTTATGAGAGTAGGTCAGATGCTGGTTATTATGCAGTGAGTAGCTTATCCCTGAATCACCAGATGCCTCACTACCAACTCCAGGAAACAAATCAGGAGTTTGATGGAAACATTTCCACTTGCCTGGATTGGTGCTGCTGCAACTACACTCAAGAATCTCAGCACGGTCTCAGACACAGCAATCCACTTGATCAGCAGCCCAGCCACCACGGTGAACATCCTCTCACTCTATCTCTGCCTCCACTTGGCTGTAATTTGTACTAGGTAATGACTGAGTTCTGAGTGCGTGAAAGTTCTAGTAGAGGAGGATTCAACATAATCTTGGAGTACTCACCTGAACGAGGGTAAGTCTCTGTTGAATTTTCCACCACCATTGGCTGTATCAATGCTGGGTCTGCTTCGGCCCTGAAGCCTGCAATTCGGATTTCATTTCCATCAGGCACATCATGAACCTGCAAAGATAACGCTAATGGTAAAGCTCTGCAAAGTGCCTCGGGGATTGTGACATCTGCACAGTGTAAGTTTCTGAACCAATGCTGAGATTCCCAGACTGTAATCCATTTTTCCTCCACCTGTAGTTATTCTATTCCGTCGCGGGGATAGAATCTATGATGTTAGCTCGCTGAGTACCATTATCTCAGGTGCTTCCTTGACACATCTGAGCATCAACTCTTCCAACTTGGAGTAGCAACAACTTTCATTTGTATTGCACCTTCAACCTCCTATAAAGAGCCCAACAGGCTTCACAGAAGTGGACCGAACCAAAAATGGCTCATAGCCAAAGAAGCGTCCATCAAGAACACTGATCTCAGAAGGAGAAAAGGAGTGTGTTAAAGGAGGAGGAAGTAAGAGATATGTGGAGAGGATAACTGAGGGAATTTCAGAGCCTGGGACCAAGGCAGTAGAAGGCCTAGCTGCCAATTATAGGGAAAAGGTAGTGGGGGTGCACAAGAGGTCAGATTTGAAGGAACGGAGAGTTTGAACTGATTATAAGTTTACACATCCCAGATGTTGTGCAGAAGACACTGGAAGGGTCAATACAGGTGAGATTGTCAGTTACTTTGCTTTGAAATAGTGTTTTTGCTGATTTTTCTTATTCTTATCACAACTTTTCGTGGTGGGTTACCGAACTCATGGCACAAAAAGAGAAATTGCTGGAGATACTCAGCAGGTGAAGCAGCCTCTGTGGAGAGAGACACAGTGTCAATGGTTCAAGTCGATGGCCTTTCGTCAGCACTGGTAGATGTCAGATCAGTATTGTTCATACTTCATTCTATTCATTGTGAGGGGACGCAAGGAGAGAATACAAAGCCTGATTGACATAGATTGAGTGCGAAGTCAGGAATTTGGTTCACGTGGTAAGTTCTTCCCAATTTAAATTTAGATTAAGAGTCAGACTCAGACATAGAACTTTCAAAGTGCAACGATCCTTCACTGTAGAATACACAAAAAGCATCCCAAGAATACTTGAAATAAAGATGTTAAAGGAAGGGGAGGGGGGCGGGGAACTTAAACAATTACAATCACGAGGGAAAGGGTACTGGGGAAACTATCAGAAGTAAAGGCTGACAAGTCCCCTAGACCTGATGGCCTACATCCTCGAGTCTTAAAAGAAGTGGCTGCAGAGGTAGTAGATGTTTTGGTTGTGATCTTCCAAAATTCTCTAGATTCTACAAAGGTCCCAGCGGATTGGAAAATCACAAATGCAACACCCTGTATTCAAGAAAGGAGGGAGACAGAAAGCAGGAAACTGTAGGCCAGTTCGCCTATCATCTCTCATAGGGAACATGCTAGAATCCATTCTGAAGGAGGTAATAGCAGGACACTTAGAAAATGATAATGCAAGCAGGCAGAGTCAACATGTCTTTGTGAAAGGGAAATTGTGTTTAACTAACTTATTCGAGTTCTTTGAGGAATTAACAAGCAAGGTGATGAGCATGGCTAGAGGATTGGTTCGCAAACAGGAGCAGGGAGTAGGATAAATGGGTCATTTTTGCGTTGGCAAGCTGTTACAAGTGGAGTGTCACAGGGATCAATGCTGGGACATGAACTAATTTCAATCAATATCAATGATTTGGATGAAGGAAAATATGTGTGGTTGCTAAATTTGCTGATGACACAAAGATCAGTCGGGAAGTAAGTTGTCAAGAGGACATAAAGAGTCTACAAAGGGATTTAGATAGGTTAAATGAGTGATTAAAATTTGGCAGATGAAAGTGTGAGAATTTGTGTTCTTGTCCACTTTGGCCGAAAGAGTAGAAAAGCAGCATTTTATTTGGAAGGAGAGCGACTGCAGAACTCTATGGTACAGCGGGTTTCCTGGGACATGAATCACAAAAATTTAGGATGCAGATACAGCAAGTGATTAGGAAGGAAAATGGAATGTTGTTGTTTATTGTCAGGGGAATCGAGTATAAAAGTAGGGAAGTTTTGCTACAGCTGTACAGGGCCTTGGTGAGACTACATCTGGAATACACTGTGTACAGTTTTGTTCTCCTTTCTTAAGAAAGGATATCATTGCATTAGAAGCAGTTCGGAGAAGGTTAACTTGACTGATTCCTGGGATGCAGGGGTGATCTTACGAGAAAAGGTTGAGCAGGTTGGGCATGTATCCACTGGAGTTTCGAAGAATGAGAGGTGATCTTATTGAAACATAGAAGATCCTGAGGGGGCTTGACAGGGTGGATACTGAAAGAATATTTCCCCTTGTGGGAGAGTCTAGAACGAGGCGATACAGTTTATAAACAAAGTGTCTCCTGACAACGCAGAACATGAACAGAGCGATCACGGATGTCATCAATGTGTATTAACCATGTCAGTATGAATGCGTGCAGGCGCATGCATGACATCACCACGTAATGATGTCATCACGCAATGATGTCATCACCCCTCAATAACCATCTTCATTCACCGGTCTCCATTCACCTGAACAGTACCCTGCTCCACCTGCCATGCTGCTGCCTTCCCTCAGCCACTCGCTCCTCCTGTCCGCTTCCCCCACCTCAGCTACTCGCACCCCGCCCACCCCGCCACTGGCCAATCCACCCGTCTGCCACTCGTTCCAGGCCTCCCAGCTTCCCCCTCTCAGCCATTCGCTCCCATCCTCAATGCTTTCTCCACACCCCTCCCCATCCCCACCGGCTGTTTACCTCCCTCATCCACTCGCTCCAGACCTCGTCACTGCTCCCCTCTCCCCTGGGCCGATAGTTCCCCGCTCCTCGCTTCCCTGCTCCTTGCTTTCCCCCCCATCACAACTCCCCTCTCCAGCCGCTTGCTCCCCGCTTACCCCGTGCCCTCCAGCCCCTCCTCCCGGCCTCTTGCTCCAACGTCGCCCCCTCACCCTTTGCGACCCACCTTGCTTCTTCGGGCAGTGTGGCAGAGAATGATCGATCGGAGCCAGCGGCTGGAGTGGGCGGGGAGCAGGCAGCCGGAGAGCGGGGTTGGTGGGGGGGAAGCGAGGAGCGGGCTATGATCGGCCGAGAGGGGGAGCAGTGGCGAAGTCTGGAGCGAACTGCTGAGGGGGGGAACGGCTGGTGGGGGTGGGGGAGGGAGACAGCGTTGAGGGCAGGTGTAAATGGCTGAGACGGGGGATGCTGGGAGGCCTGGAGAAAGTGGGTAAGGGAAGCTAGTGGGGAGCCAGCGGCGAAAAGAGAGGCACAGGAGGGAACGGCAAAGAGAAGTGCAATAGCAGGAGGGAGTGGGGGACTCCAGGGGGTGGGATGGAGGCGGAGATGGTAGCCATTGAGGGGATTTTGGGTTGAATTTGTTTTTTGTGATAAATTGAGCAGCGCCATCTTTAATCCTGGCAACTGACTGAAATGAGGCAGACAATGAGATTTCAGTGGAAGAGGCTGCGTTTGTGCATGTGCTATTACTGCGCCACCTAGTGCTTGCATTGTCAGCAAACACAGCCATTTATAAAGGGGTTTCCTGTTTAAGACTGAGATGAGGAGAATTTATTTTCTCTCAGAGGGTTGTTAGTCTGTGGAACTCTCTTCCACAGAGATTAGTGGAAGCTGGGTTATTGAATATATTCAAGGATGAGTTTGATAGATTTTTGATGGTCAAGGGTTGGGATTGGGGGTGCGGAGTCAGACAGGAAAGTGGAGTTGAGGCCACAATCAGATCAACCATGATCTTATCGAATGGCAGAGCAGGTGTGAGGGGCCGAATGGCCTACTCTTGCTCCTAATTCTTACGCTCTTGTCTCCAAAGGTTGTTAAATATAGAACATCTTCTCGTTCTGGTGATCATTATTGACCTGAAAAAGATTGAACTCTGTTTCCCTCTCCACAAACACTGCTTGACTGACTGAGCACTTCCACCATTTTCTGTTTTTATTTCTGATTTGCGGCACCACAAGCATTTTGCCTGTGTTCAGCATATATAACCTCTGGGTTGTGGGTTAAGCACTGTAATATCAAACAATTGCAAATAATAAAACACACTATTGGAGACTGCTTGAAGGAGCACTGGAGATAGCTAAACAAACAGAGCAGTGAATCAGTCAGCACCCCACGATAATCATTCTCTGCCCAATGCTAAATAAGATTAGTGTAAGCAGAGCCCCAAGACTGAGGCAAAGCAAAGGAGGCCCATTCACCCTCCACACCTTCTCATGAACAAAACAGGCTCATTCTGATAATAAAAGCAAAATACTGCAGATGCTGGAAATCTGAAATAAAACCAGCAAGTGCTAGAATTACTCAGCAGGTCAGGCAGCATCTGTGGAGAGAGAAACAGGATTAATGTTTCAGACCTGTGGCCTTTCCTCAATCAGATCTGAATTTGGGCGATTGTACACATTGGCTGATTTCCAATTTGCTGCCAGTTGTCACTTTGCCGGATTTTCCTTTCCGTAGGAAGATTGTTAATACGATATCACCCATTTTACATTGTCACTCACAGTAAAATCAATCCCTGCCATCAAACACTTGGGAGGATGTCTCAATTGAAAATGCCTGCAATGTTGAGAAGTCTATTTTGCCAGGAATTTTCACATTCAGTGCTGTTTGTTTCAGAGGTCCAGCTAAGTAGCGAACAGACCCGATTAACTCACCTCCCTTGTCTATGCACACAGTACAAAGAACAAAGAACAAAGAACAGTACAGCACAGGAACAGGCCATTCGGCCCTCCAAGCCTGCTCCGATCTTGATGCCTGTCTAAACTAAAACCTTCTGCACTTCCGGGGTCCGTATCCCTCTATTCCCATCCTATTCATGTATTTGTCAAGATGCCTCTTAAACGTCGCTATCGTACCTGCTTCCACCACCTCCCCCAACAGCAAGTTCCAGGCACTCACCACCCTCTGTGTAAAGAACTTGCCTCGCACATCCCCTCTAAACTTTGCCCCTCGCACCTTAAACCTATGTCCCCTAGTAACTGACTCTTCCACCCTGGGAAAAAGCTTCTGACTATCCACTCTGTCCATGCCACTCATAACTTTGATAACCTTTATCATGTCGCCCCTCCACCTCCGTCGTTCCAGTGGAAACAATCCGAGTTTATCCAACCTCTCCTCATAGCTAATGTCCTCCAGACCAGGCAACATCCTGGTAAACCTCTTCTGTACCCTCTTCAAAGCCTCCATGTCCTTCTGGTCGTGTGGCGACCAGAATTGCACGCAATATTCTAAGTGTGGCATAACTAAGGTTCTGTACAGCTGCAGCATGACTTGCCAATTCTTATACTCTATGCCCCGACCGATGAAGGCAAGCATGCCGTATGCCTTCTTGACTACCTTATCCACCTGTAAACTGCACCAAAACAGGTGTACTGACCTCATCCCTTGCACTATCCTAACTCCCGGACCTGCTGCTCTCTGCTGAGTTGTGGACTCATTTTGTGCAATGGGAAGTCAACCTGCAAGGGTAAAGTTAGGGCGAAACTGCAACCAGCCTATTCCCTGCATGCGGTGTGTCCCAGTGAGCTTGTTGTTTGCAGCATCAACCTTTTCAACTCAGTGATGGCCAATTCCCAGCACCAAAACTACAACCTATCCCATTGTTCTCACTTATCCCGATTTGTAAGACTGAAGGAATGAAGGGGTCGTATCCTGGACTAGAATCAGGATAATTTAAATCACATTTCATTGATGTTTTAAAAAAAACTGTTAGAAATTTATTACAGCAAAACAATATTCTCAATTGACAAAACAGAACATTGAGGGTGTAATCAAAGAATGATACAGGACATCTGAGGGGCACAGATAGGATAGATCGGAAGAAACTTTTTCCCTTTTGGAGGGGTCAATAACCAGGAGGCATAGAGGTTTAGGGGCAGTTTAGAGGGGATTTGAGGGAAATGCTTTTTACCCAGAGGTTGGTTGGAATCTGGAACACACTGTCTGAAGGGGTGTTAGAGGCAGGAACCCTCACAACATTTAAGAAGTATTTAGATGAGCACTTGAAACGCCACAGCGAACAAGGCTCCGGGCCAAGTGCTGGAAAATGGGATTAGAATAGATAGGTGCTTGATGGCCAGCACAGACACGATGGGCCAAAGGGCCTGTTTCTGTGCTGTATAACTCTATGACTCTAACTCTATGACTCAATGACATTTGGTCTAGCGTATTCATTCCAGCTCTTTGAAAGAACTGTCCAATTAGTCCTATTCAAAGAACAAAGAACAGTACAGCACAGGAACAGGCCATTCGGCCCTCCAAGCCGGAGCCGATCTTGATGCCTGTCTAAACTAAAACCTTCTGCACTTCCGGGGACCGTATCCCTCTATTCCCATCCTATTCATGTATTTGTCAAGATGCCTCTTAAACGTCGCTATCGTACCTGCTTCCACCACCTCCCCCGGCAGCAAGTTCCAGGCACTCACCACCCTCTGTGTAAAGAACTTGCCTCGCACATCCCCTCTAAAGATACCCCAGCACTTTATATTTTTCCATCTTCAGTCATCTATCCAATTCCCCTTCGAAAATTGCTATTATATTTACTACCACCACCTTTCAGGTAGTGCATTCCAGGTCCTAACATTTCACTGTAAAAAACAAACCTCTTCACCTCCCCCTCTGGTTCTTTTACTCATTACTTTAAATCTCTAACTTTTGGCTGTGGATCCTACCAGCATTGGGGTTAAAAATGTTTCTCTCTGTTCACCCTAATGGTCAACCATGGCTCACAATTTTACAATGAGTTCGAAAATTAAGTTAATTCAGAAACTGGGGTCTTAAGTTTAAACAAAATAACTACGTAGGAATGAGGAGCGAGTTGTTTAAAGGTAGTATGAGAAACTACTTTGAAAGATATCACGGTAGACAAGCAATGGCAAGCAGTTAAAACATTAATGCATAAGTTGCAAAAAAAATTGTATGTTCCTTCAAGGCAAAACCACCCACTACGAAGTGGTCCAACCACAGCTAAGAAGAGTAAAGGTTATGATTAAATCAAAGGAAGAGACTTTCAATTTTGTCAAAAAAGTAAGCCTGAGGATTCGAAGAATTTTACAATTCAACAAAAGAAGACAAAAGAACTGATGTGGAAAGTGAAGAGAGAATCTGAAAGTAGATTAGCAAGAGGTATGAAAAAGTATAAACATTGAGAGGTATGTAAATGGGAAGATGTTAATGAAAGTAAATGTGGGATCATTAGATGCACAAAGATATTTTTTTTCATGGGATGTGGGTGTCGTTGGCAAGGCCAGCATTTATTGCCCATCCCTCATTGTCCTAGAGAAGATGGTGGTGAACCACCTTCCTGACCGTGCAGTCCATGTGGTGTACGTACACCTCCAGTACTGTGAGTGAGGGAGTCCCGGCCAGTGACAGTGAATGAATGACAATATTTTTCCAGGTCAGGATGGTGTGTGACTTGGAAGGGGACTTGTAGGTGGTGATGTTCCCATGTGTTTGCTGTCCTCATTATTCTACATGGTAGAGTTTGGGGTTTGGAAAGTACTGGCAAAGGGAAATTGGTGAATTGCTGCAGTGCATCTTGCAGTTGGTAGACACTGCTGCCACTGAGCATCAGTAGTTGAGGTATTAAATGTTTAAGACAGTAGAAATGGTGCAGTACAAGTAGGCTGCTTCGGCCTGCATGGTGCCAAATGTCTTGAGTGGTGTTGGAGCAGTAATAATTCGGGAACATTGAGCCTATTCCATTACTGTAATGACTTTTGCCTGGTAGATGGTGGACAGGCTTTAGGTAGACAATGCTAGAATTTTAAGGGCCCCTGGGAGATGGGAGGGCAGGCAGGAGGGTATAAAACAGTGATGGAAGGTGGGTACAGAATACCCATTGCCTCCCCATCACCCTGAAATTAAGGGGACAGCTTTCCTGCCCAGGGGCCAAATGGTGCCCTTAAGTGGCTAATTTATATTTTAGAATTTATAGACCTCCCTCCACCCCTCACCACTGCCTGCTGGTGACCCTGCCTCACTTACCTGAGGTCCGGGGCTCGAGCGATGGGCCTGGTCTTAAACCTCCTGTAATACCAATAGTGACCTCTGCTCTGGGTAGCACTGCCAATACAACTGAGCTGTGGGTTCTCTGATTGACTGACAGCTCTGGGAGGCAGGTTCCCCGCCGTTTTAGGGACAGGGAATAAGAACACTAGGCAGTTAATTGCTCAAGTGCATTAAATAGAGCTGGGCGGTCTTCAAAGGGCCAAGGTTGGGTTTCCCTTGCCTTTTTGCGTGTCATTGTACCCAATCAGCTTGACTAATCTCACTCTAAGATGCAAGTTACTTGTTGCATCATTCCCAGCCTCTGACTACTGCAGCCATTGTATTTCTACGGCAGATCCAATTATGTTACTAGTCACGGTAAATCCCAGGATGTTGATGATGAGGGATTCAGCAATGGAAATGTTGTTGAATGTCAAGGGGAGATGGTTAGATTCCCTCTTGTTGGAGATAGTCATTGCCTGGTGATGGTGTAATGCTCATGTACTTATCAGCCCAAGGCTAAATGTTGTACATGTCTTGCTGCATATGGCCACGGAAGGCTTCAGTATATGACGAGTTGTGAATGATGGTGAAAATTGTACAATCATCACTTCTGACCTTATGATGGAGGGAAGGTCAATGATGAAGCAGCTGAAGATGTTTGTGCCTGGGAAACTAGTCACAGGAACTCCTACAGTGATGTCCTGGAGCTGAGATGGTTGGCCTTCAATAACCACAACCCTCTTCCTTTGTGCTAGGAAGGACTCCAACCAGTTCAGAGTTTCTCCATGATTCCCATTAACTTTAATTTTGCTCGGGCTCCTTGATATAACACTCGATGCCTTGTTATCAAGTGCAGTCATTCTCATCTCACATTTTATATTTAGCTCTTTTGTCCACATTTGGGCCAACACTGCAATGAGCTCTGGAGCTGATTGGCCTTGGCAGAACAGAAACTGAGCATTGGTGAACTGGTTTTTGCTGAGTAACATATCTTCAGTATGTTATTCAGGTCCATAGCCTTTGCTGTATCCAGTGACTTCAGCCGTATCACACGGAATGAATCAAATAGGCTGAAGACGAACATTTGTGAAGCTGAAAATCTCAGGAGGTGGCCAAGATGGATCATCACTTGACAACTTGGGCTGAAGATTGTTGCAAATGCTACAGCCTTGTCACTTGCACTAATGTGCTTGACTTCCTCATCATTGAGGATGTGGATATTTGTTGAGTCACCTCCTCCAATTAGTTGTTTAATTGTCAACACCATTCATGACTGGATGTGGCAGGACTCTGCAGGTCTTTGATCTGATCCATCAGTTGTGGGATCACATAGCTCTATAGAATGCTACCTCCGCTGTTTGGCTTGTACGATGTTATAGCTTTATCAGGTTGGCTTCTGATTTTTAGTTATGGCTGCCTGTGGCTGCCCCTAGCCTGCTCTCCTGCAGTCCTCATTCAACCAGGGTTTATTCTCTGGCTTGATGTAATTCTAGCGTGAGGGATATGCCAAGCCATGAGGTTACAGATTGTCATTGAATACAACTCCGTTGCTGCTGATGGCCCACAGCACCTTATGCATGCCCAGTTTTGAGTTGCTTTATCTGTTCTGAATCTGTTCCATTTCACACAATAGTACTGCCATACAACACGAAGGGTACCTCACTGTGAGGACGGGACTTTGTCTTCACAAGAACTGAGCAGTGGTCACTCTGACCAATACAATCATGGACAGACACAGTTGCAGCAGGTAGGTGAAAACGAAGCCAGGCAGGTTTTTCCCTATTGTCAGTTCTCTTACTACCTGTTGCAGGCCCATTCTGGTAGATATATTCTTCAGGACTCGGCCAGCTCATTAAGTAATTGAGCTCCCTAGTCAGTCCTGCTGATGGACAATGGAGTCCCCCACCAAGGGTACATTCTGTGCCCTTTCTACTTTCAATGCATGCCCAGAAGTTGTGATGCAGCAGTCTGGGATATTGTCTGGGAGGTATTTGATGAGTTTGACTATACCAAGCTCTCAGAAGTCCGCTGGTGTTAGCAAAGAGGACTTTGCAGCTTTGACTGGCAGGACGTGCCTTTGTCATTTAGAGTTGCCCAGGTCAATGCCAGGTGGTCCTTCCATTCCACTTTTCTATAAAGTTTGATAAAACTGAGTAGATTGCAATGGCATTTTGGAGTGTAGATACGAGTCGACCAAATTCTGGCTGGTCTGGAGGCCAGAACAGCAAGGACGGCAGATTTTCTTTCCTAAAGGACATTCCTGAACCAGATAGTGTTTGCAACGATCCAACAGTTCGATGTTCATTAGTACTGAGAGTCGCTTTTAATGCCAGAATAATTAATTAATTGAAAGTAAGTTCTGAAGCTACTGTGATGGGATTTGAACTCTGATATCTGGTGAATTAGTCAAGGTTTCTGGATTACTCATCGACTAACATTACCATTATGTTACTTTCCCTAATGTGAAACTGTAATGGGGAATAAGGAATTGGCAGAGATATTAAACAAAGACTTCATAACTGTCTTTATGGTAAAAGACACAAAAATATTCTGGAACTAATGGGGAAGAAAGAGTCCAGCAAGAATAAAAAAAAAACAGTATACGCAAATATATGGTACTGGAGAAATGAATGGGACTAGATCTGCTTGACCTGATGACCTGCATCCTAAGATATCAAAAGAGGTTGTTGCAGAGATAGTGGATGCATTAGTTTTGATCAATCAGTGTCCATAGACACTACAGTTCCCAAGGATTGAAAAGTATCAAATGTAACCTGATATTTAAGGAAGGAGGAAGTGCAAAAATGGGGAACTATAGGCCAGGTGGCCTAAAATCAGTTGCTGACTAAATGCTTGAATCTATTACTAGAGATACGGGAGCAGGGCACTTCGAAAATCATAATATGATTACACAGAGTCAACACGAATTTATGAAAGGGAAATTGTATTTGAAAGATGTGTTAGAGTTTTTTGAGGATGTAATTATTCGGATGAATGAGGGGGACCCAGTAGATGTATTGCTATCTGGATTTTTTAAAAAATCAATAAGGTGTCACACAAGAGGTTATTTCACAAAATTAGCATTCATTGGATTGCAAATTGGGTAATGGACAGAATAGGAATAGCTCGGGAATTTTCGGGTTGCCTCATTGAAACGAGCGATGTGCCACACAGCTATTTACAAGCTAGATTAATGACTTCAATGACTGAAACTGAGTGTCACATTTCCAGGTTTACTGATGATACACAGACAGCTGGGAATGTAAGCTGGAAAGAAGGATGTAAGGATGTTGCAAAGGGGCACATACGAACATATGAATTAGCCTGCTTCACCATTCAACAAGATCATGGCTGATCTGATTTTAACCCTCAACTCCACATTCCCGCCTTCCCAATAACCTTTCACCCTCTTGCTTATCAAGAATACATGGGTTGGGTGAGTGGGCAAGGACATTGCAGATGGAATACAATGTGGTGAGGTGTGAAGTTATCCACTTTGGTAGGAGAAAATAAAAAACAGCACATTTGGTGTATGATGAGAGGGAAATGTTTGCATTTCGAAGGACCTGGGTGTCATTGTACATGAATCAGAGAAAATAAACATGCAGGTACAGCCAGTCATTATGAAAGCAAATGGTATGTTAGATTTTTAACAAATGGCATGTTGTCTAAGAGTAAAGAAAGCTTACAACAATTATACAGGTGGTGCCAGACCTGGAGAACTGTGTGCAACTTCAAATCAAATGGGCAAAGGTATTCTGGAAGATAGGTTTGTCGAATGCTTTTGCGACAGTTACTTAGAACAATATATTGTGGAAATAACTAGGGACAAAGTTATATTAGATCTAGTATTGTTTAATAAGGCAGGGTTAATTAGTAATCTCACAGTATATGTTTCTGTGGTGTTACAACCACGTGGTGTGACTTGGATGGTTCCCACTGTCCAATTCCCCACCTGACAATAACAACTGTATTTGTATTAGACTTTATCCCTTGGTGTTTTAATTATCGAATGGACAGCGACAGGTTGTCTTGTAAGTTTTAAAAACAGAAAATCAATTGTTTATTGATCAATACGCCTTATCCCGAAATTGTTGCAAATGCATCCACACACACAGACACACACACACACACACACAAAAGAACAGACAGAGAAGGGAAAGGTTATGATAAACCTGTTGAATTCTCTTGGAAAGCAAGTTCTCAATGGATGCAGACCTGAGATGACTGTAGATTTCTCTCTTGTTTTGAAGGTTCAATTGAAGACGGTTGGTTACTTCTAGCTCTGACTGCTGTATGATGCAGATGTGGGATTCTGCAGCAGAGCACATGTTTTGTTTTCTGGCTTGGCCGGAACACAAGCTGTTAGGATGTTGCTCTCTCTGTCTGTCTCTCTCTCTCTCTCTCTGTCTGTCTGTCTCTCTCGCTCTCTCTCTCTCTCTCTGTTTCTCTCTCTCTGTCTCTCTTTCTCTGTCTTTCTCTCTCTTTTTGTCTGTCTGTCTGTCTCTCTCTGTCTCTGACTCTCTCTCTCCCTGTTTCTCTCTCCCTGTTTCTCTCTCTCTCTCTTCCTCTCTCTCTCTGTCTCTCTTCCTCTGTCTCTCTGTCTCCCTCTCTCTCTCTCTGTCTGTCTCCCTCTCTCTCTCTCTGTCTCTTTCTCTCTATCTGGCTGTCTTTTTACGTAAAGCTGTTATCTTTGACACCCTGTTATAAATCGATCTGCCACATTCCCTACGTCCCAACAACAGCGACAGCATTTCAATTGTGCTTCATTGCCTGTAAAGCAGTTTTAATGGTAATAAATCTAATAATGGTACATAACTGAAAGATTTATTTCGATTTTGCTCATCAAAACCCTTCAAAACTTTTAACACTTTTATTCAAAGAGGTTAAACTTCTCTTGACCTTCTTCACCCGAAGAAATCCCTCTGGGATTCATCCAGTAAGGCCTCTGTAACTTTGGGGAGAATTCAATTTGTTCATCCAGGCCTTTTATGGGAATCAGCTGGGTTTGCAAACGGGAGGGCTTAGCCGAGGAATGTTGATGACTACTCAAGGGCCGTGTTTATATTTGTTCTTTCAGTGTGGCGACATTGTAGCCACGGTAGTTATTGCCCATTCCTAGCTGTCCAGAGGGCCTTATAATTCTAATACTGGTCTTGCCAGCAATGCTTTATCCCAAGAATCTTTTGGTTGCACAGGACAAATGCGAGGCAATGATCATCTCCAACAATCAAGAACCAAACTAACTCTCCTTGACTTCCAATGGCTTTATCATCACCCAGTTGACCCACCATCAAAACCCTGTGGTCAACCTTAGCCAGAATCTCAATGGCATCAGCCAATTTAATGCATGGTACTGCAGCAAGGCAAAGGTTGGTTATTCAGCAAGGAGTGCCTCAACTCCTGACTCCCCAAAGTCTGTCCACCATCTAAAAAGCAGGTTAGGAATGTGATACAATATTCTCCACCTTCCTGGATAAGTGCAGCTGTGACAACACTGAAGAAGCTCAACAGCACAAAGGACAGAATAGTTAGCTTGATTGGTAGCCCATTCACCATCTTAGACATTCACTCCCTTCACAACTTGTACATCAAGCCTGCAGTTTTTACTATATACAAGCTGCAATGCATTAAATCACCAAGGACTCTGTGACTACCAATTCAAAGAGCAGGGCAGTAGGCACATGGAAACACTATCATCTTCAGGTTTCCTTCCAAGTCACGCATGATCCTGATTTGGAACCATATCTCCAATCCTTCATTGTTACTTGCTCAAAATCCTGCCAGTCCCCCCCCGACCCTCCCCCAACAGCACAATGGATGTACATACAACACACGGACTGCAACGGTTCATGAAGGCAGCTCATCACCATTTTCTCAAGGGCAATTAGGGAATATCAATAAAATATGGTCTTGCAGACAATGCTCACATAATGAGAATTATTTTTATAACCATAAAATGTGGTCTTATTCTTACCTTTTAACTCAACCTAGAAAAACTCATTAATGTCTACAGTTGAACATTTCAAAGCCAAGTGATTGGAATTCTCAATTCTTTGTTGTGACACGAAGACAGTAAAAGAACTGTCAAAGAAGTAACATGAAAAATACCTGCAAATTATCCAAAGTTGACACCAAATCCTGGCGTGGAATGTTCTCCAAAGCATCCCTAATCACCTTCAAACGACGTTCTTCCGTTTTAAACTGTTTCTTGATTAGCTGCACAAGTGTGCAAACATTAGCTTTCTCAAGTTTGCCATGCGGAATTCCATATTCTTCCAATGTTTGCTTGAATTTTTCCAGTTCATCAGCTGACAGCTCCTCAAGAATTGATGTAATTCTGTTCATGACCTCTTGATATTCTAGCGGAAATGGAAAAAAATGGTGATATATTGTACTGCTTGACTATGTTTCTGGTATATAACACAATGACATTTATGTTATCACAGAACTTTTTTTTCTCCTCTGTTTGTGCCTTTAAGACTTTGTTTAAAAACAGTGTGCCTTTAAAAACTATGTTGCATAGTGTGCCACAGCTGCACCTGTCTCCTAGGCCACAGCAGAAGAAAGCGGTCATTTTTTCCCAGGGCGGAAAGGGCTATCGCCAGGGGGCATAATTTTAAGGTGATTGGAGGAAGGTTTCGGGGAGATGTCAGAGGTAGGTTCTTTACACAGAGAGTGGTGGGTGCGTGGAATGCACTGCCAGCGGTGGTAATAGAAGCAGATACATTAGGGACATTGTAGCGACTCTTGGATAGGTACATGGATGATAGTAGCATGAAGGGTAGGTAGGTAGTTTGATCTTAGAGTAGGTTAAAGGTTCGGCACAACATCGTGGGCCGAAGGGCCTATACTGTGCTGTACTGTTCTATGTTCTATGTTCTATGGTGTAATGTTTCAATTTGACTGTGTGCAGGGACAGGCTGAAACTAGCTTTTTGAGAGGCACCAGCGAAGTGTGCTTGCCTTGCAGGAACAGAATTCTCTCAGCTGAAATTCTGCAATGAACCACAGGCTGTGTTAATTGTCAAAGAAGAAAAAGACCATTGAAGAGAACATTTATATTGCTGGAGGTAGCAAAAATTTATTTTCTCTATTTCCAATCTAAGAGTCTTTGCTTCAAGATTGACTCTCTCTTGACTGATTGTATTTTCTGCAATTCCCAGTAAAGTTTCCATTGAAATCTATCAATTTTAAAATCCAAATAATAGACTTGTCATATTACTCAGTACTGAAGGAACTGTGTGATGCCTGCTGCAGCTGAAGTGCTTTGAATATCTATCAAGTAAACACTGTTCATCAAATCTGTGTGGAATCTTCAAGTGGCATCTGATTGTTCTAATCTGGACACCTCATCAAGCAGGGATGTCACTCACAAAGACTTATCACCCAGTTATTTATTTATTCTTAAGAAACAGCTATTTTAACACCATTTTTAAAACTGGCTAACCGTTAGTTTTTGAATGTTTGTGTGTGCATGGGGGAGTTAGAATAAATAAGAAGTTACAAGGTCTTTAGAGATAAATTTATTGTAATAGTATTTAGGATTTAATTTATTAATAAATAGTTAATTTTTTGTCTGAAGATAGTTGGCTTAGTCTATTTTTATACTGGCAGTTACTAAAGTGTTTAAATTGGATGTTTTCTGGTTTGGTGGGATAAATGAGAACAATATGTTGTGACCTGTGGAGTGATGGGACTGAATTGACAGTGCATTGATCCCACCTCGGTCGTAACATATTAATTGGGCATCTCATCCGGGAGCATATTAATTGGGGGCTTGTCTCCAGCATGACATATCAACAGGCGGTTCATCTCTAAGGTAACATTAATTGGGCGTCTTGTCTTGGGTAACATATAAATTGGGATCTTGCGTCTGGCTTCATATTAATTGCTCATCTCTGGGATCATATTAATTGCTCTCGCATCTGGGATCATATTAATTGGGATGCTTGATTGTCGGAATCCAAATCTAATGCCAATTACGTGAATTATAGGGGGAGTAATAATTTGAAAAAAAAACAATAGTAATCAGATTTCTTGTGTAATAAGGTACAGTCTATATCATCAGAATGGCATTAGCAGTTGCAGCAGTTTGTCTGAGAAGGGAGAATGTGGTCCTCAGCAACTTCATAACTTTAACTAAGAATAAACTAAAAGAATTGGCAGCACACTTGGGGTTAGAATTGAAATCAGGTGCTAAAAAAAGCAGAGATAATTGACATAATAGCCCAATATTTAAAATGAGAAGAAGAAGAAGACAAGGAAAAAGAAGGGGGTAAGTCAGAGAGTGATGCAGTGATACTAGCTAGGATTCAGTAGAAATGGAAAAAACTTGAGGCTGAAAAAAGAATTAAGAAAACTTGAACTTGATAAAGAAAAAAGGGAGAAAGAGTGAGCACATCAGAGACAAAATGAAAGAGAAGGGAGGGAATTTAGGTGAAGAGAGATGGAACTAAGACAAAGGGGTGCTCTTGACTCCAGGGAAAATTCAGGTCAGTAACAATCTGAATTCAGCCCAGGACCCAGCAAAAAGTTGTCTAAATTTATACAATCTCTTCCTAAGTTTGAGGAAAGGGATGTAGAGACACTTTTCATATTTTTTGAAAAAATAGCCAACAGATGAAATGGCTGAAGGAAAGCTGACACTGCTTATGAAAAGCAGGTTAGTCGTCAGAGCTTGTGACATTTATGCCATGCTTCCTGAAGAGGTTTCTGCAGATTATGAGATGGCAGAAAAGGCTATTCTCACTGCATATGAGTTAGTTCCTGAAGCTTACCGTCAGAAGTTTTGGAACTTATGGAGATTGACTGGGCAGACATAGGTAGAATTTGAGGGTGAAGCAAATTAATTTTGACCATTGGATACGGGCATTAAAGATGGAAAACATTTGTGAGAACCTTTGAGAATTGATTCTCTTGGAAGAGTTTAAAAATTCAATTCCTTCAGTAGTGAGAATTCACGTAGATGATCTGGAAGTTTTAAAAGCTAGGCAAGCAGCAGAAATTGCTGATGATTTTGAGCTTGTGAGTAAGTCAAAACCTTTTGTATATCACCCCCGTAAACCTAAGAAGGCTAGAAAGTGGGAGAGTGAAAGGAAGGCAAATATCTGGGGACAAGAAGGAACAGTTGGGAATGCCTGAGGATCACCTCCTCAGGTTAGAAAGGAAGGTGCTGAGGGTAGAAGTGAGGTTCACAAGCCAAAGTGTTATCATTGCAACAAAACAGGTCATCTTCGTTCAGAATGCTAGAAATTGTGAGGTAAACCCAAAGGACCTGTTGGGGTACGCAAAGCTAATGCAGAGGAAAAATCTATGACTTGGTGTCTAGCAGACCAGGCTATAGATTTAATGGCAGCTGTAAAACCAGATGCAAAAACGAGAGTGAGTGTAGAGGTTAAGAATAAGATACCCAAAAGTTACAATTTTTTTTTGTTTAAGGGGAAAGTAACTCCATATCCTTTAAGTGAGGCAGGAAAACCTATCATTATACTCAAGGATACAGGGAAACCTAAGCTCTCTTGCTGGGGAAACGTTTCACCAGAGAGCTCCTTGAATGCTCAAGTTTTAGTTACTGGAATTGGTGAGGAGTATATACCCATACCTTTATATAAAGTACATCTGGAGAATGATTTAATATCTGGAATGGTATGTGTAGGAGTTGTCCACAGTTTACCAGTAGAGGGAATTGATCTACTCCTAGGAAATGATTTGGCTGGATCAAAAGTATCAGTTTCTCCTATAAATACAGAGGAACCAAGTGAAGTTAGGGAAACAGAACAATTACAGGAACAAGTTCCAGAAATATTTCCTGCATGTGTAGTCACCTGAGCAATGGCTAAACAGGATCTATTGTCTGAGTTAAAAGTGGCACCACAAACAGATAGCACAGTATCTGAAACCTTATTTGGGGATTTAGATAGTCCAAATGAGAAATTGCAGCACAGCAATACCTAATGGCACAGTCACCTCTGACAGAAGCTGAGGTGAAAGGAGTTCCAGAAGGCTATTATATGGAATAAAAACAAGAAGTGCTGGAACCACTCGGTAGGTCTGGCAGCATCTGTAAAAAGAGAAGCAGAGTTAACGTTTCGGGTCAGTGACCCTTCTTTGGAACTGTTCCGAAGAAGGGTCACTGACCCGAAACGTTAACTCTGCTTCTCTTTCCACAGATGCTGCCAGACCTGCTGAGTGGTCCAGCATTTCTTGTTTTTATGTCAGATTTCCAACATCTGCAGTATTTTGCTTTTATTTTGCTGCTATTATATGGAAGATGGGATTTTGAAGAGGAAATGGAGTGGCCTCATAGACCTGCGGATGAAGTCTGGATAGTTTTTAAACAGATAGTGGCACCACCTAAATATTACAAGGGATTAATAGGGTTAGCACATGACACTCGTTTTACAGGACATCAGGGAATTCGGAAGACTAAGTCACATATAAGCCAACATTATTACTGGCCAGGACTTACAAAGACCGTAAAGCAGTTTTGTGTAGCTCAGGAACACCTTAAAGCAAACCAAGCCAATATGAAAAAATGGGCAGACAAGAATACAAAAGTTTTCACCCAGCAATGTTTTGGTGTTATTACCAATACAGGAGGAACCATTAAAAGCATGGTTTAGTGGCCTATATAGAGTGATCAAAAGAGTGGGGAAGCTAGATTACTTGATTGACACCTATAATCGCCGGATGAAGAACTGGTTGTGTCACATCAATATGCTAAAGCAATATTATCGCTGGGGGGAGGATAAACCAGTACAGGTATGTCAGGTAATTGGGACTGTGGAGAAGGAAAAGGATAGTGAGGATGAGGCAGAAGGAGGCCTAGACAATTCTTAGATTGAACCTCCAAATATCAGATTAGTGAATATAGAATGACTAGTAAAATTGGGAAAAATGATTTTTCCCTGAGAGGCAAGACAACATGAAGACCTAACCAGGCTCTTCACAAAATTTTAAAGAGTTTGTAAGGATAAGCTGAGATATACAAACTTAGCCACACATGTTGTAGATATAGGGGGAACCATTCCTTTAAAACAACATCCTTACTGATTAGGTCCAGACAGACAGGCCCAAGTAAAAACAGAAATCCAATGCATGCTGAAGGGCAGCTTAGTTGAGCCGAGTCAGAACAGTTGGAATTCACGGTGGTCTTGGTGCTTAAACCTGGTGAGTCGCCACAACTTTGCATCGTCTACAGAAAAGTCAATGGGGTAATGAAGGCAGATTCCTACCCAATTTCTCATTTAAAAGACTGTATGGACAGAATGGGCAACACCATGTGTTTTATAAAGACAAATGTCTTGGAGGGATACTATCAAATTCTTTTGACACCTCAAGATAAGGAAAAGTCAATTTTTGTTACACCGGATGGGTTTTTTCAGTATCAAGTCATACCACATAGGTTAATGGGTACTCAAGAAATTTCTCAGAGGATAGTGAGCCCAGTAGTGGTCAGTGTTCCCAGCTGTGCAGTTCACCTGGCTGAGCTGATGGACAATACTTGGAAGGAAAATATGAAGCAACTGGGAGACCATGTTTGGAAGGTCACGATGGGCTGAATGAGACTACATTTGTGAAAAAAGTAGTGTTGAAATGTTTTGATGGAGTTTATTGTTGTAATCTTATCATTTAAAAAAATGTAGATATTTCAGGGAAAAGTAATGTTATTGCTGACGCTTTGTCAGGAGCCGAACCACATTCAGTTACATGGGTGGCTATGGTACACCGAAAGCTCTGTAGATTATCAATAGAATAACTGGGGGCATGAATGGGAAAAATGTCAGGGTGTTTTTGTTCCAGTTTCCATTTTTTGCATTGTAATGAAACACATTTTAAGAATGGTGTTTCATTTCGCCAAGGGCGGAGCTGTAACAGAATTTTTTTTTACTCCTCTGTTTGAAACGGTGTGCCTTTAAGACTTTGTTTAAAAACAATTTTGAAACGGTGTGCCTTTAAGACTTTGTTTAAAAACAATGTGCCTTTAAAAACGAAGATGCACAGTGTGCCACAGCTGGAGCTCTCTCCCAGGCCACAGCAGGAGAGAGGTCACATGATGTAATGTTTCAATTTGGCTGTGTGCAGGGATTGTCTGAAACCAGTTTTTTGAGAAACACTAGCGGAGTGTGCTTACCTTTGAGGAAGAAAATTCTCACAACTAAAAGTCTACAATGAGCCACAGGCTGTGTTGATTGCCTAAGAAGAAAAAGAAACCCTTTTGAAGAAAACATTTATATTTCTGGAGGTAGCAAAAATTCATTTTCTTTACTTCCAATCTAACAGTCTTTACTTCAAGATTGACTCTCTCTTGACTGATTCTGTTTTCTGGAATTCATAGTAATTTTTTGACTGAAATCTATCAATTTTAAAATCCAGGCATTGACCTGTCATTACACTCCATGTTGAAAGAACTGTATGATGCCTGCTGCAGCCAAAGGGGTTCGAATGTCTATCAAGTAAAGACTGTTCATCAAATCTGCATAAAGACTTTAAGTGGTATGTGGTTATTCTAATCTGGACCCCTCATCAACTAGGAATGTAACTCACAAAGACTCATAATCCAGTAATTTATTTATTCTTAAGAAACAGCTATTTTTAACATCATATTTAAAACCGATGAACTGTTAGTTTTTGATGTTTGTTTGCATAGGGGAGTTAGAATAAATAAGGAGGTATAAAGTATTTAGACATAAATTTATCTTAATCATAAATAGTGTTTAAGATTTAGTTTATTCATAAATTGTTAATTTGTTGTCTAAAGATACCTGGTTTGGTCGGTTTTTATTCTGGGGGTTACTAAAATGTTTTATTTGGTTGTTTCCGGTTAGGTGGGAAAACCTTAGCAATATGCTACGACCTGTGGAGTGATGGGACTGAATTGACAGTGCATTTCTCCCGCCTCAGCCGTAACAATGTACAGAAGGTTAAAACTGGGGACATGGCTGGCTTCAGTATCTGAGAATTGTGAATGGAACTGAGCACTGCAATCATTAGTGAGCATTGCATCCCCACTTCTGATATCATGATGGACGAGAGGTCATTGATTAAGCACCTAAAGATGTTCCAGCCTGTGACACTATGATGAACTCATGCAGTGTTCTTCTAAGGCTGAGATTATCGGCCTCCAACTACCATAGCCACCTTGCTTGGTGTTAACCATACCATTTTATGTTTGGCCTGACCCCCTACTCCTCGAGCACATTTTCCTCCTTTGAGCATCTCACCTTGTTCCACCCCCTCATCTCTTTTTTTTCAAAACTATCATTCTCTATCACCCTCCCAAGTGCAATAAAAAATTATTACCGAGATATCTTCACTGTTTTCGTCCCTCAGCTTCTGCACGGAATGACTTCTCATCTTTGGTGATTTCAATCTCCATCACAACTCATCGTGATCTCTTAGTTCACCACCTTCTTATCCTTCCTACATCGCTCTTTATACATAAACTCTCCAGCTCACATTCATGGCCACCCCCTTGACCTTACCATCTCATGTGGTCTTGCTAGTCTCATCATATCAATTACAGATAAATCCATCACTGATCACTTCCTTGTATCACTCACATTCCCCTTCCACACCCCAACCCTCCCTCCTTCTGTATCCATCCATAAGAAAAGAAATGATCTCCTATTCACTTACAACGGCCCTTTAAAAGCCCAACTATCTAGCCTTTGTCCCTACATTCACACAGCATTTATACATATACTGATTTGCTCAACTGCACCATCACCTCCACCTTTGATGCCCTAGTTCCCAATAAAATCATTATTCTCGCTCACCCTGGCCATTTTCTCTGATATGGCCATCATCGCCACCCCTTAAGTCCAAGGGACACAGGCTTGAAAGGATATGGTGGACAACTGGTTTAACCACTCACTTGGAGTGCACCACTTAAAGCAATATCAGGTGCTGCTGTCACCATCTGAAACTGCTCACTATTCAAGGATCATGCTGGATACCCGTGGTTTTTCTCTGCTACAAACCACCATCTGAAACCCCTCTCCCCTGTCCCCTCCATCCTCACCTCCAACAAGTGCGAGGAACCCAGAGATTTGTTTGTCATTCAAATCAAAACGATCCAATCAGCTGCCTCTGTCAGGTCCCTCCCTTCCACTGGCCCATCTGACTAAACTTCCTGTAATGTTCCCCCTGCCCTAGCCCTTACCTCGTACCTTTCTCTAGTTTCTCTCTTATCTCCCCTCGTGCCCTCTCTGAGCTCATTTTGTCCATGAAACCCACCTTTCCACCTCGCTTTCCTCCTTGAAAGCACTCCTTAAAATTTACTGCTTTGACAAAGCTTTTCGTCATCTGACCTATATCTTCTTTCATGGCTCGATGTCATACTTTGTTTTATAATGCCCCTGTGAAGCGCTTTGCGATGATTACTTACACTAAAGTCATTATGTAAATATCAGCCAGCTACAAATGGTGGTGAATAGCCAAAGTAATTATCCACCATAAACTTTCAATTCTGCATCCTTGGACGTAAGGGAGTGGAGATCAGGATTGAACTTGAGGGAACGGTCGCAATGACAGAGATAGAGCGAGAGAGTAATGACTTTAATGGGTTTTAACGGCTCCATGTAACAAACTCCAGAGTCTGAACTGCTTCATTCTGTTCCTCAGTAATCAGACTGAGGGACAAAAATGCTCTTCCTCTGTAACAAGCTTGAGTGCCTCAATGGATATCCTCCTCTTCCCATGTTCCTTCCAATATCGCTTGGTACGAATCATGGGAAATATGTCATAAATAATGAACTCCCATTTGGTCTTTCACAACCTCAGGATATCCCAAAACAATTTACAGCCAATGATGTTATATCAATGTTGATATGTTATGGTTGTTTTACTCTTGGGAAATTCAGAAAGGGAGAGTTCTATGAAAGCATTGCATTTTTCAAAGCTTTTCCATTGACCCTCGTGCTGAGATATTGGACCGCCTACTGCAAATACTGCATGTAGCATAGAAATTACCCAATTTTGGTGTTAGTTTACACTTTCTTAATTTTAAACGGCTATGCAACACAGAGAGTAATAACCTGATGTCTTACTGGAACATACCTCGCATCCTACATACCTTGTTTACCTTTAGAGATCATCTCGCCTTCTTTGGCAGAAACACCCAAACCCATGACTTTTGCCACCAGTGCAAGTGCAATAGGTGCATAGGATCACCTCCAAGTTCCCATCTAAGTCACACATTATGATGCCTTGGATGTATATCGCCGCTCTCTTATCATCACTGTATCACAATCTGGGAACTCCCTACTTAACAACAGTAGCTTTTCACCACTGTAGGGGTTCAGGAAGTCTGCTCACAACAAAGGTCTACTAGGGATGGGAAATAAAGGTTGCCCATGTCAGTGATACCAAAACACGAGGAATGACTTTGAAATAAGATGCCAAGTCTACTGAAATTACATTTTGGGAAAAGATTTGATAATGGGCAGCCAGATCAATGCAGCCAGTTTTTCTAATCATGATGCTGCAATTCCACTATGAATTTTTTACACCTCACCACACAACCTGACACTGGGGATTTTCTGAATGCAGCATCACTTCCAGTGGTGCAGAAAATTAAGCAGCACATCCAGCAAATCTCTAAAAGACCCTGAGAAGTCCACTGTGTCAATTCATGTCATCTCCCGTCTTTGAAGAAAGCCTGCTACATTAATTCTCAACATCGCCTTAAAAGAACTGTTCTAAATGATCCCGGTGACCTGTCTACCTGTACTCAGAAGTTAGACTGTATGTCAGTCTTTACATTGTTGGAGGTAGCAAATTCCTTTTGACTGCCAAGCTCTGAGAAGTCTCTGCCTCAGGTGTGACTTTCTGTTGCTTTTTGTGTTTTTGGAAGCTCTGGAATTCTCAATCATGTTTCTACTGATAGACTGCCAATTTAAAAGTCCAAATACATCTGTTGTCATACTCCTTGTTGAAAGAACTGTGTGATGCCTTCTGTAGCTGAAGTACTTTGAATGCCTATCTATTATAGACTGTACGTCAAATTCACCTGGAGACCTTGAATGACTTCTGACTATTTGACTCAGGGGCACCTCACCAAACCAGGAAACTAACTCACCAGTACTTACAACACAGCTATTTAGATAATGGGAAGGCGGTGGCATACTGGTATTGTCACTGGACTAGTAATCCAGAGCCCCAGGTATTGCTCTGGGGACATGGGTTCGAATCCCACCACAGCAGAAGGTGGAATTTGAATTCAATTAATAAATCTGGAATTAAAAGCTAGTCTAATGATGGCCATGAAACCATTTTCGATTGTTGTAAAAACCCATCTGGTTCACTAATGTCCTTTAGGGAAGGAAATCGACTGTCCTTACCTGGTCTGGTCTACATGTGACTGCAGACCCACAGCAATGTGGTTGACTCTTACATGCCCTCAAAATGGCCTAGCAAGCCACTCAGTTCAAGGGCAATAAATGCAGGCCTGGCCTGCAACGCCCACATCCCATGAAAGAGTTAAAAAAAAATTTCTAAGAAACAGCTCTAATTTTTAAACATAATTTTGAAACCAGTTAACCATTGGGTTTTTGAATGTCTGTGCATGTACAAGAGGGTTAGCAGGAAGAAGAAGTCTTCAGACATAGATTTATCTCAATATTGTTTAAGATTTATTTTATTTTATTTATTTATTTTATTTATTTAGAGATACAGCACTGAAACAGGGCCTTCGGCCCTCCGGGTCTGTGCCGACCAACATCCATCCATTTATGCTAATCCTACATTAACCCCATATTCCCTACCACATCCCCACCATTCTCCTACCACCTACCTACACTAGGGGCAATTTACAATGGCTAATTTACCAATCAACCTGCAAGTCTTTGGCTATGGGAGAAAACCGGAAATGTTTTGTTGCCTAAAGATACCTAGTTTGGTGCATTTTATTCTGGGGGTGACTAAAGTATTTAATTTGGCTAATTTCTGGCCGGTGGAAAAGCTTTAATAATATGCAGTGACCTGTGGGACTGAATTGACAGTGCATTACTCCCACCTCAGTCGTCACATATTAATTGGGGGCTTGATTGTCCGGGATCCAAATCCAACCCGAATTATATGACCTATAAGGGGAGTCATACCACCCTCAATGCAAACCAGTCTCTTCCAGTCATGGATGAGCTGGACGAACAGACAACAAAATCAGAACTCAGTGATGCCATTGATTATCTAGCCAGTGGAAAAGCCCCTGGAAAGGATGGCATTCCCCCTGAAATAATCAAGAGTGCTAAGCCTGTTATACTGTCAGCACTCCATGAACTGCTTTGCCTGTGCTGGGATGAGGGAGCAGTACCACAGGACATGTGCGATGCCAATATCATCACCCTCTATAAGAACAAGGGTGACTGCGGCGACTGCAACAACTACTGTGGAATCTCCCTGCTCAGCATAGTGGGGAAAGTCTTCACTCGAGTCGTTTTAAACAGACTCCAGAAGTTGACTGAGCGTGTCTACCCTGCGGCACAGTGCGGCTTTCGAGCAGAGAAATCCACCTTTGACATGCTATTCTCCCTTCGCCAGCTACAGGAGAAATGCTGCAAACAACAGATGCCCCTCTACGTTGCTTTTGTAGATTTTACCAAAGCCTTTGACCTTGTCAGCAGACGTGGTCTCTTCAGACTTCAGCAAAGATCAGATGTCCATCAAAGCTACTAAGTATCATCACCTCATTCCATGACAATATGAAAGGCACAATTCAGCATAGCGGCGCCTCATCAGAGCCCTTTCCTATCCGGAGTGGCGTGAAACAGGGCTGTGTTCTCGCACCTACACTGTTTGGGATTTTCTTCTCCCTGCTGCTCTCACATGCGTTTAAGTCTTCAGAAGAAGGAAGTTTCCTCTGCACAAGATCAGGGGGCAGGTTGTTCAACCTTGCCCATCTTAGAGCGAAGACCAAAGTACGGAAAGTCCTCATCAGGGAACTCCTCTTTGCTGACGATGCTGCATTAACATCTCACACTGAAGAGTGTCTGCAGAGACTCATTGACAGGTTTGTGGCTGCCTGCAATGAATTTGGCCAAACCAACAGCCTCAAGAAAATGAACATCATGGGGCAGGACGTCAGAAATGCTCCATCCATCAATATCGGCGACCACGCTCTGGAAGTGGTTCAAGAGTTCACCTACCGAGGCTCAACTATCACCAGTAACCTGTTTCTAGATGCAGAAATCAACAAGCACATGGGAAAGGCATCCGCTGCTATGTCCAGACTGGCCAAGAGAGTGTGGGAAAATGGTGCACTGACACGGAACACAAAAGTCTGAGTGTATCAGGCCTGTGTCCTCAGTACCTTGCTCTATGGCAGTGAGGCCTGGACAATGTAAGTCAGCCAAAAGCGACGTCTCAACTCATTCCATCTTTGCTGCCTCCGGAGAATCCTTGGCATCAGGTGGCAGGACCGTATCTCCAACACAGAAGTCCTCAAGGCGGCCAACATCCCCAGCATATACACACTACTGAGTCAGCGGCGCTTGAGATGGCTTGGCCATGTAAGCCGCATGGAAGATGGCAGGATCCCCAAGGACACATTGTACAGTGAGCTCATCACTGGTATCAGACCCACCGGCCGTCCATGTCTCCACTTTAAAGACGTCTGCAAACGCAACATGAAGTCCTGTGACATTGATCACAAGTCATGGGAGTCAGTTGCCAGTGATCGCCAGAGCTGGCGGACAGCCATAAAGGCGGGGCGAAAGAGTGGCGAGTTGAAGAGACTTAGCAGTTGGCAGGAAAAAAAGACAGAAGTGCAAGGAGAGGGCCAACTGTGTAACAGCCCCGACAAACAATTTTATCTGCAGTGCCTGTAGGCGCTGCTTCACAAACCACTGACCACTTCTTGTACTTACCCATTGTCTCTTGAGACAAGGAGGCCAAAGAAGAAGAAAGGGGAGTATTAATTTGAAAGAGAAAAATAAAAGGACCCTGCTTTATTGGAAAGTATGGTAAAGACTATATCGTCAGAATGACATTAGCTGTAGCTGCCCAGTTTCTGGGAAAGGAGAATGTGTCTCTCTGTGATTTGACAGCTTTAACTAAGAATAAACTAAAAGATTTAGCAGCAACATTGGGGTTAGGGTTGAAATCAGGTGCTAGCAAAGCAGAGGTAAAATTGGCACCACAAACAGATAGTTGAGCATCTGAAACCTTATTTGGGGATTTAGATAACCCAAATGAGATGTTTAACAGCTCTTATATAAGTGCAGCACAGCAAGCTGATCCAGAGTTTTACAGAATAGCACAATTGACTCTGACAGAAGCTGAGGCGAAAGGAATTCTAGAAGGCTACGATTTTGAAGATGGGGTTTTGAGAAGGAAATGGAGACTGCCTCATAGACCTGCAGACGAAGTCTAGACAGTTGTTCAACAGCTAGTGGTACCACCTAAATATCAACAGGAATTATTAAGGTTAGCACATGACATTCCTTTTGTAGGAAATAAGGGGATTTGAAGACTAAATCACATAGAAGTCAATATTATTATTGGCCAGGCCTTACAAGGAGCATGAAGTAATTTTGTAGGACATGCCATACATGCCAAATGGTGGGAAAACCACAACCTACCATAAACTGGCACCACTTCCTATACCAGTAATTGAGGAACCATTTAGAAGGGTATTAGTAGACTATTTAGGACCCTTGCCAAAAACAAAAGCGATGCATCAATACATACTTACTATCCTGGACATGGCTACTTAATTGCCAGAGGCCATTCCATTGAGGACAATTATTGCTAAGATAGTAGTAGAAAAGTTAACCCAATTCCTAACGAGATACGGGTTACCACTTGAAATCCAATTGGATCAAGTTCCAATTTCATGTCTAAGATATTTCAGGAAGTCATGGTCAATTTGGGTATCAGACAATTGAAACCTTCAGCATATCACTCACTGACACAGGGAGTTTTATAGAGATATCACCAAACTCTCAAAACAATGATCAGAACATACTATCATGAATACTGCATGACTGGGATAAAGGGCTAGACTTTCTTTTGTTTGCCACCAGAGATTCACCGAATGAGTCGACAGGTTTCAGTACCTTCGAATTGGTTTACGGACATGAAGTCAGAGGTCCTCTAAAATTCATCAAAGACAGATTCTAAGAACAAAGGAATGAATCTTCACGACTAGACTATGTATCTGTGTTCCAGGAAAGGCTCACGAAAACTTGTTGAGTGACTCAGGAACACCTTAAAGCAACCCAAACCAATATCAAAAATAGGGCAGACAAGTTTGCAAAGTGCCGCAATTTTCAACCAGAGGATGAAGTATGAGCGCTGTTACCATTACAGGGAGAACCATTAAAACAGAGTTCAGTGGCCTATATAGAGTGTGTAAGGTAGACTACTTGATTGCCACCCATGATCACCGAAAGAAGAAGCATTGTGTCATATCAATATATGAAAGAAATATTATCGCAGGGGGGAGGATCAGCCAGGTCAGGTAATGGGGACTGTTGAGACGGAAAAGGAAAAGGGTAGTGAGGATGAGGCAGCAGGAGACCTAAACAATTCTCAGACTGAACCTCCAACTATCTGGTTAGCACATACAGACTACATGGCTAGGAAAATTAGACAATATGCTTTTGTACTTAGATGCAAAGCAACATGAAGACCCAACCAGGCTTTTCACAACACTTAAAAGAGTTTGTAGGGACAATCCAGGATGTACAACCTTAGCCACACATGATGTACAGAACCTTAGTTAGGCCACACTTAGAATATTGCGTGCAATTCTGGTCGCCACACTACCAGAAGGATGTGAAGGCTTTGGAGAGGGTACAGAGGAGGTTTACCAGGATGCTGCCTGGTCTGGAGGGAATTAGCTATGAGGAGAGGTTGGAAAAACTCGGATTGTTTTCACTGGAACGACGGAGGTGGAGGGGCGACATGATAGAGGTTTACAAAGTTATGAGCGGCATGGACAGAGTGGATAGTCAGAAGCTTTTTCCCAGGGTGGAAGAGTCAGTTACTAGGGGACATAGGTTTAAGGTGCGGGGGGCAAAGTTTAGAGGGGATGTGTGAGGCAAGTTTTTTACACAGAGGGTGGTGAGTGCCTGGAACTTGCTGCCGGGGGAGGTGGTGGAAGCAGGTACGATAGCGACGTTTATGAGACATCTTGACAAATATATGAATAGGAAAGGAATAGAGGGATATTGTCCCCGGAAGTGCAGAAGGTGTTAGTTTAGGCAGGCATCAAGATCGGCGCAGGCTTGGAGGGCCGAATGGCCTGTTCCTGTGCTGTACTGTTCTTTGTTCTTTGTTCTTTGATGTGGATATAGGGGAATCTGTTCTGAGAAAACAACTTCTTTACCACTTAAGTCCAGACAAACTGGCCCAAGTAAAAGCAGAAAACCAATACCAACTGGAAAACAACTTAATTGAACCGAATCAAAGAAGCTGGAGTTCAACAAGAGTATTAGTGCCTAAACCTGATGGGTCAAGCCAGTGCAGTAACGAAGGCAGACCAATTCCTTGCTTAGAAGACTGTATTGATAGAGTGGGCAGTGCTAGGTTTCTTAGAAAGATCGACTTGTTAAAGGGATACTGACAAGTTCCTTTGACTCCTCAAGCCAAAGAGATATCAGCTTTTGTAACATCAGATGGTCTTTATCAGTGCCGGGTGATGCCATTTGGGCTAAATATGCCCCAGTCACTTTTCAAATATTAATGAATCAGGTGATAACCAGTGTTCCCAACTGTGTAGTATATCTTGATGATGCACTAATATATAGTGACACTTCGCAAGAACACTTAAATCAGCTAAAAACTCTGTTTAAAAATAAACTTCAAGCAGTGGACTCAGTAGTAAATCTGGCAAAAAGTGAATTTGGAAAAGCAAGAGTGACATACGTCGGACACATACTAGGGCAAGGACAAATATTGCCAAAAACTGCAAAAGTAAAAGCCTCAGTGAAGTTCACTATTACTAAATCTAAATGTCAACTCATGAGGTTTTTCGGGATGTGCAGTTTCTACAGGAAGTTTGTATGGAAGTTCAGTACTGTAGCTACTCCATTAACCGATTTACTGCAGCAAAAGACAGCCAAAGTAGTATAGTCAGAGGAATGCCAGGCAGCTTTCGTAAAGCTAAAGGCAATCTTAACTAATGAACCAGTGTTGGCTGCTCGAAATTTGGCTAAACCCTTCAAGATAGTGATTGATGCTAGTGACCTGGGGGTTGGTGCAGTTCTATCGCAGGATGATGAATCGGGCATAGAAAAACCAGTAGGGTACTTTTCAAGAAAACTAAATCACTACCAAAAATGGTATTCCACTGTAGAAAAAGAAACAACAGGACTGTTGCTGACCCTTAAACATTTCGAAGTATATGTCCACCATGAATATAAAGAAACATTAATGTACATTGAACATAACATACTAATGGTCGTGGAAAAATTTAAAGCCAAAATGCTAGAATATTCAGATGGAGTTTGTTGCTGCAGCCCTATAATTTGTAGATTGTACATATCAGGGAAAAACAAAGTTATCGCCGATGTGTTGTCACAAATTTAGCCTTGTTAAGTTGCTTGAATAATGATGGTACAAAGAAAATTTCAATTAATTACCAGTAGAATGAATGGGGCATGAATGTGAAAATAGGTTTGGAGAGGTTATTTTAGATTTTCAAGAATGGTGTTTCATTTCACCAAGGGCAGAGGTGTCTTGGAGAGATACAGCACTGAAACAGGCCCTTCAGCCCATTGATCTGTGCCGACCATCAACCACCCATTTATGCTAATCCCACATTAATCCCATATTCCCTACCACATCCCCACCTTCCCTTAATTCTCCTACCTATACTAGGGGCAATTTACAATGACCAATTTACCTATCAACCTGCAAGTCTTTGGCTCTGGGAGGAAACCGGAGCACCCAGCGGAAACCCACATGGTCACAGGGAGAACTTGCAAACTCTGCACAGGCAGTACCCAGAACCAAACCTAGGTTGCTAGAGCTGTGAGGCTGCAGTGCTGACCACTGCGCCACGATGGAATCTTTTTTTCTGCTCCTGTAAAATCTAAATAGGGTTGTGTACCTTGAAGACTTTTTTATTCTCTGACACAGTGTGTGAATGCAGCAAGCCTGTTTCCTAGGCATCAGCAGGAGAGGAAGGGCCACCTACAGCATTGTATCAGTTGACTGCGTGCAACGACTGGCTAGAACTGGTTTGAACTGGAAGTCCTACAAAGCGTGCTCCCTGAAGGAAGGAAGGATTTTGCCTCTCAGCAGAAAATCTACATTTGCCTACAGGACAGACGCGGCTGGTCGTTTAATTCAGTCTGAATGAAGTTTAACTCCAGTAATGAGCAGCATGGCTGGACTGGGATCTCTGCCCTGCATTCTGGATAGCTGGAACAAGCGCAGCAGCCGACAGACTACTGGGAGCTCCACAGGGAGGAGTAGGTGGCCCGAGTGCCCATGAGGCTGTCGTCGAGGCTCAGGGCCTCAATCCAGCCTCGGTCGCCCTACCCGCTGTCACAGCTGGGAGCTGGGAGCTGGGAGCCGGGGAAGAAGCTCCTCTGTGAGCTGGATGGCGACCATGAGTGCAGTGTCAGCCTGGAGGACCCTGACATTGAGGAGGCTGTGCAAGCTGTGGGCTGGCCCGCTTGCCAGGGTTGCGACCACCACTGGACACCTCCCCCCCTGGCACCACCTTCACACTCCCTTCCCCCCTCGCACCCCCACCCACTCACACCTCCTTCCCTTACTCCCTCATCCCTTTCACCCGCCCCACCTCACACCCCCTCCCCCCGCACCCCCTTCCCCCACCCCCTCCCTCCTCGCACCCCCTTCCGAGCTCAACCCTCCGCACTTACTTCCCCCTTTGCCTCTGCATCCCCTTCCCCCACCCCCTCCCCCTTGCACCCTCTTCCCAGCTCCCCGCTCGCACCCCCTCCCGATCGCACCCCCTTCCCCTGCACCTCCTCCCCTCCCCACTGCGTCCCCTCCCCAGCTCCCCCACGTGCCCCCTTCCCCCCAACCCCCTCCCACTGCACCCCCTCCACCTTGTACCCCCTCCCTCCTCGTACCCTCTTCCCCCACCCACCTCCCCCTGGCATCCCCCCGCTCGCCCTTCCCCCTGCACCCCGTCCCCCCCTTCTCTCGCCCTCCGTGAAATCGCACAGTTTACTTGTTAGCTCCTATCCCTGAGCAGGGGCCCTAACAACCCCACTGCCTTATGGGCGTCTCGGGAGAGACCAAGGCGAAGGGAGTAAATCCTAACAGAAAGTCCGGAGTGGAACCCCGAAGGCGGTCATGTGTCACCTTTGGCATCTTTCCGGTAGTTCCTGCAGCCAAACGTCGTGCTCTGGCTCGGTCATAGAAGACAGAGGGTAACAGTGGATGGGTGTTTTTCTGAATGGAGGGCTGTGATTAGTGGTGTTCCGCAGGGATCAGTGCTGGGACCTTTGCTGTTTGTAGTATATAAAAATGATTTGGAGGAAAATGTAGCTGGTCTGATTAGTAAGTTTGCGGATGACACAAAGGTTGGTGGAGTTGCGGATAGTGATGAGGATTGTCAGAGGATACAGCAGGATATAGATCGGTTGGAGACTTGGGCGGAGAAATGGCAGATGGAGTTTAATCCGGACAAATGTGAGGAAATGCACTTTGGAAGGTCTCATGCAGGTGGGAAGTATACAGTAAATGGCAGAACCCTTAGGAGCATTGACAGGCAGAGAGATCTAGGCATACAGGTCCACAGGTCACTGAAAGTGGCAACGCAGTTGGATAAGGTAGTCAAGAAGCCACACGGCATGCTTGCCTTCATCGGCTGGGGCATAGAGTATAAAAATTGGCAAGTCATGTTGCAGCTGTACAGAACTTTAGTTAGGCCACACTGAGAATATTGCATGCAATTCTGGTCGCCACACTACCAGAAGGACGTGGAAGCTTTGGACAGGGTACAGAGGAGGTTTACCAGAATGTTGCCTGGTCTGGAGGGCATTAGCTATGAGGAGAGGTTGGAAAAACTCGTATTGTTTTCACTGGAACGCCGGAGGTGGAGGGGCGACATGATAGAGGTTTACAAAGTTATGAGCGGCATGGACAGAGTGGATAGTCAGAAGCTTTTTCCCAGAGTGGAAGAGTCAGTTACTAGCGGACATAGGTTTAAGGTGCGAGGGGCAAAGTTTAGAGGGGATGCGCGAGGCAAGTTTTTTACACAGAGGGTGGTGAGTGCCTGGAACTTGCTGCTGGGAGAGGTGGTGGAAGCAGATACGATAGCGACATTTAAGAAGCATCTTGACAAATACACGAATAGGGTGGGAAAAGAGGGATACGGTCCCCGGAAGTGCAGAAGGTTTTAGTTTAGATAGGCATCAAGATCTGCGCAGGCTTGGAGGGCCAAATGGCCTGTTCCTGTGCTGCACTGTTCTTTGTTCTTTTGTTCTTTGTTCTCTGCACTCCTTTGAACCCCACCAGGAAGGCTGAGAGGGGGGTTTTGATGCTTGGGCAACTCACAACCTCCATACATCCGCCCAGGCATGCGCCATGGAGAGGTCACTCCATAGTCGCCTCACAGCGACCAAATCAACACGGAAGGCAGCAGTTACGAGTTATAAGTCCAGCTGAATTGACGTAGATATTGGGCGCCACGGGTTGCCTTTGTCGGTGGGAGAGGTCATCTCATCTCACTGGACAGCTACCGCCCGCCTCAAACCGGGCAGCCCCCGGTAAGTAAGGTTCTGTCCTGCCACAGTCCACCTGCTTCAATGGGTGTTTGGAGCTCAGGGTAATTGCCCGAAAAGTAGACTGTAACACCACACCAAACAGCACGACTAAAAAAGGAAAGAAGGTACCAACCCTTTGTTTTGCAAGCTGGAACGTCAGAACTATGTGTCCTGGCCTGTCGGAAGACCTTTCACAAATCAATGATTCTTGGAAGACCGCCATCATTAACAACGAGCCCAGTAGACTCAATGTGGACATTGCAGCACTTCAGGAGGCATGCCTCCCTACGAGCGGATCTCTAAGAGAGCAAAACTATACCTTCTTCTGGCAGGGTAGGGATCCTGAAGAACCTAGGCAGCATGGAGTGGTCGAGTGGTCTTCACCATCAGAAACTCTTTGCTCAGCATGAAAGAGCCACTTTCAAATGGCTCGGAACGCATACTGTCCGTCTGACTGCTCACCGCCTCTGGTCCATTACACACACTCAGCATTTATGCTCCAACACTCTGCTCTCCACCTGAAGCTAAAGACCAGTTCTACGAGGATCTCCATAATATCATTAGCAGCATCCCCAACACCGAACACCTGTTCCTGCTGGGGGACTTTAATGCCAGGGTTGGGGCTGACCATGACTCATGGCCCTCCTGCCTTGGGCGCTATGGCATTGGAAGGATGAATGAGAATGGACAGAGATTGCTTGAGTTGTGTACCTATCATAACCTCTGCATCACCAACTCGTTCTTTCACACTAAACCCTGTCAACAGGTTTCATGGAGGCACCCAAGATCACGTCATTGGCACCAGCTGGACCTCATCGTCACAAGACGAGCCTCTTTAAACAGCGTTCAAATCACACGCAGCTTCCACAGTGCGGACTGCGACACCGACCACTCCCTGGTGTGCAGCAAGGTTAGACTCAAACCAAAGAAGCTGCATCACTCCAAGCAGAAGGGCCGCCCGCGCATCAACACGAGCAGAATTTCTTATCCACAGCTGTTACATAACTTTCTAAATTCACTTGAAAAAGCCCTTCAAAACACTCCCACAGGGGATGCAGAGACCAAGTGGGCCCACATCAAAGACGCCATCCATGACTCAGCAATGACCACCTATGGAAAACGTGAGAAGCAGAATGCAGACTGGTTTCAATCTCACTTTGAAGAGCTGGAACCTGTCATAGCTGCTAAGCACTTTGCACTGCTGAACTATAAGAAAGCCCCCAGTGAGTTAACATCCGTAGCACTTAAAGCAGCCAGAAGCACTGCACAAAGAACATCTGTGCAAATGACTACTGGCAACACCTATGCAGTCATATTCAGCCGGCCTCCGACACTGGAAACATCAGAGGAATGTATGATGGCATTAAGAGAGCTTTTGGGCCGACCATCAGGAAGATTGACCCCCTCAAATCTAAATCAGGGGACACAATCACTGACCAACGCAAGCAAATGGACTGCTGGGTGGAACACTACCTAGAACTGTACTCCAGGGAAAATGTTGTCACTGAGACCGCCCTCAATGCAGCCCAGTCTCTGCCAGTCATGGATGAGCTGGACGTACAGCCAACAAAATCGGAACTCAGTGATGCCATTGATTCTCTAGCCAGTGGAAAAGTCCCTGGAAAGGACAGCATTACCCCTGAAATAATCAAGAGTGCCAAGCCTGCTATACTCTCAGCACTCCATGAACTGCTTTGCCTGTGCTGGGACGAGGGAGCAGTACCACAGGACATGCGCAATACCAATATAATATATATGTGTTCATCTGAAGAGGAAAAAATCTCTGAAATTGAACTTTTGCATTGTTGCAGGTAGCAAATTCCTTTTTAATTCCAGTCTCTAAGAGGTCTCTGCCTCAGGAGTGACTTTTTGTTGCTTTTTGTGTTTCGGGGAGTTCTGGAATTCTTAGTCAAGTTTCTACTCATAGACTGCCAATGTAAAAATCCAAATACATCTGTTGCTATACTCCTTGTTGAAAGAACTGTGTGATGCCTGCTGCAGTTGAAGTACTTTGAACGCCAATCAATTATAGACTGTTCATCAAATTCGCCAGCAGACTTCGTGTGGTATCTGACTATTAGACTCTGGGACACCTCACTGAACCAGGAGCGTAACTCACCAGGACTTACAACCCTGCTCCCTATTTATTTCTAAGAAACAGCTCTAATTGTTAAACATCATTTTGAAACTGGTTAACTGCTGGGTTTTTGAATGTTTGTGTGCGTGCATGAGGTTTGGGAGGAATAAGACATTATAAGGTCTTTAGACATAGATTTATCTCAACATTGGTTTAAAATTTAGTTTATTGATAAATAGTTTGTTGTTGTTTAAAGATATCTGGTTTGGTGCATTTTATTCTGGGGGTTACTAAAGTGTTTAATTTGGCTAATTTCTGGTACGTGGGAGAACTTTACAAATATGCTACAACCTACAGAGTAATGGGCCTGAATTGGCAGTGCATTACTCCTGCCTCAGTTGTAACACTGTAAAATCAAATTCCATCTCAACAGCCTGAGTTTCTTTGTTCTGAATGTTGAGAGAAACACAAGTGGGTCATGGTCTGTATCGACTAGTATTTCCCATTGACTGTTGCTTACATTTATCACAAATTGCTGTAGAAGCATTGCTCGATTTAACATTGTTACGGACCATCAAATAATAGAATCGTATAGTACAAAAGGAGGCAATTAAATTCATCGTCTCTGTGCTGGCTCCTTGAAAGGGTCATCCAATTAGTTCTACTCCTCTTCACTCTCCACTTAACACTGAATTTATTTTGCATCAAGCTGTTGTGCAATTGTCTTTTGAAAGTTACTCGTGAATCTGCTGCGACAATCTGCTATCAGACAGTCCATTCCAGAGCATCACAACTCACTGAGTAATAACAAAACAAAAGTCAGCTTTTGTTTTTGGCTCTTTTGTCATTTCTCTGATGCCCGACCCTTCAGATATTGGAAATAGTTTCTCCTTATGTACTCTATCAAAACTACTCAAAGTTTTGGACACATATATTAAAATCTCTCTGAATGTCCTATGCACTAAGGTGAATAAGTCCAGTTCCTCTAGTTTCCACACGTAATTGAAATCCCTCATCAGTGGTACCATTCTAGTAAATCTCCTCTGCATAGTTTTCAAAGCCTTGACATACTTCCGAAAGTGTGCTACCCAGAAAAGGAAAATATTTTATTCCAAATTGTTTTTACAATAGTAAATTATGAACTATTTGACTGTATTTTGTGCTTTCCACAGCTTCCTAATTGAAATTTGCTATAGTTTTATCAATATAAAGGCAATTCTTACCTAAACCCAGATAACAAAACTTCTTCAGCTGACAGAAAGAGAGCAACTTATTTCAAAAGCTTGCACAGCGTATTGAACAATCCAGCTGGGGGCGAAGTGTGAAGTTGCACAGTCATTTAGATACAAAGTCGATGCTATTCTCTGAGGCGATTGGACCATTGCAAATGTTAAAAAGAGGAGATAAATAAACCCACCAATCAGAAATTAGTCAGTCTTATATCGGCAGTGGGGAAACTTTTAGAGGCAATAATTTCAAGCAAAATGCATAGGCACTGGGAAAACTGTGGAATGATCAATGGATCAATGGAATTCAGCGTGATCTGTAAAAGGCAAATTGTGCTTGACTAATGCGTTCGATGTCTTTCATGAAGCAACGGAGAGAGTTGCTGAAGGTAGTGTGCTTGATGTTTTATACATTGACTTTCAAAAGACATTTCACAAAGTGCCACATAGTAGACTTATAAGCAAAGCCAAGACATAAATGGATAGTGGCAGCTTTGATTCAAATTTCTCTAAGGGGCAGAAATCAGGGAGTAGTGGTGAACTTTTTTTTCCCGATTTCAGGGAATACACAGAAGTGCCCACAGGGAACGGTTCTGTACTGTAGTTTTTGATCTATATTAATGAAATAAGCATCAGCTGACGACATGAAGATGGAAATATAATTAATGGGAGGACAGTAAGATAATTGAGGACAAAGACAGACTGGACAAATGGGCGGACATTTAGCAGATGAAATTTAACGAAATGACATGTAAAGTGATACATTTTGGTGAGAAGAATGAGGAGAGCCAACATAAACTAAACGGTATAATTTAAAAGAAACAGTCGGAACACAGCGACCTAGTAGTGTAGGTTTAAAGGTTGCTGAAAAAAATGCATGTTATATGGCTTTATTAACAGAGGAATAGACTACAAAAGCCAAGAAGTTATGATAAACCATCATAAACATTGATTATGCCTCAACTGGAATATTGTGTTGAATTTTGGGATGCATGCCAAGGCCTTGGACTGGGTGCAGAAGTGATTTACCAAAATGGCACTAGGATGAGATACACTGGAGAGGCTGGTGTTGTTCTCCTTGGAGAGGACAGGGTTAAGAGGAAACTTGATGCATGTGTTCAAAATCATGATTGTTATAAAGTAAATAAGGAGGAACTTTTTTCTGTGGCTCAAGTTACAAAACCAAAGTATATGTGAGGGACAGTGCTGAGGGAGTGTTGCACTGATCAAGGGGCAGTACTGATGAAGTACTGCTCTGTTGAAGGAGCAGTACTGAGGGAGTGCTCTATTTTCCAGTGGCAGTACTAAGGGAGTGGTAGAGTGTCAGAAGCATTGCAATGAGGTTTGGCTGCATTGTCATATGGGTAGTACTGAACGAGTACAGCACGGTGGTATTGGCAGTTCTTGTTGCTTTTTGTGTTTCGGGGAGATCTGGAATTCTGAGTCAAGTTTCTACTAATAGACTGCCAATGTAAAAATCCAAATACATCTGTTGCTATACTCCTTGTTGAAAGAACTGTGTGATGCCTGCTGCAGCTGAAGTACTTTGAACGCCAATCAATTATAGACTGTTCATCAAATTCGCCAGCAGACTTAGTGTGGTATCTGACTATTAGACTCTGGGACACCTCACTGAACCTTATTAGTTGTACTAGGGACACGGAAATCCACAAAATGTAATAACTCCTTCATCACTTCTGCAACTTTCATCAATCTGGTCTCTGTAATTTTTGGGATACTTTTAATTTTATCACTGTTCCCATCTCCCTGCCCTCTGAGCCCATTTCTGCTGTTTTCTGCTAATTCTCTGCTTCCCAGCACTGCCTCCTCCACCTGTCAAATTAGTTTAAGCACTACCGATTACAGAGTGTGAAGCTGAGTGGTGGCAAGAGCAGGAGTGACAGTATCAGCAATTAATAGAGTAGGAGACAAGGCCCCCAGACACACAGGGAGGGGTCTTATACATATACAAGATGCACGGCACCAACTCGCCAAGTCTCATTTGACAACACCTTCCAAACCTGCGACCTTTACCACCTAGAAGGACAAGGGCAGCAGATGCATGGGAACACCACCGCCTGCAAGTTCCCCTCCAAGCCACACACAATCCTGACTTGGAACTATACCACCGTTCCTTCACTGTCGCTGGGTCAAAATCCTGGGAATTCTTCCTAACAGCACTGTATTGAGTACTTACACTGGATGGACTTCAGTGGTTCAAGAAGGTTGCTCATCACCACCTTCTCAAGGACAATAAAGGATTGGCAACAAATGATGGCCTTGCAAGTGACATTCATATCCTCTGAAAGAATTTTTAAAAATCTTGTATTCTGTCAAACTTATCGAGGGACAGGACCTTTTCCTGGTCCTGACCACTGACTGGCTGCCAGAGTGCCTGTCTGGGAGACTGTCAATTAAAAGGCTGCCTCTGGGACTGCTGTCCATTTAAGGAAGACGGGTGGGTAGAGGTGGGGGATGCCACTGAAGCAGGGAGACCATGAGTGCACCTCCATCGTGAGGTGCCCTCTGAAGAGATATTTGCTATAATAAAATAAACTCTAGCCACAGCTACCATTCCACCCCTGTGGAGGAGAAACCCCTGCACAGGATGGCCAGCTGCCACAGCTGCTGATGACTTGGACTCCTGTTGAGAGATAGAACAGAAGGCCTTGCAGGACCCCAGCAGGTAACTCCAGGCATCTGCTGGGCTTGGCCCTCAGTGAGGGACCTGTCCACAGCTGGGAAGATACCAACAGCATCCCCACTCAGCCCAGTTAATTGTACAAATTGGCTAACCCCCTCCTGCAGGGTGGGTAAGGTGTTGTCGATGAAGACCAGCCTCCAGCAAGAATGAGTGGAGGGGAAATACGTTGGACTGCAGACCCGTGACAAATTTAAATGAATTTGTTCCAGGCCCTGCCTTGAAACCCGCCTCTACAGGATTGGTTAGATGCTATCTACAGTGTGCAGAGCTGAATGGTGGCAGTGTATAATCAATGGAAAAAGTGACCTCCCGGAATAACAGGTGATTACTTGGTGAGTATTATCATTGTCTCGATTTCTGGAACTGAGGGCTCTAAGTGTTAAAGTAAGAAATTTAGCTAATTGCGTGAAACGTTTTTAAGTTTGGCAAGTTTTAAATTTTGGAGCTGTAAGCGGGATTCAGTCTAAGAAAGTTTAATGTTTTATTTAAACTAAGCTCCATTTAAATTAAGTGATGTCACAAGAAGGGAAGCATCACCTCAGGGCCTGAGGACAAAAATCAAGGCTGAAACTCCAGTGCAGTAACTAAGGGAATGCTGCATTGTCACGGCGCCATCTTTCAGACGAGACCGAGGTCCCATCTTATTGCTCAGATCCATGTAATAGATTTCATAGCTCTATTTCGAGGAAGAACTGAGAAATTATCCCCAGTGTCCTGGCTAAAATGTATCCTTCAATCAAATCACCAAAACACATTATCTGGTCATTATCACCGTTGTTTGTCGGAGTTTGCTTTGTGAATACTGGATGCAGCTTTTCCTGCCTTATAACAGTAACTACACTTCAAAAAGTACTTCATTGGTTGTAAGAAATTCTGTGAGAAGTCTGGGGGTCATGAAAGTTACGACATAAATGCAAGTCTTTCCTTTCTTTCTAATTGCTGAGTGGCTGGTGAGTGTTTATATAGTTAAGTCTTAGATTACTTTCCATTAAGTCAATTAATATTCGAATAAATAAAGGCATGGCAGGGCACCTCAGTCCTGTTCACACATCCTGTTCCATGGAACTGTAGGAAGCTTCTCGTGTCTTAGACAGACACATATCTATAAAATGTTAGTAACTGGAGGGCCTTGAACTCTGGGTTTCGGAGCATGTTCAGCAACTGTCATCAGTGTGGTTCACCCACCAGGCTGAGTGTCTCATGAATAGCAGATGTGGTCACTGATAGTTTAAGGGTGTGAAAGCAGGGATGAAATGGGTGATCTCCAGACAGTCAAGGAAGGCAAGTGAGGTAGTGCTGGAGTCCACTATGTGCATATCACTCTCCAACTGTTATTCAGTTTTAATACTGGTGGGAGTAATCGTTCCTCTGGGAGGTGCAGCCAGAGCCGAGTCCCAGGCACCAAAGTACAGAGGGACACGGGGAAAATTGTGAAAGCAATAGTGATAGGGGAATTCTAAAGTTAGAAGACCAGACAGGTGTTTCTGCAGCAACAGACATGAGTCCAGGATTCTGTGTTGTCAGGGTGAAGGATGTCATGAGTGGTACATAGTGATCTGAGGGAGGAGGCTGAATAGCAGGAGATCGTGTTCCATATCAGTACCAAAAACCAAGGTGGAAGGAGAGATGAAGTCCTGCAGGCAGGTTTTAGGAAGCTAGGAAAGAAACTGGCAAGCAGTACCTTAGAGGCAGTACTCTCCAGATTGCTCCCAGTCCCACATTCCGGGAATAGAAGTATAGAAGTGATTATAGAAATAGGAGGACAGAGCAAATGAATGCATGGCAGGAGAGATGGTGCAGGAAGGAGGGCTTTAGATTTTTGGAATATTGTCACCGGTTCGGAACGAGAGGGCAGACAGGTTGCACCTTAACAGGGCCAGGATCACTGCCCTGTCAGTGCAGTTTGCTGGTGCTATTAGGGAGGGTTGTGTCTAAGTCGGTAAGGTGATGAAAACCAAGATGGAATGTCAGAGGAAAAACAAAGTGCACAATGAATTGGGAGAGAGAGTGGCACTAGAAAGGGAAATAATATAGCGTTTTGTGTGGTCAGAGCAAAAGGGAATGCAATAATCTTTCAATTCGGATTACCTTGCCTGTATATGAATGTGCAGAGTGCAGTAACTAATGCTTGTGAGCTGCCGGCGCAGATAGCCAAGTGAGAATATGAGGTCAGGGCGATAATGGGGCCCTGGCTCAACAAAGGGCAGTGCGCGATACTAAATATTCCTGCATACAAGGTGCTCAGGAAAGATAGGGAAGGAAAGAAAGGAGGAGGGGTGGAAGAATCGGTAAAGGAAAAAAATTACAGCGCTGAAAAACAAGGACGTCCTAGCAGGGTCATGGACAGAAGCTATTTGTTTCGGGATAAACAACAATGTAAGAACCATTACACTGCTGAGCATATTATATAGACCAGCAACTAGTGGGAAAGCTATAAAGGATCATACTTGCAAGAAAATTATAGAGATGCAAAACAATTATAGGTAGCTATAATGGGGGATTTTAATTACCTTAATTTAGACTGGGATAGAAATATTGTACAGGGCAGAGAGGAGTGAGATTTTGCAATATGTTCAGGGGAATCTTGTAGATCAGCATGTTTCTGACATTGCTGAATCTGGAACTGGGAAATGAAATGGGTCAAGTGGATGAAGTGTCAGTAGGGGAATATTTAGGGAACAGTGATCATAGTATCATAAGGTTTAGGTTAGCAATGGAAAAGAACAAGGCAAAACCCAGGATTAAAATAATTTATTAAGAGAGGGCATATTTCATTTCGAAGAACGGATCTGACCCAGGTAAATTAACATCAAAGATTTTCAGGCAAATCTGTAAAGAAACAAAGGGCTGTCTTTAAAGAGGAGATGGTTGGTGTACAGTCGAGGTTTATTTCCTTGAGGTGGGATTGTAGGCCAAACAAAACTAGAGCTCCCTGGATGATGTCTGAGATAGAGAGTAATATGAAGCAAAAAAAGGATTTGTATGACAGATGTCAGATTGATAATATTCACTGAGAACCACGTTGTCAATAGGAAGTTCAGAGGGGAAATGAGAAAAGAAATAAGAGAAGCAAAGAGTATGAGAAGGCATCTCACCATCACCTTCTGAAGGCTATTACAGATGGGCAATAAATGCTGGCCTAACCAGAGACACACACATTCCATGAAAGGATTATTGAAAAATGTGGATTAATTAAGGAAAACTCGTACGGATTTGTTTTAAAGGCAAATTGTGTTTAACTTACTTGATTGGGTTATTCGATGATGTAGCAGAAAGTAATGTTTGAGGGTAATGCAGTTGCTGTGGTCGACATTGATTTCCAAAAGTTGCTTCATAAAGTGCCACATAACAGGCTTGCCAGTAAAGTTGAACCACCTGGAATAGAAGGGACAGCAGCAACATGTTAGCTAGGTGACAGGAAGCAGAGTCGTGATGACTGGTTGTGTTTTGCACTGGAGGCACATATAAAGTGAGGCTCTCCCCCAGTGTCGTTATTAAGGACCACTGCTTTTCTTCATCACAATTAGAGGCCTTGAGTTGGGAGTGCAGGACACACTTTCAAAGTTTGCAGATTACACAAAATTTGGAAGTATTGTGAAAGGTGAGGAGGAGGTGAGGGGTGACACAGTGGCGCAGTGGTTAGCACCACAGCCTCACAACTCCTGCGACCCGGCTTCAGTTCTGGGTACTGCCTGTCCTGAGTTTGCAAGTTCTCCCTGTGACTGTGCGGGTTTCCACTGAGTGCTCTGGTTTCCTCCCACAGCCAAAGACTTGCAGGTTGATAGGTAAATTGGCCATTGTAAATTGCCCCTAGTGTAGGTAGGTGGTAGGAGAATGGTGGGTATATGTTATTCATATAGGATTAGTATAAATGGGTGATTGTCAGTTGGCACAGACTCAGTGGGCCGAAGGGCCTGTTTCAGTGCTGTATATCTCTATACAAAAAGATGATGATGAACTTCTGGAGGAAATCTCCCATCTGGTGGATGGGTAAACATGTGGCAAATGAAATTCAATGCAGAGAACAATGAAGTTACATATTTTGGTAGGAAGGATGAGGAAAAAACAATATAAAATAAAGGATATAATTCTATGCGGGGGAGAGCAGGAGCAGAGGGAGCTGGGTGTAAAAGTGTACAAGTCGTTAAAGGAGGCAAGGCAGGTTGAGAAAGTGGTTAATGAGGCACATGGGATCCTGAATTTTATAAGTAGAGGCAGAGAGTAAATTAGCAAGGCAATTATGGTGAACCTCTAGAAAAATATTGGTTCGGCCTCAGTTGGTTTATTGTGTTCAGTTTTGGGCACCACGCTTTAGGATGTCTGTACATGCACTAAAAAGGGTGTAGAAAAGGTTTACGAGAATTTCCAGAGATGAGGGACTTCAGTTGCGTGCTGGGGCTGTTATCCTCAGAGAAGAGATTTGATAGAGATGTTCGAAATCTTAGGAGTCTGGACAGAGACACGTGTTCCCATTGGCAGAAGAGTGAGGATCCAGAGGACACTGATAAAGATGATTGACAAATGAAGTAAATAAGGTTCATGCAACAATTGATTTGCATATGGTTTCATTGCCTAAGTGTGTGGTAGAGGTGGTTTCAATTATAGTTTTTCAAAATGGAATTGGATAATTATCTAGATGGAAAAAACTGCAGTGCTATGGGTAAAAGACAGGGGAGTGGGGCCCTTTGATTTACTCTTGCAGAAAGCACGGACATGACTGGCCTCCTATGGCTCTGTGTATAGAATAGTAATTCTATGATTCTCTGAACAGCTAACCTAGTTAACCCTCAATGAGAGCATAGATCTCGGCTTTGATCCAGAGCAATTCAGCAATGCAGTCTTCCATGTGCCTTATCAATGGAGGGAGATTGAAACAGCAGATGAGTTTTCTACTTTTGATTTCTTTTATTTACATGACGTGCAGTCAATACGTAATATTTTATAGCTGATGAATCAGAGTGTTTCAGAGTGCATAAGTGCAGCCTCTGAGTGAGAAGGTTGTGGGTTCAAGCCCCACTTCAGTGACCTGAGCACAGAATCTAAACCAACTCCCCCAATGCAATATTGAGGAGGTGCTGCACTGTTGGACGTGTTGTCTTGCAGATAAGACGTTAAAGCGAGGGTCCTGTTTTCCCTCTCCACTGCACATGGAAGATTCTATGATATTACCTTGGAAGAAGAGCAAAGAATTTATTCCCCCTGCCCTGGCCAATATTTACAGCTCAACCAACCACACTGACAAACAGATTATCTGATCATTGCCACATTGCTGTTAGTAGTTCATTGTTGTGCACATTACAACAGTGAATAAACTTTAATGAGCTTAGTTGGCTTTAAAACTCTTTAACTGGTCCTGAGCTCACAGGAGGGACAATTTAAATTCAAGCCTTTATATTATTTTTTATGTCCACATTTATTTGTTAAGGCACAATATCACCAAGTGTGCTGGACTGTAATGATAGCTTAATCTTGCAATGTCTCAGTTTCAATTTAAACTAAGCAGTTCGCCCGGATGATCTTTTTTGCAAAGCAAACCAGAATCCGCACATATACATGAGGCTTCACCACAGTTACCTCGTGACATATTTCATAGCTTTCATCAAAGTGTCCTAACACATTATGCTTCACCACAAATCCAGCTCTAGTTTCCATGCTCATTGCTAGTATTTGCATCTGATGGGGTAATTAGCTCCTCAATCAGGACACATTAATCAATGAGATTTTAATAATCAAATACGATTCGGAAGTGAAAGCAAAATACTGCAGATGCTGGAAATCTGAAATAAAAACAAGAAATGCTGGAAATACTCAGTAGGTCTGGCAGCATCTGTGGTGAGAGAAGCAGAGTTAACGATTAGGAAGTGCATTGGCCATCTAGTGGCGTCTAATTACTGAGTCCTGTGATTGACTACATTCAAGACCATCATCCGGACTTGGCTGCTTCCAATGAAAGTGTTAAGTTCATTCACATACTGCTATAGCAGCAGTCTGGAAAAATGCTAGAATCTATTATAAAGATGTGATAACCAGACACTTAAAAATGATTGGACAGAGTCAACCAGGATTTAAGAAAGGGAATGTTTGACATGCTTTTTGGATTTTTGAGCATGTAACTATATGTTATGTAATTATGCATTATATATTTTATATATATTATATATGTATTATGTAATAGTAGATGTAGGAGAACCAGTGGATCTGGTGCATTTGACTTTTCAGAATTTTATTTTTGATAAGGTCCCACACAAGAGTTTAGTGCAAAAGAAAAAGCACATGGGATTGGGTGTAATATACTGGCATGGACTGAGAATTGGTTAACAGTCAGAAAAAAATAGAGTGGGAATAAAGGGGTCATTTTCAGGTTGGTAGGCTGTGACACAAGGATCAGTACATGGGCGCCAGATATTCACAATCTATAACAATGATTTCGATGTGGAAACCAAATGTAGTATTTCCAAGTTTGCTGATGTCACAAAACAAGGTGGGAATGTGAGTTGTGAGGAAGATGCAAGGAGGATTCAAGGGGATTTAGACAGGCTAAGTGAGTGAGCCAGTGCATTATATTGTGCAAAAATGTGAAGGTATCGACTTTGGTAGGAAAAGCAGAAATACAGAGTATTTCTGAAATAGTGAGAGATTGGGAAATGTTGATATCCAAAGTGATCTGGGTGTCCTTGTTCATCAGTCACTGAAAGCTGACATGCAGATGCAGCAAGTAATTAGGAAAGCAAATGGTATGTTAGCCTTAATGCAAGAGATTTCCAGTACAGGATTAAAGAGGTCTTGCTGCAATTGTGTAAGAGCATACGAACATATGAATTAGGAGCAGGAGTAGGCCATTTGGCCCTTCGAGCCTGCTCCGCCAGTCAATAAGATCTTGGCTGAACTAATTACTTCACATTTCCACCGACCCCTGATAACCTTCCACCCCCTTGCTTATCAAGAATCTATCTACCTCTGCCTTAAATATATTCAAAGACTCTGCTTCTACCGCCTTTTGAGGAAGAGAATTCCAAAGACTCTCAACTCTTCGAAAGAAAAGATTTCTCCTCATCTCTGTCTTAAATGGGCGACCCCTTATTTTTCAAGTGACCCCTAGTTCTAAATTCTCCCACAAGGGGAAACATCCTTTCCACATCTACCCTGTCAAGACCCCACAGGATCTTATATGTTTCAAACAAGTCGCCTCTTACTCTTCTAAATTCCAGCAGATACAAGCCTAGCCTGTCCAACCTTTCCTGATAAGACAGCCCACACATTCCAGGTATTTGTCTAGTAAACCTTCTCTGTACTGCTTCCAATGCATTTGCATCCTTCTGTAAATAAGGAGACCAATACTGTACACAGTACTCCAGATGTGGTCACACCAATGCCCTGTATAGCTGAAGCATAACCTCCCTACTTTTGTATTCGATTTCCCTCGCAATAAACAGTAACAGTCTATTAGCTTTCCTAATTACATGTTGTACCTGCATACTAACCTTTTCCAATTCATGCACTAGGACACCCAGATCCCTCTGCATCTCAGAGCTCTGCAATCTTTCACCATTTAGATAATATGCTTCTTTCTTATTCCTCCTGCCAAAGTGGGGAATTTCTCACTTTCCCACATTATAATCCATTTGCCAGGTCTTTTCCCACTCACTTAACCTATCTATATCCCTTTGTAGTCTCCTTATGTCCTCTTCACAAGTTACTTTTCTACCTATCTTGGTGTCATCAGCAAATTTAACCACAATACCTTTGATTCCTTCAACTAGGTCATTTATATCTGTTGTAAAAAGTTGAGGCCCCAGCACAGATCCCTGTGGCACATTACTTGTTACATCTTGCCAACCAGAAAATTACCCATTTACACCTATTCTCTCTTTCCTGTTAGCTAACCAATCTTCTATCCATGCCAAAATGTTACCCCCTACACCATGAACTTTTATTTTCTGCAATAACCTTTGATGTGGCACCTTATCAAATGCCTTCTGGAAATCGAAGTACAATACATCCATCAGTTTCTCTTTATCCACAGCACATGCAACTCCCTCAAAGGACTCCAATAAATTGGTTAAAAATGATTTCCCTTTCACAAAATTTCCCTTCAAGTTGGATTGAATTTTTCGAGGAGGTGACTCAATATGTAGATGAGGGTGAAGCAGCTGACATAGTCTCCATGGACTTCAGTAAGCCTTATTTGGTAAGGTTCCGCATGGGAGATTGGTCAAGAAGGAAAGAGCCCATGGGATCCAGGGAAATTTGGCAAATTGGATCCAAAATTGGCTGAAATAAAAACAAGAAATGCTGGAAATACTCAGCAGATCTGGCAGCATCTGTGGAGAGAGAAGCAGAGTTAATGTTTCAGGTCAGTGACCCTTCATCAGAACTGACAAATATTCGAAAAGTGAAAGGTTTGAAGCAAGTAAAGCAGGGGTAGGGCAAGAGATAACAAAGGAGAAGGTGTAGACAGGACAAGCTCTCAGAGAATAACTGACCAGAAGGTCATGGAACAAAGGCAAACAATATGTTAATGGTGTGTTGAAAGACAAAACATGAGTACAGATAGGGTGTTAATGGACTGTAAATTGAACAGCCGCAAGTGCAAACATGAAAAAAAAAGTGGGTAAGCAAACCGAACAAACGAAGATAAAATAAAACAAACACAAAAAAAATTAAAAAGAAAAAAGAAAAATAACTAAAAATGAAAGTAAAATGGGGGACTGTCATGCTCTGAAATTATTGAACTCAATGTTCAGACCGGCAGGCTGTAGTGTGCCTAATCGGTAGATGAGATGCTGTTCCTCGAGCTTGCATTGATGTTCGCTGGAACACTGCAGCAATCCCAGGACAGAGATGTGAGCATGAGAGCAGGGGGGAGTGTTGAAATGGCAAGCAACCGGAAGCTCAGGGTCCTGCTTGCGAACTGAGCGGAGGTGTTCCGCAAAGCGGTCACCCAGTCTGCGTTTGGACTCCCCAATGTAGAGGAGACCACACTGTGAGCAGCGAATACAGTATACTACATTGAAAGAAGTACAAGTAAATCGCTGCTTCACCTGAAAGGAGTGTTTGGGGCCTGGGATAGTGAGGAGAGAGGAGGTGAATGGGCAGGTATTACACCTCCTGCGATTGCAGAGGAAGGTGCCGTGGGAAGGGGTCGAGGTGGTGGGAGTAGTTGAGGAGTGGACCACGGTGTCATGGAGGGAATGATCCCTTCGGAATGCTGACAGGGAAAGGGAGGGGAAGATGCATTTGGTAGTGGCAACACGCTGGAGGTGTTAGAAATGGTGGAGGATGATCCTTTGGATATGGAGGCTGAAAGGGTGAAAAGTGAGGACAAGGGGAACCCTGTCGTGGTTCTGGGAGGGAGGGGAAGGGGTGAGGGTAGATGTGCGGGAAATGGGCCGGACATGGTCGAGGGCCCTGTCAACCACAGTGGGGGGGGGGAATCCTCGGTTGAGGAAAAAGGAAGACATATCAAAAGTGCTGTAATGGAAGGTAGCATCATCAGAGCAGATGCGTCGGAGATGGAGAAACTGGGAGAATGGAATGGACAAAGAACAAAAAACAAAGAACAGTACAGCACAGGAACAGGCCATTCGGCCCTCTAAGTCTGCGCCGATCTTGATGCCTGCCTAAACTAACACCTTCTGCACTTCCGGGGACCGTATACGTCTATTACCATCCTATTCATATATTTGTCAAGATGTCCTTTAAACGTTGCTATCGTATCTGCTTCCACCACCTCCCCTGGCAGCAAGTTCCAGGCACTCACCACCCTCTGTGTAAAAAACCTGCCTTGCACATCCCCTCTCAACTTTGCCCCTTGCACCTTAAACCTATGTCCCCTAGGAACTGACTCTTCCACCCTGGGAAAAAGCTTCTGATTATCCTTCTGTCCATGCCGCTCATAACTTTGTAAACCTCTATCATGTCGCCCCTCAACCTCCGTCATTCCAGTGAAAACAATCTGAGTCTTTCCAACCTCTCCTCATAGCTAATACCCTCCAGACCAGGCAGCATCCTGGTAAACCTCCTCTGTACCCTCTCCGAAGCCTCCACGTCCTTCTGGTAGTGTGGCGACCAGAATTGCACGCAATATTCTAAGTGTGGCCTAACTAAGGATCTGTACAGCTGCAACATGACTTGCCAATTTTTATACTCTATGCCCCAACCGATGAAGGCAAGCATGCCGTATGCCTTCTTGACTACCCTATCCACCTGCGTTGCCACTTTCAGTGACCTGTGGACCTGTACGACCAGATCTCTCTGCCTGTCAATACTCCTAAGGGTTCTGCCATCTACTGTATACTTCCCACCTGCATTAGATCTTCCAAAATGCATTACCTCACATTTGTCCGGATTAAACTCCATCTGCCATTTCTCCGCCCAAGTCTCCAACCGATCTATATCCTGCTGTATCCTCTGACAATCCTCATCACTATCCGCACCTCCACCAACCTTTGTGTCGTTCACAAACTTACTAATCAGACCAGCTACATTTTCCTCCAAATCATTTATATATACTACAAACAGCAAAGGTCCCAGCACTGATCCCTGCGGAACACCACTAGTCACAGCCCTCCATTCAGAAAAGCACCCTTCCACTGCTACCCTCTGTCTTCGATGACCGAGCCAGTTCTGTATCCATCTTGCCAGCTCACCTCTGATCCCGTGTGACTTCCGCTTTTGCACCAGTCTGCCATGCGGGACCTTGTCAAAGGCTTTGTTAAAGTCCATATAGATAACATCCACTGCCCTTCCTTCATCAATCATCTTTGTCACTTTCTCAAAAAACTTACAGGAGGCAGGGTGTGAAGAAGTATAATCGAGGTAGCTGTGGGAGTCAGTGGGCTTATAATGGATATTAGTAAACAGCCTATCCACAGAGATGGAGACAGAGAAGTTGAGGAAGGGAAGGGAAGTGTCGGAGATGGACCATGTAAAGGTGAGAGAAGGGTGGAAATTGGAAGCAAAGTTGATAAAGGTTTCCAGTTTGGGGCGGGAACAGGAAACGACACCGATACAGTCATCAATGTACCGGAAAAAGAGTGGGGGAGGGGGGCCTGAGTAGGACTGGAGCAAAGAATGCTCGACATATCCCACAAAAAGACAGGCATAATTGGGACCCATGCGGGTACCCATAGCAACATCTTTTACTTGAAGGAAGTGAGTGAAGTTGAAGGAGAAGTTGTTCAATGTGAGGACAAGTTCAGACAGGAGGGTGGCGGTGGATGGGGACTGGTTGGGCCTCTGTTCAAGGAAGAAGCGGAGAGCCCTCAAACCGTCCTGGTGGGGGATGGAGGTGTAGAGAGATTGGACGGCCATAGTGAAGAGGAGGCGGTTAGGACCAGGAAACTGGAAATTGTCAAAATGACGTCGGGCGTCAGAAAAGTCACAGATGTGACATGGAAGAGACTGGACCAGCGGAGAAAAGATAGAGTCGAGGTCGGAAGAAATAAGTTCAGTGGGGCAGGAGCAGGCTGACACAATGGGTCTGCCAGGACAGTCTTGTTTGTGGATTGTTGGAAGTAGGTAGAAGTGGGCTGTTTTGGGTTGTGGGACTATGAGGTTGGAAGCTGTAGGGGGAAGATCTCCAGAGGAGATGAGGTCAGTGACAGTCCTGTGGACAATAGCTTGATGTTTGGTGGTGGGGTCATGGTCTGGGGAGGTGGAAAGAAGTGTCTGAAAGTTGCCGCTGAGCCTCTACAACGTAGAGATCGGTACGCCATACAACAACAGCACCACCCTTGTCTGCAGGTTTGATGACCATGTCGGGGTTAGACCTGAGAGAACGGAGTGCCTCACGTTCAGAGGGGGACAGTTTAGAGTGAGTGTGGGGGGCAGAGAAATTGAGATGACCAATGTCTCACCGACAGTTTTCAATGAAAAGATCAAGAGTGGGTCAGAGGCCAGGGGGAGGGGTCCAGGTAGAAGGAGAATGCTGGAGGCAGGTGAATGGGTCTGCTGGTCGTGGGGAGGACTCCTCGTCAAAGATTCTAATTGACCTTCTGGTCGGTTATTCTCTGTGACCTTGTCCTTTCTACACCTTGTCCTTTGTTATCTCTTGCCCCACCCCTGCTTTACTTGCTTAAAACCTTTCACATTACTGATATTTGCCAGTTCTGATGAAGGGTCACTGACCTGCAACGTTAACTCTGCTTCTCTTTCCACAGATGCTGCCAGACTTGCTGAGTATTTCCAGTATTTCTTGTTTTTATTTCAAATTTCCAGCATCCGCAGTATTTTGCTTTTATCCAAAATTGGCTTCGTGGCAGGAGGTAGAGGGTGATGGTCGAGGGTTGTATTTGTGAGTGGAAGCCTGTGACCAGTGGTGTACCACAGGGATCGGTGCTGGGATCCTTGCTGTTTGTATTGTACATTCGTGATTTAGACGGGAATGTAGGAGATATGATCAGTAAGTTCACAGACGACATGAAAATTGGTGGTGTCTTAAATAGTGAGGAGGAGAGCCTTCGATTACAGGACAATATTCTCTTCTCTCTTTGGCCTCCTCGTCTCGAGAGACAATGGGTAAGCGCCTGGAGGTGGTCAGTGATTTGTGGAGCAGGGCCTGGAGTGGCTATAAAGGCCAATTCTAGAGTGACAGACTCTTCCACAGGTGCTGCAGAAAAATTTGTTTGTCGGGGCTGTTACACAGTTGGCTCTCTCCTTGTGCTTCTGTCTTTTTTCCTGTCAACTGCTAAGTCTCTTCGACTCGCCACACTTTAGTCCCGCCTTTATGGCTGCCCGCCAGTTCTGGCAATCACTGGCAACTAACTCCCACGACTTGTGATCAATGTCACAGGACTTCATGTCGCGTTTGCAGACGTCTTTAAAGCGGAGACATGGACGGCTGGTGGGTCTGATACCAGTGGCGAGCTCGCTGTACAATGTGTCTTTGGGGATCCTGCCATCTTCCATTTGGCTCACATGGCCAAGCCATCTCAAGCGCCGCTGATATAGATGGGTTGGTAAGATGGGCGGAGCAGTGGCAAATGGAATTTAATCCTGAGAAGTGTGAGGTGATGCATTTTGGGAGGACTAACAAGGCAAGGGAATATACAATGGATGGTAGGACCCTAGGAAGTACGGAAGGTCAGAGGAACCTTGGTGTACTTGTCCATAGATCACTGAAGGCAGCAGCACAGGTAGATAATGTGGTTAGGAAGGCATATGGGATAGTTGCCTTTATTAGCTGAGGCATAGAATATAAGAGCAGGGAGGTTATGATGGAGCGATATAAAATGCTAGTTAGGCCACAGCTGGAGTACTGTGGACAGTTCTGGTCACCACACTATTGGAAGGATGTGTTTGAACTGGAGAGGGTGCAGAGGAGATTCACCAGGATGTTGCTTGGTCTGGAGCATTTCAGCTATGAAGAGAGACTGAAAAGGCTAGGGTTGTTTTCCTTAGAGTAGAGAAGACTGAGGGGGGACCTGATTGAAGTATACAAAATTATGAGGCGCATTGATAGGATAGATAGGAAGAAACTTTTTCCCATAGCGGAGGGGTCAATAACCAGGGGGCATAGATTTAAGGTAAGGGACAGGAGGTTTAGAGGGGATTTAAGGAAAACGTTTTTCACCCAGAGGGTGGTTGGAATCTGAAGCACAGTCCCTGAAGGGGTGGTAGAGGCAGGAACCTCACAACATTTAAGAAGTATTAAAATGAGCACTTGAAACGCCATTGCATACAGGGCTACGGGCCAAATGCTGGAAAATGGGATTCGAATAGATAGGTGCTTGATGGCCAGCACGGATATGATGGACTGAAGGGCCTGTTTCTGTGCTGTATAACTCTATGGTTCTATGACAAAACCATGGTGACTCTGCCTGACTACCTTGATTTTTTTCTGAGTGCCCTGCTATAACATCTTCAATAATAGCTTCTAACATTTTCCCTGACTTGGTGGATGATGAGCCTAGGGAAGGGAGTGCAGATAGTCTCAGTCATCTCATTATCAAAAAGGAGGAGGTGTTGGGTGTTTTGCAAAGCATTAAGGTAGATAAGTCCCCAGGGCCTGATGGGATCTACCCCAGAATACTGAGGGAGGCAAGGGAAGAAATTGCTGGGGACTTGACAGAAATCTTTGCATCCTCATTGGCTACAGGTGAGGTCCCAGAGGACTGGAGAATAGTCAATGTTGTTCCTTTGTTTAAGAAGGGTAGCAAGGATAATCCAGGAAATTATCGGCTGGTGAGCCTTACGTCAGTGGTAGGGAAATTATTAGAGAGGATTCTTCGGGACAGGATTTACTCCCATTTGCAAACAAACTAACTTATTAGCGAGAGGCAGCATGGTTTTGTGAAGGGCAGGTCATGTCTCACTAATTTGATTGAGTTTTTTGAGGAAGTGACAAAGATGATTGATGAAGGAAGGGCAGTGGATGTTATCTATATGGACTTCAGTAAAGCCTTTGACAAGGTCCCTCATGGCAGACTGGTACAAAAGGTGAAGTCACACGGGATCAGAGGTGAGCTGGCAAGATGGATACACAACTGGCTCGGTCACAGAAGACAGAGGGGAGCAGTGGAAGGGTGTTTTTCTGAATGGAGGGATGTGACTAGTGGTGTTCCGCAGGGATCAGTGCTGGGACCTTTGCTGTTTGTAGTATATATAAATGATTTAGAGGAAAATGTAGCTGGTCTGATTAGTAAGTTTGCGGATGACACAAAGGTTGGTGGAGTTGCGGATAGTGATGAGGATTGTCAAAGGATACAGCAGGATATAGATCGGTTGGAGACTTGGGCAGAGAAATGGCAGATGGAGTTTATTCCGGACAAATGTGAGGTAATGCATTTTGGAATCTCTAATGCAGATGAGAAGTATACAATAAATGGCAGAACCCTTAGGAGTATTGACAGGCAGAGAGATCTGGTCGTACAGGTCCACAGGTCACTGAAAGTGGCAACGCAGGTGGATAGGGTAGTCAAGAAGGCATACGGCATGCTTGCCTTCATCGGTCGGGGCATAGAGTATAAAAATTGACAAGTCATGCTGCAGCTGTACAGAACTTTAGTTAGGCCACACTTCGAATATTGCGTGCAATTCTGGTCGCCATACTACCAGAAGGACGTGGAGGCTTTGGAGAGGGTACAGAAGAGGTTTACCAGAACGTTGCCTGGTCTGGAGGGCATTAGCTATGAGAAGAGGTTGGATAAACTCGGATTGTTTTCACTGGAACGACGGAGGTGGAGGGGCGACATGATAGAGGTTTACAAAGTTATGAGCGGCATGGACAGAGTGGATAGTCAGAAGCTTTTTCCCAGGGTGGAAGAGTCAGTTACTAGGGGACATAGGTTTAAGGTGCGAGGGGCAAAGTTTAGAGGGGATGTGCGAGACAAGTTCTTTACACAGAGGGTGGTGAGTGCCTGGAACTTGCTGCCGGGGGAGGTGGTGGAAGCACGTGCGATAGCGACGTTTAAGAGGCATCTTGACAAATACATGAATAGGATGGGAAAAGAGGGATCCGGACCCCGGAAGTGCAGAAGGTTTCAGTTTAGGCAGGCATCAAGATCGGCGCAGGCTTGGAGGGCCGAATGGCCTGTTCCTGTGCTGTACTGTTCTTTGTTCTTTGTTCTTTGTTCAGACAGATGTTAAGCTAACTGGCCTGTAGTTTCCTGCTTTCTGTCTCCATCCTTTTTGAATAAAGGAGTTACATTTGCTATTTTCCAATCTAACGGAACCTTCCCCGAATCTGGGGAATTTTGGAAAATTAAAACTAAAGCATCAACTCTCTCACTAGTCACTTCTTTTAACACCATACGCTGAAGTCCATCAGGACCCGAGGATTTGTCAGCCTGCAGCTCCAATTTATTCACTCTCACTTCCCTTGTGATTGTAATTTGCTTGAATTCCTCCTTCCCTTCCATTTCCTGACTTACAGCCACTACCGGGATGGTACTTGTATCCTCATAGAACTTGTTGAGACTGCACTTGGAGTATAGTGTACAGTTTTAGTCTCCTTACCTAAGGAAAGATATGGAGGGAGTGCAACGAAGGTTCACCAGACTGATTCCTGTGATGACAGGATTGTCCTGTGAGGAGAGATTGAGAGGCTGGGCCTGTATCCTCTGGCTTTAAGAATGAGATTTGATATAATTGAAGCATGCAGCATTCCTACACGGCATGACAGGGTAGATGCAAGAAAGATGATTCCCCTGGTTGGGGTGTCTGGAACCAGGGCACACAATCTCAGGATAAGGGGTAGGCCATTTAAGATTGAGATGAGAAGGAATTTCTTCACTCAGAGGACAGTGAAATTTTGGAATTCTCTACCACAGGTGGCTGAGAAAGTTCAATCATTCGGCATGTTCAGGACAGTGATAAGTAAATTTCTAGATATGAAAGACATCAAGGGATATGGGATAATGTGGGGAAATGGTGTGGAGGTAGGAAACCAACCACGATCTAGTTGAATGGTGGAGCAGGCTCGAGGGGCAGATCTACTCTTTATTTATTTATTTAGAGATACAGCACTGAAACAGGCTCTTCGGCCCACCGGGTTTGTGCCGACCAAGAACCACCCATTTATACTAACCCTACAGTAATCCCATATTCTCTCCCACCTACCTACACTAGGGGCAATTTACAATGGCCAATTTACCTATCACCTGCAAGTCTTTGGCGGTGGGAGGAAACCGGAGCACCCGGAGGAAACCCACACGGTCACAGGGAGAACTTGCAAACTCCGCACAGACAGTACCTGGAATTGAACCCGGGTCGCTGGAGCTGTGAGGCTGCGGTGCTAACCACTGCGCCACTGTGCCGCCCTTTACTTACTCCTATTTCTTATGTTCTTATGTGTTTAGGAGGTTATGCTGACAGGATTAGATGAAGTGTGATAGGAGGAGGTTTGTGTGGTGCATCAACACCGACATGGGCATATTAGATGCAATGGTCTGTTATTGTTCTGAACATCCAATGTAAATCTATGTCTCCTTCATATAGTTGATGAGAAAACGTTAATTGTCATATGAGTTTCAAAGTTAACTTTCAAGTTTTAGAAAGTATTAGATATTTGTGGCCTTCACATTGAGATATATTGGCTGAGGAAATAAGTTCAGTTCCAAAATGGACAGGGCACAGCGTTCTGTAGTAAATGGTGACAGGCCACCCGAGCACTTTCTATTTCCAGTAACTAGCTTACTTCTTGAAGTGGTCATCGTCTAGGGCCTGTTCAATAAGGAATGATCGACCATACTTCCCTTTTTGGAGGCAAAGACCACATGCTCGCTCAAACTCTTAGGAAAGAAGGAACAAGGGAGTATATTTAGACCCTAGATCTCGTTATCTTAGATCTGAGGGAGACCATTGAAAGCCTCGATCCTGTTATGTAGGAACATGTTGAGGCCATTCATCCACTGCAGCCTAATGCATAGGAACAGAAATAGACCATTCAGCCCCTAATGACTATTCAATTTGATATGGGTTAGACACTACCATAATTCCATTTTCCCATATTTATTCTTTATGCCTCAATTTGCATATGCAACTAATATCTATTGAACTTAGGGTCCAAAATTTCTCCACACTTGACATCTTTGATAATCCACAAACTCTCACAACTATGTGTTTTGATCAGGAAATCACCCAATAATCTCACACTCATCTCAGGCAATCTATTTGAGGCTGCAATTCCCTCGAAAAATTGACAGTTACATTGAGAACTATTATGAAAGAGAATATTGAAGATTTCATTCCATGGAAAAGTCAGAGCAGGAAGTGAATGAACTGAACACTTGAACTTATTAAAGCCATCTTGTTCCAATGGAGATGATGGGGTTGGATTTATCAATGTCATTGGGCACATGAATGGCTAGTGAAAGGTGTAAAGAAAGAACATCCATTCATATAACATAATTTGCAATCTCAGGAAATCCCAAAGAGCTTTGAATCCAATGAAGTGTTTTAACTTGGAGTCGAGTGATCATTGTATTGTAGGAAATGCAGCAGCCAATTTCTGCTCAATGAGCACCACATAAAGCATTGTCATAATAAACTGCTTTTAACCATACTGGTTGAGGGCTAAATATTGACCAGGATACAGGGCAGAACTATCCTGCTCTTTTTCCAATAGCGACATGGATCTTTTATGCCCAGCTGAGAGAGCATGCAGAGCCTCGATCCAACATCTCATGCAAGATACAATGACTCTGACACAACAGCACTCCCTCAGTATTGGCACAGGGAGTGTCAGTCTCAAATACGAGCACAACTGTTTTCAGTATATCTTGAACCCAGAACCTTTTGACTTAACGGTGACAGTGCTATTACTGAGCCTTGGATGACACCTATTAACAACGTTTCTATGGATTTGATCCACTATAACCTCCATGTGTCCCCATCGGGGAGAGTATTGTATTAGATGGAAATATTGAAGATGAGCTTGAGAACATGAACTGCAGTTGAAACTTAATGCAATTAGATACTGCACATTGGTGGTACCAAGATGTCAAAACATAGGGACGTGGTGTCTGAGTCTGAAAGCAGTGGATTCTAGTCCATCCAGATGATATTGATTTACAATGCAAAGATTATTTTGCACATACACATGAGGTTTCACAGCAGTTTCGCCTTGGAATCTATCATAGCTATCATTGTGTCTTGTCTCAGTTTCAACTGCGTACATACAGTTCACCAAAATGATTTTGTTTTGCAAAGCTGTTTCTCCACATATACATGCATTTCACAATCATTCCCCCTTGACATTTATCATAGCTTTCATCAAAGTGCCACAACTACTTATATTATTCTTCAAATCCAGCTTTTAATTACATGCTCATTGCCACGATATCCATTTGGTGAGGCAGTTCTCTCGGCAACCTGGACATATTGATCAACGAGATTCTTGCAATCCAGTTGAAGGAGTACGTTTAGGAAGTGCATTGGCCAGCGGTGGCACCGAACTCGGGAGTCCTGTGGTGAGCAGATCCAACTCCATCATCCTCACTGATCATTTGAAGTGTTGTTTAATTCACTTCCTGTTTAGTCTGTTCAGGATATTATGCTGATAGGGTTAGATGAAGAGGCATTGCAGGAGGCTCTCTTTTCCATATGGTTAATGAGAGGACTTTAATTGCCATATGAGTTTCGAAAAGGAGTGAAGAATTGTAGCATTCCATGTGGAGGGAATCCAGCTGATGAATATAGGATCAGTTCCAAGATGGAGAGGGTCAAAGCTCTTTATGGTAAATGATGACTGGCCACCTGAGTATCTTCTATTTCTACCTGATCACTTGAGGTGCTGCAGGTTCAGACTGCAGGATCGTTCAAATTCTTCAGAACAGAAGAGGAGTTCCTTCACTCCCTCAATATTGTTACACAGGGAGACGGGGGAGGCCTTATTGTCTCTCCAGCTTGTTACTTAGGAATGAGAGAAGGACATTCTGCCCCAAGAGTGCTACTTGGAACCTCGAGGAGGCCATTCAGCCCTTTGAGCCTGTTATTTAGAAACAGTACATGGCCATTCAGTCCTCCACAGCTTTTATATAGGAACAGGAGGAAGCCATCAAACTCTTGACTCTGTTACATAGTAATCAACCATTCTTCAGGTTACATTGGAAGAACAGCAGTCCTTTAAACTGTTGATCAGCTTACGTTGGACCAGGAGTAGGGTATTCAGCTACTCAAGACTGTCATACCATTCAATTATATATTTTCTGATATGTACCTCAATTCCATATTCCCACCTTTAGTCCAAAGCTCTAGACATTCTAAACCAACAAATAAAAGTTAAACTCAACATCTAACAATCCCCTCACTTGATATCCTTGACACTGTTTAGCAAAGTGCCATAGTTATGTACATCTGGCCAGAAATTCATCCCCTAGTCTTACACTTATTCTTAGCATTTTCATTTGAGGATGATTTTTTTGTATTGACTGGCAGAGAGATCTCGGCGTACAGGTTCACAGGTCACTGAAAATGGCAATGCAGGTGGATAAGGTGGTCAAGAAGGCATACGGCATGCTTGCCTTCATCGGTCGGGGCATAGAGTATAAAAATTGGCAAGTCATGCTGCAGCTGTACAGAACCTTAGATAAGCCACACTTCGAATATTGCGTGCAACTCTGGTCGCCACACTACCAGAAGGATGTGAAGGCTTTGGAGAGGGTACAGAAGGGGACAAGCTGTTGCCTGGTCTGGAGGGCATTAGCTCTGAGGAGAGGTTGGATAAACTCGGATTGTTTTCACTGGAACGCCGGAGGTGGAGGGGCGACATGATAGAGGTTTACAAAGTTATGAGTGGCATGGACAGAGTGGATAGTCAGAAGCTTTTTCCCAGGGTGGAAGAGTCAGTTACTAGGGGACATAGATTTAGGGTGTGAGGGGCAAAGTTTAGAGGGGATGTGCGAGGCAAGTTTTTTACACAGAGGGTGGTGAGTGCCTGGAACTTGCTGCCGGGGGAGGTGGTGGAAGCAGGTACGATAGCGACGTTTCAGAGGCATCTTGACAAATACATGAATAGGATGGGAATAGAGGGATACGGTCCCCGGAAGTGCAGAAGGTTTTAGTTTAGACAGGCATCCAGATCGGCGCAGGCTTGGAGGGCTGAATGGCCTGTTCCTGTGCTGTACTGTTCTTTGTTCTTTGATGTAATTGCCTATCAAAATTGATAATTACTTTGGGAACTATTATGAAAGGGAAGACTGATCATTTCATTCAGCTCATTATCCAAATGGAAGACATACAGCAGGATACGAATGAGCTCAAATCTTGTATTCCATAAGACCATCTTCACACAAGCAAGGTGATAGGCTACACCAGAGGTCAGTGAAGGAGAAACAGAAATAATTCCTATTTTTTATCATCCCATCAACACTCTCAGGATGTGACAATGCATTCTTCAATCAATGAAGAGCTCTGTGCTTTCTTGCAGTGCAGTTCAAGTTGTGATGTAGGAAACACGACCATCAAAGTGTACACAGCAAGCTTCCACAAGGAGAAATGTCATAATAACCTGACAATCTGTATTTTAGTGATGCTGGTTGAGGAATAAATATTGATTACAGTATCGGTACGAATTGCCCTGCTCTCTTCTAATAGTGCCATGGATTATTTAAGCTGACCTGAGAGGGAAGACATGGTCTCATTTTAACATCTCATCTGAGACACAATCTCCCACAGAACAGTGCCCACACAGTAATGGCACTAGAAATGTCAAACTAGGTGAGGGCCGAATTTTCTACAGTGTGATTTAAACCAATGGCCTTCTTACTTTCAAGGCCAGAGTACTACAACTGAACTGTGGATGTCATCCTTGACTTGTATTCCATGGAGATGACCATTATAATCTTATTTATCTATGTGGCCCCATTGTGGAGCGAATGTCAACATCAAATGGACATATTGAAGGAGAGCATGAGAATAGTTATAAGGTGATTAGATGAAGAGTTGGATTCAGCCACTCATAAGGAGGTGGAATGGAATCACAGAGGAGAGGGAGATGGAGAGGGAGAATGGGACCAGTCGGAGGAGAACAAAGTTTCTGATAAGGGTCACATGAGTGCAGCGGTGAAGCAATCTGGAATCTACTTCACATTGAAATATATAGGCCGCTCACAACTTCCTTTCAGTTCAGAAAGTATAAGCTGCCCAAGTACAGCAGAGTAGTTCTCAGAGGAGAGTTTAGCTCCCCCAGTATGAAGAATACTTAGATGGAACTTTGAAAATGAGATCTAGGGCTGAATTATATATATGTATGACTCCTGGATGGTACCAAAATGCTAATTGAAGGATATCGCCCAGCAAGTATTAACCCCTTAAAGAGTAGCAGTAGGTCACTGAGCCCTTCGACACTTACACAGGAGCAGGGGTTGGACATCTGGCCCTTGAGCTTTTTACATTGTAACAGGGGTACGTAAGCCAGTACTGTGAGCCTCTTATATAGGAATAGGAGCGGACCACTCAATCCCTTGTTTATGTCACATAGGAAAGAGCGTAGGCTGTTAAGATCCCTCCAGTCTGTAAGATCATTGAATTAGATATTTGTGGATCTCTACTGTAATTCAATTTTCCAACCTTTGGTAAATATCCCTTCATACCCCCACGAACATAGAACATAGAACATAGAACAGTACAGCACAGTACAGGCCCTTCAGCCCACGATGTTGTGCCAAACCTTTAACCTACTCTAAAATCAAACTACCTACATACCCTTCATTCTATTATCATCCATGTACCTATCCAAGAGTCGCTTAAATGTCCCTAATGTATCTGCTTCTACTACCACCGCTGGCAGCGCATTCCACGCACCCACCATTCTCTGTGTAAAGAACCTACCTCTGACATCTCCCCGAAACCTTCCTCCAATCACCTTAAAATTATGCCCCCTGGTGATAGCCCTTTCGGCCCTGGGAAAAAGTCTCTGGCTATCCACTCTGTCTATGCCTCTCATCATCCTGTACCCCTCTATCAAGTCACCTCTCATCCTTCTTCGTTCCAATGAGAAAAGCCCTAGCACCCTCACCCTTTCTTCGTAAGACATGCCCTCCAGTCCAGGCAGCATCCTGGTAAATCTCCTCTGCACCCTCTCTAAAGCTTCCTCATCCTTCCAATAATGAGGCGACCAGAACTGAACACAATATTCCAAGTGTGGTCTGACCAGGGCTTTATAGAGCTGCAGCATAACCTCGCGGCTCTTAAACTCAATCCCCCTGTTAATGAAAGCCAACACACCATACGCCTTCTTAACAACCCTATCAACTTGGGTGGCAACTTTGAGCGATCTATGGACATGGACCCCAAGATCCCTCTGTTCCTCCACACTACCAAGAATCCTGTCTTTAAGCCTGTATTCTGCATTCAAATTCGACCTTCCAAAATGAATCACTTCACACTTTTCCAGGTTGAACTCCATCTGTCACTTCTCAGCCCAGCTCTGCATCCTGTCAATGTCCTGTTGCAACCTACAACAGCCTTCCACACTATCCACAACTCCAGCAACCTTCGTGTCATTGGCAAACTTGCTAACCTAGCCTTCCACTTCCTCATCCAAGTCATTTATAAAAAGAGCAGAGGTCCCAGAACAGATCCCTGTGGAACACCACTGGTCATCGAGCTCCAGGCTGAATACTTTCCATCAACAACCACCCTCTGTCTTCTATGGGCCAGCCAATTCTGTATCCAGACAGCCAACTTTCCCTGTATCCTATGTCTCCTTACTTTCTGAATGAGCCTACCATGGGGAACCTTATCAAACGCCTTGCTAAAATCCATATACACCACATCCACTGCTCTTCCTTCATCAATGTGTTTTGTCACATCTTCAAAGAATTCAATAAGGCTTGTGAGGCATGACCTGCCCCTCACAAAGCCATGCTGACTGTCTCTAATCAAACTATGCTTTTCCAAATAATCATAAATCCTGTCTCTCAGAATCCTCTCCAATAATTTGCCCACTACCGACGTAAGACTGACTGGTCTATAATTCCCAGGGTTATCCCTATTCCCTTTCTTGAACAAGGGAATAACATTTGCCACCCTCCAATCATCTGGTACTACTCCAGTGGACAGTGAAGATGCAAAGATCATCGCCAAAGGTGCAGCAATCTCTTCCCTCGCTTCCCTTAATATCCTTGGGTATATCCCATCTGGCCCCGGGGACTTATCTATCCTCATGTCTTTCAAAATTTCCAGCACATCCTCCCTCTTAACCTCAAGCTGTTCGAGCATATCAGCCTGTTTCACGCTGTCCTCACAAATGACCAGGTCCCTCTCACTAGTGAATACTGAAGCAAAGTATTCATTTAGGACCTCCCCTACCTCCTCCGACTGCAGGCACAAGTTCCCTCCACTATCCCTGATCGGCCCTACCCTCACTCTGGCCATCCTCTTGTTCCTCACTTAAATATAGAACACCTTGGGATTTTCCTTAATCCTACCCGCCAAGACATTTTCATGTCCCCTTCTAGCTCTCCTAAGTCCATTCTTCAGTTCCTTCCTGGCTACCTTGTAACCCTCGAGAGCCCTGTCTGATCCTTGCTTCCTCAACCTTAAGTAAGCTTCCTTCTTCCTCTTGACTAGCTGTTCCACATCTCTTGTCATCCAAGGTTCCTTCACCCTACCATCCCTTCCTTGCCTCTTCGGGACAAACCTATCCAGCAGTCGCAGCAAGTGTTCCCTAAACAACCTCCACATTTCTGTTGTGCATTTCCCTGAGAACATCTGTTCCCAATTTATGCTCCCCAGTTCCTGCCTAATAGCATTGTAATTCCCCCTCCCCCAATTAAATATTTTCCCATCCCGCCTGCTCCTGTCCCTCTCCATGACTATAGTAAAGGTCAGGGAGTTGTGATCACTATCACCGAAATGCTCTCCCACCGAGAGATCTGCCACCTGGCCTGGTTCGTTGCCAAGCACCAATTCCAACATAGCCTCCCCTCTAGTCGGCCTATCTACATATTGAGTCAGGAAACCTTCCTGGACACACCTGATAAAAACTGCTCCATCCAAACTATTTGCACTAAGGAGGTTCCAATCAATATTAGGGAAGTTGAAGTCACCCATGACAACAACCCTGTTACTTCTGCACCTTTCCAAAATCTGCCTCCCAATCTGTTCCTCCGTGTCTCTGTTGCTATTGCGGGGTCTATAGAAAACTCCCAACAAAGTGACTGCTCCTTTCCTGTTTCTGACTTCCACCCATTATGACTCAGTAGACAAACCCTCCTCGACGACCTCCCTTTCTGCAGCTATGATACTGTCCCTGATTAGCAATGCCACTCCCCCACCTCTTTTACCTCCCTCCCTATTCTAAACCCCAGAACATCCAACATCTATTCCTGTCTCTGTGATATCCAAGTCTCCGTAATGGCCACAACATCGTAGCTCCAAGTACTGATCCATGCTCTAAGTTCATCACCCTTATTCCTGACACTTCTTGCGTTAAAATAGACACACTTCAACCCATCATACTGGCTGCAACTTTGCCCTGTCAACTGTCTAACCTTCCTCACAGACTCTCTGCACTCTGTATCTGCCTGTTCAACAGCTACCCCATCCACTGTTCTGTAGCTCCGGTTCCCATCCCCCTGCCAAACTAGTTGAAACCCTCCCGAAGAGCTCTAGCAATCCTCCCGCCCAGGATATTGGTGCCCCTCCAGTTCAGATGCAACCCGTCCTTCTTGTACAGGTCCCACCTTCCCCAGAAGGTATCCCAATGATCCACATAACTGAAGCCCTCCCTCCTACAGCAGCTCTGTAGCCACGTGTTCAGCTGCACTCGCTCTCTGTTTCTAGCCTCACTAGCACGTGGCACCGGTATCAATCCTGAGATTACTACTCTGCTCATCCTGCCTTTTAGCTTCCAACCTAACTCCCTATATTCGCTCTTCAGGTCCTCATCCCTTTTCCTAGCTATGTCATTGGTACCGATATGTACCACGACTTCTGGCTGCTCCCCCTCCCCCTTAAGAATCCTGTAGACTCGATCCGAGACATCCCTGACCCTGGCACCCGGGAGGCAACATACCATCCGGGAGTCTCGTTCGCGACCACAGAATCTCCTGTCTGTTCCTCTAACCATTGAATCTCCTATCACTATCACTCTCCTATTCTCCCCCCTTCCCTTCTGAGCCACAGAGCCAGGCTCAGTGCCACAGACCTGGCCGCTGTGGCTTTCCCCTGGTAGGTCGTCCCCCCCAACCGTATCCAAAACGGTATACTTATTATTGAGGGGAACGGCCACAGGGGATCCCTGCACTGTGCGCCTATTCCCTTTCCCTCCCCTGACGGTCACCCAGCTAACTTTATCCTGTGACTTAGATGTCAGTACTTCCCTATAACTGCTCTCTATCACCCCCTCAGCCTCCCGCATGATCCGAAGTTCATCCAGCTCCAGCTCCAGTTCCCTAACGCGGTCTGTGAGGAGCTGGAGTTGGGTGCACTTCCCACAGGTGAAGTCAGCAGGGACACAAGTGGTGACCCTTACCTCCCACATCCTGCAAGAGGAGCATGCAACTGCCCTAGCTTCCATCCCCTCTGCTCTAAATTGACAACAGAGAATAAAAACAAATAAAGGAAAACCTTACCTTACCAAACCCTCCACACAAGAGTCCTTTTTTTTTGGTTAGAGGAGGAGGATGGGTGGGAGACACTACACGTGTAGTGTTTCGGGTTTAGCCACTGCCCGAATATATAAGTTCACTTACCCAGCAGTCCTTGTGTCCACGTCCGCCGAATCACGAGGTAAGTACTTTATAGTGAAACTTACCTTCCCGGCTGCTCCCTGGCTCGCACTCTCACCGCTACCGCTGATCAAAAGGAAGTTGCCGAATCGCCAGGTGACAAAAATCAATCAATCGCATTAACCAACCATCCTGCAATTGACATCCTACTTTTCATCAAAAGTAACAAAGTTTGCACAACCCAGCCTGAAAGCTGAGACCCCAGCGCTGACCTCACCCTCAGGCATTATTCCTGTCTCAACACCCAGTTCATATTTCACCATCATCCCGTGCCCAGCTCACAGCTCCGCCCAGTTTTCACCCTCAGCCTGTGCCCACCTCACACCCTAGTAGCATCCCTGCTTCACACCCCAGGCCAACAGATCACAGGCCAAGACTGGGCCGGACGTCCCAGCTCAGGTCTTGCACCCAGCCCAGTTCTCCACCTCATACCCAAACTCAGATCGCACACCATGACTATAGTAAAGGTCAGGGAGTTGTGATCACTATCACCGAAATGCTCTCCCACCGAGAGATCTGCCACCTGGCCTGGTTCGTTGCCAAGCACCAATTCCAACATAGCCTCCCCTCTAGTCGGAGCTACAGAACAGTTCCCCATACCACACCGCATCCCAGATTTCATTCCCCATCCCTTGCCCCCAAATCAGGCCCCATCTCAGATCTGACACCACAGTCCGTGCTCCCACCACATACCCCAGCTCAGACCCCAAACCCCAGCCCGTGTCCCCGTCTCACACCTCATTCCAGATGTCACACACAGCCTGGGTTCCAACCTTGCCTTCATCGGTCGGGGCATAGAGTATAAAAATAGGCAAGTCATGCTGCAGCTGTACCGAACTTTAGTTAGGCCACACTTAGAATATCGCGTGCAATTCTGGTCGCCGCACTACCAGAAGAACATGGAGGCTTTGAAGAGGATACAGAAGAGGTTTACCTGGATGTGGCCTGGTCTGGAGGGCATTAGCTGTGAGGAGAGGTTGGATAAACTCGGATTGTTTTCACATGAACTACGGAGGTGGAGGGGCGACATGATCGAGGTTTACAAAGTTATGAGCGGCATGGACCGAGTGGATAGAAGTTTTTTCCAGGGTGGAAGAGTCAGTTCCTAGGGGACATAGGTTTGAGGTGAGAGGGGCAAAGTTTAGAGGGGATGTGCGAGGCAAGTTCTTTACACAGAGGGTGATGAGTGCCTGGAACTTGCTGCCGGGGGAAGTGGTGGAAGCAGGTACGATAGCGACGTTTAAGAGGCATCTTGACAAATACATGAATAGGATGGGAATAGAGGGATACGGACCCCGGAAGTGCAGAAGGTTTTAGTTTAGGCAAGCATCAAGATCGGCGCAGACTTGGAGGGCCGAATGGCCTGTTCCTGTGCTGTACTGTTCTTTGTTCTTTGTTGTTCTTTGTTCTTAGACTCCCGCCCAATTCTCACCCTCATCCATGTTCCCACCTCAGACTCCCGCCCAGGTCTCACACCCTCATCCACGTTCCCACCTCAGACTCCCGCCCAGGTCTCACACCCTGATCCACGTTCCCACCTCAGACTGCCGCCCAGGTCTCACACCCTCATCCTCGTTCCCACCTCAGACTCCCGCCCAGGTCTCACACCCTCATCAACGTTCCCACCTCAGACTCCCGCCCAGGTCTCACACCCTCATCCACGTTCCCACCTCAGACTCCCGCCCAGGTCTCACACCCTCATCCACGTTCCCACCTCAGACTCCCGCCCAGGTCTCACACCCTCATCCACGTTCCCACCTCAGACTCCCGCCCAGGTCTCACACCCTCATATATGTTCCCACCTCAGACTCCCGCCCAGGTCTCACACCCTCATCCATGTTCCCACCTCAGACTCCCGCCCAGGTTTCACACCCTCATCCTCGTTCCCACCTCAGACTCTCGCCCAGGTCTCACACCCTCATCCACGTTCCCACCTCAGACTCCCGCCCAGGTCTCACACCCTCATCCACGTTCCCACCTCAGACTCCCGCCCAGGTTTCACACCCTCATCCTCGTTCCCACCTCAGACTCCCGCCCAGGTTTCACACCCTCATCCATGTTCCCACCTCAGACTCCCGCCCAGGTCTCACACCCTCATATATGTTCCCACCTCAGATTCCAGTCCAGGTCTCACACCCTCATCCATGTTCCCACCTCAGACTCCCGCCCAGGTCTCACACTTCAGCCTTTGTCCCAACCTTACACCCTATCCCAATCTCAAACTCCACCCTGTGTTGACACCTCACACCCCTGCCCAAACCTCACACACATCCTCCCATTTTCCCACACCATACGCTTTCCCAGAATTCGCACCCCAGCAGGTGCCCCCACCTCATACCTTATCCCAGAGCTCACACCCCAGCCTTTGTCCCCACTTCACATCCTATCCCAGACCTCACACCTTAGGTGAGACCTCACCCCCCTGACCCATGTTCCCATGTCACATCCTATCCCAGACTCACACACCAGCCTGTGTCCCCAGATTATCGCTCATCCCAGACCTGAAACACCAGACCTTACCCACTCCTCATTCCCATCCCTTGCCTCGTGGGGAATGGGAAGGGGACGAGGAATGGTAATGATGACGTATGCTGGGATGGGATGTGATGGGGTGGGTAGTGAGGAATCCTGGGGATAGGGGGCTGGTGGTATGGCCGAAAGGATGGGAGGGGCTGCAATGGGATGGGGATTGAGGCATAGGAAGGGATGGGATTGGGGTGAAAGGGTTGGGATGTGGGTTGTGTGTGAGGGGATGGCACATACAATGGGTGCAATACTGTGGGGAATGAGTTGAGGGTGGGGGAATGGGATATGGGGATAGAACAGGGAAAGGGGAGGGTGATATTTTGGGGGGTTGGGGATGGGATGGGAATGATGTATGGGGGATAAAATAGGAATAGAGAATAAGGATGGTGTGGGAATGGGATGAGGATGAGGTGGAGGAATTGGATAGGACTGGGCATAGGATGGATGAATTGGTTGGGGATGGGGTTATTGGTTATGGGATGCATGGGGGGATGTCTATGTTATACTAACAAGGAAAACGTTAATTGTTGTTAGCTTTTATTATCTCTTGTTGTCTCTTGCTGTCAAATGTGATGACTTTAACTCTAAATCCCACACTGAGCAACAGTTAATACCTGTTTTAGGTAACTACTGACCTCAGAGGTAGTAAGGTAAGAGAAAGTTCCATTTACCCAGATCAACACTGTTCCTGTACAGAGTAGACAAAGTTTACAAAGTAAGGCAGGAAGTTGTGAGAATGAGATTGGGAGAGTCTGACCAACAGGCACAATTTTTCAGCTTGAGGCTGTGCAATGGAATGTGAAGAGGGATTAGCTTCTGTCTCTAAACACACGGACACAATTGAATCTTTTGTGTATTTTAGAGTCAATGGATTTGATCTGAGAATTGTTTCCAGCCTGAAGCAAAGCTCAGTGGGTATTAACTGCCTCCCCACTCACAGCACCAACTTGGAAATAACTGATCTTTATGGTGCCCATATTATTGATCTTATATTACATGCTAAAGTAGCACTGGACCAGTGTTTCCAAATTCAAGTATATTTCATATCCAACAATCAAAATAAATAATTTTACAATTTTGAACTTGGCTCTGGGTTTTACTTGATGCTACTTTCTATCAGTGATTTCACAATTGCAGAGTAGCTAAAGTAAGCATTGGTCCATTACAGGGTGTAATTAGGGAATTATTAATGGGAAACAAGGAAATGGCAGAGGTGTTGAACAAGCATTTTGTATAGATCTTCACAGGAGAAGACACAAAAAGCATCCTGAGAGTAGTAGAAAATCAGGAGGCAAAAGGGAAAGAGGAACTTAATAAATTACTATCAGTAGAGAAAAATTAATGAGAATAATATGGGACTACAGGCTGACAAGTCCTTGGACCTGGTGGCCTTTAGCGAGGGTCTTAAGAGAAGTTTATGTGAACATACAAATTAGGAGCAGGACTAGGCCACTCGGCCCTTCTAACCCGCTCTGCCATTTAATAAGTTCATGGCTGAACTGATTACTCCACATTTCCACCTACCCCCGATAACCTTTCACCCCCTTGCTTACCAAGAATCTATCGACCTCTGTCTTAAAAATATTCAAAGATTCTGCTTCCACCACCTTTTGTGGAAGAGAATTCCAAAGACATACAATTCTCTGAGAGAAAATTTTTTTCCTCATCTCAGTCTTAAATGGGCGACCCCTTATTTTTAAACAGTGATCCTGAGTTCTAGATTCTCCCACAAGGGGAAACATCCCTTTCACATCCACCCTGTCAAGACCCCTCAGGATCTTATATGTTTCAATCAAGTTGCCTCTTACTCTTCTAAATTCCAGCGGATACAAGCCTAGTGTGTCCAATATTTCCTCATCAGACAGCCCACTCATTCTAGGTATTAGTTTAGTAAACCTTCTCTGTACTGCCTTCAATGCATTTCCATTCTTCCTTAAAAAAGGAGACCAGTACTGGACACAGCACTCCAGATGTGGTCTCACCAATGCCCTGTATCTCTGAAGCATAACCTCCCTACTTTTGTATTCAATTCCACTTGCAATAAACACTAACATTCTATGAGCTTTCCTAATTACTTGCTGTACCTACATACTAAACCTTTTGTGATTCATGCACTAGGACACCCAGATCCCTCTGTATCTCAGAGCTCTGCAATCTTTCACCATTTAGATAATATGCTTCTTTATTATTCTTCCTGCCAAAGTGGAGAATTTCACATTTTCCCACATTATACTCCATTTACCAGTTCTTTGCCCACTCACTTAATCTATCTATATTCTTTTGTAGCCACCTTATGTCCTCTTCACAACTTACTTTCCTACCTATCTTTGTGTCATCAGCAAATTTAGCAACCATACCTTTGGTCCCTTCATCCAAGGCATTTATATAAATTGTAAAAAGTTGAGGCCCCAGCACAGATCCCTGTGGCACACAACTCATTACATCTTGTCAACCAGAAAATTACCCATTTATGCCTACGCTCTGTTTCTTGTTACCTAGCCAATCTTCTATCCATGTGAAAATGTTACCCCCTACACCATGAGATTTTATTTTCTGCAATGAACTTTGATGTGGCACCTTATCAAATGCCTTCTGGAAATCGGAGTATAATACATCCACCGGTTCCCCTTTATCCACAGCACAGGTAACTCCCTCAAAGAACTCCAATAATTTGGTTAAACATGATTTCCCTTTCACAAAACCATGTTGATTCTGCCTGATCGCCTTGAATTTTTCTAAATGCCCTGCTGTAACATCTTTAATAATAGCTTCTAATATTTTCCCTAAGACAGATGTTAAGCTAACTGGCCAGTAGTTTCCTGCTTTCTATCTCCCTCCCTTTTTGAATAAAGGAATTACATCTGCTATTTTCCAATCTAACAGAACCTTCCCCGAATCTAGGGAATTTTGGAAAATTAAAACCAGCGCATCAACTATCTCACTAGCCACTTTTAACACCCTAGGATGAAGTCCATCCGGACCCGGGGACTTGTCAGCCTACAGCTCCAACAATTTGTTCATTACCACTTCTCTGGTGATTGTAATTTTCTTGAGTTCCTCCCTCCCTTCCATTTCCTGACTTACAGCTGTTGGATAAAGGACGTGTGCTGGTGTCCTGGAATGAAAGGTGACGTGGAACATTACGTCAAGAATTGTTTAATCTGTGCACAACCCAACCCCGATAGGAATGTCAAGAAAGGGGCCCTCCGACATACTAGACCAGTAGAAGGGCCTTGGACTAATTTACAGATAGACTATGTAGGACCCTTACCCCCCACTCCAGGAGAGTTTAAGTACTTTCTAGTAATAGTAGATACGTTTACCAAAATGGGTGGAAGCTTTCCCAACCAGAACAAATACAGCCAAAGTCACCGCGAAAATTCTGTTAGAAAGGGTATTCACTCGATGGGGTTTACCCCGAAGTATAGAATCAGATCAAGGAACACATTTTACAGCCCAAGTAATGCAAAATGTAATGACCCTCTTTGGGGTCAAATAGAAATTCCACATACCCTATAGACCACAGTCTAGTGGAATTGTGGAAAGGATGAATCGGACATTGAAAAACATGACAGCTAAAATGGTACAGCAGCATAAGACGACCTGGCAGGTTGTTCTGCCTTATGTGTTGATGGTAATCAGGAATACCGCAGCTTCATCATCAGGCTATACTCCCTATAAACTCATGACGGGAAGGAACATGAGAGGAATGGAGGGGTTGGTAGGTTTGGACTTGTCCGAACCTGAGGTGGATAGTATTATATCAGAAAAATGGGTACAACAATTAGTAGAAACAGTGAGGGAAGCAAATTACATGGTAGCTCACCAACAGGGAAAGAAGAGACAGCAAAGTAAGGCTTATTTCAATGCGAAAGCCAGCCCGATAGAGTTGGACCCCGGACAAAGGGTAATGATCAGTATATACCAGCGCATCTCATTTCTGAGTCCAAAGTTCGCCGGTCCCTATGAGATCGTAGATAAAGCTAGTCCATCTGTATACAAAGTGTTGACGGTGCCAGATAAGAGTGGCTGGTATCACATTACTCAGTTAAAGTTAGTAGGAGAAAAACAAGATTATCACAGTTGGCTTGATGCTACCGATGTTCCGATCGAAGGTCAGGGAGATCAAGAGCAGGATCAATTGCGGATCCAAGCGGAAGTGTTTGAAAAACAACCTGATGTTGTACGTGCACATACAGAGAGAAATCGAGGGAAAAAACGAAAGAACAATAAAGAAAACAGGGAAAATAAGTGGGCAAGAAGAAATGGACGGTTAGAATCAGTAACAAATTGGGAAGAAGATATAGACAGTCTGGCTCAGTGTATGGAGAGACTGGACTTAAAATAGGATAAGAAAGAAACTGTAAATAAGTGCAGAAATTACACTTGTATATTACAGGTCCAGCCCACAATGAAGAGGGTGATACATTGCATTGCAATTGGATTGACCATATTTGGGACTATAGGTGAATCCGCATTGGAGCTATCACGACGAATGAAAGCGCCTGAAGCAGTGGCGACGTGGGAAGACTATCCCGTGGCCAGAAACAACTTTGCTCGGCAGATCAAGATAGTTCGAACCGACAAAGGACAGCGAGAAGATTTAAATTTGTATTATGCGGGAGTAGATGGGTTGGCGTGCGCGGGAAAGACATTGGGTATACCGGAGGGAACAAGAATACAGTTTTCATGTAACAGGGTTCTAGAGGTGACATTGTCGATAATCAAAGGGGGAAAAATCATTAGTCAATTTGTCGGCCCATTTATCGAACGACCATCGGGGGAGGACGGCCGAGGTAAAAGTGTAGTTTACTGGGATCACACCTATGTGAACATTGACTGGGGCAGTGATTCATACAGGAGATATATTGACTGGGGTGGTTATAGCAAACAGTTTAGAAAAATTGGTTGGATCATCATCAATTGTACAAAGGAAGATATGGTACAGGAAAGGGATAGAACAAAAAGGGCGTTAACAGATGCAGATAGGGGTTTTTGTAAGGGCCCAGGGCCCTTTATAATTTTCAGGACCCCTAGGAAGCTTCCCACCCCACAACCCCCCCCACCCCCACCCCGTGACTGAAACCACGCCAGAACCTAAATGTAGTGAATCTCAGTACAAAACGGAAGATGTAGGTTTGGTGTTAGAAGAGACAGACGAATCGTTTACATTGGTTCCAGGATATCAACATGTGCAAGTAATTTTCAATTTAACTGAAATGACTATTCCAGAATGGTGTCCATCCACCATGAAACAATTATTTGCCCACCTCCTTCAGAGACAGTTAAGCAGAAATGAGTTTAAGTCGGTGAAAGACAGAAAGAAAAGAGGGCTGTTAGAGTTAGCAGGGGTAGGTTATGCATCAGGAGTGGCAACAGTCAACACATTGGACATAGCCGAGTTAGAAAGTCAGATACAATCCCTCCAACAGAAAATGCAGGTTATTACTGGAGAGGGTTACCTGGATCAGATACAGACCAGTCAAATAGGTCAGGATGCATCACGGGTAACCCTGGACACAGTCAAATTTCTAAAGCCTTTACAGGATACAACGAATTCAATTATTGAGCGTATGGCTACTACTTCTGAGCAGGCCCATAAAGCTGAGACGTGTGCCATATATACTAGCTGGGTATTGGCTATGATTAGTTCAAATTTAATACAACTCAATACACACCAGGTTCCAGACTGGGTGTCAGATGAACAATTAAAGAAGTGGGTCGGAGGTGAGATACCCCTGTGTCACCTCAGAAGTTTGACCTTAACTAACAGAGTGTTAGGTACCTGTGAAGAGGATAGAGGAAGATATTATGTTGGGGCAGTGTTTCATATTCCCCGACACGGGAGTAATTTGACCTACCCTTTAAAGAGAGTCCATAATGTGGGCAAGTACCAGGAGGGTATTTGGATATCTTTAAGTAACCCACCATCTCATGCCATTGTAATGGATGGTGTTGAGAAAGGGGTAGATTTGTCAAAATGTCATCAAGTGGGGAATCACTGGGCCTGTCCGGAAAAGATAACGAGACAGAAACTTACAAATTGCGGGCTCAGCACCTATGAAAATTGTTCATTGTCCATTCTGCCTGTTGCTAACCAGACCTTTTTACAATATGCCCTTGTGGGGCAAACGTATTACATAGCCAGGGCTGCTATAAATTACAACAAGGGATGGAAACAGTGCCCTCTGGAGGGACACAATGTAGCCATTCACAATGTAACCTCAGACTTGGTTGTTGGTGGACAAGTCCTGCCGAAGCCAATAACGAGGATAGTGATAAAGGAGAATCTCACGGTCCAACGTACTGATACAGATCAAAAGGTACGGGAATATATTGCCACCGAATAACCACCCATCCCACACCTAACAGCAGATTGGGCACAAATAGCAGAAGAGGCAAAAGAGATAATTCATCAATGGAATAAACACACTAAAACAATTAGAACTCATGCTGACAAGGCAAATGAACTGTTACGTGACCCAGGGTTTTGGAGTAAGTTTTGGAATTGGGGATCTAATGTTCAAATACATCCATGGGTCAGAATTGTATCACATATTGCTGTCATAGTGATTCTATGTGTGCTTATAATTGTTGTATTCAATGTATATCAGCTTAGAAGGTGGAAAAATGAAATTTTGCGAAGATTGGATGATGGGGCTATAATGAAACAGAAGGAACAGTTATCAATATAAACAAAAACTGTAAAAAAACAACTGTATATACTAAGATTTATAACGTATCTTTTTATATGTAACAGTATTGCACACCCATTGGGGGACAATGACGTTCTCAGGAATGGTTCACAGAGCAGAGAAACTTGATGATCCTAAGATAAGTATCTTTGGATCATGAGGGGGGAGATGTTGGCCAGGGGCTGCAAGAAACACAGAATCAGTTACAAAGTGCTGGAATTGTTAGACCTGTAGTAACCTGGAGCTCGGACACTGGCCTGTGCTGATAAAAACCAGTTTGAACTAGTTACTTTATGGGACAAGACAAAGAACAGGACACAGGAAAAGGGCCTTATTTGGACATGGTGTGATACCGGGGTCTTTGGGCCTGGGCCAATTAAGAGAAGCTGTGAAAGAGGTGATCAAGCTTAAGCCAACCGGAAAGACACAGCTCAGATTTGGAGAGATAAGCAACAGGATAAGAATAGAGCTTTTTGGGCATCGAGCCAGCGAAAACTCTGGAGATCAACCATCGTGGAAGCGGAAGACCCTGCATGAGCGACGCGGTGACGACGTAGAAGAGAGAGAGAACGGAATGTCTGGCCAGCGTTAACTCTCCCTTTTTCGGGTAATATCATTTGTATTCTGTGACTAGGACAGGGAAAGGTCAGAGGAACCTAATGGGTGTGCTTATGAATTCTAGCTAGTTTTGGTATTAACTGTATAACTCAGTTGGAGTTGTATGTTTTTGTCTAACTAAGTGTATAAGCCTTATTCTTACATTGTCCAACAACGTGAATAAAGTAAATTGATAGTTAAAGAAAGGACTGAGTTCCCCCTCTTTGTACTAAGCCATTAACTGTAGCTGTGGACAAGGGGGTGTTGACTCCGCTCCACGGTTAACACAGCTAATACTGGGATGTTACTTGTATCCTCAATAATGAAGTCCGATGCAAAATATCTGTTCAATTCATCTGCCACCTTCTTAGTATCCATTATTCATTCCCCAGACTCACTTTTTGTAGGACCAACGCTCACTTTGTCAACTCTTTTTTTAAAAAATATCTATAGAAACTCTTACTATCTGTCTTTATATTTCTAGCTCGCTTTCCGTCATACTCAAATCTTACCTTCCTTGCTAATTTTTAGTGGCAACATAGATAGCGGATGCATTGGTTGTAATCTTCCAAAATTCCCTCGATTCTGTAAAGGTCCCATTAGATTGGAGAAACACAAATGTAACACCTCTAATCAAGAAAGGAGGAAGATAGAAAGCAGGAAAATGTAGGCCTGTTACCCTCACATCTGTCTTTCGGAAAATGCTAGAATCCATTATTAAAGAGGTAGTAACAGGAAATCTAGAACATCACAATACAATCAGACAGAGTTTTATGAAAGGGAACTCGTGTTTGACAAATTTGAGAGTTCTTTGAGCATATAACAAGCAGGGTGGATAAAGGGCAAGCAGTAGAGATGTAGTGTATTTGGATTTCCAAAATAAAACATTCGATAATGTGCCACATAAAAGTCACAACACAAGATAAGAACTCATGGTATTGGAAGTGATAAATTCGCACGGGTGGAGGACTAGATAACTACAATGAGCAAAGTGTCGGAATAAATTTTCAGGATGGCAAACTGTAACTAGTGGAGTGCTACAGGGATCAGTACTGGGGACGCAACTATTTATAATCTATACTCGTGAGTTGGAGGAAGGGAGAAACTGCATTGTAGCCAAGTTTGTTGATGATACAAAGATAGGTAGGGAAGCAAATTCTGAAGATGGTAAAAGACTGCAAAAGGTTATGGATAGGTTAAGTGAGTGGACAAAAAATTGGCAGATGGAGTATAATGTGGGAAAATGTGAGCTTGTCCACTTTGGCAGAAGAAATAGAAAAGTGGAAAATTGTTTGCATGAAGCTAGACTGCAGAGTGCTGAGATGCAGAGAGACCTGGGTGTCCTTGTACATAATTAGGGAGGCAAATGGAATTGCATTAATTGCAAAGGTAATAGAGTATAAAAGTAGTGAAAACAAGAAATGCTGTAAACACTCCGCAGGTCTGGCAGCATCTGTGGAGAGAGAAGCAGAGTTAATGTTTCAGGTTAGTGACCCCTCTTCAGAACTGACGAAACATTAACTCTGCTTCTCCCTCCACAGATGCTGCCAGATCTGCTGAGTATTTCCAGCATTTCTTCTTTTTATTTCAGATTTCCAGCATCCACAGTATTTTGCTTTTATAAAAGTAGTGAAGTCTTGCTACAACTGTACAGGGCATTGGTGAGACTGTACCTAGAGTATTGTGTACAGTTTTGACCACCTTTTTTAAGGAGGGACGTCCTTGCATTGGAAGCAGTTGAGAGAATATTCATTAAGCTCATTCCTGGGATGAAGGGGTTATCTTATGAGGAAAAGCTTTGGATGTGGTGTTGCTTGGAATTGCCCAAACTAAAAAGGTGGCATTCTAATGTAAGAGTTTATTAGGTGATTTAAATGAGATGTTTAATATGGTTAAGTAATTAATTGGGTTGATAGAGATAAATTGTTTTCCCTGGTGCAGAGAGGTCCAAAACAGTACGGTGTGACCTTAAAATTAGTGGCAGGTCAGGTGCAATGTCCAAAAAGCGCATTTTCACATGGAGGTAATGGAATTTGGAACTCTCTCCTGCAAAAAGCTGTTGAAGCGAGATGGTTAATTGGAAATTTCAAAGCTCAGATTGATAGATTTTTGTCAGCAAGGCTGTTACTGGTTCCAGTAACCAAAGTGGGTCGAAGGAGTTAAGATACAGTTCACCCATGACCTACGTTAGTTGAAGAACAGGCTTGAAGAGCTGAATGGTGTACTCCTGTTCCAATGTAGTCCAACCAGCACTGGTGACTTTCTGGTGTACATTTGCACATGTCTGCCTGTCAGTTTGGCCTGTTCCTAGGAACACAGTGAAGAAATTCTAGTTCATCCACCCTAGGGATATGCAAGGCTATCGAGATTTCCTTCCTAACAGAACTATGAGTGTACCTACCCCAGATGGACTGCAGCTGTTCAGGAAGACAGCTCAACACCACCTTCTCAATGGTGGTGAGAGAGAAAGGGTCAGAGAGAGAAAGGGTCAGAGAGAGAAAGGGTCAGAGAGAGAGGGGGACAAAGAGAGGGGAAACAGAGAGAGAGAGAGAGAGAGAGAGACAGGGAGAAAGAAGGGTAGAAAAAAAGGACAGAGAAAGAAAGGGTCAGAGAGAGAGGGGGACACAGAGAGAAAGAGAGAGAGAGAGAGTGGGACAGAGGAGGCACAGAGAGAGAGGCACAGAGGGTTAGAGAGAGAGAGGGTTACAGACAGAGAGATGGTTACAGAGAGAGAGAAGGCAAGGGGACAGAGACAGAGGGAGAGGGGGGACAGACAGAGAGGGACAGAGAGAGAGAGAGAAAGAAGGGCCACAGAGAGAGAAAGAGGAACAGAAAAAGGGGGAGCAGAGTAAGAAAGGGTCACAGAGAGTGAACGAGAGAGCGGGCACAGAGAGGGAGAGCGGGCACAAAGAATGAGAAAGGGGTTACTGAGAGAGAGAGGCTCAGAGAGAGAGAGGCTCAGAGAGAGAGAGAGAGAGAGGCTCAGAGAGAGAGAGAGGGACAGAGAGAGACAGAGAGAGAAGCACAGAGAGAAAGAGGGGGGTTACAGAGAAAGGAGGCAGAGGAAGAGAGAGAGAAGAGGCAGAGCAAGGGGAGGGGGCAGAGAGAGAGGGACAGAGACAGGGACAGAGAGAGATGCACAGAGAGAAAGGGACAGAGAAAGGGGGCAGAGAGAGAAAAGGTCAGAAAGAGAGAGAGAGAGAGAGACAGAGAGATAGGGGGGGACAAATAGAGAGACGGGGGGGACAAAGAGAGAGATGGGGGACAAAGAGAGAGATAGGGGGGCAAAGAAAAACTGAGGGGGACAATGAGAGAGAGAGGGACAGAGTGAGAGAGGCACAAGAGAGAGGAGGATGGAGAGAGAGGGACAGAGAGAGAGGGACAGAGAGAAAGAAGCATAGCAAGAAAGAGGGGGTTACATAGAGAGAGGGGCAGAGAGAGGGGTCAGAGAGAGAGAGGGGTCAGAGAGAGAGGGGTCAGAGAGAGAGGGGTCAGAGAGAGAGGGGTCAGGGAGAGAGGGGAGGACAGAGATAAATAAGGGGCAGAGAGACAGGGTGTAGAGTGAAAGCTGGGACAGAGTGAGAAGGGGCAGTTTGAGTGAGGGGGAAGAATGAGAGAGAGGGGTCAGAGCAAGAGAGTAGGTGACACAGAGAGAGGACACAGGGAGAGAGAGAAAAGAGAGTCAGACAGACAGTCAGAAAGGGGGCAGAGTGAGAAAGAGGGACAGAGAGAGAGGTGGCAGAGATAGAGATAGGGGCAGGGAGAGGGGGCAAGAGAAAGAGGGAGCAGAGTGAGAGAGGGACAGAGAGAGACATGGGACAGAGAGAGTGTGGTCAGAGAGGGGAGGCCAGTTTGCGTGAGTGGGGAATTTAGAGAGAGGGGGAAAAGCAAGAAAGAGGATGATAGAGAGAGAGGTGACAGAGAGAAGAGGCAGAGAGAGTAAGCAGAGAGAGAGAGAAAGAGAGAGGGGCAGTGATATAGAGATGGGGCAGAGTGAGAAAATGTCAGTGTGTGAGAGAGAGGGTGGCAGTGTGAGAGGGGGGAGAAAGAAAGTGTAGGGATCGGGGCAGAGCAAGAGGGGGTACAGAGCAAGAGGGGGTACAGAACAAGAGGGGCACAGAGAGAGAGGGCGGGACAGCGAGAGAGGGGGGGCAGAGAGAGAGAGGTCAGAGGGAGTGTGGGGCAGAGAGATAGAGGGGGACAGACAGAGAGAGGGGCAGAGAGAGAGAGGGAGGGAGACAGGGGGGCAGAGAGAGTGAGAGGTCAGAGAGAGAGCAAGGCAGTCCAAGTGAGTGGGGAAATTAGAGAGAGGGTGACAGAGAGAGAGGGTGACAGAGAGAAAGAGCGGGTGGACAGAGTAAGAGGGGCGCAGAGAGATAGAGAAGGGGCAGAGTGAGATAAAGTCACAGAGGGAGAGAGAGCGAGAGAGAGTGGCTGAGAGAGAGGGGTGGCAGTGTGAGAGAGGGCAGAGAGAGAGAAAGTGAGAGAGGGAACACAGTGAGAGAGCGGACAGGGCAGAGCAAGAGAGAGAGGAGGCAGAGCCCGAGGGGATGAGGGAGAAAGAGCTGGGAACAGATAGAGAAAGGAGGGAACAGAGAATGAGGATGACATGGGGGGGAGAACACAGAGGGGGAAAAGCATAAAGAGGGGGGAAACACAGGGAGAGAGAGAGAGAGTCAGAGAGGGGTGAGAGTGATCCAGATGACTCCTGACAGATGGACATCTATCCGGAATATTCCGCATCGTTATATCAAATGTGTGGGCAAACATTGACAACTTGTGCAAGCAAAAACTGCCAGGTATCTCTCAAAATCAGTGTCCAACATAGCGATGAGAAAGTAAGTCAATATATTATCTTTTCATTTAAAGCTTCGACACAAAAATGCACATATGTTGTTGTTTTGGGTGATAGTAAAATAACTTTTTTATACCTTTATTCCAACATTGTCTCACCAGCCCCCCATGTAAGACAAAAATTGTAATGTGACACCCCACACAAAAAAGTTGGACAATCCTGTTCTAAATCCTAGGGTTTGATAAGAAGTGTCTTACTAATTTGATTGAGTTTTTTGAGGAAGTGACGAAGATGATTGATGAGGGAAGGGCGGTGGATGTTGTCTTTTTGGACTTCAGTAAAGCCTTTGACAAGGTCCCGCATGGCAGACTGGTACAAAAGGTGAAGTCACATGGGATCAGAGGTGAGCTGGCAAGATGGATACACAACTGGCTCGGTCACAGAAGACAGAGGGTATCAGTGGATGGGTGTTTTTCTGAATGGAGGGATGTGACTAGTGGTGTTCCGCAGGGATCAGTGCTGGGACCTTTGCTGTTTGTAGTATATATAAATGATTTGGAGGAAAATGTAGCTGGTCTGATTAGTAAGTTTGCGGACGACACAAAGATTGGTGGAGTTGCGGATAATGATGAGGACTGTCAGAGGATACAGCAGGATATAGATCAGTTGGAGACTTGGGCGGAGAAATGGCAGATGGAGTTTAATCCGCACAAATGTGAGGTAATGCATTTTGGAAGGTCTAATGCAGGTGGGAAGTATACAGTAAATGGCAGAACCCTTCGGAGTATTGACAGGCAGAGAGATCTGGGTGTACAGGTCCACAGGTCACTGAAAGTGTTAAGGCAGGTGGATAAGGTAGTCAAGAAGGCATACGACATGCTTGCCTTCATCGGTCGGGGCACAGAGTATAAAATTGGCAAGCCATGTTGCGGCTGTACAGATCTTTAGTTAGGCCACACTTAGAATATTGCGTGCAATTCTGGTCGCCACACCACCAGAAGGAAGTGGAGGCTTTGGAGAGGGTACAGAGGAGGTTTACCAGGATGTTGCCTGGTCTGGAGGGAATTAGCTATGAGGAGAGGTTGGAAAAACACGGATTGTTTTCATTGGAACGACGGAGGTGGAGGGGCGACATGATAGAGGTTTAAAAAGTTGAGCGGCATGGACAGAGTGGATAGTCAGAAGCTTTTTCCCAGGGTGAAAGAGTCAGTTACTAGGGGACATAGGTTTAAGGTACGAGGGGCAAAGTTTAGAGGGGATGTGCGAGGCAAGTTCTTTACACAGAGGGTGGTGAGTGCCTGGAACTTGCTGCTGGGGGAGGTGGTGGAAGCAGGTACGATAGCGACGTTTAAGAGGCATCTTGACAAATACATGAATAGGATGGGAATAGAGAGATAAGGACCCCGGAAGTGCAGAAGGTTTTAGTTGAGACAGGCATCAAGATTGGCGCAGACTTAGAGGGCCGAATGGTCTGTTCCTGTGTTGTACTGTTCTTTGTTCTTTGTTAATAATTATGAAAGTTTTAGCAAGGGATTTAGAGAATCATAGTTTGATCAGACAGAGTCAACATGGTTTTACAAAAGGAAAATCCTGTTTGACAAACTTATTGGAGTATTTTGAGAATGTAACGTATAGGCTAGATAAAGGGAAGTAAGCAGATACCATATATTTGGATTTCCAAAAGGCATTCGATAAGGTTCCACACAAAAGTTTAATATGCTAGATATGGGCTTATTTAGTTGGGGGCAATATCTTCTTTCTTTGGCCTCCTTGTCTCGAGAGACAATGGGTAAGTGCCTGGAGGTGGTCAGTGGTTTGTGGAGCAGCGCCTGGAGTGGCTATAAAGGCCAATTCTAGAGTGACAGGCTCTTCCACAAGTGCTGCAGAGAAAATTGGTTGTCGGGGCTGTTACACCGTTGGCTCTCTCCTTGCGATTCTGTCTTTTTTCCTGCCAACTGCTAAGTCTTTTCGAATCGTCACGCTTTAGCCCCGCCTTTATGGTTGCCCGCCAGCTCTGGCGAACGCTGGCAACTGACTCCCACGACTTGTGATCAATGTCACAGGACTTCATGTCGCATTTGCAGATGTCTTTAAAGCGGAGACATGGACGGCCGGTGGGTCTGGTACCAGTGACGAGCTCGCTGTACAATGTGTCCTTGGGGATCCTGCCATCTTTCATGCGGCTCACATGGCCAAGCCATCTCAGGCGCCGCTGACTCAGTAGGGTGTATATACTGGGGATGTCAGCCACCTCGAGGACTTCTGTGTTGGAGATATGGTCCTGCCACCTGATGCCAAGGATTCTCCGGAGACAGCGAAGATGGAATGAATTGAGACGTCGCTCTTGGCTGACGTACGTTGTCCAGGCCTCGCTGCCATAGAGCAAGGTACTGAGAACACAGGCTTGATACACTTGGACTTTTGTGTTCTGTGTCAGTGCGCCATTTTCCCACACTCTCTTGGCCAGTCTGGACATAGCAGTGGAAGCCTTTCCCATGCGCTTGTTGAATTCTGCATTGAGAGACAGGTTACTGGTGATAGTTGAGCCTAGGTAGGTGAACTCCTGAACCACTTCCAGAGCGTGGTCGCCGATATTGATGGATGGGGCATTTCTGACGTCCTGTCCCATGATGTTTGTTTTCTTGAGGCTGATGGTTAGGCCAAATTTGTTGCGTGCAGCCGCGAACCTGTCGATGAGACTCTGCAGACACTCTTCAGTGTGAGATGTTAATGCAGCATCGTCAGCAAAGAGGAGTTCCCTGATGAGGACTTTCCATACTTTGGAATTTGCTTTTCGACGGGCAAGGTTGAACAACCTGCCCCCTGATCTTGTGTGGAGGAAAATTCCTTCTTCTGAAGACTTGAACGCATGTGAGAGCAGCAGGGAGAAGGAGATCCCAAAAAGTGTGGGTGCGAGAACACAGCCCTGTTTCACACCACTCAGGATAGGAAAGGGGTCTGATGAGGAGCCACCATGTTGAATTGTGCCTTTCATATTGTCATGGAATGAGGTGATGATACTTAGTAGCTTTGGTGGACATCCAATCTTTTCTTGTAGTCTGAAGAGACCACGTCTGCTGATGAGGTCAAAGGCTTTGGTGTGATCAATGAAAGCAACGTAGAGGGGCATCTGTTGTTCACGGCATTTCTCCTGTATCTGACAAAGGGAGAACAGCATGTCAACGGTCGATCTCTCTGCTCAAAAGCCACACTGTGCCTCAGGGTAGACTCGCTCGGCCAGCTTCTGGAGCCTGTTTAGAGCAACCCGAGTGAAGACTTTCCCCACTATGCTGAGCAGGGAGATTCCATGGTAGTTGTTGCAGTCACCACGGTCACCCTTGTTCTTACAGAGGGTGATGATATTGGCATCGCGCATGTCCTGTGGTACTGCTCCCTCGTCCCAGTACAGGCAAAGCAGTTCGTACAGTGGTGAGAGTATAGCAGGCTTGGCACTCTTGATGATTTCAGGGGTAATGCTGTCCTTCCCAGGGGCTTTTCCGCTGGCTAGAGAATCAATGACATCACTGAGTTCCGATTTTGTTGGCTGTACGTCCAGCTCATCCATGACTGGAAGAGGCTGGGCTGCATTGAGGGTGATCTCAGTGACAACATTTTCCCTGGTGTACAGTTCTAGGTAGTGTTCCACCTAGCGGTCCATTTGCTTGCGTTGGTCAGTGATTGTGTCCCCTGATTTAGATTTGAGGGGGGACGATCTTCTTGATGGTTGGCCCAAAAGCTCGTTTAATGCCATCATACATTCCTCTGATATTTCTGGTGTCAGAGACCAGCTGAATATGACTGCATAGGTGTTGCCAGTAGTCATTTGCGCAACGCCTGGCTGTTCTTTGTGCAGCGCTTCTGGCTGCTTTAAGTGCTACGGATGTTAACTCGCTGGGGGCTTTCTTGTAGTTCAACAGTGCAATGCGCTTAGCGGCTATGACAGGTTCCAGCTCTTCAAAATGAGATTGAAACCAGTCTGCATTCTGCTTCTCACGTTTGCCATAGGCGGTCATTGCTGAGTCATAGATGGCGTCTTTGATGTGGGCCCACTTGGTCTCAGCATCCACTGTGGGAGTGTTTTGAAGGGCTTTTTCAAGTGAATTTAGAAACTTACGTAACAGCTGTGGATGAGAAATTCTGCTCGTGTTGATGCGCGGGCGGCCCTTCTGCTTGTCGTGATGCAGCTTCTTTGGTTTGAGGCTAACCTTGCTGCACACCAGGGAGTGGTCAGTGTTGCAGTCCGCACTGTGGAAGCTGCTGGTGATTTGAACGCTGTTTAAGGAGGCTCGCCTTGTGATGATGAGGTCCAGCTGGTGCCAACGACGTGATCTTGGGTGCCTCCAAGAAACCTGGTGACAGGGTTTAGTGTGAAAGAATGAGTTGGTGATGCAGAGGTTATGACAGGTACACAACTCAAGTAGTCTCTGTCCATTCTCATTCATCCTTCCAATGCCAAAATGCCCAAGGCAGGAGGGCCATGAGTCATGGTCGGCCCCAACCCTGGCATTAAAGTCCCCCAGAAGGAACAGGTGTTCGATGTTGGGGATGCTATTAATGATATTATGGAGTTCCTCGTAGAACTAGTCTTTAGCTTCAGGTGGGGAGCAGGGTGTTGGAGCATAAATGCTGAGTAGGTGTACTGGACCAGAGGTGGTGAGGATGGACAGTATGTGTTCCGAGCCATTTGAGGGAGGCTCTATCATGCTGAGCAAAGAGTTTCTGATGGCGAAGCCCACTCCATGCTGTCTTGGTTCTTCAGGATCCCTGCCCTGCCAGAAGAAGGCATAGCCTTGCCCTCCCCCACCCCTGTACCCCCTTCCCCCCACCTCCTCCCATCGGCATCCACCTACCCCTACGTAGGGGCCCTAACAACCCCACTGCATTGTGGGTGTCTCGGGAGAGACCAAGGCTAAGGGAGTAAACCCTAACAGAAAATCCGGAGTGGAACCCCGAAGGCGGTCATGTATCACCTTTGGAATGTTTCCGGTAGTACCTTCAGCCATACCGGTGCCAAACGTCATGCTCTGCACTCCTTTGGACCCCACCAGGAAGGCCGAGAGGGGGGTTTTGACGCTTGGGCAACTCAGAACCTCCATACATCCGCCCAGGCATACGCCATGGAGAGGTCACTCCATAGTCGCCTCACAGCGACCAAATCAACACGGAAGGCAGCAGTTACGGGTAATAAGTCCAGCTCAATTGGCGTAGAGATTGGGCGCCACAGGTTGTCTTTATCGGTGGGAGAGGACATCGCATCACACTGGACACCTACCGCCCGCCTCAAACCGGGCAGCACCCGGTCAGTAAGGTTCTGTCCCGCCACAGTCCACCTGCTTCAATGGGTGCTTGGAGCTCCGGGTCATTGCCCGACAAGTGGACTGTAACACCGCACTAAACAGCGCGACCAAAAACGGTAAGAAGGTACCAGCCCTTAGTTTTGCAAGCTGGAACATCAGAACTATGTGTCCTGGCCTGTCGGAAGACCTTACACAAATCAACGATTCTCTGAAGACCGCCATCATTAACAAGGAGCTCAGTAGACTCAATGTGGACATTGCAGCACTTCAGGAGACTCGCCTCCCTGCGAGCAGAGGCAATATGCTAGCATGGATAGACGATTGTGTAACGGACAAGAAGCCAATAGTAAGGATAAATGGGGCATTTTCAAGTTGGCAGGTGTAACTGGTGGAATTCCACAAGGATCAGTGCTGGGGCCTCTGCTATTTATAATCTATATTAATAATTTGTCCAGGAGACTGAGAATGGTCTATTTAAGTTTGCTGATGGTGCAAACATAGTTGGGAATGTCAGCTGCGAGGAGAATACAAAGAGGCTGCAAATAGATACAGGCAGGTTAAGTGAGTGGGCAACAAGGAGGCAGATAGTGCAAAATGTTGGCAGCGTGAGGTTATTCACTTGGATACGAAGAATAGAAAAGACGATTCTTTAAAAGGCATAGGACTTCTAAACGTTGATACAAGCAAAATACTGTGGATGCTACAAATCTGAAATAAAAGTAGAAACTGCTGGAAATACTCAGCAGGTCTGGTAGCATCTTTGGAGAGAGAAAGCAGGTCGGTGACCAAAATGGCATTTTTTTTATTGTAGGGTGATTTGAGTGCCAGTATAATGAAGTCTTGCTAAAATTGCGCAAGGCTTGGTCAGGACACACATGCAATATCATGTGTAGTTTTTGTCTCTAAGGAAGATATACTTGCATTGGAAGTGGGGGAGTCCAGAACCAGGGGTCATAGTCAAAGGATATGGGGTAAACCTTTCAGGACTGAGATGAGGAGAAATTACTTCACCCAGAGAGTGGTGAGCCTGTGGAATTCGCTACCACAGAAAGCAGTTGAGGCCAAAAGATTGTATGTTTTCAAGAAGGAGTTCGATATAGCTCTTGGGTCTAAAGGGACAGAGGAAACAGGTTACTGAGTTGGATGATCAAACATGATCACAATGAATGGTGGAGCAGGCTCGAAGGGCCGTATGTCCTACTACTGCTCGTAGTTTCTATGCGTGCAAACCGGGGAGGATTAGACATTGTGTAACCCAGGGATGATGGGCCCAGGAAGATTAGACAGTGTGTAACCAAAGGAGGATGGGCCCATGACGATTAGACAGTGTGAAACACAGGGAGGATGAGCCCAGGAAGATTAGTCAGGGTGTAACCCAGGGACGATGAGCCCAGGAAGATTCGACATTGTGTAATCCAGGGAGGATGGGCTCTGGAAGATTAGACATTGTGTAACCCAGGGGATGATGGGCCCAGGACAATTAGACACTGTGTAATCGAGGGAAGTTGAGCCCAGGAAGATTAGTCAGGGTGTAACCAAGGGGATGATGGGCCCAGGACGATTAGACATTTTGTAACATAGGGAAGTTGAGCCCAGGAAGATTAGTCAGGGTGTAACCCAGGGAGGAAGGGCCCTGGAAGATTAGTCAGGGTGTAACCCGGAGAGGATGAGCCCAGGAAGATTAGACAGTGTGTAACATAGGGAAGTTGAGCCCAGGAAGATTAGACATTGTGTAACTCAGGGAGGATGGGCCCAGGAAGATTAGACATTGTGTAATCCAAAGAGGATGGGCTCAGGAAGATTGGACATTGTGTAATCCAGGGAGGATGGGCTCAGGAAGATTAGACATTGTGTAATCCAAAGAGGATGGGCTCAGGAAGATTGGACATTGTGTAATCCAGGGAGGATGGGCTCAGGAAGATTAGACATTGTGTAACCCAGGGGAGGATGGGCCCCGGAAGATTAGACATTGTGTAATCCAAAGAGGATGGGCTCAGGAAGTTTGGACATTGTGTAATCCAGGGAGGATGGGCTCAGGAAGATTAGACATTGTGTAATCCTGGGAGGATGGGCTCAGGAAGAATAGACATTGTGTAATCCTGGGAGGATGGGCCCAGGAAGATTAGACATTGTGTAATCCTGGGAGGATGGGCCCAGGAAGATTAGACATTGTGTAAACTGATGAGGATGGGCCCAGGAAGATTAGACATTGTGTAATCCTGGGAGGATGGGCTCAGGAAGATTAGACATTGTGTAATCCTGGGAGGATGGGCCCAGGAAGATTAGACATTGTGTAATCCTGGGAGGATGGGCCCAGGAAGATTAGACATTGTGTAACCCAGGGAGGATGGGCCCAGGAAGATTAGACATTGTGTAACCCAGGGAGGATGGGCCCAGGAAGATTAGACATTGTGTAACCCAGGGAGGATGGGCCCAGGAAGATTAGACATTGTGTAACCCAGGGAGGATGGGTCCAGGAAGATTATACATTGTGTAACCGAGGTAGGATGGGCCCAGTAAGATTCGACATTGTGTAAACCAGGGAGGAAGGGCCCTGGAAGATTAGTCAGGGTGTAACCCGGAGAGGATGGGCCCAGGAAGATTAGACATTGTGTAATCCAAAGAGGATGGGCTCAGGAAGATTGGACATTGTGTAATCCAGGGAGGATGGGCTCAGGAACATTAGACATTGTGTAACCCAGGGGAGGATGGGCCCCGGAAGATTAGACATTGTGTAATCCAAAGAGGATGGGCCCAGGAAGATTAGACATTGTGTAAACCAGGGAGGATGGGCCCAGGAAGATTAGACATTGTGTAATCCAAAGAGGATGGGCTCAGGAAGATTGGACATTGTGTAATCCAGGGAGGATGGGCTCAGGAACATTAGACATTGTGTAACCCAGGGGAGGATGGGCCCCGGAAGATTAGACATTGTGTAATCCAAAGAGGATGGGCCCAGGAAGATTAGACATTGTGTGACTCAGGGAGGATGGGCCCAGGAGGATTATACATTGTGTGACTCAGGGAGGATGGGCCCAGGAAGATTAGACATTGTGTGACTCAGGGAGGATGGGCCCACGAAGATTAGACATTGTGTGATTCAGGGAGGATGGGCCCAGGAGGATTATACATTGTGTGACTCAGGGAGGATGGGCCCAGGAAGATTAGACATTGTGTGACTCAGGGAGGATGGGCCCAGGAAGATTAGACATTGTGTAACCCAGGGAGGATGGGCCCAGGACGATTAGACATTGTGCAACCCAGGGTGGATGGGCCCAAGAAGATTATACATTGTGTAACCCAGGGAGGATGGGCCCAGGAAGATTAGACAGTGTGTAATCGAGGTAGGATGGGCCCAGGAAGATTAGACATTGCGTAACCCAGGGTGGATGGGCCCAGGAAGATAAGACAGTGTGTAACCCAGGGTGGATGGGCCCAAGAAGATTAGACAGTGTGTAACACAGGGAGGATGGGCCCAGGAAGATTAGACAGTGTGTAACCCAGGGAGGATGGGCCCAGGACGATTAGACATTGTGTAACCCAGGGAGGATGGGCCCAGGAAGATCAGACAGTGTGTAACCCAGGGAGGATGGGCCCAGGACGATTAGACATTGTGTAACCCAGGGTGGATGGGCCCAAGAAGATTAGACATTGTGTAACCCAGGGAGGATGGGCCCAGGAAAATTAGACAGTGTGTAACCCAGGGAGGATGGGCCCAGGAAGATTAGACATTGTGTAACCCAGGGAGGATGGGCCCAGGAAGATTAGACATTGTGTAACCCAGGGAGGATGGGCCCAGGAAGATTAGACATTGTGTAACCCAGGGAGGATGGGCTCAGGAAGATTAGACTGTGTGTAACCCAGGGAGGATGGGCCCAGGAAGATTAGACATTGTGTAATCCAGGGAGGATGGGCCCAGGAAGATTAGACAGTGTGTAACCCAGGGAGGATGGACGCAGGAAGATTAGACATTGTGTAACCCAGGGAGGATGGGCCCAAGAAGATTAGACATTGTGTAATCCAGGGAGGATGGGCTCAGGAAGATTAGACTGTGTGTAACCCAGGGAGGATGGGCCCAGGAAGATTAGACATTGTGTAATCCAGGGAGGATGGGCCCAGGAAGATTAGACAGTGTGTAACCCAGGAAGGATGGACGCAGGAAGATTAGACATTGTGTAACCCAGGGAGGATGGGCCCAGGAAGATTAGACATTGTGTAACCCAGGGAGGATGGGCCCAGGAAGATTAGACATTGTGTAATCCAGGGAGGATGAGCCCAGGAAGATTCGTCATTGTGTAACCCAGGGAGGATGGGCCCAGGAAGATTAGACATTGTGTAACCCAGGGGATGATGGGCCCAGGAAGATTAGACAGTGTGTAACTCAGGGAGGATGGGCCCAGGAAGATTAGACATTGTGTGACTCAGGGAGGATGGGCCCAGGAAGATTAGACATTGTGTAACCCAGGGAGGATGGGCCCAGGAAGATTAGACATTGTGTAATCCAGGGAGGATGGGCCCAGGAAGATTAGACATTGAGTGACTCAGGGAGGATGGGCCCAGGAAGATTAGACACTGTGTAATCCAGGGTGGATGGGCCAAGGAAGATTAGACAGTGTGTAACCCAGGGTGGAAGGGCCCAAGAAGATTAGACATTGTGTAACCCAGGGTGGATGGGCCCAGGAAGATTAGACAGTGTGTAACCCAGGGTGGATGGGCCCAGGAAGATTATACATTGTGTAACCCAGGGAGGATGGGCCCAGGAAGATTAGACAGTGTGTAACCGAGGTAGGATGGGCCCAGGAAGATTAGACATTGCGCAACCCAGGGTGGAATGGCCCAGGAAGATTTGACAGTGTGTAACCCAGGGTGGATGGGCCCAAGAAGATTAGACAGTGTGTAACCCAGGGTGGATGGGCCCAGGAAGATTAGACAGTGTGTAACCCAGGGTGGATGGGCCCAAGAAGATTAGACAGTGTGTAACCCAGGGTGGATGGGCCCAGGAAGATTAGACATTGTGTAACCCAGGGTGGATGGGCCCAGGAAGATTAGACAGTGTGTAACCCAGGGAGGATGGGCCCAGGACGATTAGACATTGTGTAACCCAGGGAGGATGGGCCCAGGAAGATTAGACAGTGTGTAACCCAGGGAGGATGGGCCCAGGACGATTAGACATTGTGTAACCCAGGGAGGATGGGCCCAGGAAGATTAGACATTGTGTGACTCAGGGAGGATGGGCCCAGGAAGATTAGACAGTGTGTAACCCAGGGAGGATGGGCCCAGGAAGATTAGACATTGTGTAACCCAGGGGATGATGGGCCCACGACGATTAGACATTGTGTAACCCAGGGAGGATGAGCCCAGGAAAATTAGACAGTGTGTAACCCAGGGAGGATGGGCCCAGGAAGATTAGACATTGTGTAACCCAGGGAGGATGGGCCCAGGAAGATTAGACATTGTGTAACCCAGGGAGGATGGGCCCAGGAAGATTAGACATTGTGTAATCCAGGGAGGATGGGCTCAGGAAGATTAGACTGTGTGTAACCCAGGGAGGATGGGCCCAGGAAGATTAGACATTGTGTAATCCAGGGAGGATGGGCCCAGGAAGATTAGACAGTGTGTAACCCAGGGAGGATGGGCCCAGGAAGATTAGACATTGTGTAACCCAGGGAGCATGGGCCCAGGATGATTAGACATTGTGTAATCCAGGGAGGATGGGCCCAGGAAGATTAGACATTGTGTAACCCAGGGAGCATGGGCCCAGGATGATTAGACATTGTGTAATCCAGGGAGGATGAGCCCAGGAAGATTAGACATTGTGTAACCCAGGGAGGATGGTCCCAGGAAGATTAGACATTGTGTAACCCAGGGGATGATGGGCCCAGGAAGATTAGACAGTGTGTAATCCAGGGAGGATGGGCCCAGGAAGATTAGACATTGTGTAACCCAGGGAGCATGGGCCCAGGATGATTAGACATTGTGTAATCCAGGGAGGATGAGCCCAGGAAGATTAGACATTGTGTAACCCAGGGAGGATGGTCCCAGGAAGATTAGACATTGTGTAACCCAGGGGATGATGGGCCCAGGAAGATTAGACAGTGTGTAATCCAGGGAGGATGGGCCCAGGAAGATTAGACATTGTGTAACCCAGGGAGGATGGGCCCAGGAAGATTAGACATTGTGTCACTCAGGGAGGATGGGCCCAGGAAGATTAGACATTGTGTAACCCAGGGAGGATGGGCCCAGGAAGATTAAACATTGTGTAACCCAGGGAGGATGGGCCCAGGAAGATTAGACATTGAGTGACTCAGGGAGGATGGGCCCAGGAAGATTAGACATTGAGTGACTCAGGGAGGATGGGCCCAGGAAGATTAGACAGTGTGTAACCCAGGGAGGATGGGCCCAGGACGATTAGACATTGTGTAACCCAGGGAATATTGGCCCAAGAAGATCAGACAGTGTGTAACCCAGGGTGGATGGGCCCAAGAAGATTAGACATTGCGTAACCCAGGGAGCATGGGCCCAGGAAGATTAGACATTGTGTAACCCAGGGAGGATGGGCCCAGGAAGATCACACAGTGTGTAACAATCGGTTGATGGGCCCAGGAAGATTAGACAGTGTGTAACCCAGGGTGGATGGGCCCAGGAAGATTAGACATTGTGTAACCCAGGGAGGATGGGCCCAAGAAGATTAGACATTGTGTAACCCAGGGTGGATGGGCCCAGGAAGATTAGACAGTGTGTAACCGAGGTCGGATGGGCCCAGGAAGATTAGACATTGCGTAACCCAAGGAGGATGAGCCCAAGATGATTAGACATAGTGTAACCCAGGGTGGATGGGCCCAGGAAGATTATACATTGTGTAACCCAGGGAGGATGGGCCCAGGAAGATTAGACAGTGTGTAACCGAGGTAGGATGGGCCCAGGAAGATTAGACATTGCGTAACCCAGGGTGGAATGGCCCAGGAAGATTCTTTCTTTTGGGCCTCCTTATCTCGAGAGACAATGGATACGCGCCTGGAGGTGGTCAGTGGTTTGTGAAGCAGCGCCTGGAGTGGCTATAAAAGCCAATTCTGGAGTGACAGGCTCTTCCACAGGTGCTGCAGAGAAATTTGTTTGTTGGGGCTGTTGCACAGTTGGCTCTCCCCTTGCGCCTCTGTCTTTTTTCCTGCCAACTGCTAAGTCTCTTCGACTCGCCACAATTTAGCCCTGTCTTTATGGCTGCCCGCCAGCTCTGGCGAATGCTGGCAACTGACTCCCACGACTTGTGATCAATGTCACACGATTTCATGTCGCGTTTGCAGACGTCTTTATAACGGAGACATGGACGGCCGGTGGGTCTGATACCAGTGGCGAGCTCGCTGTACAATGTGTCTTTGGGGATCCTGCCATCTTCCATGCGGCTCACATGGCCAAGCCATCTCAAGCGCCGCTGACTCAGTAGTGTGTATAAGCTGGGGGTGTTGGCCGCTTCAAGCATTCTGTGTTGGAGATATAGTCCTGCCACCTGATGCCAAGTATTCTCCGAAGGCAGCGAAGATGGAATGAATTGAGACGTCGCTCTTGGCTGGCATACGTTGTCCAGGCCTCGCTGCCGTAGAGCAAGGTACTGAGGACACAGGCCTGATACACTCTGACTTTTGTGTTCCGTGTCAGTGCGCCATTTTCCCACACTCTTTTGGCCAGTCTGGACATAGCAGTGGAAGCCTTACCCATGCGCTTGTTGATTTCTGCATCTAGAGACAGGTTACTGGTGATAGTTGAGCCTAGGTAGGTGAACTCTTGAACCACTTCCAGAGCGTGGTCGCCAATATTGATGGATGGAGCATTTCTGACATCCTGCCCCATGATGTTCGTTTTCTTGAGGCTGATGGTTAGGCCAAATTCATTGCAGGCAGACGCAAACCTGTCGATGAGACTCTGCAGGCACTCTTCAGTGTGAGATGTTAAAGCAGCATCGTCAGCAAAGAGGAGTTCTCTGATGAGGACTTTCCGTACTTTGGACTTCGCTCTTAGACGGGCAAGGTTGAACAACCTGCCCCCTGATCTTGTGTGGAGGAAAATTCCTTCTTCAGAGGATTTGAACGCATGTGAAAGCAGCAGGGAGAAGAAAATCCCAAAAAGTGTGGGTGCGAGAACACAGCCCTGTTTCACACCACTCAGGATAGGAAAGGGCTCTGATGAGGAGCCACCATGTTGAATTGTGCCTTTCATATTGTCATGGAATGAGGTGATGATACTTAGTAGCTTTGGTGGACATCCGATCTTTTCTTGTAGTCTGAAGAGACCACGTCTGCTGACGAGGTCAAAGGCTTTGGTGAGATCAATGAAAGCAATGTAGAGGGGCATCTGTTGTTCACGGCATTTCTCCTGTATCTGACGAAGGGAGAACAGCATGTCAATAGTCGATCTCTCTGCACGAAAGCCACACTGTGCCTCAGGGTAGACGCGCTCGGCCAGCTTCTGGAGCCTGTTCAGAGCGACTCGAGCAAAGACTTTCCCCACTATGCTGAGCAGGGAGATTCCACGGTAGTTGTTGCAGTCACCGCGGTCACCTTTGTTTTTATAGAGGGTGATGATGTTGGCATCGCGCATGTCCTGGGGTACTGCTCCCTCGTCCCAGCACAGGCATAGCAGTTCATGTAGTGCTGAGAGTATAGCAGGCTTGGCACTCTTGATTATTTCAGGGGTAATGCTGTCCTTCCCAGGGGCTTTTCCGCTGGTTAGGGAATCAATGGCATCACTGAGTTCCGATTTGGTTGGCTGTATGTCCAGCTCATCCATGACTGGTAGAGGCTGGGCTGCATTGAGGGCAGTCTCAGTGACAGCATTCTCCCTGGAGTACAGTTCTAGGTAGTGCTCAACCCAGCGGTCCATCTGTTTGCGTTGGTCAGTGATTATGTCCCCCGATTTAGATTTGAGGGGGGTGATCTTCTTGATGGTTGGCCCAAGAGCTCTCTTCATGCCATCATACATTCCTCTGATGTTTCCGGTGTCTGAGGCCAGCTGAATATGACTGCATAGGTGTTGCCAGTAGTCGTTTGCGCAATGCCTAGCTGTTCTTTGTGCAGTACTTCTGGCTGCTTTAAGTGCTGCGGATGTTAAATCGCTGGGGGCTTTCTTGTAGTTCAAAAGTGCAATGCGCTTAGCGGCTATGACAGGTTCCAGCTCTTCATTATGAGATTGAAACCAGTCTGCATTTCTCTTCGCACTTTTGCCTTAGGTGGTCAAAGCTGACTCATAGATGGCGTCTCTGATGTGGGCCCACTTGGTCTCAGCATCCCCTGTGGGAGTGTTTTGAAGGGCTGTTACAAGTGAATTTAGAAATTTTTGTAACAGCTGTGGGTGAGAAATTCTGCTCGTGTTGATGCGCGGGTGGCCCTTCTGCTTGGAATGATGCAACTTCTTTGGTCTGAGTCTAACCTTGCTGCACACCAGGGAGTGGTCGGTGTCGCAGTCCGCACTGTGGAAGCTGCGTGTGATTTGAACACTGTTTAAGGCGGCTCGCCTTGTGACAGTGAGGTCTAGCTGGTGCCAACGACGTGATCTTGGGTGCCTCCATGAAACCTGGTGACAGGGTTTAGTGTGAAAGAACGAGTTGGTGATGCAGAGGTTATGATAGGTACACAACTCAAGCAGTCTCTGCCCGTTCTCATTCATCCTTCCAACGCCATAGCGCCCAAGGCAGGAGGGCCATGAGTCATGGTCGGCCCCAACCCTGGCATTAAAGTCCCCCAGCAGGAATAGGTGTTCGGTGTTGGGGATGCTGCTAATGATGTTATGGAGTTGTTCATAGAACTGGTCTTTAGCTTCAGGTGCGGAGCAGAGTGTTGGAGCATAGATGCTGAGTAGGTGTACTGGACCAGAGGTGGTGAGCAGTCGGATGGACAGTATGCGTTCCGAGCCATTTGAGGGAGGCTCTATCATGCTGAGCAAGGGGTTTCTGATGGCGAAGCCCACTCCATGCTGTCTTGGTTCTTCAGGATCCCTGCCCTGCCAGAAGAAGGTGTAGTCTTGCTCTGCTAGAGAGCCACTCGCGGGGAGGCGAGTCTCCTGAAGTGCTGCAATGTCCACATTGAATCTACTGAGCTCGTTGTTAATGATGGCGGTCTTCCGAGAATCGTTGATTTGTGTAAGGTCTTCCGACAGGCCAGGACACATAGTTCTGACGTTCCAGCTTGCAAAGCGAAGGGCTGGTACCTTCTTTCCTTTTTTCATGTTGTTTGGTGCGGTGTATCAGTCCACCTTTCGGGCAATGACCCTGAGCTCCAAGCACCCATTGAAGCAGGCAGACTGTGGCGGGACAGAACCTTATTGACCGGGGGCTGCCCGGTTTGAGGCGGGTGGTAGCTGTCCAGTGAGGTGCACAGACCTCTCCCACCGACAAAGGCAACCCGTGGCGCCCAGTTTCTACACCAATTTATCTGGACTTATAACCCGTAACTGCTGCCTTCCGTGTTGTTTTAGTCGCTGTGAGGCAACTATGGAGTGACCTCTCCATGGCGCATGCCTGGGCAAATTTATGGAGGTTGAGAGTTGCCCAGTCGTCAAAACCCCCCTCTCGGCCTTTCTGGTGGGGTCCAAAGGAGTGCAGGACACGACGTTTGGCACCAGTATGGCTGCAGGAACTGCCGGAAACATGCCAAAGGTGACACATGACCGCCTACGGGGTTCCGCTCCGGATTTTCTGTTAGGGTTTACTCCCTTAGCCTTGGTCTCTCCCGAGACGCCCACAAGGCAGTGGGGTAACCCAGGGTGGATGGGCCCAGGAAGATTAGACATTGTGTAACGCAGGGTGGATGGGCCCAGGAAGATTAGACATTGTGTAACGCAGGGTGGATGGGCCCAGGAAGATTAGACAGTGTGTAACCCAGAGAGGATGGGCCCAGGACGATTAGACATTGTGTAACCCAGGGAGGATGGGCCCAGGAAGATTAGACAGTGTGTAACCCAGGGAGGATGAGCCCAGGAAGATTAGACATTGTGTAACCCAGAGAGGATGGGCCCAGGACGATTAGACATTGTGTAACCCAGGGTGGATGGGCCCAGGAAGATTAGACAGTGTGTAACCCAGGGAGGATGGGCCCAGGAAGATTAGACAGTGTGTAACCCAGAGAGGATGGGCCCAGGACGATTAGACATTGTGTAACCCAGGGAGGATGGGCCCAGGAAGATTAGACAGTGTGTAACCCAGGGAGGATGAGCCCAGGAAGATTAGACATTGTGTAACCCAGGGGATGATGGGCCCACGACGATTAGACATTGTGTAAACCAGGGAGGATGAGCCCAGGAAAATCAGACAGTGTGTAACCCAGGGAGGATGGGCCCAGGAAGATTAGACAGTGTGTAACCCAGGGTGGATGGGCCCAAGAAGATTAGACAGTGTGTAACCCAGGGTGGATGGGACCAGGAAGATTAGACATTGTGTAACCCAGGGTGGATGGGCCCAGGAAGATTAGACATTGTGTAACCCAGGGTGGATGGGCCCAGGAAGATTAGACATTGTGTAACCCAGGGAGGATGGGCCCAGGAAGATTAGACATTGTGTAACCCAGGGAGGATGGGCCCAGGAAGATTAGACATTGTGTAACCCAGGGAGGATGGGACAGGAAGATTAGACATTGTGTGACTCAGGGAGGATGGGCCCAGGAAGATTAGACATTGTGTAACCCAGGGAGGATGGGCCCAGGAAGATTAGACATTGTGTGACTCAGGGAGGATGGGCCCAGGAAGATTAGACATTGTGTGACTCAGGGAAGATGGGCCCAGGAAGATTAGACATTGTGTAACTCAGGGAGGATGGGCCCAGGACGATTAGACATTGTGTAACCCAGGGAATATGGGCCCAGGAAGATCAGACAGTGTGTAACCCAGGGTGGATATGCCCAAGAAGATTAGACATTGTGTAACCCAGGGAGGATGGGCCCAGGAAGATTAGACATTGTGAAACCCAGGGTGGATGGACGCAGGAAGATTAGACATTGTGTAACCCAGGGTGGATGAGCCCAAGATGATTAGACATTGTGTAACCCAGGGAGGATGGGCCCAGCAAGATTAGACAGTGTGTAACCGAGGTAGGATGGGCCCAGGAAGATTAGACAGTGTGTAACCCAGGGTGGATGCGCCCAGGAAGATTAGACATTGCGTAACCCAGGGAGTATGAGCCCAAGATGATTAGACATTGTGTAACCCAGGGAGGATGGGCCCAGCAAGATTAGACAGTGTGTAACCGAGGTAGGATGGGCCCAGGAAGATTAGACAGTGTGTAACCCAGGGTGGATGCGCCCAGGAAGATCAGACAGTGTGTAACCCAGGGTGGATGGGCCCAAGAAGATTAGACAGTGTGTAACCCAGGGTGGATGGGCCCAGGAAGATTAGACATTGTGTAACCCAGGGAGGATGGGCCCAGGAAGATTAGACATTGTGTAACCCAGGGAGGATGGGCCCAGGAAGATTAGACATTGTGTAACCCAAGGAGGATGGGCTCAGGAAGATTAGACAGTGTGTAACCCAGGGAGGATGGGTCCAGGAAGATTAGACATTGTGTAATCCAGGGAGGATGGGCCCAGGAAGATTAGACAGTGTGTAACCCAGGGAGGATGGACAGAGGAAGATTAGACATTGTGTAACCCAGGGAGGATGGGCCCAGGAAGATTAGACATTGTGTAACCCAGGGAGGATGGGCCCAGGAAGATTAGACATTGTGTAACCCAGGGAGGATGGGCCCAGGACGATTAGACATTGTGTAACCCAGGGAGGATGGGCCCAGGAAGATTAGACATTGTGTAATCCAGGGAGGATGGGCTCAGGAAGATTAGACTGTGTGTAACCCAGGGAGGATGGGCCCAGGAAGATTAGACATTGTGTAATCCAGGGAGGATGGGCCCAGGAAGATTAAACAGTGTGTAACCCAGGGAGGATGGACGCAGGAAGATTAGACATTGTGTAACCCAGGGAGGTTGGGCCCAGGAAGATTAGACATTGTGTAACCCAGGGAGGATGGGCCCAGGATGATTGGACATTGTGTAATCCAGGGAGGATGGGCCCAGGAAGATTAGACATTGTGTAACCCAGGGGATGATGGGCCCAGGAAGATTAGACAGTGTGTAATCCAGGGAGGATGGGCCCAGGAAGATTAGACATTGTGTAACCCAGGGAGGATGGGCCCAGAAAGATTAGACATTGTGTCACTCAGGGAGGATGGGCCCAGGAAGATTAGACATTCTGTAACCCAGGGATGATGGGCCCAGGAAGATTAAACATTGTGTAACCCAGGGAGGATGGGCCCAGGAAGATTAGACATTGAGTGACTCAGGGAGGATGGGCCCAGGAAGATTAGACATTGAGTGACTCAGGGAGGATGGGCCCAGGAAGATTAGACAGTGTGTTACCCAGGGAGGATGGGCCCAGGACGATTAGACATTGTGTAACCCAGGGAATATTGGCCCAAGAAGATCAGACAGTGTGTAACCCAGGGTGGATGGGCCCAAGAAGATTAGACATTGCGTAACCCAGGGAGCATGGGCCCAGGAAGATTAGACATTGTGTAACCCAGGGAGGATGGGCCCAGGAAGATCACACAGTGTGTAACAATCGGTTGATGGGCCCAGGAAGATTAGACAGTGTGTAACCCAGGGTGGATGGGCCCAGGAAGATTAGACAGTGTGTAACCGAGGTCGGATGGGCCCAGGAAGATTAGACATTGCGTAACCCAGGGAGGATGAGCCCAAGATGATTAGACATAGTGTAACCCAGGGTGGATGGGCCCAGGAAGATTATGCATTGTGTAACCCAGGGAGGATGGGCCCAGGAAGATTAGACAGTGTGTAACCGAGGTAGGATGGGCCCAGGAAGATTAGACATTGCGTAACCCAGGGTGGAATGGCCCAGGAAGATTAGACAGTGTGTAACCCAGGGTGGATGGGCCCAGGAAGATTAGACAGTGTGTAACCCAGGGTGGATGGGCCCAAGAAGATTAGACAGTGTGTAACCCAGGGTGGATGGGCCCAGGAAGATTAGACATTGTGTAACGCAGGGTGGATGGGCCCAGGAAGATTAGACAGTGTGTAACCCAGGGAGGATGGGCCCAGGAAGATTAGACAGTGTGTAACCCAGGGAGGATGAGCCCAGGAAGATTAGACATTGTGTAACCCAGGGGATGATGGGCCCACGACGATTAGACATTGTGTAACCCAGGGAGGATGAGCCCAGGAAAATCAGACAGTGTGTAACCCAGGGAGGATGGGCCCAGGAAGATTAGACATTGTGTAACCCAGGGAGGATGAGCCCAGGAAAATCAGACAGTGTGTAACCCAGGGAGGATGGGCCCAGGAAGATTAGACATTGTGTAACCCAGGGAGGATGAGCCCAGGAAAATCAGACAGTGTGTAACCCAGGGAGGATGGGCCCAGGAAGATTAGACATTGTGTAACCCAGGGAGGATGGGCCCAGGAAGATTAGACATTGTGTAACCCAGGGAGGATGGGCCCAGGAAGATTAGACATTGTGTAACCCAAGGAGGATGGGCCGAGGAAGATTAGACAGTGTGTAACCCAGGGAGGATGAGCCCAGGAAAATCAGACAGTGTGTAACCCAGGGAGGATGGGCCCAGGAAGATTAGACATTGTGTAACCCAGGGAGGATGGGCCCAGGAAGATTAGACATTGTGTAACCCAGGGAGGATGGGCCCAGGAAGATTAGACATTGTGTAACCCAGGGAGGATGGGCCCAGGAAGATTAGACATTGTGTAACCCAGGGAGGATGGGCCCAGGAAGATTAGACATTGTGTAATCCAGGGAGGATGGGCTCAGGAAGATTAGACAGTGTGTAATCCAGGGAGGATGGGCCCAGGAAGTTTAGACAGTGTGTAACCCAGGGAGGATGGGCCCAGGAAGATTAGACATTGTGTAATCCAGGGAGGATGGGCTCAGGAAGATTAGACAGTGTGTAATCCAGGGAGGATGGGCCCAGGAAGATTAGACATTGTGTAACCCAGGGAGGATGGGCCCAGGAAGATTAGACATTGTGTAATCCAGGGAGGATGAGCCCAGGAAAATTAGTCATTGTGTAACCCAGGGAGGATGGGCCCAGGAAGATTAGACATTGTGTAACCCAGGGGATGATGGGCCCAGGAAGATTAGACATTGTGTAACCCAGGGAGGATGGGCTCAGGAAGATTAGACTGTGTGTAACCCAGGGGAGGATGGGCCCAGGAAGATTAGACATTGTGTGACTCAGGGAGGATGGGCCCAGGAAGATTAGACAGTGTGTAACCCAGGGAGGATGGGCCCAGGAAGATTAGACATTGTGTAACCCAGGGAGGATGGGACAGGAAGATTAGACATTGTGTGACTCAGGGAGGATGGGCCCAGGAAGATTAGACATTGTGTGACTCAGGGAGGATGGGCCCAGGACGATTAGACATTGTGTAACCCAGGGAATATGGGCCCAGGAAGATCAGACAGTGTGTAACCCAGGGTGGATATGCCCAAGAAGATTAGACATTGTGTAACCCAGGGAGGATGGGCCCAGAAAGATTAGACATTGTGTAACCCAGGGAGGATGGGCCCAAGAAGATTAGACATTGTGTAACCCAGGGAGGATGGGCCCAGGAAGATTAGACAGTGTGTAACACAGGGTGGATGGGCCCAAGAAGATTAGACATTGTGTAACCCAGGGTGGATGGGCCCAGGAAGATTAGACATTGCGTAACCCAGGGAGGATGAGCCCAAGATGATTAGACATTGTGTAACCCAGGGAGGATGGGCCCAGCAAGATTAGACAGTGTGTAACCGAGGTAGGATGGGCCCAGGAAGATTAGACAGTGTGTAACCCAGGGTGGATGCGCCCAGGAAGATTAGACAGTGTGTAACCCAGGGTGGATGGGCCCAGGAAGATTAGACATTGTGTAACCCAGGGTGGATGGGCCCAGGAAGATTAGACATTGTGTAACCCAGGGTGGATGGGCCCAGGAAGATTAGACAGTGTGTAACCAAGGTAGGATGGGCCCAGGAAGACTAGACATTGTGTAACCCAGGGATGATGGGCCCAGGAAGATTAGACATTGTGTAACCCAGGGTGGATGGGCCCAAGAAGATTATACATTGTATAACCCAGGGAGGATGGGCCCAAGAAGATTAGACTTTGTGTAATCCAGAGAGGATGGGCCCAGGAAGATTAGACATTGTGTAATCCAGGGAGGATGGGCCCAGGAAGATTAGACATTGTGTAACCCAGGGAGGATGGGCCCAGGAAGATTAGACATTGTGTAACCCAGGGAGGATGGGCCCAGGAAGATTAGACATTGTGTAATCCAGGGAGGATGGGCCCAGGAAGATTAGACACTGTGTAACCCAGGGAGGATGGGCCCAGGAAGATTAGACATTGTGTAATCCAGGGAGGATGGGCTCAGGAAGATTAGACATTGTGTAACCCAGGGAGGATGGGCTCAGGAAGATTATCCATTGTGTAAACTGGGGAGGATGGGCTCAGGAAGATTAGACATTGTGTAAACTGGAGAGGATGGGCCCAGGAAGACTAGACAGTGTGTAACCCGGAGAGGATGGGCCCAGGAAGCTTAGACAGTGTGTAAACTGGGGAGGATGGGCCCAGGAAGCTTAGACAGTGTGTAAACTGGGGAGGATGGGCTCAGGAAGCTTAGACAGTGTGCAAACTGGGGAGGATGGGCCCAGGAAGATTAGACAGTGTGAAAACTGGGGAGGATGGGCTCAGGAAGCTTAGACAGTGTGTAAACTGGGGAGCATGGGCCCAGGAAGCTTAGACAGTGTGTACACTGAGGAGGATGGGGTCAGGAAAATTAGACAGTGTGTAAACTGGGGAGGATGGGCTCTGGAAAATTACACAGTGTGTAAACTGGGGAGGATGGGCTCTGGACGATTACACAGTGTGTAAACTGGGGAGGATGGGCTCTGGACGATTACACAGTGTGTAAACTGGGGAGGATGGGCTCAGGAAAATTAGACAGTGTGTAAACTGGGGAGGATGGGCTCTGGAAAATTACACAGTGTGTAAACTGGGGAGGATGGGCTCTGGACGATTACACAGTGTGTAAACTTGGGAGGATGGGCTCTGGAAGATTACACAGTGTGCAAACTGGGGAGGATGGGCTCTGGAAGATTACACAGTGTGTAAACTGGGGAGGATGGGCTCAGGAATATTAGACAGTGTGTAAACTGGGGAGGATGGGCCCATGAAGCTTAGACAGTGTGTAAACTGGGGAGGATGGGCCCAGGAAGCTTAGACAGTGTGTAAACTGGGGAGGATGGGCCCAGGAAGATTAGACAGTGTGTAAACTGGGGAGGATGGGCCCAGGAAGATTAGACAGTGTGTAACCCAGGGTGGATGGGCCCAAGAAGATTAGACATTGTGTAACGCAGGGTGGATGGGCCCAGGAAGATTAGACAGTGTGTAACCCAGGGAGGATGGGCCCAGGACGATTAGACATTGTGTAACCCAGGGAGTATGGGCCCAGGAAGAATAGACAGTGTGTAACCCAGGCAGGATGAGCCCAGGAAGATTAGACATTGTGTAACCCAGGGGATGATGGGCCCACGACGATTAGACATTGTGTAACCCAGGGAGGATGAGCACAGGAAAATCAGACAGTGTGTAACCCAGGGAGGATGGGCCCAGGAAGATTAGACATTGTGTAATCCAGGGAGGATGGGCTCAGGAAGATTAGACATTGTGTAACCCAGGGAGGATGGGCTCAGGAAGATTATCCATTGTGTAAACTGGGGAGGATGGGCTCAGGAAGATTAGACATTGTGTAAACTGGAGAGGATGGGCCCAGGAAGACTAGACAGTGTGTAACCCGGAGAGGATGGGCCCAGGAAGCTTAGACAGTGTGTAAACTGGGGAGGATGGGCCCAGGAAGCTTAGACAGTGTGTAAACTGGGGAGGATGGGCTCAGGAAGCTTAGACAGTGTGCAAACTGGGGAGGATGGGCCCAGGAAGATTAGACAGTGTGAAAACTGGGGAGGATGGGCTCAGGAAGCTTAGACAGTGTGTAAACTGGGGAGCATGGGCCCAGGAAGCTTAGACAGAGTGTACACTGGGGAGGATGGGCTCAGGAAGCTTAGACAGTGTGTAAACTGGGGAGGATGGGCTCAGGAAAATTAGACAGTGTGTAAACTGGGGAGGATGGGGTCAGGAAAATTAGACAGTGTGTAAACTGGGGAGGATGCGCTCTGGAAAATTACACAGTGTGTAAACTGGGGAGGATGGGCTCTGGACGATTACACAGTGTGTAAACTGGGGAGGATGGGCTCTGGACGATTACACAGTGTGTAAACTGGGGAGGATGGGCTCTGGACGATTACACAGTGTGTAAACTGGGGAGGATGGGCTCTGGACGATTACACAGTGTGTAAACTGGGGAGGATGGGCTCAGGAAAATTAGACAGTGTGTAAACTGGGGAGGATGGGCTCTGGAAAATTACACAGTGTGTAAACTGGGGAGGATGGGCTCTGGACGATTACACAGTGTGTAAACTTGGGAGGATGGGCTCTGGAAGATTACACAGTGTGCAAACTGGGGAGGATGGGCTCTGGAAGATTACACAGTGTGTAAACTGGGGAGGATGGGCTCAGGAATATTAGACAGTGTGTAAACTGGGGAGGATGGGCCCATGAAGCTTAGACAGTGTGTAAACTGGGGAGGATGGGCCCAGGAAGCTTAGACAGTGTGTAAACTGGGGAGGATGGGCCCAGGAAGATTAGACAGTGTGTAAACTGGGGAGGATGGGCCCAGGAAGATTAGACAGTGTGTAACCCAGGGTGGATGGGCCCAAGAAGATTAGACATTGTGTAACGCAGGGTGGATGGGCCCAGGAAGATTAGACAGTGTGTAACCCAGGGAGGATGGGCCCAGGACGATTAGACATTGTGTAACCCAGGGAGTATGGGCCCAGGAAGAATAGACAGTGTGTAACCCAGGGAGGATGAGCCCAGGAAGATTAGACATTGTGTAACCCAGGGGATGATGGGCCCACGACGATTAGACATTGTGTAACCCAGGGAGGATGAGCACAGGAAAATCAGACAGTGTGTAACCCAGGGAGGATGGGCCCAGGAAGATTAGACATTGTGTAACCCAGGGAGGATGGGCCCAGGAAGATTAGACATTGTGTAACCCAGGGAGGATGGGCCCAGGAAGATTAGACATTGTGTAACCCAAGGAGGATGGGCTCAGGAAGATTAGACAGTGTGTAACCCAGGGAGGATGGGCCCAGGAAGATTAGACATTGTGTAACCCAGGGTGGATGGGCCCAGGAAGATTAGACAGTGTGAAACCGAGGTAGGATGGGCCCAGGAAGATTAGACATTGTGTAACCCAGGGAGGATGGGCCCAGGAAGATTAGACAGTGTGAAACCGAGGTAGGATGGGCCCAGGAAGATTAGACATTGTGTAACCCAGGGAGGATGGGCCCAGGAAGATTAGACATTGTGTAACCCAGGGTGGATGGGCCCAAGAAGATTATACATTGTATAACCCAGGGAGGATGGGCCCAAGAAGATTAGACATTGTGTAACCCAGGGAGGATGGGCCCAGGAAGATTAGACTTTGTGTAATCCAGGGAGGATGGGCCCAGGAAGATTAGACATTGTGTAATCCAGGGAGGATGGGCCCAGGAAGATTAGACATTGTGTAACCCAGGGAGGATGGGCCCAGGAAGATTAGACATTGTGTAACCCAGGGAGGATGGGCCCAGGAAGATTAGACATTGTGTAACCCAGGGAGGATGGGCCCAGGAAGATTAGACATTGTGTAACCCAGGGAGGATGGGCCCAGGAAGATTAGACATTGTGTAATCCAGGGAGGATGGGCCCAGGAAGATTAGACATTGTGTAACCCAGGGAGGATGGGCCCAGGAAGATTAGACATTGTGTAACCCAGGGAGGATGGGCCCAGGAAGATTAGACATTGTGTAACCCAGGGAGGATGGGCCCAGGAAGATTAGACATTGTGTAATCCAGGGAGGATGGGCTCAGGAAGATTAGACATTGTTTAACCCAGGGAGGATGGGCTCAGTAAGAGTATACATTGTGTAAACTGGGGAGGATGGGCTCAGGAAGATTAGACATTGTGTAAACTGGGGAGGATGGGCCCAGGAAGATTAGACAGTGTGTAAACTGGAGAGGATGGGCCCAGGAAGATTAGACAGTGTGTAACCCGGAGAGGATGGGCCCAGGAAGCTTAGACAGTGTGTAAACTGGGGAGGATGGGCCCAGGAAGCTTAGACAGTGTGTAAACTGGGGAGGATGGGCTCAGGAAGCTTAGACAGTGTGTAAACTGGGGAGGATGGGCCCAGGAAGATTAGACAGTGTGAAAACTGGGGAGGATGGGCTCAGGAAGCTTAGACAGTGTGTAAACTGGGGAGGATGGGCCCAGAAAGCTTAGACAATGTGTAAACTGGGGAGCATGGGCCCAGGAAGCTTAGACAGTGTGTACACTGGGGAGGATGGGCTCAGGGAGCTTAGACAGAGTGTAAACTGGGGAGGATGGGCTCAGGAAAATTAGACAGTGTGTAAACTGGGGAGGATGGGCTCTGGACGATTACACAGTGTGTAAACTTGGGAGGATGGGCTCTGGAAGATTACACAGTGTGCAAACTGGGGAGGATGGGCTCAGGAATATTAGACAGTGTGCAAACAGGGGAGGATGGGCCCATGAAGCTGAGACAGTGTATAAATGGGGAGGATGGGCCCAGGAAGCTTAGACAGTGTGTAAACTGGGGAGGATGGGCCCAGGAAGCTTAGACAGTGTGTACACTGGGGAGAATGGGCTCAGGAAGCTTAGACAGTGTGTAAACTGGGAAGGATGGGCTCAGGAAAATTAGACAGTGTGTAAACTGGGGAGGATGGTCTCAGGAAAATTAGACAGTGTGTAACTCGGGGACGATGGTCCCAGGATGATTAGACATTGTGTATCCCGGGGACGATGGTCCCAGGAAGATTAGACATTGTGTAACCCGGGGACGATGTTCCCAGGAAGATTAGACAGTGTGTAAACTGGGGAGGATGGGCCCAGGAAGCTTAGACAGTGTGTAAACTGGGGAGGATGGGCTCTGGAAAATTACACAGTGTGTAAACTGGGGAGGATGGGCTCTGGACGGTTACACAGTGTGTAAACTTGGGAGGATGGGCTCTGGAAGATTACACAGTGTGCAAACTGGGGAGGATGGGCTCTGGAAGATTACACAGTGTGTAAACTGGGGAGGATGGGCTCAGGAATATTAGACAGTGTGTAAACCGGGGTGGATGGGCCCATGAAGCTTAGACAGTGTGTAAACTGGGGAGGATGGTCTCAGGAAGATTAGACAGTGTGTAAACTGGGGAGGATGGGCTCAGGAAAATTAGACAGTGTGTAAACTGGGGAGGATGGGCTCAGGAAAATTAGACAGTATGTAAACTGGAGAGGATGGGCCCAGGAAGCTTAGACAGTGTGTAAACTGGGGAGGATGGGCCCAGGAAGATTAGACAGTGTGTAACCCGGAGAGGATGGGCTCAGGAAGATTAGACAGTTTGTAAGCTGGGGAGGATGGGCTCAAGAAGATTAGACAGTGTGTAAACTGGGGAGGATGGGCCCAGGAAGATTAGACAGTATGTAAACTGGGGAGGATGGGCCCAGGAATATTAGACAGTGTGTAAACTGGGGAGGATGGGCTCAGGAAGCTTAGACAGTGTGTAAACTGGGGAGGATGGACCCAGGAATATTAGACAGTGTGTAAACTGGGGAGGATGGGCTCAGGAAGATTAGACAGTGTGTAAACTGGGGAGGATGGGCTCAGGAAGATTAGGCAGTGTGTAAACTGGAGAGGATGGGCCCAGGAAGATTAGACAGTGTGTAACCCTGAGAGGATGGGCCCAGGAAGCTTAGACAGTGTGTAAACTGGGGAGGATGGGCTCTGGAAGATTACACAGTGTGTAAACTGGGGAGGATGGGCCCAGGAAGCTTAGACAGTGTGTAAACTGGGGAGGATGGGCCCAGGAAGCTTAGACAGTGTGTAAACTGGGGCGATGGGCCCAGGAAGCTTAGACAGTGTGTACACTGGGGAGGATGGGCTCAGGAAGCTTAGACAGTGTGTAAACTGGGGAGGATGGGCTCAGGAAAATTAGACAGTGTGTAAACTGGGGAGGATGGGCTCAGGAAAATTAGACAGTGTGTAAACTGGGGAGGATGGGCCCAGGAAGATTAGACAGTGTGTAAACTGGGGAGGATGGGCCCAGGAATCTTAGACAGTGTGTAAACTGGGGAGGATGGGCTCAGGAAAATTAGACAGTGTGTAACCCGGGGACGATGGTCCCAGGAAGATAAGACAGTGTGTAACCCGGGGACGATGGTCCCAGGAAGATTAGACAGTGTGTAACCCAGGGAGGATGGGCCCAGGAAGCTTAGACAGTGTGTAAACTGGGGAGGATGGGCTCTGGAAAATTACACAGTGTGTAAACTGGGGAGTATGGGCTCTGGAAGATTACACAGTGTGTAAACTTGGGAGGATGGGCTCAGGAAGATTAGACAGTGTGTAAACTGGGGAGGATGGGCTCTGGAAAATTACACAGTGTGTAAACTGGGGAGTATGGGCTCTGGAAGATTACACAGTGTGTAAACTTGGGAGGATGGGCTCTGGAAGATTACACAGTGTGTATACTGGGGAGGATGGGCCCCTGAAGCTTCGACAGTGTGTAAACTGGGGAGGATGGGCTCAGGAAAATTAGACAGTGTGTAAACTGGGGAGGATGGGCCCAGGAAGATTAGACAGTGTGTAAACTTGGGAGGATGGGCCCAGGAAAATTAGACAGTGTGTAAACTGGGGAGGATGGGCTCAGGAAAATTAGACAGTGTGTAAACTGGGGAGGATGGGCCCAGGAAGATTAGACAGTGTGTAACCCGGAGAGGATGGGCTCAGGAAGATTAGACAGTTTGTAAGCTGGGGAGGATGGGCTCAAGAAGTTTAGACAGTGTGTAAACTGGGGAGGATGGGCCCAGGAAGCTTAGACAGTGTGTAAACTGGGGAGGATGGGCCCAGGAATATTAGACAGTGTGTAAACTGGAGAGGATGGGCTCAGGAAGATTAGACAGTTTGTAAGCTGGGGAGGATGGGCTCAAGAAGATTAGACAGTGTGTAAACTGGGGAGGATGGGCCCAGGAAGCTTAGACAGTGTGTAAACTGGGGAGGATGGGCCCAGGAATATTAGACAGTGTGTAAACTGGAGAGGATGGGCCCAGGAATATTAGACAGTGTGTAAACTGGAGAGGATGGGCTCAGGAAGATTAGACAGTTTGTAAGCTGGGGAGGATGGGCTCAAGAAGATTAGACAGTGTGTAAACTGGGGAGGATGGGCCCAGGAAGATTAGACAGTGTGTAAACTGGGGAGGATGGGCTCCGGAAAATTAGACAGTATGTAAACTGGGGAGGATGGGCTCAGGAAAATTAGACAGTGTGTAAACTGGGGAGGATGGTACCAGGAAGCTTAGACAGTGTGTAAACTGGAGAGGATGGGCCCAGGAAGATTAGACAGTGTGTAAACTGGGGAGGATGGGCCCAGGAAGATTAGACAGTGTGTAACCCAGGGTGGATGCGCCCAGGAAGATTAGACAGTGTGTAACCCAGGGTGGATGGGCCCAGGAAGATTAGACAGTGTGTAACCCAGGGTGGATGGGCCCAGGAAGATTAGACATTGTGTAACCCAGGGTGGATGGGCCCAGGAAGATTAGACATTGTGTAACCCAGGGTGGATGGGCCCAGGAAGATTAGACAGTGTGTAACCGAGGTAGGATGGGCCCAGGAAGATTAGACATTGTGTAACCCAGGGAGGATGGGCCCAGGAAGACTAGACATTGTGTAACCCAGGGTGGATGGGCCCAAGAAGATTATACATTGTATAACCCAGGGAGGATGGGCCCAAGAAGATTAGACATTGTGTAACCCAGGGAGGATGGGCCCAGGAAGATTAGACTTTGTGTAATCCAGGGAGGATGGGCCCAGGAAGTTTAGACATTGTGTAATCCAGGGAGGATGGGCCCAGGAAGATTAGACATTGTGTAACCCAGGGAGGATGGGCCCAGGAAGATTAGACATTGTGTAACCCAGGGAGGATGGGCCCAGGAAGATTAGACATTGTGTAATCCAGGGAGGCTGGGCCCAGGAAGATTAGACATTGTGTAATCCAGGGAGGATGGGCTCAGGAAGATTAGACATTGTGTAACCCAGGGAGGATGGGCTCAGAAAAATTATACATTGTGTAAACTGGGGAGGATGGGCTCAGGAAGATTAGACATTGTGTAAACTGGGGAGGATGGGCCCAGGAAGATTAGACAGTGTGTAAACTGGAGAGGATGGGCCCAGGAAGATTAGACAGTGAGTAACCCGGAGAGGATGGGCCCAGGAAGCTTAGACAGTGTGTAAACTGGGGAGGATGGGCCCAGGAAGCTTAGACAGTGTGTAAACTGGGGAGGATGGGCTCAGGAAGCTTAGACAGTGTGTAAACTGGGGAGGATGGGCCCAGGAAGATTAGACAGTGTGAAAACTGGGGAGGATGGGCTCAGGAAGCTTAGACAGTGTGTAAACTGGGGAGGATGGGCCCAGAAAGCTTAGACAGTGTGTAAACTGGGGAGCATGGGCCCAGGAAGCTTAGACAGTGTGTACACTGGGGAGGATGGGCTCAGGAAGCTTAGACAGAGTGTAAACTGGGGAGGATGGGCTCAGGAAAATTAGACAGTGTGTAAACTGGGGAGGATGGGCTCAGGAAAATTAGACAGTGTGTAAACTGGGGAGGATGGGCCCAGGAAGCTTATACAGTGTGTAAACTGGGGAGGATGGGCTCTGGAAAATTACACGGTGTGTAAACTGGGGAGGATGGGCTCTGGACGATTACACAGTGTGTAAACTTGGGAGGATGGGCTCTGGAAGATTACACAGTGTGCAAACTGGGGAGGATGGGCTCTGGAAGATTACACAGTGTGTAAACTGGGGAGGATGGGCTCAGGAATATTAGACGGTGTGTAAACTGGGGAGGATGGGCCCATGAAGCTGAGACAGTGTGTAAACTGGGGAGGATGGGCCCAGGAATCTTAGACAGTGTGTAAACCTGGGAGGATGGGCCCAGGAAGATTAGACAGTGTGTAAACTGGGGAGGATGGGCCCAGGAAGCTTAGACAGTGTGTACACTGGGGAGGATGGGCTCAGGAAGCTTAGACAGTGTGTAAACTGGGGAGGATGGGCTCAGGAAAATTAGACAGTGTGTAAACTGGGGAGGATGGTCTCAGGAAAATTAGACAGTGTGTAACTCGGGGACGATGGTCCCAAGAAGATTAGACATTGTGTAACCCAGGGAGGATGGACCCAGGAAGATTAGACTTTGTGTAATCCAGGGAGGATGGGCCCAGGAAGATTAGACATTGTGTAATCCAGGGAGGATGGGCCCAGGAAGATTAGACATTGTGTAACCCAGGGAAGATGGGCCCAGGAAGATTAGACATTGTGTAACCCAGGGAGGATGGGCCCAGGAAGATTAGACATTGTGTAATCCAGGGAGGATGGGCCCAGGAAGATTAGACATTGTGTAATCCAGGGAGGATGGGCTCAGGAAGATTAGACATTGTGTAACCCAGGGAGGATGGGCTCAGGAAGATTATACATTGTGTAAACTGGGGAGGATGGGCTCAGGAAGATTAGACATTGTGTAAACTGGGGAGGATGGGCCCAGGAAGATTAGACAGTGTGTAAACTGGAGAGGATGGGCCCAGGAAGATTAGACAGTGAGTAACCCGGATTGGATGGGCCCAGGAAGCTTAGACAGTGTGTAAACTGGGGAGGATGGGCCCAGGAAGCTTAGACAGTGTGTAAACTGGGGAGGATGGGCTCAGGAAGCTTAGACAGTGTGTAAACTGGGGAGGATGGGCCCAGGAAGATTAGACAGTGTGAAAACTGGGGAGGATGGGCTCAGGAAGCTTAGACAGTGTGTAAACTGGGGAGGATGGGCCCAGAAAGCTTAGACAGTGTGTAAACTGGGGAGCATGGGCCCAGGAAGCTTAGACAGTGTGTACACTGGGGAGGATGGGCTCAGGAAGCTTAGACAGAGTGTAAACTGGGGAGGATGGGCTCAGGAAAATTAGACAGTGTGTAAACTGGGGAGGATGGGCTCAGGAAAATTAGACAGTGTGTAAACTGGGGAGGATGGGCTCAGGAAAATTAGACAGTGTGTAAACTGGGGAGGATGGGCCCAGGAAGCTTATACAGTGTGTAAACTGGGGAGGATGGGCTCTGGAAAATTACACAGTGTGTAAACTGGGGAGGATGGGCACTGGACGATTACACAGTGTGTAAACTTGGGAGGATGGGCTCTGGAAGATTACACAGTGTGCAAACTGGGGAGGATGGGCTCTGGAAGATTACACAGTGTGTAAACTGGGGAGGATGGGCTCAGGAATATTAGACGGTGTGTAAACTGGGGAGGATGGGCCCATGAAGCTGAGACAGTGTGTAAACTGGGGAGGATGGGCCCAGGAATCTTAGACAGTGTGTAAACCTGGGAGGATGGGCCCAGGAAGATTAGACAGTGTGTAAACTGGGGAGGATGGGCCCAGGAAGCTTAGACAGTGTGTACACTGGGGAGGATGGGCCCAGGAAGCTTAGACAGTGTGTAAACTGGGGAGGATGGGCTCAGGAAAATTAGACAGTGTGTAAACTGGGGAGGATGGTCTCAGGAAAATTAGACAGTGTGTAACTCGGGGACGATGGTCCCAGGATGATTAGACATTGTGTATCCCGGGGACGATGGCCCCAGGAAGATTAGACATTGTGTAACCCGGGGACGATGGTCCCAGGAAGATTAGACAGTGTGTAAACTGGGGAGGATGGGCCCAGGAAGCTTAGACAGTGTGTAAACTGGGGAGGATGGGCCCAGGAAGATTAGACAGTGTGTAACCCGGAGAGGATGGGCTCAGGAAGATTAGACAGTTTGTAAGCTGGGGAGGATGGGCTCAAGAAGATTAGACAGTGTGTAAACTGGGGAGGATGGGCCCAGGAAGATTAGACAGTATGTAAACTGGGGAGGATGGGCCCAGGAATATTAGACAGTGTGTAAACTGGGGAGGATGGGCTCAGGAAAATTAGACAGTGTGTAAACTGGGGAGGATGGGCTCAGGAAAATTAGACAGTGTGTAAACTGGGGAGGATGGGCCCAGGAAGATTAGACAGTGTGTAACCCAGGGTGGATGCGCCCAGGAAGATTAGACAGTGTGTAACCCAGGGTGGATGGGCCCAAGAAGATTAGACAGTGTGTAACCCAGGGTGGATGGGCCCAGGAAGATTAGACATTGTGTAACCCAGGGTGGATGGGCCCAGGAAGATTAGACATTGTGTAACCCAGGGTGGATGGGCCCAGGAAGATTAGACAGTGTGTAACCGAGGTAGGATGGGCCCAGGAAGATTAGACATTGTGTAACCCAGGGAGGATGGGCCCAGGAAGACAAGACATTGTGTAACCCAGGGTGGATGGGCCCAAGAAGATTATACATTGTATAACCCAGGGAGGATGGGCCCAAGAAGATTAGACATTGTGTAACCCAGGAAGGATGGGCCCAGGAAGATTAGACTTTGTGTAATCCAGGGAGGATGGGCCCAGGAAGATTAGACATTGTGTAATCCAGGGAGGATGGGCCCAGGAAGATTAGACATTGTGTAACCCAGGGAGGATGGGCCCAGGAAGATTAGACATTGTGTAACCCAGGGAGGATGGGCCCAGGAAGATTAGACATTGTGTAATCCAGGGAGGATGGGCCCTGGAAGATTAGACATTGTGTAATCCAGGGAGGATGGGCTCAGGAAGATTAGACATTGTGTAACCCAGGGAGGATGTGCTCAGGAAGATTATACATTGTGTAAACTGGGGAGGATGGGCTCAGGAAGATTAGACATTGTGTAAACTGGGGAGGATGGGCCCAGGAAGATTAGACAGTGTGTAAACTGGAGAGGATGGGCCCAGGAAGATTAGACAGTGAGTAACCCGGAGAGGATGGGCCCAGGAAGCTTAGACAGTGTGTAAACTGGGGAGGATGGGCCCAGGAAGATTAGACAGTGTGAAAACTGGGGAGGATGGGCTCAGGAAGCTTAGACAGTGTGTAAACTGGGGAGGATGGGCCCAGAAAGCTTAGACAGTGTGTAAACTGGGGAGCATGGGCCCAGGAAGCTTGGACAGTGTGTACACTGGGGAGGATGGGCTCAGGAAGCTTAGACAGAGTGTAAACTGGGGAGGATGGGCTCAGGAAAATTAGACAGTGTGTAAACTGGGGAGGATGGGCTCAGGAAAATTAGACCGTGTGTAAACAGGGGAGGATGGGCCCAGGAAGCTTATACAGTGTGTAAACTGGGGAGGATGGGCTCTGGAAAATTACACAGTGTGTAAACTGGGGAGGATGGGCTCTGGACGATTACACAGTGTGTAAACTTGGGAGGATGGGCTCTGGAAGATTACACAGTGTGCAAACTGGAGAGGATGGGCTCTGGAAGATTACACAGTGTGTAAACTGGGGAGGATGGGCTCAGGAAGATTAGACATTGTGTAAACTGGGGAGGATGGCCCCAGGAAGATTAGACAGTGTGTAAACTGGAGAGGATGGGCCCAGGAAGATTAGACAGTGAGTAACCCGGAGAGGATGGGCCCAGGAAGCTTAGACAGTGTGTAAACTGGGGAGGATGGGCCCAGGAAGCTTAGACAGTGTGTAAACTGGGGAGGATGGGCTCAGGAAGCTTAGACAGTGTGTAAACTGGGGAGGATGGGCCCAGGAAGATTAGACAGTGTGAAAACTGGGGAGGATGGGCTCAGGAAGCTTAGACAGTGTGTAAACTGGGGAGGATGGGCCCAGAAAGCTTAGACAGTGTGTAAACTGGGGAGCATGGGCCCAGGAAGCTTAGACAGTGTGTACACTGGGGAGGATGGGCTCAGGAAGCTTAGACAGAGTGTAAACTGGGGAAGATGGGCTCAGGAAAATTAGACAGTGTGTAAACTGGGGAGGATGGGCCCAGGAAGCTTATACAGTGTGTAAACTGGGGAGGATGGGCTCTGGAAAATTACACAGTGTGTAAACTGGGGAGGATGGGCTCTGGACGATTACACAGTGTGTAAACTTGGGAGGATGGGCTCTGGAAGATTACACAGTGTGCAAACTGGGGAGGATGGGCTCTGGAAGATTACACAGTGTGTAAACTGGGGAGGATGGGCTCAGGAATATTAGACGGTGTGTAAACTGGGGAGGATGGGCCCATGAAGCTGAGACAGTGTGTAAACTGGGGAGGATGGGCCCAGGAATCTTAGACAGTGTGTAAACCTGGGAGGATGGGCCCAGGAAGATTAGACAGTGTGTAAACTGGGGAGGATGGGCCCAGGAAGCTTAGACAGTGTGTACACTGGGGAGGATGGGCTCAGGAAGCTTAGACAGTGTGTAAACTGGGGAGGATGGGCTCAGGAAAATTAGACAGTGTGTAAACTGGGGAGGATGGTCTCAGGAAAATTAGACAGTGTGTAACTCGGGGACGATGGTCCCAGGATGATTAGACATTGTGTATCCCGGGGACGCTGGCCCCAGGAAGATTAGACATTGTGTAACCCGGGGACGATGGTCCCAGGAAGATTAGACAGTGTGTAAACTGGGGAGGATGGGCCCAGGAAGCTTAGACAGTGTGTAAACTGGGGAGGATGGGCCCAGGAAGATTAGACAGTGTGTAACCCGGAGAGGATGGGCTCAGGAAGATTAGACAGTTTGTAAGCTGGGGAGGATGGGCTCAAGAAGATTAGACAGTGTGTAAACTGGGGAGGATGGGCCCAGGAATATTAGACAGTGTGTAAACTGGGGAGGATGGGCTCAGGAAAATTAGACAGTGTGTAAACTGGGGAGGATGGGCTCAGGAAAATTAGACAGTGTGTAAACTGGGGAGGATGGGCCCAGGAAGATTAGACAGTGTGTAACCCAGGGTGGATGCGCCCAGGAAGATTAGACAGTGTGTAACCCAGGGTGGATGGGCCCAAGAAGATTAGACAGTTTGTAAGCTGGGGAGGATGGGCTCAAGAAGATTAGACAGTGTGTAAACTGGGGAGGATGGGCCCAGGAATATTAGACAGTGTGTAAACTGGGGAGGATGGGCTCAGGAAAATTAGACAGTGTGTAAACTGGGGAGGATGGGCTCAGGAAAATTAGACAGTGTGTAAACTGGGGAGGATGGGCCCAGGAAGATTAGACAGTGTGTAACCCAGGGTGGATGCGCCCAGGAAGATTAGACAGTGTGTAACCCAGGGTGGATGGGCCGAAGAAGATTAGACAGTGTGTAACCCAGGGTGGATGGGCCCAGGAAGATTAGACATTGTGTAACCCAGGGTGGATGGGCCCAGGAAGATTAGACATTGTGTAACCCAGGGTGGATGGGCCCAGGAAGATTAGACAGTGTGTAACCGAGGTAGGATGGGCCCAGGAAGATTAGACATTGTGTAACCCAGGGAGGATGGGCCCAGGAAGACTAGACATTGTGTAACCCAGGGTGGATGGGCCCAAGAAGATTATACATTGTATAACCCAGGGAGGATGGGCCCAAGAAGATTAGACATTGTGTAACCCAGGGAGGATGGGCCCAGGAAGATTAGACTTTGTGTAATCCAGGGAGGATGGGCCCAGGAAGATTAGACATTGTGTAATCCAGGGAGGATGGGCCCAGGAAGATTAGACATTGTGTAACCCAGGGAGGATGGGCCCAGGAAGATTAGACATTGTGTAACCCAGGGAGGATGGGCCCAGGAAGATTAGACATTGTGTAATCCAGGGAGGATGGGCCCAGGAAGATTAGACATTGTGTAATCCAGGGAGGATGGGCTCAGGAAGATTAGACATTGTGTAACCCAGGGAGGATGGGCTCAGGAAGATTATACATTGTGTAAACTGGGGAGGATGGGCTCAGGAAGATTAGACATTGTGTAAACTGGGGAGGATGGGCCCAGGAAGATTAGACAGTGTGTAAACTGGAGAGGATGGGCCCAGGAAGATTAGACAGTGAGTAACCCGGAGAGGATGGGCCCAGGAAGCTTAGACAGTGTGTAAACTGGGGAGGATGGGCCCAGGAAGATTAGACAGTGTGAAAACTGGGGAGGATGGGCTCAGGAAGCTTAGACAGTGTGTAAACTGGGGAGGATGGGCCCAGAAAGCTTAGACAGTGTGTAAACTGGGGAGCATGGGCCCAGGAAGCTTAGACAGTGTGTACACTGGGGAGGATGGGCTCAGGAAGCTTAGAAAGAGTGTAAACTGGGGAGGATGGGCTCAGGAAAATTAGACAGTGTGTAAACTGGGGAGGATGGGCTCAGGAAAATTAGACAGTGTGTAAACTGGGGAGGATGGGCCCAGGAAGCTTATACAGTGTGTAAACTGGGGAGGATGGGCTCTGGAAAATTACACAGTGTGTAAACTGGGGAGGATGGGCTCTGGACGATTACACAGTGTGTAAACTTGGGAGGATGGGCTCTGGAAGATTACACAGTGTGCAAACTGGGGAGGATGGGCTCTGGAAGATTACACAGTGTGTAAACTGGGGAGGATGGGCTCAGGAATATTAGACAGTGTGTAAACTGGGGAGGATGAGCCCATGAAGCTGAGACAGTGTGTAAACTGGGGAGGATGGGCCCAGGAAGCTTAGACAGTGTGTAAACTGGGGAGTATGGGCCCAGGAAGATGAGACAGTGTGTAAACTGGGGAGGATGGGCCCAGGAAGCTTAGACAGTGTGTACACTGGGGAGGATGGTCTCAGGAAGCTTAGACAGTGTGTAAACTGGGGAGGATGGTCTCAGGAAGCTTAGACAGTGTGTAAACTGGGGAGGATGGGCTCAGGAATATTAGACAGTGTGTAAACTGGGGAGGATGAGCCCATGAAGCTGAGACAGTGTGTAAACTGGGGAGGATGGGCCCAGGAAGCTTAGACAGTGTGTAAACTGGGGAGTATGGGCCCAGGAAGATGAGACAGTGTGTAAACTGGGGAGGATGGGCCCAGGAAGCTTAGACAGTGTGTACACTGGGGAGGATGGTCTCAGGAAGCTTAGACAGTGTGTAAACTGGGGAGGATGGGCCCAGGAAGCTTAGACAGTGTGTACACTGGGGAGGATGGTCTCAGGAAGCTTAGACAGTGTGTAAACTGGGGAGGATGGGCTCAGGAAAACTAGACAGTGTGTAAACTGGGGAGGATGGTCTCAGGAAAATTAGACAGTGTGTAACTCGGGACGATGGTCCCAGGATGATTAGACATTGTGTATCCCGGGGACGATGGTCCCAGGAAGATTAGACATTGTGTAACCCGGGGACGATGGTCCCAGGAAGATTAGACAGTGTGTAAACTGGGGAGGATGGGCCCAGGAAGCTTAGACAGTGTGTAAACTGGGGAGGATGGGCCCAGGAAGCTTAGACAGTGTGTAAACTGGAGATGATGGGCTCAGGAAGATTAGACAGTTTGTAAGCTGGGGAGGATGGGCTCAAGAAGATTAGACAGTGTGTAAACTGGGGAGGATGGGCCCAGGAAGATTAGACAGTATGTAAACTGGGGAGGATGGGCCCAGGAATATTAGACAGTGTGTAAACTGGGGAGGATGGGCTCAGGAAAATTAGACAGTGTGTAAACTGGGGAGGATGGGCTCAGGAAGCTTAGACAGTGTGTAAACTGGGGAGGATGGGCCCAGGAAGCTTAGACAGTGTGTACACTGGGGAGGATGGTCTCAGGAAGCTTAGACAGTGTGTAAACTGGGGAGGATGGGCTCAGGAAAATTAGACAGTGTGTAAACTGGGGAGGATGGTCTCAGGAAAATTAGACAGTGTGTAACTCGGGACGATGGTCCCAGGATGATTAGACATTGTGTATCCCGGGGACGATGGTCCCAGGAAGATTAGACATTGTGTAACCCGGGGACGATGGTCCCAGGAAGATTAGACAGTGTGTAAACTGGGGAGGATGGGCCCAGGAAGCTTAGACAGTGTGTAAACTGGGGAGGATGGGCCCAGGAAGATTAGACAGTGTGTAACCCGGAGATGATGGGCTCAGGAAGATTAGACAGTTTGTAAGCTGGGGAGGATGGGCTCAAGAAGATTAGACAGTGTGTAAACTGGGGAGGATGGGCCCAGGAAGATTAGACAGTATGTAAACTGGGGAGGATGGGCCCAGGAATATTAGACAGTGTGTAAACTGGGGAGGATGGGCTCAGGAAAATTAGACAGTGTGTAAACTGGGGAGGATGGGCTCAGGAAAATTAGACAGTGTGTAAACTGGGGAGGATGGTCCCAGGAAGCTTAGACAGTGTGTAAACTGGAGAGGATGGGCCCAGGAAGCTTAGACAGTGTGTAAACTGGGGAGGATGGGCCCAGGAAGATTAGACAGTGTGTAACCCAGGGTGGATGCGCCCAGGAAGATTAGACAGTGTGTAACCCAGGGTGGATGGGCCCAAGAAGATTAGACATTGTGTAACCCAGGGTGGATGGGCCCAGGAAGATTAGACATTGTGTAACCCAGGGTGGATGGGCCCAGGAAGATTAGACAGTGTGTAACCGAGGTAGGATGGGCCCAGGAAGATTAGACATTGTGTAACCCAGGGAGGATGGGCCCAGGAAGATTAGACATTGTGTAACCCAGGGTGGATGGGCCCAAGAAGATTATACATTGTATAACCCAGGGAGGATGGGCCCAAGAAGATTAGACATTGTGTAACCCAGGGAGGATGGGCCCAGGAAGATTAGACTTTGTGTAATCCAGGGAGGATGGGCCCAGGAAGATTAGACATTGTGTAATCCAGGGAGGATGGGCCCAGGAAGATTAGACATTGTGTAACCCAGGGAGGATGGGCCCAGGAAGATTAGACATTGTGTAACCCAGGGAGGATGGGCCCAGGAAGATTAGACATTGAGTAATCCAGGGAGGATGGGCCCAGGAAGATTAGACATTGTGTAATCCAGGGAGGATGGGCTCAGGAAGATTAGACATTGTGTAACCCAGGGAGGATGGGCTCAGGAAGATTATACATTGTGTAAACTGGGGAGGTTGGGCTCAGGAAGATTAGACAGTGTGTAAACTGGAGAGGATGGGCCCAGGAAGATTAGACAGTGTGTAACCCGGAGAGGATGGGCCCAGGAAGCTTAGAAAGTGTGTAAACTGGGGAGGATGGGCCCAGGAAGCTTAGACAGTGTGTAAACTGGGGAGGATGGGCTCAGGAAGCTTAGACAGTGTGTAAACTGGGGAGGATGGGCCCAGGAAGATTAGACAGTGTGAAAACTGGGGAGGATGGGCTCAGGAAGCTTAGACAGTGTGTAAACTGGGGAGGATGGGCCCAGAAAGCTTAGACAGTGTGTAAACTGGGGAGCATGGGCCCAGGCAGCTTAGACAGTGTGTACACTGGGGAGGATGGGCTCAGGAAGCTTAGACAGAGTGTAAACTGGGGAGGATGGGCTCAGGAAAATTAGACAGTGTGTAAACTGGGGAGGATGGGCTCAGGAAAATTAGACAGTGTGTAAACTGGGGAGGATGGGCCCAGGAAGCTTATACAGTGTGTAAACTGGGGAGGATGGGCTCTGGAAATTTACACAGTGTGTAAACTGGGGAGGATGGGCTCTGGACGATTACACAGTGTGTAAACTTGGGAGGATGGGCTCTGGAAGATTACACAGTGTGCAAACTGGGGAGGATGGGCTCTGGAAGATTACACAGTGTGTAAACTGGGGAGGATGGGCTCAGGAATATTAGACAGTGTGTAAACTGGGGAGGATGGGCCCATGAAGCTGAGACAGTGTGTAAACTGGGGAGGATGGGCCCAGGAAGCTTAGACAGTGTGTAAACTGGGGAGGATGGGCCCAGGAAGATTAGACAGTGTGTAAACTGGGGAGGATGGGCCCAGGAAGCTTAGACAGTGTGTACACTGGGGAGGATGGGCTCAGGAAGCTTAGACAGTGTGTAAACTGGGGAGGATGGGCTCAGGAAAATTAGACAGTGTGTAAACTGGGGAGGATGGTCTCAGGAAAATTAGACAGTGTGTAACTCGGGGACGATGGTCCCAGGATGATTAGACATTGTGTATCCCGGGGACGATGGTCCGAGGAAGATTAGACATTGTGTAACCCGGGGACGATGGTCCCAGGATGATCAGACAGTGTGTAAACTGGGGAGGATGGGCCCAGGAAGCTTAGACAGTGTGTAAACTGGGGAGGATGGGCTCTGGAAAATTACACAGTGTGTAAACTGGGGAGGATGGGCTCTGGACGATTACACAGTGTGTAAACGTGGGAGGATGGGCTCTGGAAGATTACACAGTGTGCAAACTGGGGAGGATGGGCTCTGGAAGATTACACAGTGTGTAAACTGGGGAGGATGGGCTCAGGAATATTAGACAGTGTGTAAACTGGGGAGGATGGGCCCACGAAGCTTAGACAGTGTGTAAACTGGGGAGGATGGGCCCAGGAAGCTGAGACAGTGTGTAAACTGGGGAGGATGGGCCCAGGAAGATTAGACAGTGTGTAAACTGGGAAGGATGGGCTCAGGAAAATTAGACAGTGTGTAAACTGGGGAGGATGGGCTCAGGAAAATTAGACAGTGTGTAAACTGGGGAGGATGGGCTCAGGAAAATTAGACAGTGTGTAAACTGGGGAGGATGGGCCCAGGAAGCTTAGACAGTGTGTAAACTGGAGAGGATGGGCCCAGGAAGCTTAGACAGTGTGTAAACTGGGGAGGATGGGCCCAGGAAGATTAGACAGTGTGTAACCCGGAGAGGATGGGCTCAGGAAGATTAGACAGTTTGTAAGCTGGGGAGGATGGGCTCATGAAGATTAGACAGTGTGTAAACTGGGGAGGATGGGCCCAGGAAGATTAGACAGTATGTAAACTGGGGAGGATGGGCCCAGGAATATTAGACAGTGTGTAAACTGGAGAGGATGGGCTCAGGAAGCTTAGACAGTGTGTAAACTGGGGAGGATGGACCCAGGAATATTAGACAGTGTGTAAACTGGGGAGGATGGGCTCAGGAAGCTTAGACAGTGTGTACACTGGGGAGGATGGGCTCAGGAAGCTTAGACAGTGTGTAAACTGGGGAGGATGGGCGCAGGACAATTAGACAGTGTGTAAACTGGGGAGGATGGGCTCAGGAAAATTAGACAGTGTGTTACCCGGGGACGATGGTCCCAGGATGATTAGAGAGTGTGTATCCCGGGGACGATGGTCCCAGGAAGATTAGACAGTGTGTAACCCGGGGACGATGGTCCCAGGAAGATTAGACAGTGTGTAACCCGGGGAGGATGGGCTCAGGAAGATTAGACAGTGTGTAAACTGGGGAGGATGGGCCCAGGAAGCTTAGACAGTGTGTAAACTGGGGAGGATGGGCTCTGGAAAATTACACAGTGTGTAAACTGGGGAGGATGGGCTCTGGAAGATTACACAGTGTGTAAACTTGGGAGGATGGGCTCTGGAAGATTACACAGTGTGTATACTGGGGAGGATGGGCCCATGAAGCTTAGACAGTGTGTAAACTGGGGAGGATGGGCTCAGGAAAATTAGACAGTGTGTAAACTGGGGAGGATGGGCCCAGGAAGATTAGACAGTGTGTAAACTGGGGAGGATGGGCTCAGGAAAATTAGACAGTGTGTAAACTGGGGAGGATGGGCCCAGGAAGATTAGACAGTGTGTAAACTGGGGAGGATGGGCCCAGGAAAATTAGACAGTGTGTAAACTGGGGAGGATGGGCTCAGGAAAATTAGACAGTGTGTAAACTGGGGAGGATGGGCTCAGGAAAATTAGACAGTGTGTAAACTGGGAAGGATGGCCCCAGGAAGCTTAGACAGTGTGTAAACTGGGGAGGATGGGCCCAGGAAGCTTAGACGGTGTGTAAACTGGGGAGGATGGGCCCAGGAAGATTAGACAGCGTGTAACCCGGAGAGGATGGGCTCAGGAAGATTAGACAGTTTGTAAGCTGGGGAGGATGGGCTCAAGAAGATTAGACAGTGTGTAAACTGGGGAGGATGGGCCCAGGAAGATTAGACAGTATGTAAACTGGGGAGGATGGGCCCAGGAATATTAGACAGTGTGTAAACTGGGGAGGATGGGCTCAGGAAGCTTAGACAGTGTGTAACCCGGAGAGGATGGGCTCAGGAAGATTAGACAGTTTGTAAGCTGGGGAGGATGGGCCCAGGAAGCTTAGACGGTGTGTAAACTGGGGAGGATGGGCCCAGGAAGATTAGACAGTGTGTAACCCGGAGAGGATGGGCTCAGGAAGATTAGACAGTTTGTAAGCTGGGGAGGATGGGCCCAGGAAGCTTAGACGGTGTGTAAACTGGGGAGGATGGGCCCAGGAAGATTAGACAGTGTGTAACCCGGAGAGGATGGGCTCAGGAAGATTAGACAGTTTGTAAGCTGGGGAGGATGGGCTCAAGAAGATTAGACAGTGTGTAAACTGGGGAGGATGGGCCCAGGAAGATTAGACAGTATGTAAACTGGGGAGGATGGGCCCAGGAAGCTTAGACGGTGTGTAAACTGGGGAGGATGGGCTCAGGAAAATTAGACAGTATGTAAACTGGGGAGGATGGGCCCAGGAAGCTTAGACAGTGTGTAAACTGGGGAGGATGGGCCCAGGAAGATTAGACAGTATGTAAACTGGGGAGGATGGGCCCAGGAATATTAGACAGTGTGTAAACTGGGGAGGATGGGCTCAGGAAGCTTAGACAGTGTGTAAACTGGGGAGGATGGACCCAGGAATATTAGACAGTGTGTAAACTGGGGAGGATGGGCTCAGGAAGATTAGACAGTGTGTAAACTGGGGAGGATGGGCTCAGGAAGATTAGACAGTGTGTAAACTGGGGAGGATGGGCCCAGGAAGATTAGGCAGTGTGTAAACTGGAGAGGATGGGCCCAGGAAGATTAGACAGTGTGTAACCCTGAGAGGATGGGCCCAGGAAGCTTAGACAGTGTGTAAACTGGGGAGGATGGGCTCTGGAAGCTTAGACAGTGTGTAAACTGGGGAGGATGGGCCCAGGAAGCTTAGACAGTGTGTAAACTGGGGAGGATGGGCCCAGGAAGCTTAGACAGTGTGTAAACTAGGGAGGATGGGCCCAGGAAGCTTAGACAGTGTGTACACTGGGGAGGATGGGCTCAGGAAGCTTAGACAGTGTGTAAACTGGGGAGGATGGGCTCAGGAAAATTAGACAGTGTGTAAACTGGGGAGGATGGGCTCAGGAAAATTAGACAGTGTGTAAACTGGGGAGGATGGGCTCAGGAAAATTAGACAGTGTGTAACCCGGGGACGATGGTCCCAGGATGATTAGAGAGTGTGTATCCTGGGGACGATGGTCCCAGGAAGATTAGACAGTGTGTAACCCGGGGACGATGGTCCCAGGAAGATTAGACAGTGTGTAACCCGGGGAGGATGGGCTCAGGAAGATTACACAGTGTGTAAACTGTGGAGGATGGGCTCTGGAAGATTACACAGTGTGTAAACTGGGGAGGATGGGCTCTGGAAGATTACACAGTGTGTAAACCTGGGAGGATGGGCTCTGGAAGATTACACAGTGTGTAAACTGTGGAGGATGGGCTCTGGAAGATTACACAGTGTGTAAACTGGGGAGGATGGGCCCATGAAGCTTAGACAGTGTGTAAACTGGGGAGGATGGGCCCAGGAAGCTTAGACAGTGTGTAAACTGGGGAGGATGGGCTCAGGAAAATTAGACAGTGTGTAAACTGGGGAGGATGGGCTCAGGAAAATTTGACAGTGTGTAAACTGGGGAGGATGGGCCCAGGAAGATTAGACAGTGTGTAAACTGGGGAGGATGGGCCCATGAAGCTTAGACAGTGTGTAAACTGGGGAGGATGGGCCCAGGAAGCTTAGACAGTGTGTAAACTGGGGAGGATGGGCCCAGGAAGATTAGACAGTGTGTAAACTGGGGAGGATGGGCTCAGGAATATTAGACAGTGTGTAAACTGGGGAGGATGGGCTCAGGAAAATTAGACAGTGTGTAAACTGGGGAGGATGGGCCCAGGAAGATTAGACAGTGTGTAAACTGGGGAGGATGGGCCCAGGAAGCTTAGACAGTGTGTAAACTGGGGAGGATGGGCCCAGGAAGCTTAGACAGTGTGTAAACTGGGGAGGATGGACCCAGGAAGATTAGGCAGTTTAACCCAGGAAGGATGGACACAGGAAGATCAGACAGTGTGTAACCCAGGAAGGATGGACACAGGAAGATCAGACAGTGTGTAACCCAGGGAGTATGGACACAGGAAGATCATACGTGTGTAACCCAGGGAGGATGGACACAGGTGTGTAACCCGGGAAAGATCAACCCTGTAATATTTTACAGTCGGCACCCTGGGGAAGATGGGCCCAGGAGGACTATACATTGTGTAACCCGCGGAGGATTGGCCCTGGAGTATTAGACAGTGTGTAACCCTTGGTGGATGGGCCCAGGAGGACTATACATTTTGTAACCCGCGGAGGATTGGCCCTGGAGGATTAGAGAGTGTGTAACCCGGGGACGATGGGCCCAGGAAGATTAGACAGTGTGCAACCCAGGGAGGATAAGCCCAGTGATATCAGACTGAGTAACCTGGGGAGGGTGGATCCAGTGAAATCAGTCAGTGAGTAACGTGGGGAGGATGTCCCCATGAGATCAGACAATGTGTAACTGGTAGAAGATGAATCCAGTGAAATCAGACAGTGAGAAATCCGGGAATGCTGATGTTAGTGTGATCATATAGTGTATAACTCAGGGAGGATGGGCCCAGGAAGATTCTTTCCTTCCTTTTGGCCTGGTTGTCTCGAGTGACAATGGGTAAGCGCCTAGAGGTGGTCAGTGGATTGTGAAGCAGTGCCTGGAGTGGTTATAAAGGCCAATTCTCGAGTGACAGATTCTTCCACAGGTGCTGCAGGTAAAGGTGGTTGTCAGGGCTGTTACACAGTTGGCTCTCTCCTTAACTGCTGTCTCTTTTCCTCCGAACTGCTGAGTATCTTCAACACGCCTCTCTTTAGCCCCGCCTTTATAGCTGCCCGCCAGCTCTGGCGATCGCTGGCAACTGACTCCCACGACTTATGGTCAACGTCACAGGACTTCATGTCGCGTTTGCAAACGTCTTTAACGCGGAGACATGGACGGCCGGTGGGTCTGATACCAGTGACGAGCTCGCTGTACAATGTGTCCTTGGGGATCCTTTCCATCTTCCATGCAGCTCACATGGCCAAGCCATCTCAAGCGCCGCTGACTCATTAGGGTGTATATGCTGGGGATGTTGGCCACCTCGAGGACTTCTGTGTTGGAGATACGGTCCTGCCACCTGATGCCAAGGATTCTCTGGAGACAGCGAAGATGGAATGAATTGAGACGTCGCTCTTGGCTGACATACGATGTCCAGGCCTCACTGCTGTGGAGCAAGGTACTGAGGACACAGGCTTGAAACACTCGGACTTTTGTGTTCCGCGTCAGTGCGCCATTTTCCCACACTCCCTTGGCCAGTCTGGACATAGTAGTGGAAGCCTTTCCCATGCGCTTGTTGATTTCTGCATCGAGAGACAGATTGCTGGTGATGGTTGAGCCCAGGTTGGTGAACTCTTTAACCACTTCCAGAGCATGGTCGCCAATATTTCTGACATCCTGTCCCATGATGTTCATTTTCTTGAAACTGATGGTTAGGCCAAATTCATTGCAGGCAGCCGCAATCCTGTCGATGAGACTCTGCAGGCACTCTTCAGTGTGAGACGTTAATGCAGCATCGTCAGCAAAGAGGAGTTCCCTGATGAGGACTTTCCGTACTTTGGTCTTCGCTCTAAGAGGGGCAAGGTTGAACAACTTGTGTGGAGGAAAATTCCTTCTTCTGAAGACTTAAACGCATGTGAAAGCAGCAGGGAGAAGAAGAAACCAAACAGTGTAGGTGCGAGAACACAGCCCTGTTTCACACCACTCAGGATAGGAAAGGAGTCACCGCTATGCTGAATTGTATCTTTCATATTGTCATGGGACAAGGTGATTAGACAGTGTGTAACCCAGGGAGGATAGGCCCAGCAAGATTAGACAGTGTGTAACCCGGGGAGAATGGACCCAGTGAGATTCAACAGTGTGTAACCCAGGGAGGATGGGCCCAGGAAGATTAGACAGTGTCTAACCCAGGGAGGATGGACCCAATGTGATCAGACAGTGTGTAAACCAGGGAGGATGATCCGAGTGAAATCAGACAGTGAGTAACCTGGGGAGGATGGACTCAGTGAGATCAGACAGTCTATAACCCGGGAAGATTTGACCCAGGGAGAGCAGACCGTGTTTAAACCGGGGAGGATCGGCACTTTTAAATCAGATAGTCTGCAACCTCGGAAGGTTGCTGCCAGTCACTTTGTCAAATTTCCAAGCCTCCACGACAGCATGTTGCAATGGCACATTCTCTGCCATCTAGAAGGATAAGAGCAGCAGACACATGGGAACACTATCATCCGAAAATTTGCCTCCAAACCACACATCATCCTGACTTGTAACTATATCACTGCTGCTTCACTAACTCTGGGTCCACATCCTGGAACTCCCTTCTAACAGCATATTGGGTGCATTTACACGACATGAACTGCAGTGGCTTATGAAGGCAGCTCACCACACCTTCTCAAGGGCAATGATGGATGGCCAATAAATACTGGCCTTGCGAGTGACATGCTCATCCCATGAAAGGATTAAATATATGTGGATTAATTAAGGAAAGTCAGTATGGATTTGTTCAAGGCAAATTGTGTTCAAGTAACTTGATTGGGTTTTTGATGATGCAGCAGAAAGGATTGATGAGCATAATGATGTTGATGTGGTAGACAGGGGTTTCAAAAAGGTGCTTCATAAAGTGCTACATAACAGGCTTTCTAACGTGGTTGAAACCCACAAGATAGAAGGGATAGCAACAGCATGGATATGACGTTAACTGGGAGACAGGAAGCAGTGTCATGATGGCTGGTTGCTTTTCGTACTGGAGGCATGTATAAAGTGAGGTTCTCCAACTGTCGTTATTAAGGACCACTGCTTTTCTTGATCGATATTGGAGGCCTTGACTTGGAAGTGCAGGACACACTTTTAAAGTTTGCAGATTACACAAAACCTGGAAGTATTGTGAAAGGTGAGGAGGATAATGGTGAACTTCAAGAGGAAATAGTCTGGTGGGTGGGCAAGCATGTGGTAAATGAAATTTAATGCAGAGAACAGTGAAGTTTTACATATTCATCGGAATGCTGAGGAAAAACAATATAAAATAAAGGATATAATTCTAAAGTGGGTACAGAAGCAGAGGGAGCTGGGTGTCGAAGTACCAAGTCATTGAAGGAGGCAAAGCAGGTTGAGAAAGTGTTTTTTTTTAGGAGTACGGGATCCTGGGCTTTATAAGTAGATGCACAGAGCACAACAGTAAAGCAATATGGTGAACCTTTGTAAAAATATTGGTTCAGCCTCAACGGCAGTATTGGCAGACAAGGTTTATGAGAATTTCCAGGGACGAGGGACTTCAGGTACGTGCTTAGATTGGTGAAGCTGGGGCTGTTATCCTCAGAGAAGGGAAGTGGATTTGATAGAGATGATCAAAATCATGTCAAGTCTGGACAGAGTTGATAGAGGGAAACTGTTCCCATTGTCACAACAGTCAAGAACCAGAGGCCACTGAGTAAGATGATTCAATCAGTTTTCAAAGTGCTTTTGGATAATTATCTATAATTATCTAGATGGAAAAAACTGCAGTGCTATGGGTAAAAGACAGGGGAGTGGGGCCCTTTGATTTACTCTTGCAGAAAGCCAGCACGGACATGACTGGCCTCCTATGGCTCTGTGTGTAGAATAGTAATTCTATGATTCTCTGAACAGCTAACCTAGTTAACCCTCAATGAGAGCATAGATCTCGGCTTTGATCCAGAGCAATTCAGCAATGCAGTCTTCCATGTGCCTTATCAATGGAGGGAGATTGAAACAGCAGATCAGTATTTTTTTACTTTAGATTTCATTTTTTGAATTGACAAGACATGCAGTCCATAAATAATATTTTATAGCTGATGAATCTGCTGTGTTTCAGAGTGCATAAGTGCAGCCTCTGAGTGAGAAGGTTGTGGGTTCAAGCCCCACTTCAGTGACCTGAGCACAGAATCTAAACCAACTCCCCCAATGCAATATTGAGGAGGTGCTGCACTGTTGGACGTGTTGTCTTGCAGATAAGACGTTAAAGCGAGGGTCCTGTTTTCCCTCTCCACTGCACATGGAAGGTCCCATGATACTATTTTGGAAAAAGCGCAAACGACTTATTCCCCCTGCCCTGGACAATATTTACAACTCAACCAACCACACTGACAAACAGATTATCTGATCATTGCCACATTGCTGTTAGTAGTTCATTGTTGTGCACATTACAACAGTGAATAAACTTTAATGAGCTTAGTTGGCTTTAAAACTCTTTAACTGGTCCTGAGCTCACAGGAGGGACAATTTAAATTCAAGCCTTTATATTATTTTTTATGTCCACATTTATTTGTTAAGGCACAATATCACCAAGTGTGCTGGACTGTAATGATAGCTTAATCTTGCAATGTCTCAGTTTCAATTTAAACTAAGCAGTTCGCCCGGATGACTGGAGGCTTTGGAGACGGTACAGAGGAGGTTTGCCACGATGTTGCCTGGTCTGGAGGGTATTAGCTATGAGGAGAGGTTGGATAAACTCAGATTGTTTTCACTGGAACAACGGAGGTGGAGGGGCGACATGATAGAGGTTTACAAAGTTATGAGCGGCAGGGACAGAGTGGATAGTCAGAAGCTTTTTCCCAGGGTGGAAGAGTCAGTTACAAGGGGACATAGGTTTAAGGTGAGAGGGGCAAAGTTTAGAGGGGATGTGCGAGGCAAGTTTTTTACACAGAGGGTGGTGAGTGCCTGGAACTTGTTGCCAGGGGAGGTGGTGGAAGCAGGTACGATAGCGACGTTTAAAAGGCATCTTGACAAATACATGAATAGGATGGGAATAGAGGGATACAGTCCCCGGAAGTGCAGAAGGTTTTAGTTTAGGCAGGCATCAAGATTGGCGCAGGCTTGGAGGGCCAAATGGCCTGTTCCTGTACTGTACTGTTCTTTGTTCTTTTGTTTATGACCCTTTTTGCAAAGCAAATTAGAATCTTCACACATACACGAGGCTGCACAACAGTTTTCTTGAGACATATTTCATTGCTTTTGTCAAAGTGTCATAACAGCTATGCTTCGCCACAAATCCAGCTCTAGTTTCCATGCTCATTGCTAGTATTTGCATCTGATGGGGTAATTAGCTCCTCAAACAGGACACATTAATCAATGAGATTCTAATAGTCTGATCAATGGAATACAATTAGGAAGTGCATTGGCCATCTATTAGCACATAATTACGGAGTCCTGTGGTTGACTATATTCAAGACCATTATCCTTCCTAGACCATATTGGCCACCTCCAATTCAAGCGTTGAGTTCATTCACATTCTGCTGTATATGTTTCGGAGGTTATGCTGATAGGATTAGATGAAGTGGGTGGAAGAACGCTTGTGTGCAGCATTAACACTGGTATGCAAAATTAGATTAAATGATCTGTTATTTTTCTGACATTTAGTGCAAGTCTATGTTTCCTTCATATACTTGATGAGATCAAAGAAAAATTCTCATGTGAGTTTCAAAGTTAACTGTCAAGTTTTAGAAAGGAACCGATAATTGTGCTAATTGGAGATATTCTGGCTGAGGATGTCAGATCAGTTCCAAAATGAAGAGGGCACAGTGTTCTGCAGTAAACGGTAACGCGACACCCGAGTTGTTTCTATTTCCAATAACTACTTTACCTCTTGAAGTGGTCAATGCCCAGGGCCTGTTCATTACAGAATGAGCGACCATACGTCCCTGTTTGGAGGCAAAGACCACATGCTTGCTCAAACTCTTAGGAATAAAGGAACAGGAGTTGGCTATTTCCACCTTCTATCTTGTTGCATAGAATCTGAGGGAGGCCTTTGAAAGCCTCAATCTTGACATGTCGGAATAGGTTGAATGTTCATTCCCTTAAGTCTATTGTGTAGCAACAGAAATAGGCCATTCAACCCTTTAAGACTATTCAATTTGATAATGCTACCATACTTCATTTTTCCCACATTTATTCTATATATCTCAATATGTTTACGCAAATGATATCTATTGAGGTTAAGGCCCAACATTCTTCCACACTTGACATCTTTGAAAATCTTCATCAAGGTCTCATAACTACGTTTGTACAATCAAAAAGCAGCCAATAATCTCATACTCATCCTCAGGATTTCTATTTGATGCTCCCTGTTTTCAATTCCACATCAAAATTAACTTTGGGAACTATTATGGATGGGACTACCGAAGATTTCATTCTGATCATTGACCACGTGGAAGAGACAGAGCAGGCAGCGAATGAACTAAACACTTGAACTTATTAATGGAGATGACAGGGTTGGATTTGGGCGTGCAAATGGTTAGTGAAAGGTATAAAGAAAGACCATCTGTTTATATAGCACAACTTACAATCACAGCACATCCCAAAGCATTTTACATGCAATGAAATGTTTTTAATCAGAGTATACTGAACATTGTATTGTAAAAAACATAACAGCCAATTGCTGCAGAGCTAGGCACCACAAAGAGCATTGGCATAATAATCCAGTAAACTGTTTTTAACCATGCTGGTTGAAGGCTAAATATTGACAATGACACAGGAGAGAAATCCCCTGCTCTTTTTCCAATAGAATCATGGATCTGTTCACCCACACGAGAGAGCATGCAGTGACTCGTTTTAACATCTCATCCAAAATACTGCGACCCTGACAGAACAGCACTCCCTCAGTATTGGCACAGGGAGCATCAGCCCTGAATACAAGCACAACTATCTTCAGTTTTTCTTGAACCCTGAGTGTCTGACCTCACGGTGACAGTGCTATTACTGAGCCTTGAATGACACCTATAATATGCATTCCATGGATTTGATCATCAAGACCTCCATATGTCCCCATCGGGGAGAGTATTGCATCATCAGACGGTAATGCTACAGATGAACTTGAGAACATGCGCTGCATTTGGAACCTAATGCAATTAGATATTGCACATTGGTGATTCCAAGATGTCAAATGTAGCAGCATGGAATCTGAGTCAGAGGCAATAGATTCTAGCCCCCATCCAGAGACTTAAACACAAAAGCTAAACCAGTACTTTCAGTGCAATGCTGATGGATTGCTGCAGTGTTGACGGTGCTGTCTTCCAGTTGAATCATTAAACCGAGGCCTCATCTGCCCTCTCAGATGGACATAAAATATCCCAAGGCTCCACATGGACATTAAATTTCAAATTGTTGCTGGGAAGAAGAGAAGGCCTGTGACAAGGGGTTGCTAGGCCCCTAGCTGGAAAGACTTTTTTGTATATTAATAGGCAATATTTGGAACAAAGGAGCTATCCCCATGCTCCAGTTGAATCCACAAACAGAAGGTGGTCAGACCAGTTAGTCACATGACTAACTGGCTGTTGCAGAATTTGAACTAGCCACAGAGACTATGGAAAGCAGAATGCTCCTGGACTGAAGAAGACTTCCAGTCTGTCTGCCTGCTCCCATTGCTTTATCGCCAGCTTCTGAAATCCATTGAAGACACATGAACCCCAAGAGAGAAAAGTCTCCTACGGTGAACAAAGTTTAGGAAGAATACTGGGCCCCAACAAAAAGCAGGATCTAACTGCAAGCAAGGACTCTACAGTGAGCTCGAAGCCCCATAACAAAAACCCTTCAGATATTGCCTCAAACTTTTCCACTTTATTTCTTCTGCTCTTTTTTCTCCCTATCTGCATGTGTGTATCGCGTATGTACGCTAACGTGGGCGCATTGTGTATCCGTAGTCGTTAACTGAATTAGAGCTTAAGTTTAAGTTTAATAAAATTTCACTTTTCTTCTTTAAATCCAAGAAAACCTGTATGTGCTTTTTTTTTTGTCTTATAATTGGAAAGCAGTGAACAAGGATTCACCAAGGGGGAGCTAAAAACACGGTGTGTTTAAAATTAAACCCTGTTACAGCAAGACCAGGTGAAGTCTGAAAGGAAACCCTAGGCTCTTTCTCACCTGGTTGTAACATATCCCATTGCACTTTTTTTGAAGCAGAGCTGCTGAGCTGTTACTGGTATTGTGACCAATATTGATCCCTCGAATAACAACATTGAAAAAAAGATAATCATGTCATAGATATATAGTAGGAACTAACTGTCTACATTTTGACTACTGAGCTTCGTGCATTACAACAGTGACTACACCTCAAAAGTGTAACAGGGATGTCATCAGGACCTGAAAGGAGCTTTATAAATTGATTTTTCCTTTTTCTTTTTATTCCACGTTTAGATGTCATTACAAGACACGCTCATCAGTCTCCCAATGTAATCATAGCTTAAGCTTGACCTGTCCCAATTTCAACTCCATCGCTGATTCTGTCATCTAAGCAGTTCATCAAGATGATATTGCTTTGTAAAGCAAAGGTGATTTTCCGTACGCACATGAGATTTCACAGCAGTTCTGCATTAACCTCTATCAGAGCATCCCAGTCACATCTCAGTTTTATTTCCATCTAAGCAGTTCACCAAGATGATTTTGTTTTGCAAAGTTGTTTCTGCATGCATACATGAGGTTTCACAACAGTCCCCCTTGACATCTAGTATAGCTTCCCTCAAAGTGTCAAGCAGTTGACCACGATGATTTTGCTTTGCAAAGAAAAGCTGTTTCTGCATGTTTACATGGGGTTTCACAATAATCCCTCTTGACATCAAGCAGAGCTTTTATCAAAGTGTCACATCTCAGTTTCAACTCCAGAAAAGCAGTTGACCAAGTTTGCAAAGCAAAGCTGTTTCTGCACGTATACATGAGGTTTCACAACTGTCCGTCTTGACATCTCGCAAAGCTTTCGTCAAAGTGTCACAACCACATATATTATTCCTCATGCTCATTGCCACGCTACCCATTTGATGAGGCAATTCTCTCATCAACATGGTGTTACGACCAGGTGAGAAAGATGTCTAGAGGTCTTTTATTGTATTCATCTTGTCTTATTGTAACAGGGTTTAATTTTAAACACATTGTGTTTTGAGCTTCCGCTTTGGTGAATCCTTGTTCACAGCTTTTCAATTATAAGGCAAAAAAATGAGCACACCAGGTTTTCTTAGGTATAAAAAAGAAAAGTGAAATTTATTAAACCTTAAACTTAAACTCTAATTCGGTGAACACCTACGGATACGTACCACTCCCACGCTAGCATGCACATGCGATACACACATGCAAATAGAGAGAGAAAGGAGAAGAAGAATATAATGGAGAGGTTTGAGGCAATCACTGAAGAGGGGTTTTTCCTTTGCTTCGAGCTCGCTGTCGGGTCCTTGATTGTAGGTAGTCTTGCTTTTTGTTGGGGCCCAGTATTCTTCTTAAACCTTGTTCACTGTAGGAGACTTTTCTCTCTTGGGGTTCATATGTCTTCAATGGTTTCCGAAGCTGGTGAGAGTGGGATGAAACAGACAGGAGAGAGGTCCTTTCCATTCCAGGAGCAAACAGCTTTCTGAATTTTTTTCTCTGTGGCAAGTTCAAGATTCAAAAAACTCCAACAGTCAGTTAGTCATGTGACTGAACTGGCCTGACCATGTCTGTTTGCGTATTCAGCCATCTTAGCATTTAACCTGGAATGCTTCAACGTCTCGTAAACAAAGTCCATTGTGGATTAAATTGGAGCAGGGAATAGCCCCTTTGTCCTTTGAAATACTGTCTGTTGATATGTTAATGCCTCTCTCCAGCCAAAGTCGCCAATTGTTTTTAAAGCAAGTTCTTACCTCAGCAATAACAATTTAAAATCAATGTTCATGTGGTGAAATTAATTTTCCTCATTCTTGGCAGGTGGGGAGCGTGCCTGACACCAGACATATTGATCAATGAGATTCTAATGATCTAGTTGATGGACTGTGGTTAGGAAGTGTGTTTGCCGCTGGGTGGCACCTAACTGGGGAGTCCTGTAGTTGAGCAGATCCAACCCCACCATCTTCACTGGACCAATTGAAGTGTTGCTTAATTCACATCCTGATTTGGATGTTTGAAGATTATGGTGATAGGGTTAGATAAAGAGCAGTTTAGGAGGCTCTTTTAAAGCATAAATGCAGGCATGCACCAACTGGAGATATGATCTGTTACTACATTGTTCATTCAAATAAGTCTATTTCTTGTCCATATGGTTAATGAGAGGAATTTAATTATGTGAGCTGCAAAGTTAACTGTCAAGTTTCGAAAAGGAGTGAAGAATTGTAGCATTCCATGTGGAGGGAATCCAGCTGATCAGTTCCAAGATGGAGAGGGTCAAAGCTCTTTATGGTAAATGATGACTGGCCACCTGAGTATCTTCTATTTCTACCTGATCACTTGAGGTGCTGCAGGTTCAGACTGCAGGATCGTTCAAATTCTTCAGAACATGAGGAGTTCCTTCACTCCCTCAATATTGTTACATAGGGAGACGGGGGAGGCCTTATTGTCTCTCCAGCTTGTTACTTAGGAATGAGAGAAGGACATTCTGCCCCTCTAGCCTGTTACACAGCCACAGGAGTGTGCTATTTGGAACCTCAAGGAGGCCATTCAGCCCTTTGAGCCTGTTATTTAGAAACAGTACATGGCCATTCAGTCCTCCACAGCTTTTATATAGGAACAGAAGGAAGCCATCAAACTCTTGACTCTGTTACATAGTAATCAACCATTCTTCAGGTTACATTGGAAGAACAGCAGTCATTCAGACCCTCGATCATTTTAGGAATGATAGCAGGCTAATTCAGCACCTCCATCTGTCATACCATTCAATTAGATAGTTGCTAATTTGTACCTCCATTCCACATTCCCACCTTTACTCCAAGGCACGAGAGATTCTTAACCAAAGAACATTTATCAATCTCGCTACCCGACAATCCCCTCACTTGATATCCTTGACACTGTTGAGCAAAATGTGTACGTCTGGCCAGAAGTTCAGCCCATAATCTTCCACTTATTCTCAGCATTTCCATTTGAGGATGATGCAATTCCCTGTCAAAATCGGAAGTTACTTTGGGAGCTATTATGAAAGGGAAGACTGATCATTTCATTCAGCTCATTATCCAAATGGAAGACAGGATACGAATGAGCTCAAATCTTGTATTTCATAAGACCATCTTCGCCCAAGCAAGGTGATAGGCTACACCAGAGGTCAGTGAAGGAGAAACAGAAATAATTCCTATTTTACATTGTCCCATCAATGCTGTCAGAATGTCCCAAAGTGCGTTTAAATCAATGAAGTGCGTTTGGCTTTCTTGGAGTATAGTTAATGTTGTGATGTAGGGAACACTAGCATCATTGTGGACACAGCAAGCCTCCACAAGCAGAATTTTCATAATAATCTGATAATCTGTATTTTAGTGATGCTGGTTGAGGAATAAATATTGGTCACAGCATCAGAACGGATTACCCTGCTCTCTTCTAATAGTGCCATGGATCATTTAAGCTGACCTGAGAGGGAAGACATGGCCTCATTTTAACATCTCATCTGAGACACAATCTCCCACAGAGCAGTGCCCACACAGTAATGGCACTAGAAATGTCAAACTAGGTGAGAGCTCAACTTCCTGCAGTGGGATTTAAACCAATGTCCTTCAAACAAAGACACCAGAGTACTACTAGTGAACTGTGGATGTCACCCTTGACTTGTATTCCATGGAGATGACCATTATAATCTTATTTATCTATGTGGCCCCATTGTGGAGCGAATGCCAACATCAAATGGACATATTGAAGGAGAGCATGAGAATAGTTATAAGGTGATCTGTTGAAGAGTTGGATTCGGCCACTCAGAAGGAGGTGGAATGGAATCAAAGAGGAGAGGGAGATTGCCCCGTAACGGGGTAGGAAAGCCAGCTTGTGAGCGTATTACATAGAAACAGGAGTTGACCACTCAATCTCTTGTTTATGTCACATAGGAAAGAGCGTAGGCCATTAAGGTCCCTCAAGTCTGGACATCACTGAATTAGATATTGGTGGATCTCTACTGCAATTAAATGTTCCAACCTCTGGTAAATATCCCTTCATACCCTCACCGCCAAAAATCAATCTCATTAACCAACAGCCCTGCAATTTATATCCTTGATACTTTTCATCAAAAGTAAAAAAAAAAGGTACTGCCCAGCCTGAGAGCTGAGACCCCAGCACAGACCTTACCCTCAGTCCATGTCCCCGTCTCAGCACACAGCTCAGATTTCACCATAATCCCGTGCCCAGCTCGCACCCCAGTCCAGACCTCACCCTCAGCCCGTACCCATCTCACACGTCTCATTGTATCCCTGCTTCACAACCCAGGCTGAGAGTTCATACCTCAGGACTGGGCCTCACAACCCAGGCCTGGGCCTCACGTCCCAGCCCAGTCATGATAATGTTAAAAATAGGAACAGGTGTACACCACATGGCCCCTCAAGGCTGCCTCGCCACCAAATACATTAATGGCTGATCCTCTGCCTCAACTCCACTTTCCTGCCACTCCCCATATCCCCTGATTCCCTGAGACATCAAAATTGTATGTATCTCAACCATCAAAATACTACATGATGGAGCATATTTAACCCTCTGCGGTAAGCACTTTCAAAGTTCCACAACACTGAGTGAAGACACTTTTCCTCATCTCAGTCTTAGATGATATACCATTAATCCCAAGACTGTGTCCCCAAGATCTAGATTCCCCAGCAAGGTGAAACAGCCTCTCAGTGTTTACCCTGTCAAACCCGTTCAGAATTCTATATGTTTCAATGAGATCACCTCATTCTTCTAAACTCCAGAGAATAGAGACTCAATTTACTCAGATGCTCATCATAGGACAACGCTGTCATCCCAAGAAACGATCGAGTAAACCGTCACTGTACCACCTCCAATGTAATATATCCTTTCTTAGATAAGGAGATGAAACAGCGCGCAATATCCTCCTCAAAGCCCCATATAATTGTAGCAAGACTTCATTATACTTCTACTTAAATGCTCTTGGAATAAAGGCCAACATACCATTTGTCTTCCTGATTGTTTTCTCTGCCTACATGCTAACTTTCCATGTTCTTTTTACGAGAACATCCAAGTCTCTCTGAACAACAACACTTCAAAGTTTCACGTTTCAAGAAATATTCAGCTTTTCTATTCTTACGAACAAAGTGAATGCCCTCACAGTTCCCCTCATTATCCTCCATCTGCCACCTTGTTTCCCATTCACCTGACCTGTCTATATCTCTTTGCAGCTTGTTTGTCTCCAACTCTCCACATACATTCCCACCTAGCTTTCTACCTTCAGCAAATATAGATACATTACTCTCAGTCTCTTTGTCTGTCGTTAGTATCGAATGTAAATAGCTGAGGTCCCAGCACTGATCTCTGCAGCACTCCGCTAGCGAAAACCCACCTACTTAAAAATGCCCCACTTATCCCTACTCTCTGCTTCTGGTCCTTAACCAATCCTCTATTGCAAGAAACTCCATGAGCCCTTATCTTGAGATGTAACCTTTTGTGTGGCACATTTTTGATTATTTTCAATTCCTTCTTGGGATGTGGGTGTCCCTGGCAAGGTCAGCATTTGTTGCACATCCCTAATTACCCTTGACCTGAGTGGCTTGCCAGGCCATTTCAGAGGGCAGTTAAGAGTCAACTACATTGATATGGATCTGGAGTCCCATGTAGGTCAGACTGGGTAAACATGGCGGATTTCCTTCCAAAGAGGACATTAGTGAATCAGATGGGTTTTTACAACAATCGGTGATAGTTTCATAGCACCATTACTGAGACTAGCTTACAATTCCAGATTTTTATTGAATTTCAATTCCACTAGCTGCCGGAAATTGGCTTTTGGGAATCCAAATATACTAAATTTACTAGCTTCCCTTTGTTCATCCGACTAGATACATCCTCAAAAAACTCCAGTAAATTCGTAAAACACAATACAGCAGATCTCACACTCCAGCCCCTGTCCTGGTCTCATAATTCAGTACATGTCCAACTCAAATCCGAGCCCAGATTTCACACTCCAGCGCAGGCCTCACATGCAGCCCTGACATCAGACCCCAAACCAGCTCTCACGTTCCAACCCAGTCCTCACACCCAGCCCGAAACTCACACCCAAGCTGAGACTTCACATACCAGCCTGTGTCCCCACTTCCCAGCTAATATATCAAAACCCCAGCCAAGGACAAAAGCTCCCACCCTATCTCAGACCTCAAACCCCAGACCAGGTCCCCACCTCACATCTCAACTCAGTCCTCAAACCCCACCCCAGGACAGAACTGTACACCCTATCTCAGACCTCAAACTCCAGCCCGTGTCCCCACCTCACACACTGTCCTGGATTTAACACTCCAGCCCGTGTCCCCACCTCACACATCGTCCTAACCCGCTCACCCCACCTCAAGTCCTCATCTCACACACCAGCCCTTGTCTGCGCTTTGCACCCATCCCACAACTCACGGGGAATTGGACGAGGATGGGGAGTGGTGAGGATGATGCATGGAGGGATAGGATGTGATGAGGCGGGTGCTGGGGATTGGTGTAGATAGGATGTTGGGGAGTGTGGAATGGTGAGGATTGGGGATGTGGTCCATGGGAGGTTTTGGGATAGGATGAAGATGGGATGGGATGGTTGTGTGGGGATTGTAGCATGCAATGGTGGTGATGTTTTGGGGGATTGGGATGAGAGTTGGTGAATGGCTAGGGATGGGGTATCGGATAGGGATAGGGGTAGGGTGGATGGGATGGGAATAGGATAGGGAATGGGTTAAGGATTGGGTATGAGAAATTGGATGGGGCTGTGGGATGGGGTGGCGGAATGGGTTGGGGATTGGATTGAGGATTAAGGCATGAGTGGGAATGTGGGTGTCTGTGATATACAAACTTGTAAAAATGTTATATGCTGAAAGCTTCAGTTTTCTCTTGTTCTAAATCCCTCACTGAGCAACAGTTAATGCATGTTTTATTTGTTGGTTTTGTTATTCAGCTGCCTTACCTGCAGTTCAAAACATCCGTTCCCCCTTGCACGTACAGGAACTTTAAAGTTTAAAGATAACTGGAGACACATCAAACCTCAGAGTTAGTAAGGACATATTTACTCTGATAAATACCCATCCTGTAGAGAGTACACAACTTTACAAAGGCAGGTAAGTAGTGGTGAGAATGAGACTGGGAGAATCTGACCACCCAGCACAATTGTCCAGCTTGAGGATATGCAATGGAATGTGAAGAGGGTTTAGTTTCTGTGTCTAAACACACAGGGACAATTGAATCGGTGTGTATTTTAGAATCAAGGGACTTGATCTGAGAGGCGTTTCCAGTCTGAGACAAAGCTCAGTGGGTATTAACTGCCTCCCTGCTCACAGAACCAACTCAGAAAGAACCAACCTTTATGGTGCCCATAATATTTATGTTGGACTACATGCTAAAGTAGTAGTAGACAGTGTTACAGAGTTCAGATACATTTCAGATCCAAAGATGAACATAAATAATTTTACAAACTGCACTAGACTCTGGGTTTTACTTGAAGTTATTCTCTATCAGTGACTTCTGGACTTTACAGTTGCAGAGTAACTAAAGTAAGTATTGGTCCCTTAGAGGATGAGACTGGAGAAATAATAAAGGGAAATGAGATAATGGCAGATGCTTTGAACAAGTAATTGGTATCCATCTTCGAAACAGAAGACAAAAAAGCATCCCAAGAATATCAGAAAATCAGGAGGCAAAGGGGAGGGAGGAACTTTAAACAATCACTATCTCTCGAGAAAGATTAATGGGAATATTAATGGGACTAACGACTGACAAGTCCCCTCGACCCGATGGTCTGCATCCGAGAGTGTCAAAGGAAGTGGCTGCAGAGATAGAGGATGCATCGGTTGCAGTAATCCAACATGGTGTCATGCCCAGTAAAGACATAAAACATTCCTACTCGTAAGAGACAAATGTTATTCAATGTGGAATCTTTGAACTTGACTTCTATTTAAAATTTGTCACTGTGCAGCAAAAGATGGCAGCTAGAGTTCAGATGACCTGGCTTACGTATTTGAACATTGCTTTACTATCTGAAAAGGAGAGAAGGATACATTCCAGACTAAGAGGTGTTGACTACACCTATCCTGAAACCATCAAGAGACATTCCTGAATTGAATGGATTTCTTATGAGAAAAGGAAGGTCTGAGGTAGGCACATCTTGACAACATGATACTCATCCAGACATACGAACGTATGTAAATACGAACATCTGAATTAGGAGCAGAAGTAGGCCATTCGGCCCCTCAAGCCATTCAATACGATAATGGCTGATCTGTTTGTGTTTCGAATTCCACACTCCCATCTACCCCCAATACCCCATTGATTCCCTTTCCTAACAAGAATCTATCTACCTCCACCTCAAAAATATTCAATGATCCTGCCTCCACCATCTTCTGAGGCAGAGAATTCCAAGTTCGAACAACCCTCTGAGAGAAAATTAATCTCCTCATCTCTGTCCATAGAGCGCATCCCCTAATTTTAAAACAGTACCCCCTAGTTCTGGACTCAGCCACAAGAGGAAACATCCTCTCCACATCCACCTCGCCAAGATCGTTCCGGATCTTATAAACTTCAGTCAAGTTTCCCCTTACTCTACTAAACTCCAGTGAAAACAAGCCCAGTCTGCCCAACCTTTCCTCATAAGACAACCCCCTCATTCCAGGTATCAATCAACTAAACCTCCTCTGAATCGCCTCCAACATATTTACATTCTTCCTTAAATAAGGAGACAAAAACTGCACACAGTATTCGAGATGTGGTCTCACCAATGCCCAGTATAATTGAAGCATAACATCCTTACTTTTATTTTCAAATCCTGTCATAATAAAGGAGAGCAAATGCTAATTAATTGCCATGGATTCCACATCCTGGTCCATTGTGTCATCACACCAGGGGAGAAGGTCATGTGCCAACTCACAGAAACTTTCATTTGATGGATTTTGACCTTTAAGAGGTAACTCTCTGGAGACAGAGATAGATCACAGCAACATCATTAAAAGGTCCAGCCACGGTCCATGGAAAGATCCAACCTAAACAAAAAGATGCCATGCTGCTATTTCCACATTTCAACTTGGTGCAGCAGAGAACAGAAGGTGACCGCCACCTCCAGTCTGAAATCTTAACCAGCAGAAATCTACAACATCTGAACAAATTCAAGACAACAAACACACAGGCCTGCACCTTTAAAACAGACTGTCCTACTCATAAGATTCAACAGGTTTACTGTAATCCACCAACACCTCCCACACCTTGAACTCTTACCCTTTATTTCTGTCTACCTTCTCTTGAGAGTGCATGTGAGAGTGAATGCGTGCGTGAGTGGTATTGCTAGCATTTTGGGAATGAATATTATTCAATGGATAGTTAATCTTCTGTTTTAAACCTTTTATTTGTCTGTTTATTTGACCCTAAAAACATTCAGGGGATAACTTATCATTTCAAACAGAAGACGGCAGTGAGTTGTGTGGCGAACAGTGGAAACTGCCCGTAGCTCTTAACACATGTTACGACCACTCAGGACAAAGCCCCCAATCAAAATATATGTTTTTGATTGCAGTGGGAACAACACACTATCAATTCAGTTCCGTTGCTCCACAGGTTGCATCATATTTCTTTAAGATTTCCAAATCAAAGAAAACGGCAGCCAAATTGAATTAAATATATGTTACGACCACTCAGGACAAAGCCCCAATCAAAAGACATGATGTTGATTGTGGTGGTAACAACGCACTGTCAATTCAGTCCCGTCACTCCACAGGTCGCATCATATATCTTTAAGCTTTCCAAATTGAAGAAAGCAGCAGCTGAATTGAAACAATCTAATAACCCCTGAATGATGCGAACCAAACCAGGTAACTTCAGATATCAACAAATTAACTATTTATTTAAAAAAACTAAAAAAATCTCAAACACTACTAAGGTGTTCTACAATATCTAAAGACTTTATAACTTCTTCTTTAAAAATACTACCTCTCGCTTTCACATACATATACTCGGTTTTAAATTAGCTGACCAAAAAATAGAAGAAAATAAGTCTTTGCAGATTATGCTCCTGACAAAGTGTCTTCTAATACAACACAGTCAAAGTTCACTTACAGTCTTCCAAGATCCAATGAGAAAAGGGTTCTTCTAGAGATAGGGGATCAATAGTTCAGTTCAGCCGTTGTAGTATTACACTCTCCTTTTTCCCAGCGATGGACACAGCAGATCAATAATTTGTATTGAAAGAAAGTAAAACCTTTTTTCTTATTTCTTTAAGAAATTAATTTGGCTTGAAGCTTTTTAGAATTTTGAGAGAGAAACTACACAGGCTTTAAATTAACTTAGAGAGCTCTCCTTCGTCCTTCATGCGCTGGAACAACAAGTCCAAAACTGATGCATTGAATCTCTGATCCCTCTCTATCTGTATAGTTGTTGCCTGGCAACCAGAATGCACTTTGGCTCACAGTCACTGGAGCTTGCTTCCTTAAAGATGCACTAATTTTTTACAGCCTTAAAGGTGCACTGCAATATTTCCCCAGGAGAGCGAGAAAAAAACACACTACCGTGACACCTCTGCCCCAGTGAAATGAAACGCCATTCTCAAAATGTGTTTTGCTACACTGTAAAATATACAAATTGAAAAAACACTAACAATTTTTCCCCCGTATTTACACACCATTCACCGTACTGATAATCTGAAGCATTTTCTATAAACCATCGCCATCCACATAAGTTAATATGGTTAGTGTCGACGATAACATTATTTTTCTCCGAAAAATGTCGAACACTTGGATGATAAAGCAGTAACAACAGATTCCATCCAAAGATTCTAGCATTTTGGTTTTTAAACTTTTTCACAAAAATGAATGGGTTATGATCAGTGTATATTAACATCTCTTTCTAGTCCTGGTGGACATATACCTCAAAATGTTTGAGAGCCAGTAAAATTCCCAATGTTTCTTTTTCCACAGTGGAATATTTTTTCTGATGACAATTCAGTTTTCTGGAAAAATACCTACTGGCTTCTCTATGCCTGTCAATGAGCAATACAACTGCACCAACCCCCAGGTCACTAGCAATGATTACTAATTTAAAAGGTTTAGAGAAATTTGGAGCAGCCATTAGTTAGGTTCATTAGTTAGGATTGCCTTAGCTTTTCAAAAGCTGCCTGGCATTCAGCTAACCAGCATTCACATTGTTTTTCTTTTTTTGGAGCAAGTCGGTTAACATAACTATACTTTCATACAAATTTCAGGTAAAAACCACACAATCCTAAAAACTTCATTTCCCATTTAGATTAGGGATAGGGAAGTCCGTTGAAGCTTGTACCTTTGCCATTTTTGGCAATACCGGTCCTTGGCCCACTATTTTTTTTATTCATTCATGGGATGTGAGTGTCGCTGGCCAGGCCCATCCCTAATTACCCTTGAGAAGGTGGTGGTGAGCTGCCTTCTTGAACCACTGCAGTCCATTTGGGGTAGGTACACCCACAGGGCTGTTTGGAAGGGAGTTCAAGGATTTTGACCCAGCGACAGTGAAGGAACAGCGATATAGTTCCAAGTCAGGATGGTGTGTGACTTGGAGGGGAGCTTGCAGGTGGTGATGTTCCCATGTATTTGCTGCCCTTGTCCTTCTAGTTGGTAGAGGTCGCGGGTTTGGAAGGTGCTGTCTAAGGAGCCTTGGTGCATTGCTGCAGTGCATCTTGTAGATGGTACACACTGCTGCCACTGTGCGTCAGTGGTGGAGGGAGTGAATGTTAGTGATTGGTGTGCCAATCAAGCGGGCTGCTTTGTCCCGGATAGTGTCGAGCTTCTTGAGTGTTGTTCGAGCTGCTCCCATCCAGGCAAGTGGAGAGTATTCCATCACACTCCTGACTTATGTTTTGGTGATGATGGACAGGCTTTGGGGAGTCAGGAGATGAGTTACTCGCCGCAGGATTCCTAGCCTCTGACCTGCTCTTGTAGCCACAGTATTTTTATGGCTACTCCAGTTCAGTTTCTGGTCAATGTTAGTCCCTGAGATGTTGATAGTGGGGGATTCAGCAATGGTAATGCCATTGAATGTCAAGGGGAGATGGTTAAATTCTCTCTTGTTGGAGATGGTCATTGCCTGGCACTTGTAGAAACATTGAAAATGGGAGCAGGAGTAGGTCATTTGGCCCTTCTAGCCTGCTCCACCAATCATTATGATAATGGCTGATCATCCAACTCAGTAGCCTGTTCCGACTTTCACCCAAAACTCTTTGATCCCTTTAGACCCAAGAGCTATCTTTAAATCCATCTTGAAAACATACAATGTTATGGCCTCAACTGCTTTCTGTGGTTGCGAATTCTACAGGCTCACCACTTTCTGGGTGAAGAAATTTCTCCTCATCTCAGTCCTGAAAGGTTTACCCTATATCCTTAGACTATGACCCCTGGTTCTGGACTCCCCCACCAACGGGAACATCCTTCCTGCATCTACCCTGTCAAGGCCTGTTAGAATTTTATAGGTTTCTATCAGATCTCCCCTCACTCTTCTGAACTCCAGCGACGAGAATCCTCACCGACTCAATATCCCCTCATATCAGTCCCGCCATCCCAGGAATCAGTCTGGTAAACCTTCGCTGCACTCCCTCTATAGCAAGAACATCCTTCCTCAGATAAGGAGACCGAAACTGCACAATATTGCAGGTGTGGCCCCACCAAGGCCCTGTATAATTGCAGAAAGTCATCCCTGCTTCTGCACTCAAATCCTCTCACTCTGAAGGCCAACATACCATTTGCCTTTTTTACCGCCTGTTGCACCTGCATGCTTACCTTCAGTGACTGGTGTATGAGAACACCCAGGTCTCGCTGTATATTCCCCTCTCTCAGTTTATAGCCATTCAGATAATAATCTGCCTTCCTGTTTTTGCTACCAAAGTGAATAACCTCACATTTATCCACATTATATTGCATCTGCCATGCATTAGCCCACTCACTCAACTTGTCCAAATCACCTTGAAGCCTCTCTGCATCCTCCTCACAACTCATCCTCCCACCCAGTTTTGTGTCATCTGCAAATCTGGAGATATTACATTTCATTCCCTCATCTGAATCATTAATATATATGATGAATAGCTGGGGTCCTAGCACCGATCTCTGTGGTACCCCACTAGTCACTGCCTGCCATTCTGAGATTTTTTTTATCCCTACTCTTTGTTTCCTGTCTGCCAACCAATTTTCTATCCATCGCAATACACTACCCCCAATCCATGTGCTTTAATTTTACATGCCGATCTCTTATGTGGGACTTTGTCGAAAGCCTTCTGAAAGTCCAAATAAACCACATCCACTGGCTCTCCCTCAACTAGTTACATCGACGAAGAATTCTAGTAGATTTGTCAAGCATGATTTCCCTTTCGTAAATCCATGCTGACTCTACCTGATTCTACCACTGTTCTCTAAGTGCTCTGCTATAAAATCTTTGATAATGGACTCTAGAATTTTCCCCACTACCGACGTCAGGCTGACTGGTCTATAATTCCCTGCTTTCTCTCTACCTCCCTTTTTAAATAGTGGGGTTACATTAGCTACCCTTCAATCTGTAGGAACTGTTCCAGAGTCTATAGAATCTTGGAAGATGACCACCAATGCATCCACTATTTCTCGGACCACTTCCTTAAGTACTCTGGGATGCAGACCATCAGGCCCTGGGGATTTATCGGCCTTCAATCCCATCAATTTCCCAAACACCATTTCTCTACTAATACTGATTTCTTTCAGTTTCTCTCTCTGACTAAGCCCTGTGTTCCCCAACATTTCTGGTCTGATATTTGTGTCCTCCTTTGTGAAGACAGAACCAAAGTATGCATTTAGTTGGTCAGCCATTTCTTTATTCCCCATAATAAATTCCCTTGTTTCTGACTGTAAGGGACCTACATTTGTCTTCACCAATCTTTTTCTCTTCACATACCTATAGAAACATTTAGAGCCCATATTATGTTCCCCGAATGTGTGGCCCGAATGTTACTTGCCACTTATCAGCCCAAGCCTGGATATTGTCCAGGTCTTGCTGCATTTCTACATGGACTGCTTCAGTATTTGAGGAGTTGCAAATGGTGCTGAACATTGTGCAATTATCAGCAAACATTCCCACTTCTGACCTTATGATTGAAGGAAGATCATTGATGAAGCAGCTGAAGATGGTTGGGCCTAGGACACTACCCTGAGGAACTCCTGCAGTGATGTCCTGGAGCTCAGATGATTGACCTGCAACAACCACAACCATCTTCCTTTGCGCTAGGTATGACTCCAACCAGTGGAGGGTTTTCCCCCTGATTCCCATTGACCTCAGTTTTACTAGAGCTCCTTGATGCCATACTCGGAGTGAATCGAATTGGCTGAAGTCTGGCATCTGTGATGCTGGGGACTTCAGGACGAGGCCGAGATGGATCATCAACTCGGTACTTCTGGCTGAAGATGGTTGCAAATGCTTCAGCCTTATCTTTTTCACTAATGTGCTGGGCTCCCCCATCATTGAGGATGGAGATATTTGTGGAGCCACCTCCTCCAGTTAGTTGTTTAGTTGTCCACCACCATTCACAGCTGGATGTGGCAGGACTGCAGACCTGAGATCTGATCCGTTGGTTATGGGATCGCTTAGCTCTGTCTATCACATGCTGCTTATGCAGTTTGGCATGCAGATAGTCCAGTGTTGTAGCTTCACCAGGTTGACACCTCATTTTGAGATATGCCTGGTGCTGCTCCTGGCATGCCCTCCTGCACTCTTCATTGAACCAGTGTTGGTCGCCCAGGTTGATGGTAATGGTAGAGTGGGGGGTATGCCTGGCCATGAGGTTACAAATTGTGGTTGAGTACAGTTATGCTGCTGCTGATGGCCCACAGTGCCTCGTGGATGCCCAGTTTTGCATTGCTAGATCTGTTCAAAATCTATCCCATTTAGCACGGTGGTAGTGCCACGCAACACGATGGAGGGTATCCTCAATGTGAAGACGGTACATCGTCTCCAGAAGGACTGTGCGGTGGTCACTCCGACAAATATTATCATGGACAGATACATCTGCGGCAGGCAGATTAGTGAGGACGAGGTCAAGTATGTTTTTCCCTCTTGTTGGCTCCTTCACAACCTGTCGTATACCCAGTCTAGCAACTATGCCCTTCAGGACTCGGCCAGCTCGAATCAGTAGTGGTGCTACCGAGCCACTTTTGGTGATGGACATGTCTGTCCCCCACCCAGAGTACATTTTGTGCCCTTGCCACCCTCAGTGCTTCCTCCAAGTGCTGTTTAACATGGAGGAGTACTGACTCATCAGCTGAGGGAAGGCGGTAGTTGGTAATCAGCAGGAGGTTTCCTTGTCCATGTTTGACTAGATGCCATGAGACTTCATGGGGTCCAGAATCGATGTTGAGGACTCCCAGGGCAATTCTCTCCCGTCTGTATACCACTGTGCCACTACCTCTGCTGGGTCTGTCCTGCCGGTGGTTCAGGACATACCCGGGGATGGTGATGGCTGTGTCTGGGATATTGTCTGTCAGGTATGAATCTGTGAATTTGACTATGTCAGGCTGTTGCTTGACTAGTCTGTGGGACAGCTCTCCCAACTTTGGCACAAGCCCCCAGATGTTAGTAAGGAGGTCTTTGCAGGGCCGACAGGGCTGGGTTTGCTGTTGTCGTTTCTGGCGCCAGGGTCATAGCCGGTCCGTCCGGTTTCATTATTTTTTATTGACTTCGTAGCAGTTAGATTCAACTGAGTGGCTTGCTAGGCCATTTCAGAGGGCATGTAAGAGTTAACTATGTGTAAGTTACTCTTGCCTTTCCAATTTCATCATTAATTCCATAGCTTGTAACCTTTCAAACAGAACTTTTAGCTGGTTTAAGTGTTCTTGCCAAGTGTTACTATATATTAGTACATCATCAAGATACACGACACAGTTGGGAACATTGACTACCAACCTGATTCATTAATCTTTGAAAAGTGGCTGGGGCTTTTTTTTAACCCAAATGGCATCACCCGGCACTGATAAAGAACGTCAGGTGTTACAAAAGCTGATATCTCTTTGGCTCTTGGCGTCAAAGCAACTTGTCATTATCCCTTTCACAAGTCAATCTTGATAAGAATCCGAGCACTGCCCACACTGTCCATATAGTTTTCTAAATGCTGAATTGGGTAGGAGTCTGCCATCGTTACCACATTGACTTTTCCGTAGTCTGTACAAAATCAGGTTGACCCATCAGGTTTAGGCACTAGAACTATTGGGGAACTCCAGCTGCTTTGACTAGGTTCAATCAAATTGTTTTCCAGCATGTACTGGATCTCTGCTTTCACTTGGGCCTGTTTGTTTGGACTCAGGCAGTAAGGATTTTGTTTTAAAGGAATGGTTCCTCCCTAAATCCACATCATGTTTGGCTGAGGATGTACATCCTGGCTTATCCCTACAAACTCTTTTAAATGTTGTGAAAAGCCTGGTTGGGTCTTCACATTGTTTTAGCTCTAAGTGCAAAAGCATATTGTCTAATTTTCCTAGCCATCTGTGTTTGCTAATCTGTCAGTTGGAGGTTCAATCTGAGAATTTCCTAAGCCTAATTCTGCCTCATCCTCACTATCCTTTTCCTTCTCAACAGTCCCCATTACCTGACATACCTGTACTGGCTTATCCTCCTCCCTGCGATAATATTGCTTTAGCATATTGATGTGACACAACCGGTTCTTCTTCCGGTGATTAAGGGTGTCAATCAAGTAATCTAGCTTACCCACTCTTTTGATCACTCTATATGGCCTACTGAACTGTGCTTTTAATGGTTCTCCCTGTAACAGCAACAACACTAATACTTCATCTCCTAGTTGAAAATCATGGACTTTTGCATTCTTGTCTGTCCATTTTTTCATATTGGCTTGAGATGCTTTAAGCTGTTCCTGAGCCACACTGCAAGCTTTCGTGAGCCTTTCCCGGAACAGAGATGCATAGTCTAGTATCGAAGATTCATTCTTTTGTTCCAAGAATCTGTCTTTTGTGAGTTTTAAAGCACCTCTTTCTTCATGTCTGTAAACCAATTTAAAAGGACTGAAGCCCGTACACTCATTCAGTGAGTCTCTGGTGGCAGATCAAAGAAAGTCTAGTCCTTTATCCCAGTCATGCGGATATTCATTACAGTATGTTCGAATCATTGTTTTGAGAGTTTGGTGAAATCTCTCTAAAGCTCCCTGTGACCCACCCCTGTGGGTGATATGCTGAAGATTTCAACATAGGGAAATTTGGAAGACCAAATCACACATAAGCCAAGATTATTACTGGCCAGGTCTTACAAAGGATGTGAGACAATTTTGTAGGACAGGCCATACCTGTCAAATGGTGGGAAAACCACAACATATCATAAAACCAGCATCACTAGTTCCAATACCAGTGATTGAGGAACCATTTAGCAGGGTATTGGTAGACTGTGTAGGACCCTTTCCAAAAACAAAAGCAGGACATCAATACATACTTACTATCATGGATATGGTTACTCAATTTCCAGAGGCCATTCCTTTGAGAAAATTACTGCTAGAATAGTAATACAAAAGTTAACCCAATTCTTTACGAGATGTGGGTTACCACTTGAAGTTCAATCAGATCAAGGTTCTAATTTCATCACAATTTGGCAATTAGACAGATGAAACCTTCAGCATATCACGCACAGGGGTGGGTCACAGGGAGCTTTAGAGAGATTTCACCAAACTCTTAAAACAATGATTCAAACATACTGTCAGGAATATCCACATGATTGGGATAAAGGACTAGACTTTCTTTTATTTGCCACCAGAGACTCATCGAATGAGTCTACAGGCTTCAGTCCTTTTGAATTGGTTTACGGACATGAAGTAAGAGGTCCACTAAAACTTATAAAAGATATATTCTTGGAACTAAAGAATGAATCTTCGCAACTTGGCTATCTATCTGTGTTCCGGGAAAGGCTCACGAAAACTTGCGGTGCAGCTCAGAACACCTTAAAACATCCCAAGCCAATATGAAAATATGGGCAGACAAGAATGCTAAAGCCTGTGATTTTCAACCGGGGATGAAGTATTCATGTTGTTACTGTTATAGGGAGAACCATTAAAAGCACAGTTCAGTGGCTCATGTAGAGTGATCAAAATAGTGGGTAAGGTAGATTACTTGATTGACACCCCTGGTCTCCGGAAGAAGAACCGGTTGTGTCATGTCAAAATGCTAAAGCAATATTATCGCAGGAAGGAGGATAAGCCAGTACAGGTATGTCAGGTAATGGGGACTGTTGAGAAGGAAAAGGATAGTGAGGATGAGACAGAATTAGGCTTAGGAAATTCTCAGATTGATCCTCCAACTATCAGATTAGCGAATAGAGAATGGCTAGGAAAATTAGACAATATGCCTTTGCACTTCGAGGCAAAACAGCGTGAAGACCCAACCAGGCTTTTCACAACATTTAAAAGAGTTTGTAAAGATAGGCCGGGATGCACAACCTTGATGTGGGTATAGGGGGAACCATTCCTTTAAAACAACATCCTTGCTGCTTAGATCCAGACAGAGAGGCCCAAATGGAAGCAGAAGTACAATGCATGCTGAAGGGCAGCTTAGTTGAACCTAGTCAGGACAGCTAGAATTAGCAGGTGGTCTTGATACCTAAACGTGGTGGGTCGGCGCAAACTTTCATAGAATCTAGAAAATTCACTGTGGTAACTAAGGCAGACTCTTACCCAAATTCTCATTTACCGGACTGTATGGACAGATTGGGCAACACAATGTGTCTGAAAGAGACAATGTGTTGGAAGGATATTGTCAAATTCCTTTGACACCCCAGGATAAGAAAAAGTCAGCTTCTGTTACACCGGACAGGGTTTCCCAGTATCAAGTGATGCCACACAGGTTAAGGGGTACTCGAGAAACATCTCAGAGAATAGTGAACCCAGTAGTGGTCAGTGGTCCGAGCTGTGCAGCTCACCTGGCTGAGCTGATGGACAAGAGGGACACTTGGAAGGAAAACACAAAACAATTGGAAGACTATGCTTGGAAATTTTAAATGGGCTAATTGGGACAGCCTATGAAAATTTAAAGCTGAAAGTGTTCTGATGGAACTTGTTGCTGTAGTCTTACCATTTTAAAAAAATTGTATATTGGGGGGAAAACGTTGGTATTTTTCAATTTCTATTTTTTATATTGTAATAAATGCATTTCGGGACTGGCGCTTCATTCGCCAAGAGCGGAGGTATCATGATCCTGTTTTTTTCTCTCCTTGGGAAATATTGCGGTATGCCTTTAAGGCTGTAAAAAGATCAGTACTGCTTTAAGGTGACAAGCTCCAGAGAGTGAGCGAAAGTGCATTCTGGTTGCTTCACGACAACCATACAGATTGAGAAGACAGGAAATACAATGTTGCCGTTTGACTTTGGAACTGGCTGACAGAGACATATAGTTAACATGGAATATAAGGGATGGCAGCAACATGGATACGAAATTGACTGAGTGACAGGAAACAAAGAGTAGTGGTTAATGGATGCTTTTCGGGCTGGAGAAAGGTTTGTCGTGGAGTTCCCCAGGGATCGGTGTTGGGACCCTTGCTTTTCCTGATCTATATTAATGACCTAGACCTTGGTGTACAGGGCACAATTTCAAAGTCTGCAGATGAAACAAAACTTGGAAACATTGTGAACTGTGAGGAGGATAGTGTAGAACTTCAAAAGGACATAGACAAGTTGGTAGAATGGGCAGACAGGTGGTAGATGAATTTCAATGTAGAGAAATGTGAAGTGATTCATTTTGGTAGGAAGAACATGGAGACACAATATAGAATAAAGGGTACAATTCTGAAGGGGCATCAGGAGCAGAGGGACTTAGGTGTATATGTGCATAAGTCATTGAAGGTGCAGAACAGGTTGAGAGAGTGGGAAATAAAGCATACAGTATCCTGGGCTTTATTAATAGGGACATAGAGTACAAGAGCAAGGAGGTTATGTTGAACTTGTATAAGGCACTAGTTCAGCTTTAGGTGGAGTATTGCATCCAATTCTGGGCGCAGCACTGGAGGAAAGACGTTAGGGTACTGGAGAGAGTACAGAAAAGATTCATGAGAATGGTACCTGGATGAGTAATTTCAGTTATGAAGATAGATTGGAGAAGTTAGGACTGTTTCCTTGGAGAAGAGAAGGCTGAGAGGTGATTTGATAGAGGTATTCAAAATCATGAGGGGTTTGGACAGAGTAGATAGAGTGAAACTGTTCCCACTGGGGAAAGGATCGAGAACGAGAGGGCACAGATTTAAAGTATTTGGTAAGAGAAGCAAAAGTGACATGAGGAAAAACTTTTTCACACAGCGAGTGGTTAAGGTCTGGAATGCACTGCCTGAGAATGTGGTGGAGGCAGGGTCAACTGAAGCATTCAGTAGGGAATTAGACAGTTATATGAAAAGGAAGAATGTGCAGGGTTATGGAGAGAAGATAGGGGAATGGAACTGAGGGAATTTGCTCTTTCAGAGAGCCCGTGTGGACACGATGGGCCGAATGGCCTCCTTCTGTACTGGAAGGATTCTGAGTGCAGTTCCTGTGATTGACAACTCTCTACATCTCACGCCATTGCGTCCACATTGGTTACACGCGGATGTCTTCGTCCCGATTATCCAGGAGATGCCACGCATGCGCCGTCACTAGGCAGAATTGCCTCAGCAACAGGCCGGACACTACTGTCAGGCGAATGATGATGGTGGCGGCATCTGCTGATGGGTCCCGGGCCAGGGACTGGTGTTGTGAGGAGGGCCAGACCAGCAGCTCCTCCGACTCCAGATCCAGGCGGCAACGATGACCCACAGCCCCGAGTGCGCTGTGACGTCATAGGGATGAGGGCGATGACATCAATGCTGTCAGCAGGATCACAGGAACAGGAGGCCATTCAGGCCCTCCAGCTTGTTCCACCATTAAATGGTATCATGGCTGATCTTTGATCCAACTCCATCCACCTGCATTCACTCCATATCCATGGCTGGCAAACATCTCCCAATCTCAGATTCAGGAGGAGAAGGGACGAGGAGGGGACAGGAGTAGAGACCAGGACGGCAAGTTACTCAGAGACTCCTGTGGCTCCCCCTCAGTTTCTATCCTTGCATTGCCCTGTGTGCCAGCTCAGCTCAGTCGTTGTCCCTCTGCCACATCCCAGTCAATCGGGCCATGGCTGGAGCCCAAAATTACACAGAATCATGGAATGATATAGCACAGATAGAGGCCATTCTGCCCATTGTGCCTATGTTGGTTTTCTGAAAGAGTGGTCCAATTAGTCCCACTCCCCTGCCCTATCCCCACAGCCCTGCAAATATTTCATCTTCAGGTATTCATCTGATTCCCTTCTGAAAATTACTGTTGAATCTGCTTCCAACACCCTCTCAGGCAGAGTATCCTAAATCAGAAGAACTCACTGTGTTTCAAAGAAAAACTTTGGATCTCTTCTCATTTAAGTTGAGGTAGATAAGGTGATGATTGTGGATTCAGTCAAGGAAGGGGGTAGGTGCTCTTTGAGATGGTTCATGCTCTGCAGTATGATCTCTCTCTTTGTCTTGTTCCAGCCATTCCTATTTTTACCTCTGAGTTGACAGGCAGACTCTGTGAATTCGACTGCTGCTGTGACCCTGACTGCTTCACCATGGACATCAATGTCTTCTGTGTGCCTGGCAGTGAACTGTAAGTGTCTGTTAGTGAGTTGTTACATTAGATCCCAGTCTGGTAATGGCTCAATTTTAGCATTCACATCCTCATGTTCAAATCCCTCCATGGCCTCACCACTTCCGATCACTTTCACCTCCTCCAGCCCTACAATTCCCATCCTCATCTTCAAATTCCCCAGCCTTTCCCCTCCCTATCTCTGCTGTCTTTTCCAGCCTTACAACACAAACAGGAAATTAGAGATGCATGCGATTAAACAGGAAATTAGAGATGCGTGCGACAAAGGAACATCTGTAATTATGGGTGACTTTAATCTGCATATAGATTGGGCAAATCAAATCAGTCACAATACCGTAGAGGAGGAATTCTTGGAGTGTATACGGGATGGTTTTCTGGACCAATACTTTGAGGAACTAACTAGAGAACAGACCATCCTAGATTGGGTATTGTGTAATGAGAGAGGAATAATTGACAATCTAGTGAGACCCCTTGGGGACGAGCGACCATAATATGATAGAATTCTTCATCAAGATGGAGAGTGACGTAGTTGATTCTGAGACAAGGGTCCTGAATCTTAGTAAAAGAAACTACGAAGGTATGAGGTGCGAGTTGGCTATGACGGATTGGGAAATGTTGGGTTCCGAAGAAGGGTCTCTGACCCAAAACGTTAACTCTGCTTCTCTTCCACAGATGCAGCCAGACCTACTGAGTGGTTCCAGCATTTCTTGTTTTTATTATTATTATTAAAGGAGGACCAAGGGATTGATTAAGAAGTGGAAAATAGAGTATGAAAGCAAGCTTGCGGGGAACATAAAAACTGACTGTAAAAGTTTCTATAGGTATGTGAAGAGAAAAAGATTGGTGAAGACAAATGTAGGTCCCTTACAGTCAGAAACAGGGGAATTTATTATGGGGAATAAATAAATGGCTGACCAACTAAATGCATATTTTGGTTCTGTCTTCACAAAGGAGGACACAAATATCATACCAGAAATGTTGGGGAACACAGGGCTTAGTGAGAGGGAGGAACTGAAGGAAATCAGTGTTAGTAGAGAAATGGTGTTGGGGAAATTGATGGGATTGAAGGCCGATAAATCCCCAGGGCCTGATGGTATGCATCCCAGAGTACTTAAGGAAGTGGTCCGAGAAAAAGTGGATGTATTGGTGGTCATCTTCCAAGAATCTATAGACTCTGGAACAGTTCCTACAGATTGGAAGGTAGCTAATGTAACCCCACTATTTAAAAAGGGAGGTAGAGAGAAAGCAGGGAATTATAGACCAGTCAGCCTGACGTTGGTAGTGGAGAAAATTCTAGAGTCCATTATCAAAGATTTTATAGCAGAGCACTTGAAGAACAGTGGTAGAATCAGGCAGAGTCAGCATGGATTTACGAAAGGGAAATCATCCTTGACAAATCTACTGTAACTAGTAGAGTTGATGAGGGGGAGCCAGTGGATGTGGTTTATTTGGACTTTCAGAAGGCTTTCGACAAAGTCCCACATAAGAGATCGGCATGTAAAATTAAAGCTCATGGGATTGGGGGTAGCGTATTGTGATGGATAGAAAATTGGTTGGCAGACAGGAAATAAAGAGTAGGGATAAATGGGTCTTTTTCTGAATGGCAGGCAGTGACTAGTGGGGTACCACAGGGGTCGGTGCCAGGACCCCAGCTATTCACAATATATATTAATGATTCAGATGAGGGAATTAAATGTAATGTCTCCAAATTTGCAGATGACACAAAACTGGGTGGGAGGGTGAGTTGTAAGGAGGATGCAGAGAGGCTTCAGGGTGATTTGGACAAGTTGAGTGAGTGGGCTAATGCATGGCAGATGCAGTATAATGTGGATAAATGTGAGGTTATCCACTTTGGTAGCAAAAACAGGAAGGCAGATTATTATCTGAACGGTTATAAACTGAGAGAGGGGAATATGCAACGAGAGATGGGTGTTCTCGTACACCAGTTGCTGAAGGTAAGCATGCAGGTGCAACAGGCGGTAAAAAAGACAAATGGTATGTTGGCCTTCATAGCGAAAGGATTCGAGTACAGGAGCAGGGATGTCTTGCTGTAAATATATCGGGCCTCAGCTACCTCCTCTTTCACTCTGACTTGGGCAGTATCATCTTCCTAGGTAAAGACAGATGTGGTGGACCCATTTAATACCTCAGCCATGTCCCCTGCCTCCATGTGTCAATCCACATTTCGGTCCCTAATTGGCCCCAGTTCTCATTTTACCAACCTTTTACTATTTATCTGTCTCTAAAAGTCTTTTGGATTCGCTGTTATGTGAGCCACGAGTCTCTTTTCACACTCTCTCTTTGCTTCTCTTATTTCCTTTTTCACTCCCCTGCTGAACTTTCTATATTCAGCCTGGTTCTCAATTGTATAATCCATCTGGCATCTGTCATATGAACCCTTTCTCTGCTTCACCTTACTCTCTATTGCTTTCGTCATCCAATGAGCTCAGGATTTGTTTGCCCTACCTTTCCCCCTCGTGAGAATGTACCTTGACTGTACTCCAACTATCTCCACTTTAAAAGCAGCCCATTGTTCAGTTTCAGTTTTGCGTTCCAATCTTTGATTCCAATTTACTTGAGCCAGATCCGTTATCACACAACTGAAGTTGGCCCTCACCCAATTAATTATCAAAGAACAAAGAACAGTACAGCACAGGAACAGGTCATTCGGCCCTCCAAGCCTGCGCCGATCTTGATGCCTGCCTAAACTAAAACCTTCTGCACTTCCGGGGACCGTATCCCTCTATTCCCATCCTATTCATGTACCTGTCAAGATGCCTCTTAAACGTCTCTATCGTACCTGCTTCCACCACCTCCCCTGGTAGCAGGTTTCAGGCACTCACCACCCTCTGTGTAAAGAACTTTCCTCGCACATCCCCTCTACACTTTTCCCCTCTCACCTTAAACCTATGTCCCCTAGTAACTGATTCTTCCACCCTGGGAAAAAGCCTTTGACTATCCACTCTGTCCATGCCGCTCATAACTTTGTAAACCTCTATCATGTCGCCCCTCCACCTCCGTCGTTCCAGTGAAAGCAATCCGAGTTTATCCAACCTCTCCTCATAGTTAATGCCCTCCAGACCAGGCAACATCCTGGTAAACCTCTTCTGTACCCTCTCCAAAGCCACCACGTCCTTCTGGTAGTGTGGCGACCAGAATTGCATGCAATATTCTAAGTGTGGCCTAACTCAAGTTTTGTACAGCTGCAGCATGACTTGCCAATTTTTATACTCTATGCCCCAACCGATGAAGGCAAGCATGCCGTATGCCTTCTTGACTACCTTATCCACCTGCGTTGCCACTTACAGTGACCTGTGGACCTGTACCTGTATCTTTACTCTGGATTGCTCCTTATCCTTTTCCATAGCTAACCTAAATATTTTAATGCTGTCGACACTGTCCCCTAAATGTTCCCCTACTGACACTTGATTCACTTGACCCATCTCATTCGCCAGAACCAGATCCAGTCCTTGTTACAGTGGAAACATACTGATGTAGAAAATTCTCCTAAACACACTCTAGAACCTCTTCCCCCTCTCCACTCTTTACACTATTACTATTCCAGTCTATGGTAGGATAATTAAAGTCCCCCATTATTACTAATGTATAATTAGTACATTAATCTCCGGAGAATACTCCGGAGGTGGCAGGACCGTATCTCCAATACAGAAGTCCTCGAGGCGGCCCACATCCCCAGCTTATACACACTACTGAGTCAGCGGCGCTTGAGATGGCTTGGCCATGTGAGCCGCATGGATGATGGCAGGATCCCCAAAGACACATTGAACAGCGAGCTCGCCACGGGTATCAGACCCACCGGCCGCCCATGTCGCCGCTTTAAAGACGTCTGCAAACGCGTCATGAAATCCTGTGACATTGATAACAAGTCGTGGGAGTCAGTTGCCAGCGTTCGCCAGAGCTGGCGGGCAGCCATAAAGACGGGGCTAAAGTGTGGCGAGTCGAAGAGACTTAGTAGTTGGCAGGAAAAAAGACAGAGGCGCAAGGGGAGAGCCAACTGTGTAACAGCCCCGACAAACAAATTTCTCTGCAGCACCTGTGGAAGAGCCTGTCACTCTAGAATTGGCCTTTATAGCCACTCCAGGCGCTGCTCCACAAACCACTGACCACCTCCAGGCGCTTATCCATTGTCTCGCGAGATAAGGAGGCCAAAGAAGAAGAAGAAGAAGAATTGTTGCACCTCTCTGTAATTTCCATACAAATGTGTTCCTCTAGAATATACCCAGCAATGTAATGGTATCTCTATTGTTTATTAGCTCTAACTAAATAGATTCTGTCTTTGACCCATTTAGGACATCCTCTCTCTCCAGCACTGTAATGTTCTCCTGAATCAATACAGCTCCCCCTCCTCCTTTCCATCCTTCCACATCTTTCCTGAACACCTTGTATCCAGGAATATTTATTACCCAGTCCTGCCTTTTCTTTTGAACCAGGTCTCTCATCGCCACCACATCATATTTCCAGATTGTTATCTGCACCAACAGTCACTAAACATATTGACCACACTCTGCACATTCATATACATGCACAGTAAACCGAATTCAAACCTCATTAGATTCCCTCTTACTCTGACCCCACCTAATACTTTACCATTTCCCACTCTCGTGCCATCAGTCTCTCTCACTTCTCTGTGCTTCTCAATTTTCCTCTCTAAAGTTCCCTCCTGGTTCCCAAACTCCTGCTAGGTTAGTTTAAACCCTCCCCAACTGCACGTGCAAATTGGCCCTCAAGGACATTGATCCCAGCTCTGTTCATGTACAACCCTTCTGGCCTGTACAGATACCATCTCCCCACGAATGGGTCCCAATGTCCCAGGAATCTAAAGCCCGTCCTCCTGCACCATCTCTCCAGCCACACATTCATCTGCTCAATCCTCTTATTTCTGTGCTCATTTGCACGTTGTACTGGGAGTAATGCGAAGATTACTACCTATGAGGTCCTGCTTGCTAGTTTCTTTCTTAACTTCTATACTCTGCCTGTAGGACCTCAGCCCTCCTTCTACTGATGGTATTGGTACCAATATGGACTTCAACTGCTGGCTGTTCACCTTCCCTGCTTAGAGTGCTGTGCGGCTGCTCAGAGATAGCCTTGGCCCTGGCACCAGGGAAGCCATATACCATCCTAAATTCACGTCTGTGGCCACAGAAACACCTGTCTGTTCCCCTAACTATCAAATCCCCTACAACTATTACTTTTCCAATCTTCCTCCTGCCCCCCTGTACAGCTGAGCCAGCGGTGGTGCCTTGATCTAGACTCTGGCTGCACATCCCAGAGAAACCATCACTCTCACCAGTATTCAGAATGGAATAGTGGTTGGTGAGTGAGATGCATGAGGGGACTGCAGGTACAACATGTAATTAGGAAAGCTAATAGAATGTTATTGTCTATTGCGAGGAGAATTGAGTACAAAAGTAGGGAGGTTATGCTTCAGTTACACAGGGCATTGCAGTACTGTGTGCAGTATTCTTCTCCTTTGGCCTCCTTATCTCGAGAGACAATGGGTAAGCGCCTGGAGGTGGTCAGTGGTTTGTGAAGCAGCGCCTGGAGTGGCTATAAAGGCCAATTCTAGAGTGACAGGCTCTTCCACAGGTGCTGCAGAGAAATTTATTTGTCGGGGCTGTTGCACAGTTGGCTCTCCCCTTGCGCCTCTGTCTTTTTTCCTGCCAACTACTAAGTCTCTTCGACTCGCCACAATTTAGCCCTGTCTTTATGGCTGCCCGCCAGCTCTGGCGAACGCTGGCAACTGACTCCCACGACTTATGATCAATGTCACAGGATTTCATGTCGCGTTTGCAGACGTCTTTAAAGCGGAGACATGGACTGCCGGTACGTCTGATACCAGTGGCGAGCTCGCTGTACAATGTGTCCTTGGGGATCCTGCCATCTTCCATGTGGCTCACATGGCCAAGCCATCTCAAGCGCCGCTGACTCAGTAGTGTGTATAAGCTGGGGATGTTGGCCGCCTCGAGGACTTCTGAGTTGGAGATACGGTCCTGCCACCTGATGCCAAGGATTCTCCGGAGGCAGCAAAGATGGAATGAATTGAGACGTCGCTCTTGGCTGACATACGTTGTCCAGGCCTCGCTGCCATAGACCAAGGTACTGAGGACACAGGCCTGATACACTCGAACTTTTGTGTTCCGTGTCAGTGCGCCATTTTCCCACACTCTATTGGCCAGTTTGGACATAGCAGTGGAAGCCTTTCCCATGCGCTTGTTGATTTCTGCATCGAGAGACAGGTTAATGGTGATAGTTGAGCCTAGGTAGGTGAACTCTTGAACCACTTCCAGAGCGTGGTCACCAATATTGATGGATGGAGCATTTCTGACGTCCTGCCCCATGATGTACGTTTTCTTGAGGCTGATGGTTAGGCCAAATTCATTGCAGGCAGCTGCAAACCTGTCAATGAGACTCTGCAGACACTCTTCAGTGTGAGATGTTAAAGCAGCATTGTCAGCAAAGAGGAGTTCTCTGATGAGGACTTTCCATACTTTGGTCTTCACTCTTAGACGGGCAAGGTTGAACAACCTGCCCCCTGATCTTTTGTGGAGGAAAATTCCTTCTTCAGAGGACTTGAACGCATGTGAAAGCAGCAGGGAGAAGAAAATCCCAAAAAGTGTGGGTGCGAGAACACAGCCCTGTTTCACGCCACTCAGGATAGGAAAGGGCTCTGATGAGGAGCCACCGTGTTGAATTGTGCCCGAGTTGCTCGAGTTGCTCTAAACAGGCTCCAGAAGCTGGCCGAGCACGTCTACCCTGAGGCACAGTGTGGCTTTGGTGCAGAGAGATCGACCGTTGACATGCTGTTCTCCCTTCGTCAGATACAGGAGAAATGCCGTGAACAACAGATGCCCCTCTACATTGCTTTCATTGATCTCACCAAAGCCTTTGACCTCGTCAGCAGACGTGGTCTCTTCAGACTACTAGAAAAGATCAGATGTCCACCAAAGCTACTAAGTATCATCACCTCATTCCATGACAATATGAAAGGCACAATTCAACATGGTGCAGTATTGGTCTCCTTATTTAAGGAAGGATGTAAATACATTGGAAGCAATACCTGGAATGGGCGGATTGTCTTATGAGGAAAGGTTTGACAGACTAGTCTTGTATTCGATGGAGTTTAGAAGACTAAGAGGCAACTTGATTGAAACAGGTAAGATGCTGACGGGTCTTGACAGGGTGGATGTGGAAAGGATGCCCCTTGTGGGAGAATCTGGAACAAGGGGTTATTGTTTAAAAATAGGGTGTCACCCCTTTTAGACAGAGATGAGGAGAATTTTTTTCTCTGAGGGTCGTGAGTCTTTGGAACTCTCTTCCTCAAAAGGCAGTGGAAGCAGAGACTTTCAATATTTTTAAGGCAAGGGTAGATTGATTCCTGATAAACCAGGGGGTGAAAGGTGATTGGGGGTAGGCGGGAATGTGGAGTCGAGGTTACAGTCAGATCAGCCTTGATCGTGTTGAGTGGCAGAACAGACTCCAGGGGCCGAATGGTCTACCTCTGTTCTGAACTTGTATGCACATATGGTTTATATGTGTTTGCATGACTCCTGAATGACCTGCCTGGTACTAACTGACTGCCTGGCGGTCACCCATTCCCTCTCTGCCTACATACCCGTAAACTCCAGGCGACCACCTCTATAAACGTGCTCTCCATGAAACTCTCAACCTCAACCAACATGTGGTTGTCCAGGAGATGAGAAGTGACCTGGAGTTCCCACATGTTCACTCCGGCTGATTCACTTATAAATGTTGCTGATTTTCCTGTAATGTGCACTGATTCCAGAAACACAAGGAGACCATATTCACTCTCTTCATTCTGTTTCCCGGTTGAAATATGAATGTTGAGCTCTGACATGGGGAAAGTTAAAGGCCATGTTGAGGATTGGAGCTTAGATATGATAGTGCGTGGTACTAAGAGACAGACCCTGAACATGCCCCACTGGTATTCCTCTCTCCACTATTTTAGTACCGATTTTTACCCATTTATTCTACATTAGTTAATAGCTCCAGTAAAATTGCAACTTTGCCACCTCCTGATTTCATTCGTCTAATTAACTACTGGCTGACCATTCACCCCCATCTTGCACCAATGGTAACTGATCCAAAACTCTGCTGACCTTCATCCAACCCTCATGTCACCCTCGTCCTCACTGACCTGCATTGGCTCCCAGTCGCCCAATGCCTTAAATTTCAATTTCTTATCCTTGGGTTAATATTCCTCTGAAAGGGAGTTCAGTCACCTTCTGATTCCACAATAGATCAGACGAGACTCAAGCTTCATTGTTCACCGGTTTATTTCAAGCATATGCAGGGGAGACCGCATCCATACAAGATGGCGTACGAGCTCCCTGAGTAGTTTCAAAGCATCATTCTTGTACCATTTTACAGATAACAGTTAATTTGCATTTACCAATCATTCTGTTAAAACATTCTTACTCTCTTATCTCTATCCAATTGTGTCTACTTGTACATAGCTAGGTTACCCTATTACATTCTAAACATGGATACATTATACTGTCCAATCCTTAGCAAGGCACATATACATGAAACTTTGACTCCAGTCTGGTCTTTCTCACTCATGACAGCTTCTGGTTCATCAGGCCTTCTCCTTTGTTCACTGTCCTTGTCTTTTTCTCCCCTTTCAGCCCTCCCCCTTTTGGTCCTTGGCCCCGCCCAAGTTGGCCAAACACCAGCTTTGAGAATTCCTCCGCTTGTCCTTCGGATGGCCAGTCGTCCAGACTCCTGGAGGAATCCGAAACTGCCAAACTGTATCGATTAGCCTTTCCTCTAATCCCTGTATCCCTTTCCCATGTGCATATGGTGGGTACCGGAGCATATCCTCGGAATGCCATTTTATATTCTTTTAGGGTTTGCCACTGGCCATGAAACAGACAAATGGTCCATACCAATACTGTCAAGCTAAAAATTGTCATTCCCACACGGAGGTTTTCCCACCAATTTGTCAGTTGCCCTGTGGTAGAGTAAGCTGAGGCCAACCTAGCCAATTGTGTTGCTGATCTGGTGGCCAGATCTACTTGGATGCGCCCCCATGTGATTTGTTCTTTCGATGCTCGGTATACTGATGTGCTATCTTTGTGGCCTGCTGCATAGCCAATCGTGCTACCCTGCCTGGGGTTTCATCCATAAATTCTTTATCATCCCACCAGGGGCTAAATATGTATCCTGTTGTTTGCCTGGGTAGGTGGAAGTCCTCTAATATAAGGGAGTCAGTCACTTGCTTGCAAAAACTGGTGTTCACCAAGCATCTTAATCCTCCAAAGATCATTTCAGCCTCGCTTGTCATAAAACACCATTACATTGGGGACATCTGAACTGCCATGAATGTGTTCTGGATGGGGGACATTTCAAGCTTGATTTTGCTACGGTTGGTCAGGGGCTCTCGGGTATGACAAGTACATCCTTGGTACTCATCCAAATTGTGGAGTTAACATAAGAGAGGTACCCGTGGGATCCTGCTTGATGTACCCAATCATCCCTTTCTACTCCCAATGACTCAAAGCAATAATTGTTGTTAAAGGAGGTTCTCGGGCAATACTCTTGGGGTATTATCACTAGGAATTTGATAACCCCGTCCGCTCCTCCACTTTGGGGTCAAATGACCACTAGCTCTCATCATTCCTGGTGTAGGTTTATGTGATTCAGTTGGTATATCGATTCAAACCTGATATCTCCTATATCCAAGTTTATTCCCTGTATCAAATCTCGGGCTAACACATCACACACCCTTCCCCTGCTTTGTGAGTCGACGGTATCAACTAGCCCTTGATTGGTAATATTTAGGGCTTTCACCAGTCATTCGCCTTGTATCTCAATAGCAGTCAGGGCACATTCTGTCCCGTATGCATTATACCGCAGTCCTTTGGCTGTTTCAGAAGCTACTTGTGATGCGTAATTGTTTACTTCATGGATGTGAGCAGAGTTTATTACTGAATTTGTGCTCCCAAAGAGTCCACCTATGTGTCCCACCAAGCTACTTGTCCATCTTTCCTGCTTCCTGATTCCCAGGGTAATTCGAGCCCTGTAAACCCCAATGAGCTGCCCGAACCGATATCTAGCCTATCTGATTGAGATCTGATGATCCCTACATGGTTCCTGTAGTATAGTCACCAGGTTCATAACATTGTAAGTCACTTCCAGAGATACCATGGTAACATCATGTAACAGGGGTTTAGCCTTCCCTACCCCTAACTATCCCATCGAGAGGGGGGGTTTGTCATATTCACACAGCGAATCGGCCTTTGATACCCACAAGTACTCAAATTATAATATTGTTTATCATAACAATCATGCCGATCTATTACAGATTTACACACTTCCTGCCAATACTGGCCATCAAGGCCCGGTTCCCAAACAAAGTGGGGCAGATCAGTCCATCTGGCTGTGATGTTTACTTCATGAAGGATGGTGCTGTCTGTGTTATTTGTTCGACACCCATAATATCATTTACCCAACCCAGCCACATTATTTCAGATACATTTACAGTTTGCTTCCCAGACTTTCATCTGGTGTGTCTGGGTGGTGACTTGGTGCGTAATCCAGGTATTCGGATTCTTTACTCATTCCCTAATCCCTCCTCTGGGGAGATAAGCGTATTGTTCAGGGTGCAGGCAGGTATTGTCGTGCACATGTACCGTCGGTGCCTCCCACGTCACTACCGATCCGCTCAGGATAAGGAGATATCTGCAATGATATGAACATCGGCTCCCGTCGCCCGGGTCACCATTAGATTTCTCGGTTTCGATATGCAGTTTCAACTGTACATAATGTTTCCATTTACTTCCCGTTTTCATATCTATGAGCGCACATGTCATCATTACCTCATGTGGTCCATGCCATCGGGGTTGAAGTCCGCCACGTTCTGGACCCATTCTGACCATTACTTTATCTATCTGCGGAACCTTCTGTTTTTCCAACGGCTGATCTAATTCGATGTCCTTGGCTGCCTGTCTGTCCTTTACCTTTGTCTGAGTTTGTGTAGCTGTTTACTCATTTCTCTGACATACTCTCGGATTGTGCCTTTAAGCGGGCCTGGGTCCTTCCATCTGACCATTATTCCTTCTGGTAACTGCATTGCCCGCCCTGTCATTGGTCAAATGGAGTAAATCCTGTATTCTTATTTGGGGCGGCCCGTAGGTGCATCGGAATGCTGGGTAAAACTGTTGCCCAGATATTCCCTGTTTCTTGTATTGCTTTAGCTATAGAGGTTTTTAAAGTCTGATTTATTCTTTCTACCATTCTAGAACTTTGAGGATGATAGTGGATGTGGAATTTCTGTTTTGTCCCAGAATTCCTTTATTCGGTCTTGCATCAGCCCAATCTAATTGCCAATTCCCATTAATTATAATTCTATTTCATTCATGAGCCCTGGAGAAACTGTTGAGTCAGAATACTTTAAAACAGAAATCAAACATTCCCATTTGATTCCAGGCATTACCATATTTTGTTTTTTTTTTCCTCTATCCTAGATGACATTTTAATTTCTTAAAAGTAACTTGCTAAATTACACTGGATTTTCAACATCTCAGATTATACCAAATTCAAATAACAGTGTTGCTGGAGTGACAGGTTTTATTAATGTTCCATTTAATATCTCCCCTAGACTGTTTTTGTTTTTTTGTTTTCTTAAACTTTGCTTGTCCTGTTAAATGTCAGATGAAGTTCCCTTTCAGTGCTTTAAATAACCACTCATATCAATGTAATTTTATTTATCGATTCCAATTTCTTATGCCTGGACTTGGTGGTATTGCATTTTGTTTTAAATTAAAGACAGAGGTGCTTGCAACTCTCTCTCCTTCTCAGGCACTTTGTCTCATTGATAAAGATGTTGTGACAGTTGTTGTCTGCAGTTATGTTCTTAAATTCTTAAAGCTGCCGGATCTCTTGCTGTGGTATCAGAATCCATTGTGGCTCTGTGCCAAAGCCCAATGGGTTAATATTTTCCAGCAATGCAAAAATTAAATGGAAAAACAATAGCTGCAGCAAGGTTAATTTCTTTGCTTGTCTCCAAGGGGGCGGAGCAAAACATTATCAGCTGCGTCACTTTGCGTAACCTTTTTATTTTCCCTGAGCGAAAAGAACTAAACTCCATTTTAAACTTTTTTTGGTATCCTTAGGGTTTAAAACAACAAAATCATTAGTAACATTATGAACTTCAAAGGAAACCATCTCCATTAGAGAAGACAGTATTTTAGATTAAACTCCAATTGTTTCCAAACTTTTAGCATCTTTTGTAAGAGATTTCTAGTCCAAGGATTTTTCCGACCCAAGATGATTCCACATTCCGGTTCACGTCAAAAAAGATTTAAAAGGTTTTCTCAACTTAACAGGTCAGTTAACCTTAATAGTAGAAACTTAATTCAGACTTATTAACTTATAATACTATTAACTACACACAGAACAGAATAACACGTGCTTTCTAAAAAAAAAGATAGGTAAATTACGTTATTTTTCTTGTTCTTTCTTCGGGCGCCTTTTCAACTGACTGTAATAAAACCAAAAACTAAAGAAAAAGTTATTTAACATTCTTACAACAAAAGATTTAACACCAGCTCCTTACACAAACTTTAATCTTTCCCATATCTCCTTTGCTTATCCTTCTCTCCCGTAAAACAATATCCAATTTCTGACATTTGCTATTTAAAAAGTCAGTAGAACATGTCTTCAAGTTTAAACTGCAAAGTAAAGCAAGAGCAGATTTTAAATGTTGGTCCAATTAAAGCAGTGTTTTAAACTTCAAATTGGATTTCTGCCAGACATCTTCAGACTTTCAAAGCTGAAGCTTATCTCTTAGAAAATTGTTCATTGCCTTTTCACAGTTGCAAAACCAATTTTTAAAAGTTTTAACTTAAAATATAATTCAATTTTATATCCCATTCCTGTGTACACAATCTTAAATTGAAATGAACACACTCAACAATCACTTTCCACACTTATTCAATTACAAACAACTTAGAAAATTGATTCCTGTAATGAGTTATGAATTCAAAGTACCAAAATCTGTGTCAAATTCCCTGTTCCGATGCCAAGAAACACACACAGGTTCAAATAGTTCACAACCAAAACATGACTCAAGGTTCCCACAAAATATACACATGTAAAAATAGAACAAGTAACAGACTCATGCTTTCAACATCAAAGCCAGACAACAGAGAGTTAACTACTGTCAGTTCTACAGAACACAAGCTGCACATCCCAAGGACATTCATTTCATTCGTGGAGGCTTCCAATATTCACACATTTGAATCAAGACACAGAAACTTGTTTCCTATATTATTGGGCGAGGTGAAGAGACATCGGCCCTCTGCCTGCCCACTCTGCGACAAGCTCAAGTTCAGTTTTCTCGGCCGTTGCCAGTTTGAGCGCGCTCTACCTTTCAATCCAGAATCCAATCGTCCCCCGGGACACACTCGTCCCAACTTATGCGTGCACTCAGTGATCCAATCGTCCCCCTGGGATCCAATCATCCCCCCTGGGATCCTAGTGCCCCCCCTCCCCCCACTCCGCCTAAGTCTCAGGTCTAAAGTTTGGGTGGCACAGTGTTTAGCACCGCAGCCTCACAGCTCCAGTGACCCGGGTTCAGTTCTGGGTACTGCCTGTGTGGAGTTTGTAAGATCTCCCTGTGTCCGTGTGGGTTTCTGCCGGGTGCTCTGGTTTCCTCCCACAGCCACAGACTTGCAGGTTGATAGGTAAATTGGCCATTGTAAATTGCCCCCAGTGTAGGTAAATGGTGGGGATGTGGTGGAGAATATGGGATTAATGTAGGATTAGTATAAATGGATGGCTGTTGGTCAGCACAGACTCGGTGGGCTGAAGGGCCTGTTTCAGTGCTGTATCCCTAAATAAAAATAAATAAACACCCTGTGGACCTCCGTTTTAGTCTTATGCAAACAACAGGAGAGTATTCTTTCAGATGAAACAACACTCACCAGATCACTGCTTTTGCCTTCACAGAGGGCCCGGTGTATCCTGCCGACTACGCCACTGAAAGGGAGTTCAGTCACCCACCGATTCCACAATAGACCAGACGAGACTCAAGCTTCATTGTTCACCGGTTTATTTCAAGCATATGCAGGGGAGACCGCATCCATACAAGATGGTGTACGAACTCCCCGAGTAGTTTCAAATCATCATTCTTATACCTTTTACAGATAACAGTTCTTTTGCATTTACCAATCATTCTGTTACACATTCTTACTCTCTGATCTCTATCCAATTGTGTCTACTTGTACATAGCTAAGTTACCTGATTGCATTCTAAACATGTATACATTATACTATCCAATCATTAGCAAGGAATCAATCATGAAACTTTGACTCGTGTCTGGTTTTTGCCACACATGACAGCTTGTGGTTCATCTGGCCTTCTCCTTAGTTCACTGTCCTTGTCTTTTTCTCCCCCTTCACCTCCATGGCCTCATCCCTACCATCTGTACCTCCTCCTGTACATCTGCAGCAAACCCACCCTCATCTCTCCATATAGAGTCACAGAGTTACACAGCACCGAAACAGGCCCTTCGGCCCATCGTGTCTGTGCTGGCCATACAGCACCCAACTATTCTAATCCCATATTCCTGCACTTAGCCTGTAGCCCTGTATTCTATGGCGTTTCAAGTGCTCATCTAAATACTTCTTAAATGTTGTGAGGGTTCCTGCCTCGACCACCTCTTCAGGCAGTGCGTTCCAGGTTCCAACCACCCTCTGGGTGATAATTTCTCTGACTTTGGCCTCCTTTTGTGGCAATGGTCTCACTTGTTCCATTATTAATGATCTGATCACAGCAAAGTGTTTCCAGCAATGTCTGCTCCTTGCACTCCAGTCCCTGAACTTTCTATTCTTGCTCCCTCCTCTTCCTCTACATACTGCTCATTGGTGACATCATGGGGTCAGCTTCCACATGTGGGCTGACAACACTCAGTTCCAATTCTCCACCATCTCTCTTGGTGTTCTACTACCTCTGTCTTATCAAAATGTCAAACTCTATTTTACATGGGCTGCAATCTTCTCCAATTAAACATGAGGAAACTCGAAGCCTCCACCTTTGACCCCATTACAAACTCTATATCCACGTCACGGATTCCATCCTCGTTCCTGGCTGTGATCTCGGTCTGAATATGATGATTTGTAACATCTGATCCCTCTTCATCCCTGACCTGAGCTTCCGACCTCATATCCTCTTCATCAGAAAGAAACACCTACTTCCATCTCCATAAGATCACCAATCTCTGACCTTGCCTCAGCCCCTCAGGCAATGAAACCCTCAATCACTCTTTTGTCAGCTCCAGACGTCCTGTCCTTTTCTCCAAAACATCACATCTTCATTCCTAACACTGGTCTTTCTTTCACTGGGAATTCCCTGGTTTGGTTTCATCATTTACTATCAGATTGGAGACAGAAAATTTCCAGCACTGGCTTCTCCTCTTCATAGTCTTTTCTGATTCTGAGGATCTATCTTATCCCCACCTTCTTGATCTGAAAGCTTCCCTTTGGCGTTCTCATCTGCAGGTATGTGTTCAGTTGTTACCTGTACGTTGATGACAACAGCTTTACCTCTCGACAGCCTCTCTCCAGTTCCCCTCGCCCCCCGCCACTATCTCTGTCTTGTCCATCTTCATATTTAAATCCTTCATGCACTCACTCGACTCTCTCACTGTGTCACCTCCTCCAGCCGAAAAATACCTCACTTCCCAACCATCGATTTTTCTGTTCCTTATACTGCAGCTGCTAATGCATCCTCTCTCCACTTTCCCCAAACCATTCAACCATGTCTTCAGCCATCTTGGCCCAATGCTCCCAAATTCCTTCCTTAATCACCTCCACTTTCCACATATCTCCTCCCTCAATCTGCCCAAAAATCCCTTTCTTTTCAACTGAGCTGAAGGGCACTCCTTACATATCACTTCATATCTGTCTGATTATACCTCTTTGAATCGCCCTGAGATTTTACTATGTTAAAGGTGCTATATAAATGCACCTTTTTAATGTTGTATTTTAGTATCCTCCACTCTTTTCATCCCATAATTTGCAGCCATGTCTTTAGTCGACTGAGATCTACTCGCAACAAACTTACCTACCCCCCTCCCATATAATAAAAGCAAAATACTGCGGATGCTGGAAATCTGAAATAAAAACAAGAAATGCTGGAACCACTCAGCAGGTCTGGCAGCATCTGTGGAGAGAGAAGCAGAGTTAACGTTTCAGGTCAGTGACCCTTCTTCGGAACTGACAAATATTAGAAAAGTCACAGATTATAAGCAAGCGAGGTGGGGGTGGGGCAAGAGATAACAAAGGAGAAGGTGTAGATTGGACAAGGCCACATAGCTGACCAAAAGGTCATGGAGCAAAGGCAAACAATATGTTCATGGTGTGTTGAAAGACAAAACATTCATACAGATAGGGTGTTAACGGACTGAGAGATTGAACAGCAGCAAGTACAAACATGAAAAAAAAACAGTGGGTAAGCAAACTGACCAAACTCAGATGAAATGAAATAAACAGAAAAAAATTGTAAAAAATGTAAAAAAGAAAAAGAAAAAATAACTAAAAATAAATGTAAAATGGGGGGGCCCATTCATGCTCTGAAATTACTGAACTCAATGTTCAGTCCGGCAGGCTGTAGTGTGCCTAATCGGTAAATGAGATGCTGTTCCTCGAGCTTGCGTTGATGTTCGCTGGAACACTGCAGCAGTCCCAGGACAGAGATGTGAGCATGAGAGCGCTGGGGAGTGTTGAAATGGCAAGCAACCGGAAGCTCAGGGTCCTGCTTGCGGACTGAGCGGAGGTGTCCCGCAAAGCGGTCACCCAGTCTGCGCTTGGTCTCCCCAATGTCGAGGAGACCACATTGTGATCAACGAATACAGTACACAACATTGAAAGAAGTGGCGCAGTGGTTAGCACTGCAGCCTCACAGCTCCAGGGACCCGGGTTCGATTCTGGGTACTGCCTGTGTGGAGTTTGCAAGTTCTCCCTGTGTCTGCGTGGGTTTTCTCCGGGTGCTCCGGTTTCCTCCCACAAGCCAAAAGACTTGCAGGTTGGTAGGTAAATTGACCATTATAAATTGTCACTAGTATAGGTAGGTGGTAGGGAAATATAGGGACAGGTGGGGATGTTTGGTAGGAATATGGGATTAGTGTAGGATTAGTATAAATGGGTGCTTGATGGTCGGCACAGACTCGGTGGGCCGAAGGGCCTGTTCCAGTGCTGTATCTCTAATCAAATCTAATCTAAGTACAAGTAAATCGCTGCTTCACCTGAAAGGAGTGTTTGGGGCCTGGGATAGTGAGGAGATAAATGGGCAGGTATTACACCTCCTGCGATTGCAGGGGAAGGTGCCATGGGACGGGGATGAGGTGGTGGGGATAATGGAGGAGTGGACCAGGGTGTCGCGGAGGGAACGATCCCTTCGGAATGCTGACAGGGAAAGGAAGATGCATTTGGTAGTGGCATCACACTGGCGGTGACAGAAATGGAAGAGGATGATCCTTTGGATATGGAGGCTGATGGGGTGGAAAGTGAGGACAAGGGGAATCCTATCACAGTTCTGGGAGGGAGGGGAAGGGGTGAGGGTAGAGGTGCCTGAAATGGGCCGGACACAGTTGAGGGCCCTGTCAACAACAGTGGGGCGGAATCCTCGGTTGAGGAAAAAGGAGGTCATATCAGAAGCACCGTCATGGAAGGTAGCATCATCAGAGCGATGCGTCGGAGACGGAGAAACTGGGAGAATGGAATGGAGTCCTTACAGGAGGTAGGGTGTGAAGAAGTGTAGTCAAGGTCGCTGTGGGAGTCGGTGGGCTTATAATGGATATTAGTAGACAACCTATCCCCAGAGATGGAGATAGAGAAGCCGAGGAAGGGAAGGGAAGTGTCAGAGATGGACCATGTAAAGGTGAGAGAAGGGTGGAAATTGGAAGTAAAGCTGATAAAGTTTTCCAGTTCAGGGCGGGAGCAGGAAATGGCACTGATACAGTCATCAATGTATTGGAAAAAGAGTTGGGGGAGGTTGGCCTGAGTAGGAGTGGAACAAAGAATGCTCGACATATCCCACAAAAAGACAGGCATAACTAGGACCCATGTGGGTACCCATAACAACACCTTTTACTTGAAGGAAGTGAGTGGAGTTGAAGGAGAAGTTGTTTAATGTGAGAACAAGTTCAACCAGGCGGAGGAGGGTGGTGGTGGATGGTGGTGGTGGACCCCCCTCCCAATTCCCTCCCCTCATTAAATCCACATTTTAACCAAGAGTTTGATCTCTTCTCCTAATGGTTCCTTCTTTCCTTTGTTCCCGTTTTCCAATACACCTCTGTGAAACACCTTGGGAATTAATATCACAGTAAAGACACTCTGTCAATGTAAGTTGCTGCTCACATTTATGACAATATGTTCATGAATTCCCCACTGTATGAACAATAGGAGATGTTTCAAAAGGAATTATTGTGCTTGGCAAACCTCACAGATTTCTTTGATGAGGCAACAGGCACGGTAGATGGGGAATTGCAATGGTTATAGTGTTGATGGACTTAAGAGAAACCTTTGACAAGCTATAAGACGGGCAAGTCTGGGTGTAAATTCAGGGGTATTGTTTGGAAGGGTAAATGTTACTGTTCTGAGCTCAGTTTACAGATTGATCAGACATAGATCAAATTTCAAATGAGCTGTTCCAACACCCACTGTTTATATCTTTCCCTTGCCCCTTCTACCTGAAAATTTGCATCATTTTATATCACAAAACACATTAAAATATGTGTATTTGATTATGCATTGTTAATCAAAGAGTAGAGGGAAATCACGAAGAGAAGAGACTGAAAAGTATGTGACAGCTAAAGATAGATGTGAAAAAGCTGACTGACAATAAAATAGGAGATAGTGAGGTGAAGCAGAGAAACAGAGTTAAATGTAAGAACAAAGGAATGGAGAATGTAAAACATCCCAGCTGTGTAATGAAGAGCTGTGCACCAGAGGTTGCCACTTCCATGATCAAGCTGTTCCAATTCTACTATTGCCCTGATATGTCCTTGTGACAAGTGCAGGACAAATCTAGCCCAGCCAATCATGACTCTACCAGCCTCTTGACAATCATTAGTCAACTTATGGAAGCAGCCATCAATATTACTATCAAACAACACCTAATAATCAATAATCTAATCACTTGCCCTCAGTTCATATCAACATAAGAACATAATAAATAGGAGCAGGAGTAGACCATCTGGCCCCTTGAGCCTGCTCCGCCATTCAATACGATCATGCCTGTTTCCTAATTCAACTCCATTTCCCACCTTCTTCCCATATCCTTTGCTTCCCAAGAGATCAAATATTTCTCTATCTCAGTCTTAAATATACCCAACGATAGATCGTTCACAACTATCTGGGATATACAATTCCAAAGATTCCCAACTCTCTTGAGTAAAGAAATTTCTCATCTCAGTCCTAAAAAATCAACCCCTCATCCAGAAGTTGTGTCCTGTGTTCCAGATTCCCCAGCCCGGGGAAACAGTCTCTCAATGTCTACCCTGTCCAGCCCCTTCAGAATCTTGTATGTTTCATTGAGACCACCTCACACTCTTCCAAACCTCAGAGAGCATAGGCCCAATTTGCTCAGCCTCTCATCATAGGACAACCCTCTTATCCCAGGAACCAATCTGGTGAAACTTCTCTGTACTGCTTCCAATGCAAGTATATCCTTCCTTAGATATGGAGACCAAACTGCACACAGTACTCCAGGTGTGATCTCAGCAAAGCCCGATACAGCTGTACCGAGACTTCCTTGTTCTTGTACTCCAGTCCCCTTGCAATAAAGGTCAATATGCCATTTGCTTTCCTAATTGCTTGCAGTAAATTCATGCTCACTTTCTGTGTTCCTTGTACACTTCCCCACATTATACTCCGTCTGCCACCTTGTTGCCTATTCACTTAACCTGCCTATATCTCTTTGCAGCCTTTTTGTATCCTCCTCACAGCTTACATTCCCACCTAGCGTTGTAGAGTCAGCAGACTTGGATACATTATTCTCAGTCTATGTCCTGAATTTTACGCCGCCCCAGCGGGTCGGATGGTGGCGTGGGGGCGGCGAAGAATTGAGCGGCAGGCTCTGGGAGGTCTAACCGCCCCGATTCCACCTCCGACCAAGTTTACAGAGGTCCGGCAGGGGGCAGGGGCTGAGAAACGGCCCCCCCCACCAAGGCCAATCAAGACCCTTAAGTGGCCATTTAATGGCCACTTAAGGGCCTTCGCCCACCTCCACGGGTATTTTACACTTGGCAAACGGGTGTGCTGGGGACGTGAAAAGCCACCCAGCCATAGCTGTCAGCCTTTCCGCACCCCAGAGGGGTGGGGGGGGGACCTGGCAATCAGGCACAGGGTGCCCGATTGAGGGCTGCCCCTGCCTCCCAACCCAACCCCGGGATCCAAGACGCCCCCCCACCCCCGAAACGTGCACGCTAGCCTCACCAAGGCATAACCGATTCCCCTGGTGAGGCTGCCCGAACATACCGTCTGTCCCAGTTCCATTGCGTCCTGCTCCATCGGCTGGGCTGCAGTCTCAGCAGTGGCCACCGCTCCCGGTGGCGCTGCTGAGACTAAGAGCTGCGGCCCACTGATTGGCCGGCAGCTCACTGAGGCGGGACTTCCTCCCTCAAGTGGGTGGAAGTCCCGCCTTGGGCCAACTGAAGCCTGGGGATCCGTAAAATACGGGGCGGATCCCCAGGCTGGGCGGGAGCAGGATTGGCACCGACTTTTACGTCGGAGTCCGGCTCCCGACCGCCCAGCATAAAATTCCGGCCTATTTGTCTAAGTCATCAACATAGATTGTAAATAGTTGAGACCACAGCACTGATCCTTGCAGCGCTCCACTAGTCACAGCCTGCCAACTTGAAAATGTCCTGTTTATCCCTATTCTCTGTTTCCTGTCTGTTAAGCAATCCTTGATCCAAACTAATCGATCCCAACTCCATGAGCCCTTATCTTTCGTATTAACTTTTTGTAAGGCACCTTATTGAATGTCAGATACCATTTCCCTTTCGTCAATCTATGTTGACTCTGTCTGATCATACTATGATTTTCTACTTGCATTGTTGAAACCTTCTGAATAATAGATTCAACATTTTCCAAATGACTGATGTCAGGCTAACTGGCCTCTGGTTCCCTGTTTTCTCTCTCCCTGCTTTCTTGAATAGTGTTTAGTTTAGTTTCGTTTAGAGATACAGCACTGAAACAGGCCCTTCGGCCCACCGAATCTGTGCCGACCATCTACCACCCATTTATACTAATCCTACACTAATCCCATATTCCTACCATATCCCCACCTGTCTCTATGTTTCCCTGCCACCGACCTATACTCGGGGCAATTTATAATGGCCAATTAACTTATCAACCTGCAAGTCTTTGGCATGTGGGAGGAAACCGGAGCACCCGGAGGAAACCCACGCAGACACAGGGGGAACTTGCAAACTCCACACAGGCAGTACCCAGAATTGAACCCGGGTCGCTGGAGCTGTGAGGCTGCGGTGCTAGCCACTGTGCCGCCCTTGGTGTTACATAGTGGTGTTACATTTGCAACTTACAATCTTCTGGGACTGTTCCAGAATCGGGAAAGTTTTGGAAAATCATAACCAGTGCATCCACTACCTCTGCAGCTACCTCTTTAAGAAGTCTAGGATTTAGGCCAAGTCCTGGGGATTTGTTAACTTTTACTCCCCAGGATTTCTCCAATACTTTTTCTCTGCTGCTGTTATATATCTTAAGCTCCTCACTCCTATTAGCCCCTTGATTACCCTTTATTTCAGGAATGTAATTTGTGTCTTCCACAGTGAAGACAGACACAAAATATTTATTCAACGTCTCTGCCATTTCCTCATTCCCCATGATAATTTCTCCTGCCACTGCCTCCAGGAAATCAACGTTTACTTTAGCTACTCTCCATCTTTTTATATACTTCCCATAGGAAACATAGAAATTTACAGCATGGAAGGAATCATTTGGCCCGTTGTGTCTGCACCAGACAACAAGGATCCATCCAGCCTAATCCCACTTTCTGGCTCTTGGTCCGTAGCCTTGTAGGTTACAGCATTTCAAGTGAATATCCAAGTCCTTTTTAAATGTTATGATGGTTTCTGCCTCTACCACCTTTTCAGACAGTGAGTTCCAGAACCCCTGGGTGAAAAAATTCCCCTTGAATCCCCTTTAAACTTCTGACCTCTTACCCTAAATCTATGCCCCCTAGTTATGGACCCCTCAACCAAGTGTAATAGGAGATTCCTATCCGCTCTATCTAGATCCCCCTCATGATTTCATCTGCTTCAATTAGGTCTCCCCCTTAGCCTTCTCTGTTCTAAAGAAAAGAACCCTACCCTACCCAACCTTTCCTTATAAGTAAAATTCTCATAACTAAAATTCTCCAGTCTATGCAACATCCTCACATATCTCCTCCGAACCCTCTCTAGTGCAATTACATATGGCCTGTAGTGTGATGACCAGAACTGCACACACATAGACTGGAAAAATCAGATGTGCAATAGTAGGCTAGATGAGAAGTTCATAGAATGTTTTGGGGATAGTTTCTTCGAACAGCACGTTCTGAAGACAACCAGAGCGCAAGATTATGACAGGCTTAGATAAGTTAGACAAGGAAACATTTTCCCATTAACAAATGGTACAAGGACTAGGGCACACAGATTGAAAGTTTTGGGAAAAAGATGCAGGGGGAATATGAGGAAGCACTTTTTTTACTCAGTGGGTGGTAATGAGCTGAAACTCAGTGCCCACAAGGGTGGCGGAAGCAGAGATGATCAACAACTTCAAGAGAAAGAGTGTGACTGACTGCATAGTTCCGTGGTGAGATACCATGGACTCACTCGGCCACATATATACTGTGGCTACCAGAGCAGGTCAGAGGCCCACCAGTACTGTAGCACAATGTAAAAGTGACAGACCTGTCCCCACCAGTACTATAGCACAGTGTTATAGTGACAGACCTGTCCCCACCAGTACTGTAGCACAGTGTTATACATTGACAGACCTGTCCCCACCAGTACTGTACCACAGTGTTATACAGTGACAGACCTGTCCCCACCAGTACTTTACCCCAGTGTTATACAGTGACAGACCTGTCCCCACCAGTACTGTACCACAGTGTTATACATTGACAGACCTGTCCCCACCAGTACTGTAGCACAGTGTTATAGTGACAGACCTGTCCCCACCAGTACTGCAGCACAGTGTTATAGTGACAGACCTGTCCCCACCAGTACTGTAGCACAGTGTTATACATTGACAGACCTGTCCCCACCAGTACTGTACCACAGTGTTATACAGTGACAGACCTGTCCCCACCAGTACTGTACTCCAGTGTTTTACAGTGACAGTGCTGTCCCCACCAGTACTGTACCCCAGTGTTACACAGCCAGACCTATCACCACTATTACTGTACCCTATTGTTTTACAGTGACTGACCTGTCCCGACCAGTACTACACCCCAGTGTTATACAGTGACAGACCTGTCCCCACCAGTACTACCCACCAGTACTACACCCCAGTGGTATACAGTGACGGACCTGTCCCCACCAGTACTGTACCCCAGTGTTATACAGTAACAGACCTGTCCCCACCAGTACTGTAGCACAGTGTTATACAGTGACAGACCTGTCCCCACCAGTACTACACCCCAGTGGTATACAGTGACAGACCTGTCCCCACCAGTACTGTAACCCAGTGTTACACAGTGACAGATCTCTCCCCACCAGTACTGTCGCACAGTGTTATACAGTGACAGATCTGTACCCACTCGTACTGTATCCCAGTGTTATATAGTGACAGACCTGTCCCCACCAGTACTGTACCCCAGTGTTATACAGTGACAGACCTGTCCCCACCAGTACTGTACCCCAGCGTTATACAGTAACAGACCTGTCCCCACCAGTACTGTACCACAGTGTTATACAGTGACAGACCTGTTCCCACGAGTACTGTATCCCAGTGTTATACAGTGACAGACCTGTCCCCACCAGTACTGTACCCCAGTGTTATACAGTGACAGACCTGTCCCCACCAGTACTGTACCCCAGTGTTATACAGTGACAGACCTGTTCCCACGAGTACTGTATCCCAGTGTTATACAGTGACAGACCTGTCCCCACCAGTACTGTACCCCAGTGTTATACAGTGACAGACCTGTCCCCACCAGTACTGTACCCCAGTGTTATACAGTGATAGACCTGTCCCCACCAGTACTGTAACACAGTGTTATACAGTGACAGACCTGTCCCCACCAGTACTGTAGTCCAGTGTTTTACAGTGACAGACCTGTACCCACCAGTACTGTACCCCAGTGTTATACAGTGACAGACCTGTCCCCACCAGTACTGTACCCCAGTGTTATACAGTGACAGACCTGTCCCCACCAGTACTGTACTCCAGTGTTTTACAGTGACAGTGCTGTCCCCACCAGTACTGTACCCCAGTGTTACACAGCCAGACCTATCACCACTATTACTGTACCCTATTGTTTTACAGTGACAGAACCAGTCCCCACCAGTACTGTACCCCAGTGTTATACAGATAGACCGGTCCTCACCAGTACTGTACCCCAGTGTTATACAGATAGACCGGTCCTCACCAGTACTGCGCCCCAGCGTTATACAGACAGACCTGACACAACCAGTACTGTATCCCATTGATATACAGTGATCTGTGTACAGCAATGCAATGGGACATCCATTAGTGCTGTAAGTATTTCACAAGGGCAGTGTTTGCAATGTGTTGTGTTCTTCGAGGCAATAACAGGCCAGTTAGGGACAATGGGAAGGCACCAGGCAGCTGCCGTGACATTTCCCATCAGAAGAGAGAACTAATGAACATCATCACTGTCTGGGTTTCTGTTGAGTCTGCTGTCCAACCAGCCCCTCGACCGGGGGCTTTGCCAGTGGGCTCCTTATTCATACAGCGTCAGTTCTCATTATAAGCTCGGTAACACTGGTGAGTCATAGTCCTTCACTAGAGACTGAACAACCACAGGGGAACAAAAATAAGATTTTAAAACCCCGCTGAGAGTGGTGCTTATTCTCAATAGAACAGCAGCTGTCCCCACATACTCAGGTTAAATTGCTCACCATCCTCAGTAATCATTGAAGCAGGTAGAACAAGCGTGCGGTATCCAGTGCTACAGACTGGGTGACTGTTGTGATCACCACTCCGCTGGTGTGGCCGAGCCACGGCCAGCCCGCTGTCAGTCACACAGGATTGGCAGGCCAGATTCAAATCTTTGGCGGGCCGGTTTCTGGCCTGCAGCCTGTATGTTGACAACCACGCTCTAAAATCTCTTCCAAACTCCTCTGTATGGGAATGTCCCTCTAACATATCTCTACTCTCCTGTATCTGGTATCTGGGGCGGTCCCTCTAACTCCTCTCTCACACCTCTATATTTGGCGAGATGACTCAAACCCCTCTGTCACATGCCTGTATCTGGGGAGTTCCCTCTAAACCTTCTCTCACACTCCTGAATCTGTGGGAAGCACTTTAAACCCTTTCCCATAGCCCTATATCTGGCGAGGGCCCTCTAATCCCTCTCTCACACTTCTGTATCTGGGGAGATCCTTCATACCCCTCTCCCACACTCCTGTATCTGGTGAGATCTCTCTAACCCATCTCTCACAATCCTGTACTTGGGGAGGTCCCTCCAACCCCTCTCTCACAATCCTGTATCTGTAGAGATCCTTCTCTATCATACTTCAGTGGCTGGTGATGTTCCTCTACCTCCCTCTCACAGGCCTTTTTCTGGATAGATCCCTCTAACACCTCTCTCACACTCCTGTATGTGGGCAGGAATCTCAAACCCCTCGCTTGTACTCCTCTATCTGGGAATTCCCTCCAGACTCTCTCCCAAACCCAGTTTCTGGTGATATCCCTCGAACAACTTTCTCACTCTGCAGTATCTGGCAAGTTCCAACTAACCCCTTTCCCACACTTCTGTATCTGGGTAGATCTGCTCAAAATCCATTCCATTTATCATGGCGGTAGTGCCACACAACATGATGGAGGGTATCCTCAATATGAAGACGGGACTTGATCTCCACAAAGACTGTGCAGTGGTCACTCGTACCAATACTATCATGGACAGATGCATCTGTGACAGGTAGATTAGTGAGAATTAGATCAAATAGGTTTTTCCTTCTTGGTTCCCTCAGCACCTGCCACAGACCCAATCTAGCAGCTATATCCATGAGGACTCGACCAGCCCGGTCAGTAGTGGTGCTACCGAGCCATTGAAGTCCCCCACCCAAAGTATATGCTGTGCCTTTGCTACCCTTCCAATTGGTGTTCAACATGGGGAAGCACTGATTCGTCAGCTGGGGGAGGGGTTGGGGGAGAAGTGGTAGGTGGTAATCAGCAGAAGGTTTCCTTCCCATGTTTGACCTGATGCCATGACACGTCATGGGCTGGAGTCAATGTTGCAGGCTCCCAGCCTTGACTAGCCTATGGGACTGCTCTCCCAATTTTGGCACAAAATCCCAGTTGTTAGTCAGAAAGCTTTGCAGGGTCAACAGGGCTGGATATGTCATTGTTGTTTCCAGTGCCTAGGTCAATGCTAGGTGGCCAGTCTAGTTTCATTCCCTTTAAAATTTTCTCTATTGGTTTGGCACAACTGAGTGTCTTGCTGGACCATTTCAGAGGGTGTGTAAGAGTCAACCACATTGCTGTGGGTCTGGAGTCACATGTAGGCCAGACCAGGTAAGGGCGGCAGATTTCCTTCCCTGCAGGACATTAGTGAACCAGATGGTTTTTACAACAATCGATTCATGGTCATCATGAGACCAGCTTTTAATTCCAGATTTTCATTAACTGAATTCAAATTTCACCATCTGCCATGGTGGTTCACAAAGCATTAGCCTAGCCTCTGGTTACTAGTCCAGTAACATTACCACTACGTCACCGTATCCCCTTGTGTGAGGGAGCAGAGAGGACTGAGTGACAGATGCTCAGTGATTCTATAATATCATCTATTATTAATATTTCTGTTTCCATTTCCCTGGTATAGATTACAGTGAATGGTGAATGATTGACTGGGTTTGTTTGGAAGGTGTATGAGAATCTCCCCTTTCTCATAGTTACAATCGGCTGTGACATTTATTCCATTTATCTGCTGCTAACCTGAAGTTCAGCTGAAATATTTACCACATTTTGGACACTGGGGGCAAGGTAAAAACTGTTGTTAAATTGACATTACCACCTGCAAGTTCCCCTCCAAGCCACACACCATCCTATCTTGGAACTATATCACTGTTCCTTCACTGTCCCAGTGTCAAAATCCTGGAACTCCCTTCCTAGCTTCACTGTGGGTGTACCTACACCACATGGACTGCAGCGGTTCAAGAAGGCAGCTCACTACCACCTTCTCAAGGGCCGTTAGGAATGGTCAATAAATGCTGGCATCAGCAAGCAGCGCTCACGTCCCATGTAGCATACATTAGATACAGAGTACAGCTCTGTCTGCAGTGTTCCATCATTTCCCAGGTATGTACAGTGCGTATTCTGTACAGAATAAAGCTCTCTCTACAGTGTATTGTCAATCACTGTTACGGCAGGCACAGCACGATTTAGATACAGAGTAAAGCTCCCTCTGCACTGTCCCATCAAACTCTCCCAGCACAGAGACAGCATTGATTATATACCTCCTCCACACACGCAGACACAACTGATGTACACGGAGCTGCTGCTGTAGGGATCTCCCTGCTCTGTCTGTGAATCAATGTGTCTGTGTGTGTCGGTCTGTCTGTATATGTAAGAGTGTGCATGTATGTGTGAGTGAATGTCTGCGTGTTGCAGTGTGTGTTTGTTTATGTGTCAGTCCGTCTGCATGTGTAAAGTGGGTGCGTGTGTCTGTGTCTCTGTGTGATCCAGTGTGTGCGTGTGTTGGTCTGTCCTTTTGTGTAAGAATGTGCATGTGTATGAGTCAGTGTCTACACGATCAATGTGTGTGTGCGCGTGTGTGCGCGTGTGCTGCTCTGTCTTTTTGAGTGAGGTAATACATCTGTATGTGTGTGTGTGAATGTGTGAGTGAATGTCTGTATGTGAGTGTGTTTGTCTGCATATCAGTGGGTGTCTGTGAGTGAGCTTGCATGTGAGTTTGTGAGTGTGTGTCAGTCTGTGTGTGTGAGTGAATGATTGACTGTTGGTCTGCCTGTGTGTGGCTATTGTGTGTTTATCTGTGTGTATGAGTGTGTATCTGTTGATCTGTGAGTGTCTCTTTATTTGTGTGTGCGTCTGCGTGCACATGTATCTGATTACATGTGTGTGTGTATCTCTGTGAGAGAATGAGTTGCATGTAAGATTGTGTTTATGTAAAGCTCCCTCTATACTGACCCATTAAACACTCCCAGGACAGGTACAGCATGGATTAGATACAAAGTAAAGCTCCCTCTACCCTGTCCTATAAAACACTCTCATGACAGGGATAGCACGGTTAGAAAAAAAAAGAGGAAAAAATGGGTTATATACAGAGTAAAGCTCCCTCTACACTGTCCCCATCAAATACTTCCAGGGCAGGTACAGCACGGGATTGCTTGGGAGCTTGAAATAAAAAATGGGTTAGATACAGAGTAAAGCTCCCTCTACACTGTCCCTTTAGACAGTCTGTGGGTCGAATGCAAAGTATATCTGCTTCCAATCTGGCTAAACAAACCTGTTTCCATGAGATATATTGAACCTCGAAGGGTCAGAGTGCTGATGCTCCAGGACCCCTGTCTTATCTCAGTCCCTTCATGAATGTTATATTCTGAACATTCAGAGATTCCCTGAAGTGATCTCTTCTTCCCATTTCCTGCAAAACCCACATCTTCTCCCAGCCTCTATCCATCACCAAACACCCTGTCCTCACACACACTGAATCACAGAATCGTTACAGTGCAGAAGGAGACCATCCAGCCCATTGTGTCTGCACCGGCTCTCTGAAAGAGCAATTCACTCAATTCCATTCCTCCCCATAACCCTGCACATTCTTCCTTTTCACATGGGTACCAACAACATAGAGAGGACTATGAAAGTGTTTCTCCTTGGGGATTATGAGTAGCTAGGGGCCAAATTAAAAAGCAGAACCACAAAGGTGGCAATCTCTGGATTACTACCTGAGCCACGAGACAATTTGCATAGAGTAAATAAGATCAGAGAGCTGAACACATGGCTCAAAGATTGCTGTGGGAGAAATGGTTTTCGATTTATGGGGCACTGGCACCAGTACTGGGGAAAATGGGATGGTCTTCACCTGAACAGCACTGGGATCAGTGTCCTGGCAAATCATATAACGAGGGCTGTAGAGAGGGTTTTAAACTAAATAATGAGGGAGCGGGTTCATGTGATGGGAGATTTGGTAAGTTAAAGAGAAAGGAGAAGGCAATACAGCAAGGTAGCAATATAATGGGCAATCATAACCAGAGTGTGACAGGAAGGGACAGTGTTTACAAACTTACGAGTGTATCAGCAGATCAGATCAGAGTGTGGAAGAATGGGAAAAAAGGCTCTGTATCTGAGTTCATGCAGCATTCATAACAAAACGGAAGAATTGACAGCACAAATAGGAATAAATGTATTAAACATAAACAAATAAGAATGAACTGATAGCTGTTAAGAGACATGGTTGCAAGGTGACCAAGGCTGGGACTTGAATATTTAAGGATATTTGACATTGTGGAAGGACAGGAAGAAAGGAAAAGGTGGTGATGTAGCACTGTAATTAAAGAATGAGATTAATACAATTATGAGAGATGACCTTGGTTCATAAGAGTCAGATGTAGATTCGGTTTGGGTAGTGATAAGAAATAGCAAAGTAAAGAAGTCACTCGTGGGAGCAGTTTATAGCAGCCTAACAGGTAGCTATGCTGGAGGACAGAGTATACATGAATAAATAATCGTGGCTTGTAAGAAAGTTACTGCAATAATTGTGGGCGATTTTAATCTTCATAGTGATTGGATGAATGAAATTGGCACAGGTCGCCTGGAAGATGAATCATAGAATCATTTGTAACAATTTCTTAGAGCAGTAAATTCTACAGCCAACCAGGGAACAGGTTATTTTAGACCGGATATTGTGTAATGAGACAGGATTAATAAATGACCTCATAGTAAAGGAGCCTGCAGGCAACAGTGATCATAACATGACAGAATTTCTCAGTTTGAGGGTGAGAAACTAGTGTCTTAAGCTTAAATTAGGGCTATTACAAGGGTATAAAGACAGAGTTGGCTAAGGGGACTGGGAAAATAGGTTAAAAGGTAGGATGGTGGAGAAGCAGTGGCAGATATTTAATGAGATATCTTACAACTCTCAACAAAGATATATTCCATTGAGAAGGAAAGACCCTATGAGAAGGATGCACCATCCGTAGCTAACTAAGGAAGTTAAGGGTAGTATCAAATTGAAAGAAAATGCATACGACCAAAGGACCCGAGGACCATATGAGTTAGGAGCAGAAGTAGGCCATTCAGCCCCTCGAGCCTGCTCCACCATTCAGTCAGATCACGGCTGATCTGTTTCTGTCTCGAATTCCACACTCACATCTACCCCCGATAATCTTTGATTCCCTTGCCTGATAAGAATATACATCCTCCAGATATGGTCTCACCATAGTCCTGTACAGCTGAGGTAAAACTTCCCTACTTTTATATTCCATTCCCCTTGCAATAAACACCAACATTCCATTTGCCTTCCTAATCACTTGCTGTACCTACATACTATCTTTTGTGATTCATGTACCAGATCCCTCCATACCACCATGTTCTACAGTCTCTCTATTTATATAGTATGCGGCTTTTTTATTCTTCCTGCCAAATGGATAAGTTCACATTTTCCCACATTATACTCCATTTGCCAAATTTTTGCCCACTCACTTAACCTATCTTTATCCTTTTGTATACTCTTTACCTTCTCTTTACAACTTACTTTCCTTCCTATCTTGGCATCATCAGCAAATTTAGCAACCATACCTTCAACCAAGTCATTGATATAGATTGTAAATAGTTGAGGCCCCAGCACGGATCCCTGTGGCACTCCAGTAGTTACAGCTTGCCAACCTGAAAACGATCCACTTATCCCGACTCTCTGCTTCCTGTTAGCTAACCTTTATCCATGCTAATATGTTACCCCTTCACCATGTGCTCTTTTCTTGTGTAGTAACCTTTGAGGTGGCCTTTTGGAAATCTAAGTACATCATATCTACAGGATCCCCTTTATCCACCTTGCTTGTTACTTCCTCAAAGAACTCTAATGAATTCGTTAAACATGATTTCCCTTTCACAAAAACAAGTTGACTCTCTCTGATCCTATTATGATTTTCTATGTATCCTGCTATAACCGCTTTAGTAATGGATTCAAGTAGTTTCCCTATGTGAGAAACGTAGCCCACTTAATAATAATTTACACCAAGTCAAACTCTGAAGAAGTAAGTTTATTTAACGTTCTTGCAAGATCGGGTGTCCAACAAGCAGGCACACCGATCAACATATTCAGTTCATGTTTATACAATACAGATCCATTTGTCCACGCCTTTATTTTACATTATTGGTTATAACATATTATGACACTAACCTATCCTATGGTTGCTACAGTCTCCTCCTCTGTTTACTTCTCCCCCTACTCTAACTTTCTAGCCCCTAACTCTTGTTTTTGTTTTACCTTATTTGGCTCTCCATTATGTGTTTTAACTTGCAGCTGTCAGCCTTTATCTTAGTGGGGCAGTTTCTTATTCACTACATCCTTTGTTCTAACTCTTGCTGTTTCTCTTTTATCTGCCTAAGCACAATTTTTAAGTGATGTGCTGTCCCAAGGTCTGTACTTACATACCCTTATCAATTCTCTTTTTCAGTGATGTACTGTCTTAAGGTCTCCACTTACAGACCCTTATCAGTTCACTTTTTCAGTGATTTCATTATGTTGTGCACAAATGACTTCTTGGTAACTTTCCACAAGCTGTAGAAACAACATTTCAGTATTTCTTATTCTCACAATTCCCCCTTTTCTTTTACTTAATCCTTGTTGTTTTCTACATACTGCGGAGGGTTCTCATATGTCCTCTCAAATCCTCTGAGCATTATTTCAGCCGCCTTTTCAATGTCTGTATTTCCGTTGATACTATCCACTTTGTCATTACCTAACAGGTACATACTTTCTTCCTGGCCTCTTTGTATTGACATCTGCTTCGTCAAAGCTGTCTCAATCAATCGCTGTGTCAGCCCTCTTACACAAGGAATAATACAACACCCGATGGCTATTAGTATTCCGACAACCATGATCAGGGAGGTAAAAACCGAGATTATCACGCCTTTCCATTTTCCAAACCAGGATTCAAGCCACCCCGTCAGGGAAGTGTCTGCTCCTGAATTTTCGACCATCTCCTCTGCTAAAGTTGTTAACCCTTGCAGTGCTCGGGTGATTGAACCATCGGGTGCTGTGTTATTTGGGATAAATGTGCAACATTTCCCTCCTAACATTATACACACACCTCCTTTTTCTGCTAAGATCATATCTAGAGCCAGTCGATTTTCCCAAGCCCTTCTACTAGTGGCATCTAATTGTTCAGCTATACCTTTTACCGCATCTCTGGTATAATTTATAAATCTTTGTTGGTTGTAATAAATATAATTTATCCAATCTACATTTTTGTTAATCGTGACCCACCAAATCAAAGACTCGAAACCGGCGGTTATTTGGTTTCGGGCCTTGAATTCATCAGGTACCCCTCTTGGGACCCCTATGGAATCCAAGTACACCTGGTCGTCAAAAGAGTTCGCTATCGCTTCCCTTTTACCCCTTTCCCTTGTTATTATCTTTTGTTTCTCAAATGCCAAGGTGAATGGTATTGCCAATTGAACAATTGCGCACGTCCCCTTCCACTGGGAGGGTAGGGTCTGTCTCAGGATTTTTCCTCCGCAATACCACCATAAATCCGCTCTGGGAACATTCAATGATGAGTAGTTCCCTCCCCTGACTCTTCCAGTTACATCCTCAGTCTCTATGCATGACTTCAACTCTCCCATATTTCTGGTTAGCTCCGCACCGTGTCGACGTACGCATGATGTGTGATTCACACTGGTGGCTAAAAATGAAGGGGGAGTCCTTGGATCTTCTTTCTCCAGGGGAGGGAACATTATTGACAAGGATATGCAAGTTTGAATACCCCAAGCCGTCTTATCCTGATATAGGGCTAACATGCATTCCATGCCCTTTCAGTCACGCTCCCACCCCAGCGGGAAAGGTACTACTTGAGCTATCGGTCTACCAGATGCACAAGCATAGCAATTGTTTTTGTTCAAACTTTTTACAGTATATTTTATCCATTCTACCCAGGCATTTGTGTCCCCGTAACCGGTTTCTATCTCAATTGTCTTTCTCAAGTCTTTTACCTCTATTATTTTCACTATGTTAGGATCGTTATGAGAGGTCCCTTTTAGTTTGTTAGATGGTTTACCAGTCTTATCTATTGTTACCTGAAAACAACATTTTAATTCACCTTTCTTTTTCCCTTCTCTAACTGTTACTCCAAACACCTTGTTGTCTAATTGGAAGTGGGTAATACAAAAACATCCAACCCATTTTATTTCCTGGCTACTTTTGAAAAGAAAGAGAGAAGGCACACAATATTACAGACAGTATTTCCGCACTCGCGCCGTTATATTAAAAAAAAGTTCGTTACTCAAAGTCTTTTTAGCTTGATTTTCAATGGTTCTTCTGTTAATTCGGTTGTCCAAGTTCCTTCCTCGGCCGGGGGTTGTACCGGCCCCTTGATTCTTGTGTAGTGGGTCCAACCTCTTTCTGCCGTTCTTATGGCTGTTTCAGTGGTTAGGAGAGTCTGGTATGGTCTTTCCCAGTTCAGTTGTAGTTTAGTCTCTTTCCACGATTTCACCAGAACCCAATCTCCTGGTTGGATCTTGTGTACTGCAAATTCGAGAGGTGGGGTCTGTGCTAACAGGCCTTGCTTCCTGAGGAATGACAATGAGGAAGACAACGCCAGTATATAGTTCTTTAGAAACGAATCTTTAGTTTCTAAGGTTGGCATCTCGCCCCTGGTTCCCATATAGGGTAATCCGAATAGCATTTCACAGGGGGACAGTCCCACATCTTTTCTAGGGGCTGTCCGAATTCTGAGTATCGCTATAGGTAAACATTTTGTCCAGGGTAACCTTGTTTCAAGTATCAGTTTGGACAGGTGTTTCTTTAAGGTCTGATTCATTCTTTCCACCCGCCCTGAAGAGGGAGGGTGCCAAGGGGTATGGAAGTCCCATTGGATTCCCAATCCCCTAACTATTTCTTGTAATAGCTTCGAGGTAAAATGACTTCCTTGGTCTGAAGTGCTGTGGCTGCCACAGCTTGCACACACTCTGGCCATCCCTTTTAGCTATTTCATTGTGGTTTCTGCCACTTAAAATCAAAGCTCAGCAAAGCTACTATTCCTAACTTGGCTATATTTCCCATTAAGCATTGTACCATGCCTAAAAGCAAATATAAAAAAACTCAGCAACTGCTGAATCAGAAGGGTAGGCTGAGCCACCCTCTAACAAGGGGGTGTGTATTAGCCTGGTCGGTATGTTTTTCATTCTAACTTTTCCCTAGGATTGTCATGACTGGGTGATAAGAAGAGTGCTGTTGAAATACAATGTGTCTCTCTCTCTCTCTCTCGCTGTACCAGCTGCAAGGCCAAGTTGCCTCTGCAGCCCTAAAGTTATGAAGTCATTTCTGATAAGCTGTCCCTCCCTACAGCACTGAAGCTAGCTTGTTAGCAGTACATGACTGATTAATTGTTTCAGGGTAGGCTGAGCCACCCTCTAACAAGGGGGCGTGTATTAGCCTGGTCGGTATGTTTTTCATTCTAACTTTTCCCTAGGATTGTCATGTCTGGGTGATAAGAAGAGTGCTGTTGAAGTACAATGTCTCGCTCTCTCTCTCTCTCTCGCTGTACCAGCTGCAAGGCCAAGTTGCCTCTGCAGCCCTGAAGTTATGAAGTCAGCTAGCTTGTTAGCAATACATGACTGATTAATTGTTTCATCTTAAATGTTCCCATGTAATTCTGTTCTTAAAAATTCTAAAATCTAAATTCTGTTCTCACAGTCCCCCCCTTTGATTCTTCAAAACATTTTAAAAAATCAATCCCTTGATCCCACCTAGGTGCCTTTAATGGTCTCTATTTGTCTAGAAACAGCCTTCAACACCCAGAGGGGTCGCACTCAATACGTCGCCTGCTTGTGCCATAAGAGGGGCCTGCGGTAACTCTGTAAAGGCATACGTTTTGCAGGGGCTTCAACTACTTGTTTACAACAATGCCTTTTACTATCAGATTTCTAAGGTCTTTCATCTGGCCCCTATGGCCGATATTATTGTTCTGCCACTGCGGGTCTTGATTAGGGTATTTTTGTTCAGCTGGTTCGTTTCCCCCTACCCCGGGAGGGTTTTCTCTTTCCCAAATTTTCAGGGGTCTTCTACGAGGACTTTCATTTCCTTTTTAAACACTCTTACCTCTCCTGACGTTAATGGTGCACTAACAAATCCAATTTCATTATTTCCTATTGGTACCTCTCTCAAAGGCATCATTGTCTTAGGAGACTCTCTATCTCTATCGTCGTCGTTATCGTCGGGTTTAGGGGTGGTCCTTCTTGCTGTCCTTAGATCATATTTGGGTCTTTTTCTCCTTGGTTTTTGACTCGAAATCCCAATACTCCAACATCCGTCCCAATGGACTTTCTTGAGGGATGTTGCCGGCAGACTTTACTTGTCTCCCGTCTTCCTTTTTAGACGATTTATTTCCCATGGTTAACTGAAGGGTCTTGTACCCTACGGTATTCACCTCCTAGCTGAAGGGTCTTATACCTTACGGTATTCACCTCCTAACTGAAGGGTCTTATACTGCCCCACAGTATTCACCTCCTAACTGAAGGGTCTTGTACCCTACGGTATTCACCTCCTAGCTGAAGGGTCTTATACCTTACGGTATTCACCTCCTAGCTGAAGGGTCTTATACCTTACGGTATTCACCTCCTAACTGAAGGGTCTTATACTGCCCCACAGTATTCACCTCCTAACTGAAGGGTCTTGTACCCTACGGTATTCACCTCCTAGCTGAAGGGTCTTATACCTTACGGTATTCACCTCCTAACTGAAGGGTCTTATACCCTACGGTACTCACCTCCTAGCTGAAGGGTCTTATACTGCCCCACAGTATTCACCTCCAAACTGAAGGGTCTTGTACCCTACGGTATTCACCTCCTAGCTGAAGGGTCTTATACCTTACGGTATTCACCTCCTAACTGAAGGGTCTTATACCCTACGGTACTCACCTCCTAGCTGAAGGGTCTTATACTGCCCCACAGTATTCACCTCCTAACTGAAGGGTCTTGTACCCTACGGTACTCACCTCCTAGCTGAAGGGTCTTATACTGCCCCACAGTATTCACCTCCTAACTGAAGGGTCTTGTACCCTACGGTACTCACCTCCTAGCTGAAGGGTCTTATACTGCAGTACTGAGAAGGTCTTATCCTACAGTTAACCAGTATTCATCTCCTAACTGAAGGGTCTTATACCTTACAGTATTCACCTCCTAGCTGAAGGGTCTTATACCTTACGGTATTCACCTCCTAACTGAAGGGTCTTATACCATACAGTACTCACCTCCTAGCTGAAGGGTCTTATACTGCAGGACTGTAAAATTCACTCCTCAAGGACTTTTAGTACTTAGAAGGTCTTATCCTACAGTTAACCATAAGTCACCAAGATAATACTTAAAAGTCGTTTTTCTTACCTTGGTCCGTGCACGGAGTTGCCTGACTTCACATGTGTACCTGCCGCACTAAATACTCGTTCAGAGTGACTTCCCTAGGATCGTTTTCAGTCAATTACTCGGGTCCGCTACCAACGAGAGAAACGAGACCGTTTTTAAATTAACGGGACGCGTCTTCTCGTCTGTCGTCGGCTGCGGTCCCGGCAATGATGAAGAGATCCCGGACGAGCCCCCAATTGTGAGAAACGTAGCCCACTTAATAATAATTTACACCAAGTCAAACTCTGAAGAAGTAAGTTTATTTAACGGTCTTGCAAGATCGGGTGTCCAACAAGCAGGCACACCGATCAACATATTCAGTTCATGTTTATACAATACAAATCCATTTGTCCACGCCTTTATTTTACATTATTGGTTATAACGTATTATGACACTAACCTATCCTATGGTTGCTACAGTCTCCTCCTCTGTTTACTTCTCCCCCTACTCTAACTTTCTAGCCCCTAACTCTTGTTTTTGTTTTACCTTATTTGGCTCCCCATTATGTGTTTTAACTTGCAGCTGTCAGCCTTTATCTTAGTGGGGCAGTTTCTTATTCACTACATCCTTTGTTCTAACTCTTGCTGTTTCTCTTTTATCTGCCTAAGCACAATTTTTAAGTGATGTGCTGTCCCAAGGTCTGTACTTACATACCCTTATCAATTCTCTTTTTCAGTGATGTACTGTCTTAAGGTCTCCACTTACATACCCTTATCAGTTCACTTTGTCAGTGATGTACTGTCTTAAGGTCTCCACTTACAGACCCTTATCAGTTCTCTTTTTCAGTGATTTCATTATGTTGTGCACAAATGACTTCTTGGTAACTTTCCACAAGCTGTAGAAACAACATTTCAGTATTTCTTATTCTCACACCTATGACAGATGTTAGGCTAACTGGCCTACAGTTTCCTGCTTTTGGTCTCCCTCCTTTCTTGAATAAAGGTGTAACATTTGCTATTTCCCAATCCACTGGGGCCCTTCCAGAATCTAAGGAATGTGCCGCTCCGCTTTGTGAACATGTACTCGTGCAGGCCTGGTACATCGCAAGCGTATTTCTTTAAAGAAGTGTCCCCTCTCTTGAGCTCTATCGATAGTGGCGAGTGCATCATCCTTGGCGGGTGGGGGGGGGGGGGGGGGGGGGTGGAATTTTTAACTGCACCCTCGAGGTGAGGGATTGCTCCAGTCCCCAGTGCAGCCAAGCGTCTGTGGAGAAATTGAGGGAACTGATCAACTCCCTCCACTTGGTGGATGTCTGGCGGAATCTCCATCCTGAATCCAGTGCCTTAAACTGGAGGTGTGGAGGAGGAGGGTCCCAAATCGACGCCTCTACATTTTGCAGGCATATGCCTCCTGCATCTCAGTGGCACTCCATGCAGATGGTGCTGTGCTCGGACTACCACCTGGTGTGGGCAGAGTTCACTCTGCTCAGCATTCAGGTGGGGTCTGCATACTGGCACTTTAATAATCGGTTGCTGGAGGTCGAGCGATTCCAGGACTCGTTCCATCGATTCTGGGCCGAGAAGGAAGCAGGGGGCTTCCCCTGCATTTTCCACCAAGATCCAGAAGAAGTTCATCGATTTCTTCTGGGGCAAGAGGAAACACCGGGTCTCTGCCGCCGATCTGAGTCTCCCGATTGAGGAGGGCAGCCAGTCACTGGTGTGTATCTGTACCCAAGCTGTGACTCGCTGTCTTCAGAACCTGCAGATACCTGTATGTCGAGCATTCTCCCAAAATGTGAGGTTATCCACTTTGGTAGGGGGAGCAGATGTGTAGAGTATTTCTTAAATGGTAAGAGATCAGAAAGCATAGACGTACAAAGGGACCTGGGTGTCCTCGTCAATAAGTCACTGAAAGCTAACATGCAGGTGCAGCAAGCAATTAGGAAGACTAATAGTAAGTTAGTCTTTATCGCAAGAGAACTTGAGTACAGGAGTAGTGAAGTCTTGCTTCAATTGTATAGAACCTTGGTTAGACTGCACCTGGAGTACTGTGCGCAGTGTTAGTCCCCTGACCTTAGGAAGGATATTATTGCCATAGAGGGAGTGCAACGAAGGTTCACCAGACTTGTTCCCTGGTTGGCGGGACTGTCCTGTGAAGAGAGACTGGGGAAACTGGGCCTGTATTTTCTAGAGTTTTGAAGAATGGTAGGTGATCTCGTTGAAACCTACAAAATACTTAAAGGGACAGACAGGATAGATGCAGGTAAGATGTTTCCCCTAGTTGGGGAGTCCAGAACCAGGGGACACAATTTCAAAATAAGGGAGAATCCACTTAGGACAGAGATGAGGAAAAATGTCTTTACTCAGAGGGTTGTGAATCTTTGGAATTCTCTACCCCAGAGGACAGTGGTAGCTCAGTCATTGAATACGTTTAAAGCAGAGATTGACAGATTTCTAAACACACATGACATGAGGAATATAAGGATAATATGGGAAAAAAGGCATTGAAGTGGATGATCAGCCATGATTGTATTGAATGGCGGGGCAGACTTGATGGGCTGAATGGCCTACTCCTGCTCCTATGTTCCTAAATGGTGCGCACTGGTAACATATTTTATCCACCTTTATACTGCCTTCAAGACGACACACAACTCCTGGCGGCAAACATCAGCCACGCCTCTCTGAGTGAGTTGCCCATCTTTTACCGGGATCTATTCAGAGTCTGGAACATGGTTGCCTCCAGTTAGGGCAATCCCCCGCCAGCGGAGTAGAGGACCCTTGCTGGCCGGACGGCCAGCTCTGGGGATCGACCAACCGGTGGAAGAGTAGCTGAAGCCTCCTGGATGCCCCTCAGTGCGGGTGACGAGGGGGCTTGGGCATGTAGACTGCTCCTGGCTGAGCTGACCCCAGCTTGGCCGGAACTGTGCATCGGAGCCAGGCCCTGAAACCCTCCTTGGGAGCAGGTCCCACACAACCTGAGCCACCTGTTGGAAATGCCCTCTGTGCCATTCCACACCACACGGAGGAATTTCCTGCACAGGCTACTCATGCATACTCTCCACTTCTTCGCCCTGGTCTGCTGCCCGGATACGTTGTGGGGATCTGTGTTGCCATCTGGTGGTGAGGGGAAACCCTGGTGGAGATCTCTCTACACGGGAGTCCTCCCTGTTTACATCGGAGATCTGGGTGGAGGGTGCTGCACAGGGCAGTATGTTTGCTACTTCCCAATCCACTGGGACCATTCTAGGATCGAGGGAATTCTGGAAAAACAAAATCAATGTATCCACTATCTCTATAGCTATCTCTTCTAAAAAACCTTCGGATGCAGGTCATTAGAACCAGGGCTAGTCAACTTTTAGTCCCATTAATTTATACAGCTTATACACACTACTGAGTCAGCGGCACTTGAGATGGCTTGGCCATGTGAGCCGCATGGAAGATGGCAGGATCCCCAAAGACAGTGAGCTCGCCACTGGTATCAGACCCACCGGCCGCCCATGTCTCCGCTTTAAAGACATCTGCAAACGCGACATGAAGTCCTGTGACATTGATCACAAGTCGTGGGAGTCAGTTGCCAGCATTCGCCAGAGCTGGCGGGCAGTCATAAAGGCAGGGCTAAAGTGTGGCGAGTCGAAGAGACTTAGCAGTTGGCAGGAAAAAAGACAAAAGCGCAAGGGGAGAGCCAACTGTGTAACAGCCCCGACAAACACATTTTTCTGCAGCACCTGTGGAAGAGCCTGTCACTCTAGAACTGGCCTTTATAGCCACTCCAGGCGCTGCTCCACACACCACTGACCACCTCCAGGCGCTTACCCATTGTCTCTCAAGATAAGGAGGCCAAAGAAGAATTTTTCCAGTATATTTCTTTACTATGCTAATTTCTTTAAGTTCTTCATTTTCAGTAGCTGCTGGTTCCTCACTATTTCCAAACAATTGTTTGTCTTCTACTGTGAAACAAAGTGTTTGTTTACTGTCTCTGTCATTCAAATATTCTCCATTATAATTTCCCCTCTCTCAGCCTCTGAGGGAACAATGTTTACTTTCACTAATCTCTTCCTTTTTACTGACCTGCAGAAGCTTTTGCAACATGTTATTATGTCTCTTGCTGATTTACTGTCATATTCTCTTTTCTTTCTCTTTGTCAATTGCTTGGTCATCTTTTGCTGAATTCTAGACTCCTCCCAATCGTCATACTTACTACTCTTGTTGGTAACATTATAAGCCTCTTAATCTAATCACATCTTTAACTTCTCTTGTTAGCCACAGTTGGACCACGTTTCCACTGGGGTTTTATTCCTTCAGGGAATGCATATTTGTAGCAATTTATACATTATTGCTTTAAACGCTTGCCATTGCTTATCTATCATCACATCTTTTATCTGGTTTCCTAATCTACCTTAGCTAACTCACCAATATTCCCTCCAAGCTGTGTGGCCATGCGGATGGTCAATAATCCAGAAGCCTCCACACAGGCTGTGCAGAAGTTGCTCCCTTTAAGATACCATGCACCTGTGGCTAAGAGAAAAAAAAATAAAGGTCTAACGCACTTAAATGAATCGGCCAAACACAATAAAATAAAATTAGAGGGGACTTTGCAATTCATCCCATATTTCCCTGTTTTTGTCTCTACAGATACTGCCTGACCTGCTGAGTATTTCCAGCATTTTCTGTTTTTATTTCAGGTATCTATGGATGTTATTTATATGGACGTCCACAAGGTTCCACATAAGAGACTGTTAACAGAAACAAGAGAGCATGGAATTGGAGGCAATGTATTGAAATTGGTAGAGAATTGGTTAGGAGGTATGATTCAGAGAGTAGGGATAATGGGTATGTACTCAAATTAGCAGGATGTGACTAGTGGTGTGCCCTAGGGATCAGTACAGGAGAATGAGCTTTCACTGTGTTTATCAGTGGCTGAGATGAATGAATAGAAAGCCGTATATCTAAGTTTGCTGACATCACCAAGTTTGGAGGTACCATCAATAATTTAGATGTAATGAGATGGAGTTCAGTGTGAGGTCATCCACTTTGGAATGAAGAACAATAGATCAGAGTATTTTGTAAATGGAGAGAAGCTAGAAACTGTGGAAAAGGAGAGAGGTTCAGGGGTCCAAGTATAGAAATCATTAAAAACTAGTGGACAGGCATCACAAAATAAATTAAACAAGGCTGATGAAATGTTGCTCTTTATCTCAAGCAGCTGGAATGTAAAGGAGTGCAGGTTATGTTACTGTTGTATAAAATTCTGGTTAAACTCCATCTCGAGTATAAAATTCAATTCTGGGCACCGAGCATCAGGATGGATTTATTGTCTTTGGAGGGAGTGCAGTGCAGATTCACCAGAATGATACTGGGGTTAAAAGGGTTAAATTACGAGGGTAGGTTATGTAGACTGGGCCTGTATTCCCTTAAACAGAGAAGATTATCCACTGATCTAATTGTGGTGTTTAAGATGATCAAAAGGAATTGATAGGGTAGATGGAGAGAAACTTTCTCCTCTGGAGGGGGTCTTGAGAACAAGGAGACATAAACTTTCCATTAGAGTGAGGCCATTCAGTGATGATGTCAGGACTAACTTCTTCACTCAAAATGCAGTGGAAACCTGGAACTCTCATCCCAAAACATCACTGAGGATAAATGATTGAAAATATCAAACCGGAGATTGATCAATATTTTTTAGGTAAGGATATGAAGGGTTATGGAACCAAGGTGAGTAAATGGAGTTCAGATACAAATCAGCCATGATCTAATTCAATGGTGGAATGGGCTCAATGGACTGAATGTCCTGCTCCTATGTTCTACAACTCTCAGTTTAGTCTGAGGAGGCTGTGGAGAGACTGATAGAGTCAATGTCAGGATTGTGTTAGTGTTTGTGGGAGTCGAAGAGGACGGAGTCAGTTTGACCGACATTTATCTGGAGACAATTTTGGCTCATCCAATAATACTGAAGACAAAGGAAGATGGTTGTGGTTGTTGTTGGTCAATGATCTGAGCTCCAGGACATCATTGCATGAGTTCCTTAGGGTAGTGTCCTAGGCCCAACCATCTTCAGCTGCTTCATCAATGACCTTCCTTCAATCATAAAGTCAGAAGTGGGGATGTTCACTGATGATTGCACAATGTTCAGAACTATTCACGACTCCTCAGATACTGAAGCAGTTCATGTAGAAATGCAGCAAGACCTGGACAATATCCAGGCTTGGGCTGATAAGTGGCAAGTAACATTCGCCCACACAAGTGCCAGGCAATGACAATCTCCAACAAGAGAGAATCTAACCATCTCTCCTTGACATTCAATGGCATTACCATCACTGAATCCGCCACTATCAACAACCTGGGGGTTACCATTGACCAGAAACTGAACTGGAGTAGCCATATAAATGCAAAACTACAAGAGCAGGTCAGAGGCTAGGAATCTACAGTGAGTACTCACGTCCTGACTCCCCAAAGCCTGTCCACCATCTACAAGTCACAAGTCAGGAGTGTGATGGAATACTGTCCACTTGCCTGGATGGGTGCAGCTCCAACAACACTCAAGAAGCTCGACACCATTCAGGACAAAGCAGCCCGCTTGATTGGCGTCCCATCCACAAACATTCACTCCCTCCACCACCGACGCACAGTGGCAGCAGTGTGTACCATCTACAAGATGCACTGCAGCAATGCACCAAGGCTCCTTAGTGACTCAGAACCTGCGACCTCGACCAACTAGAAGGACAAGGGCATCAGATGCATGGGAACACCAGCACCTACAAGTTTCTCTCCCAGTCACACACCATTCTGACTTGGAACTATATCACTGTTCCTTCACTGTCACTGGGTCAAAATCCTGGAACTCCTTTCCTAACAGCACTGTGGGTATACCTACCTCACGTGGACTGCAGCAGCGGTTCAAGAAATCAGCTCACCACCACCTTCTCAAGGACAATTAGGGATGGACAATAAACACTGGCCTGGCCAACAACACCCACAAAAGAAATGTTGGACAGACAGTTGGAGAGAGTGACGACACCCTGAGGTTAATGGAGGAGGTGGGGAATGTCATTTATCTTCTTGTGGAAGCTGGCCCCATGCATCCTGCTGATCTGACAGATGGTTAGTGTATATATAATGATCAGGAGAGCAGGGACAATGTCCAGCTTTACATCAGACAATGACAGGAGGAGGAATCATTGGATGTGACACAAGTCCCTATATTCCTCTTCTATGTATCTGGAAAATGCTTAGTTCCCAGTTACAATGGAGAAGAAAAATATGTGAAGACATTGGGAGGTGAGGGACATTGAATAGTGGGACCTCACATTAAGAAGTTGGGATGTAACATTTATAACGGGTAATATTTGGAGACTGTGCTCCCTGTCTGCAGTGTCGTTAGACGGGAGCTCGGGTCGGGGACACGGCCATCACACGATTGGGCTGATCCTGTAACCTGTGCTCCCAATCCAGTGAAACTGGAGCAGGAGCAGAGCCTGGTCATGTGACCCTGTAATACCACCAGTGGGCGGGGCCTGTGCTGGCTGTTGTCTGATTGGCTCCTGGCTCCCTTTGTGATGTCAAATGGTTCCAGTGCCTCAGTTGTAGTTCCCGTGAGCAGGAGCTGGAGTTGGCAGCTGGCACAGTGAGTGAGATTAGACCATAGAAATAGGACAACAGACAGAAATAGACAGTTTCATATTAAACTAACTGATACAAATGGTATTAATTACAAATGGAGTGAAATTAAACATGATCAGATTTACAAGAACACTTCTATTGTATTCCATCTACAGATTCTGGACTCTATCCAGTCATTAGGATTTGTCGGACAGCTGCCCAGTATCTCTCAGTCTGTGATGGTTCCTCTCTGCCTCTGGGTAAGCACCTCACCAACATGCTTTCCATTGCACTGGGGAGGGGAGGGGGTGAACCCAGGACCTGCCATCCCCTCCACAGTGTGGAGGATCAACACATGAGCGCCCTGCACCAAACTGGGCACCCACTGCCACCATGATAACGTAGAGAGAGCATTGACTAGGCAGCAAGCAGGAGGGAGAAAGAGTAAAGAGGGATAGAGATGTGAGCACCCAGTCAGAGAGCAGGGTATTGAGAAGGGTTTTTAATGTAGGGAGAGAGGGGAACCAGTTAAGGACGGGAGTGAAGTTTGGAAACATTTCTACTGGTAAAGGGCGGTTGAAGTTAGAATTCTCTTTCGCAAACGGCAATTGTTAATTTTAAATCTGAGTGTGATAGATGTTTGTTAAGTGAAGGTATTAGGGGGCCAATGAGACAATTTTGGAAAGATAACGGCATTAAAAAATGATCTAAGTATTAATAAAAATAACAGCAAATATGCATTTCTATGAAGAAGCTTTAAATGAGAAGATTAATTTATTGACTTGCTTTCTCATCACTAGAAGATCCTGAGGGGTCTTGACAGGATGGTTGTGGAAAGGATGTTTCCCCTTGTGGGAGAATCTGGAACTCAGGGTCACTGTTTAAAAATAAGGGATCACCTAGTTAAGACAGAGATGAGGAGAAATTTCTTCTCTCAGAAGGTCGTGAGTCTTTGGAATTCTCTTCCTCAAAAGGTGGTGGAAGCAGAGTCTTTGAATATTTTTACGGCAGAGGTAGATAGGTTCTTGATAAGCAAGGGTATTGGAAGGCTATCGGGGGTAGGTGGAAATGCGGAGTAATCGGTTCAGCCATGGACTTATTGAATGGCAAAGCAGGCTCGAAGGGCCGAGTGGCCTACTCCTGCTCCTAATTCATATCTTCATATAGTGGACACTGGTTTAATGAGATAACTGGCATTCTTTTCCTTGCACAAGTAGTCAATGTTTTCCCGCACACGTGGAGCGATGCGGATAGATATCCATCTGTCAGGAGTGATCTTGATCACTCTCTCTCCCTTTCTGTCTGTCTCTCCCTGTGTTCCCCTCATTCTGTGTTGTTCCCTACTTTCTCTGAACTTCGTCTCTGTTTCCACCCTCTCTGTCCGTTTCTCTCTGTCCGCCCTCTCTCTTTCTGTCATTCCTCACTCTCTGTGTCTTCTCTCTCTGTCTGTCTCCAGCTCCCACTCTCTCTCTCTCTGCCCCACATCCTCTCTCTCTGTGCAACCCCCCCCCCCCCCCCCCTCACTCTCTCTCTCTGATGGCTGCAGGGAGTAGGAGTGTTCAACACAGCAGCTTTGTTGTTGGTTAATTTTTTTTTTAATCATGCTGTCAGTTTCACAGCTGACAGGTGCTGGGAGCAGGAACAGCGGTTCCAAACTTCAGACAGATTCGGGGTTTTCTGCCGGGTTCCAACATTTTTGAAAAAGCTCGCTGGAAATCCCCGAATCCACCCGAAGTTCAGAAACCACTATTCCCGATGTTGCCAGCTGTCAGCTGTGAAACTGACAGCATGATTTAAAAAAACAAAGTGAAGCAGGTCTAATAAGTAGAAATTTTCTCCCCACAGAAATTCATTCGATATGTGGCGGTGAATAAAAACAGCAGTCAGAAGCCACCAGGCCCAAGATAAGAGTCTGATGGCTGGAAAGGCAAAGTTCTAACACTTTTCACACTGCATGGAACATTAAAAGCAGCCACTCAAACTCTAGAGTGGAGTAGATTCCATTGCTTTTTAAGTACAAAGATCTTTTTCCCCATTATTTCTCTTCCATCCCAGGGGAAAGACCGATTTTATCATCCGACATTCAAGTTTCAGATTATTGTCTCAAAGATTCATTGTGTTCACTGTTTGGATTCTGCACGATATGAGGATGGATCAGTACATCCCTGGAGGCTGGTGAACCTTTCATTATTCTTCTACTTTCCCCTGTACACATACTTCTACAGATACTGATAGGAACAAAACATTCAATGGAAAATATATTCAAGACAACAGTCTCAGCAAAAGGATTTAAAGTACCCGTCACAACTCTATAGCTAGGGATATCCCTCTATCCCCCCTCTCACACTCCTGTATCTGGGGAGGTCTCTCTAACCGCTCCCCCACACTCCTCTACCTGGGGAGATCACTGCCACCCCTTTCTCTCATTTCTGTATCTGGGGAGGCCTGGAGACACATGCTCTCACACTCCTGTAGCTGGGGAGGTCCCTCTAACCCCTCTCTGACACTCCTGAATTGGCAGAGATCCCGATAATCCCTTTCTCACTCTTCTGCATCTGGGGAAGTCTCTATAACCCCTCTCTCACACCCCTGTATCTTGGGAGGTCCCTCTAACTCCTCTCTGACTCTCCCTCAGAGAGACAATCAGCTGGGACAAACATTCCATTTATCTGCTGCCAAACTGATTTTGTTCAGAAAAACTGTTCAGGTTTGCGTAAGTGCAGGGTCATTAAATTGATGTTACCGGGGAGGTTGACATCATCAGGCGGACATCCAGCAATCACGATTAATGTTAACAGTCAGTCCCACTCCAGATTCATTTGCTCATCCATAAATCTGCAAAATCCTCAGCCCCTCTCTCACACTCTTGTATCTGGGAGATCAGTCTAACCCATCTCTCACTCTTCTGTATCTAAGGAGGTCCCTCTAATCCCTCCCTCACACTTTCATATCTGGGCAGTTCCTTATAACATCTGTCTTTTGCTCCTGTATCTTGGGAGTTCCCTCTAATTGCTCTCTCACACTCCTGTCTGTGCTGATCCATTTAACCACTCTCTCATACTCCTGTATCAAGGGAGGATCCACTAACCCCTCTCTCCCACTCATGTATTTGGGGAGAAGTCCCTAACCTGTCTCTCACACTTCTGTATTTGGGCAGATCTGTCTAACCCTATTTCACAGTGCTGTATCCTGGGGAAGTCTCTCTAAACCGGCTCTGACACTCCTGAATCTGGTGAAGTCCCTCCAACCCCTCTTTCACACTCCTGTATCTAAGGAAATCCCTCTAACCCCTCTGTTATGCTCATGGAAGGAGCATTGATGAATATTATAGTGACCTGCAGGAATTATGAAACATAAGTTAACTTTTGAGCTAAGCTATAAGAAAATGGACACATGTATGCAATAGACAAGATGGAGGAGAGGTCAGATGGTCCACTACTGCACTGTCAATGAACAAGCCTGTCTGTCAATATGAAACTCTTTGTCTGCGTCTGGATTACCTTTGGGGAAAACACATTGAAATGGAAAGAAGCCCATTTCATGTGAGTGACTCCTACATGCAGGAATGGGACTAACAAAGGTAATGTAGACTGACTGACTCCATGGCGCAAACTAAGATAATAGGTGTGAAGTAGCATCAATGTAACAGAATGGTTCCCATCCAGAAACAACCGATAGAAATGGTTTCCATATCCTGGACCATTGTGAAGTCACACCAGGGGGAAGGGACTTTTTTCACCTGACAGAGTCTCAAATGTGATGGATTTTTACCTTAAAAGGTAGCTCTTTGGAAGGAGAGGGGAGATCAGTCAAAGATCACAGAAAATCTATACTAATTACTATTAGTATTATTAAAATTCTGATACATTTCCCTGGTCTTGTTTACAGTAACTGATGAATGATTGACTGGGGATGTTTGGATAATGTGTGAGATTCTGAACTTCATTGAACCTGCAATTAGCTGTGACATTCATTCCAGTTATCGACCGCAAATGTGAACTGATTGTGAAGGAGGAGAAGGTTAAATAAAGTTGTAAAACTGACTCTCCCTCAGAGATACAATCAGTTGTGACAATCAATCCATTTATCTGCTGCCAAACTGATTTTGTTCAGAAATGTTTGCTCAGGTTTGTGAAAGTGCAGGGTAAGTAAGGTCATTAAACTGATATTACCGGGGAGGTTGACACCATGATGAGGACATCCAACAATCACCATTAACATCAACAGCTTGTCCCACTTCAGACGCATGTTCTAGTCCATGTATCTGGGGAGATTCCTCTAACAGCTCGCTCACACGTCTGTATCTGGGGAGATCCCACTAGTCTCTCTGTCAGACTCCTGTATCTGCGGGATCTCTCTCACCCCTCTCTCACACTCCTACATCTGGGGAGGATCCTCTCAACCCTCTCTCACACTCCTTTATAGAGGGAGGTCTCTCAAATCCCTCCCTCACACTTCTGTATCTATGGAGATCCCTCTAATCTCTCTCTCTCACACGCCTGTATCAGGGGAGATCCCTCTAACCGCTATCTCTCACTGCTGTATCTGGGGAGGTCCCACTAACCCCAGGATATAAAAGGTTGTTCAACTGACGTTACATGTAAGCTGTTACATCAAGGCAACAATCCCACTGACCATCTTTGATGTCAGCACAGAGTCTTACTCCAGACTGTCACACTCCTGCATCAAGGAAGACTCTTTATAACCTCTAATCTCCTTTTCAGCAAGCACATGGGTGATGGGTCTTGGTGTGAGTTAGGATACAAGGAGCAGAGATTAAGATGAACTGAAGTTTATGGAGGGTGTGAGATAGGAGATTGTTCAGGAGAGTATTGGAATAGTCAAATCTAGAGGGAAAAAGGTATGGATGAGGGTCCAGCAGCAGATGAGTGGAGTCAGGGGTGGAGACGGGCAGCGTTATAGAGGTGGCAGTGGGTGGTCTTGGTGATGGAGAGGATACAGGGTCAGAATCCCAGCTCTGGATTAAATAGGACGATGAGGTTGTGAACAGTCTGGTTCAGTTTCAGACAGTGACTGGGGAGAGGAATGTAATCAGTGGTTAGGGCCTGTACCGGGAGATCACAGTGGGAACAGACAGTGATGTTTCCAGTGGTCCAATAACAATAGTCAGAATATTCCCGTGAAGGAACTGCCGATGGAACCCGGACCCCAGTGAGAGAGAGAACTATCTGGGCTGAACGGAAAGAGGTTTATAATAACAATACTGACCAACACAAACTCTGTCAGAGTTTAATAGTCAGGAATGGGAGATATCAGGAATGACAACCATCTTCTCTTAAACTGGTCCCACAGCAGGGAGAGTACAGGTTATATACAGAGTAAATCTCCCTCTACACTGTCCCCTTCAAACACTCCCAGAGCAGGTACAGCAGAGGTTAGATACAGAGTAAATCTCCCTCTACACTGTCCCCTTCAAACACTGCCAGGGCAGGTACAGCAGAGGTTAGATACAGAGTAAAGCTGCCTTTACAATTTCCTAATCTCTATGTGTGTGGGGCTCAGTACCACACTGTATATAGAACAGCTCACTCTATTTATCTCTCTTCACTTGTCTGTCATAGAAACATAGAAAATAGGAGCAGAAGTAGGCCATTTGGCCCTTCGAGATTGCTCCACCATTCATTATGATCATGGCTGATCATTTAACTCAGTAACCTGTTCCCGCTTTCGCCCCATATCCTTTGATCCCTTTAGACCCAAGAGCTATATCTAACTCCTTCTTGAAAACATGCAATGCTTTGGCCTCAACGGCTTTCTGTGGATTCTGTGGTAGTGAATTCCACAGGCTCACCACTCTCTGGGTGAAGAAATGTCTCCTCATCTCAGTCCTGAAAGGTTTACCCCGTATCTTTAGACTATGACCCCTGGTTTTGGACTCCCCCACTATCGGGAACATCCTTCCTGTATCTACCCTGTCAAGTCCTGTTAGAATTTTATTGCTTTCTATCAGATCCCCCCCGCCCACTCTTCTGAACTCCAGCGAATACAATCCTAACCGCCTCAATCTCTCCTCATAGGTCAGTCCCACCATCCCAGAAATCAGTCTGGTAAACTTTCACTGCACTCCCTCTATAGCAAGAACATCCTTCCTCAGATAAGGAGACCAAAACTGCACACAATATTCCAGGCGTGACCTCACCAAGGCCCTGTATAATTGCAGCAAGACATCCCTGCTCCTGTTTTCGAATCCTCTCGCTATGAAGGCCAACATACCAGTTGTCTTTTTTGCCGCCTGTTGCATCTGCCATGCATTAGCTCACTCACTCAACTTGTCCAAATCATTCTGAAGCCTCTCTGCATCCTCCTCATAACTCACCATCCCACACAGTTTTGTGTCATCTGCAAATTTGGAGATATTACATTTAGTTCCCTCATTTAAATCATTAATTTATATTGTGAATAGCTGGGGTCCTAGCACCGATCCCTACGGTACCTCACGAGTCACTGCCTGCCATTCGGAAAATATATGATACTATATGAACTTCTTTAAAAGTTTGGAGATTTGTTGCAATAATAATTACAGCTTACAGACAGAAACAGAAGAGTCAAAATTGGGTTACCCCTGTGTTTCTCTACACTACAGATTTCCAATGTTACTTGTGATTGTAAAATAAATGCTAAATGAAAGCTTCATATCCCCACAGCAAAGGAAAGTCAGAGGGCAGATTCTCCTGAACCACTGTTGTGCATCTTCTAGCAGGTCTTTCTGGCCAGAGATGGTGAAAAATGCAAAATTATCATTTTTCCCTTTTAAAAAGTAACCCCCGACAGTTTCTATTCGCCTCTGATGTGTGTGCATATACTTAAAAAAGGAACATTTCCAGGCGAATGTACTCCTCCTTCTTCCTCAATTTTGTTGTGTATGAGGGAGTTATTCCAGTGCGTAGAGGTGAAAAAGCCATACTCGGATAATGTCTGTGACATGTCTGTTTCTGGCATCCTGCCATTCATTCATGTCTGCCAATTCATGTTTGTGTTAAAATGGACACGGCTTCAGATATTCAGAAATGTACACCTTTTTCAAGTAAAATAGCTGCTTTCAAAGGACAGATAAAGGAGGAAGTTCTTTTAAAAATAAATGACATTTGTTTGGGATTTTTTTACCAATTCATGTGAGCACTTAAATACATTTTTGCAATACTGTCATTGTTTATGAAAGAAAGCTTTGCTCTTGTCGCCATCTCGTGGTGCAATATTTGTAGCAGTTGTGGGCACAACCCTAAGGATCATGGGAAACTTTTCCAGCTTTTAGTTTGTTGCTTAGAATTTGGTTTTCTTAGAAACTAGCAAAGGATAATCTGGGGAGATTTCCCCAATGTAAGATTAACGAACTATATTGAAAGCTGTGAATAAAATTTGTGTAAATCTAATTGATGTAGGTATAAATATTATTCCAAATTTGGAATTCACTGCGCTGAACTGTTAGCTTGTTTGCTAATTATAATGGAGCTTCTTCCAGGAAGTTCAGAAGCATTTCATAAGAAAACATTAGCATGGGTTTGTGATGGTTCTTTGTTTCTTTTTGAATTCATAATGGTCTGGGAAGCCACAATAATATAATTGGATGAAAACAGAAAATGCTAGAAACATCAGCATCATAAGCAACAGTCTTTCTTATTTCAGGTGCTGACTGATGTGCTGCGTATTTCCAGCATTTACAATTTTTTCTCATGATTAAATTATTGTGATACTGGTCTTGAACCCAACCCATTGACTACAGTCAGCATCATATTATTGCAAACTATTCTTTGGCCTCCTTATCTCGAGAGACAATCGATAAGCGCCTGGAGGTGGTCAGTGGTGTGTGGAGCAGCGCCTGGAGTGGCTATAAAGGCCAATTCTAGAGTGACAGGCTCTTCCACAGGTGCTGCAGAGAAATTTGTTTGTCGGGGCTGTTGCACAGTTGGCTCTCCCCTTTCGCTTCTGTCTTTTTTCCTGCCAACTGCTAAGTCTCTTCGACTCCCCACACTTTAGCCCCGCCTTTATGGCTGCCCGTCAGCTCTGGCGAACGCTGGCAACTGACTATATATAATTATTATCAATCCAACTATCTACCTACCTATTTATCATATAACCTTGTATATAGTGCATGTGTCCTTTTTATGTCACATTTTGGCTTGGGGCAAAGAAGCAGCAAATCAGAACTCGAGAGGTAAAAAAAGATGTGAATTGAAAGTGAGGAAAGCAGTTAGAAAACTGCCACTCAAACTGTAAAATCATCTCTGAAAACAATCAATCCTGAATAATCGCTCTGAAAAACCTACCAATGAAAGAAAGACATTACATTTACATAGTACCATTCACGATCTTGGGACATCCCAAAGTGCTTCACAGTCTATGAAGTACTTTTGAAGTGTGGTCATTGTAATGGAAGGAAAGATCAGCTGAGTAACTCCAAGCTTTTCGGAAAGGAAAGCCATCTTTATTTTTCTTTACAACTGGAATGTCTATCCAAAATTAGGTTTTATCAAAATAAAAACTGGAAAATATGCATATTTCACAATGATGTTTTGATTTACTTATTGACTTGGTTTGTGCGTCTTTTAATACCTTCATTTAATCTTTAGTTGACAGTCTCAGCCTGTCTGAAAAGCCTATTATTTTCACAAAACACTTAAGTCACTTACAGCATCTGCAGATTTGAGCACACAGTCTGCAGAATTTCCAAGTTGCAAAACTCAGTTTCTCCGCATTGAAACAGAAGAGCTGATCCTATTAGGATTTTTAAGTTAGAGGCACAGTGAGTTGTTTGGATGGGAGGACGAAGTTACAAAGGTGCACAGACAGATTAAGTGAATCGGTAAAATTATAACAGTTGGAACTCAATGTGGTGAAGTGAGGCCACCCACTTTCGATCTGTGCAAAAATAAATCAGAATAGTTCCTTTATGGTGGGAGATGGGGAGGAAGAAGGGGATTTGAACGTCCACAAATCACTAAGAGCTAGTGCAAATGTACAAAGATGATCAAAAAGGCTAGTGGAATGTTGGCTTCTGTTGCAAGAGGATTATAATTCAAAAGTGAGGAAGTGATGCTTCAGTTGTACAGAGCCTTGGGCAGCCCCCATCTGGAGTACTGCATTCATCTTTGGATGCTAAACCTTGGGGAAGATTTGTTGGTCTTGGAAGGGCTTGGAAGTGCTGATTCACCACAATGATACCAGATTTTTTGGCCCCCATATGCCCCCTCAATTGAATGTTAAAAGATCCCATAACTTGTTTGAAGAGGAGCAGGAGATTCCTATCATTGGCCTGGCAAATAGTTATCAATCAACATCACTAAAACAGATTATATGATCATTCGCTCATTGCTTTTTGTGAGACCTTGCTATGTGTAAATTGGCAGCCATGTTTCCTCCACTGCAATAGTGACTGTACCTCAAAAGTACTTTATTGGCTGTAAAGCCCTTAGGTTACGAAAAGTGATATATAGACAAACATTGAGGGGTGATATAAACAGGGGATTTAAAATAATTAAGGAATTTGATCAGGTTTTTTATTCGTTCGAGGGTCAGCATTTATTGTCCATCCCTAATTGTCCTTGAGAAGATGGTGGTGAGCTGCTGCCTTGAACTACTGCAGTCCCTGTGATGAAGGTACTCCCACAGTGCTTTTAAGTAGAGAATTCCAAGGTTTTGACCGAGCAACAATGAAGAATCCACAGTATATTTGCAAGTCAGGTTGGTGCATGACTTGAAAGAAAAGAAGACGTGCATTTATATAGTGCCTTTCATGACCAGCAGACGTCCCAAAGCACTTTACAGCCAATGAAGCGTAGTCATTATTGCAATATAGGACATGTGGCAGCCAATTTGCACACAACAAACGCTCACAAACAGCAATGTAATAATAACAAGATAATCTGTTTCTTGTGATTTTTGAATGAGGGATAAATATTGACTCGAAAAATTCTAGTAGATTCATCAAGCATGATTTCCCTTTCGTAAATCCATGCTGACTCTGCCCGATTCTACCACTGTTCTCCAAGTGCTCTGCTATAAAATCTTTGATAATGGACTCTAGAATTTTCCCCACTACCGACGTCAGGCTGACTGGTCTATAATTCCCTGCTTTCTCTCTACCTCCATTTTTAAATAGTGGGGTTACATTAGCTACCCTCCAATCTGTAGGAACTGTTCCAGAGTCTATAGAATCTTGGAAGATGACCACCAATGCATCCACTATTTCTAGGGTCACTTCCTGAAGTACTTTGGGATGTAGATTATCAGGCCCTGTCCCATTCATTTCTCCTCGTTCTGTGTCCCTGTCACACCTTTTCTCTCTCTTCTCCTCCCCACTATTTCTCTCTGTCTCTATTTTTCTGTCCCTCTCTCTCTCTCTCTTATTCATGCTGTCTCGCTCACTCTCTCACTTTCTCTATGGCTTTCTCTGCATATCCATTTCTCTCTGTGCCTTTTATTTGATCTCTCACTGTCTCACTTTCTTTCTCTCTTTTTGCTTCTTTCTCTGTCTGTCCATTTCTCACTCTCTGCTTCTCTGTGTATTTTCCTCTCACTCTCTCATTCTTTCTCTGTCTGCCTCACCCTGTTTCTCTTTTTGTCTCTTTTCTCCCTTTGTCTCACTTTCTCTCTCTCTACATCTATCTTTCACACTGCCTCATCTATTTCTCTCTCTCTCTCCCTCTTTGTCTTTCTCTTCCACCATCTCTCCCTCACTGACTTTCTGGCAGCCCCTTCTCTGTCTCTCTCTCTCTCTCCTGTCTCCCCTCTCTCTCTTTCGAGCTGCCCCTTCCCTCTCCCCTGCTCTACTTCTCTCTCCCTCTGACTTGCTTGCTGCTGCTCTCTCTCCCAATCTCTCCTGCTCTGTGTCCCTATCTGTCTTTTTCACTGCCCTCTCTCTCTCCTCCTCCTCCTCTTTCTCTCTCTGCATTTCCCTCTCTTTCTGTCCTCTTCTCCTTCCCCTTTCCTTCTCCCTCTCCTTGTATCTTTCGATCACCTTTGGCCAGCAATGCCTCCTGCTGGTTAATGCTGGGACTGAGTGTTTGGGCTAATCCAAGTGATAAGATCGTTGGGGTGGAGTGCCAGTGATACAGCCTGGGTCTGTGGAGCCTGACCCTCAGTGAAAGCCTCTACCTGTGGAGGGAGAGTGGAGAGAAAGAAAGGTGAGATAAAAGTTGAGTAAATTATTGATGTTGCCAGAGCTATTGTTAAATGGGGGTGGGGTGGGGGGGTGGGGGTCAGTATGGGCTGCATTTCACCAACAGGCCTCTAGGGGGAATGGGGATGTTTTAGGCAATGGTGCCTCCTCCTGGTAGCAGAGAGTGTTACACCACAATGTTCTCTGCTCTGAGGAGAACAATCCCAGCTTCTCCAGTCTCTGCACATAACCGATTCTGGTCAATCTCCTCAGCACAATCTGCAATGACTTGACATCCTTCCTAAAGTGTGGTCCCCAAGAAGTGGAGACAATTCTCCAGCTGAGACCTAACCTAGTGATTTGTAAAGGTGATACATAACATTGTTATATAAATGTAACCAGTTCACTGTGTGGTATCCACCAAACACACTAAGAACTGGACTCAGAAGGAGAGCAAGAAGAAAGTTTCCTTTACAATTAATCCTGTCCCGTTCACCCAATATCGAGAATGTTGGAAAGTATTGGAAATGTAGAGTCAGCTTGAGTGAGTAAAGTTCAGTGGAAGACCAGCTCTCTGTGCTGGATGAGGAGACGGCAGACAGACTGGAGACAGTGATCGTCTCTCTGAGTTTCCAAGCAGAGGGAATCCCGAGATATTTTAGCGAGAGGCTGTTGACCAAGTTCAGAGGAAAGATCACGTGTAGTCTTCAGGTGAAAGGGGTGAAATAGCAGAGGCTCTGACATTATTTTCTCATTCTCTCTGGCGACAGGCATGGTGCCGGTGAAGTGGAGAACTGCTAACGTTGTACTGTTGTTTAAAAAGGGAGGAGGCGATAGATAGATATGGGACTGAGTTCCTTGCGGGACATTTTGCTAGTGCTGTTGGGGAGGGTTTAAACTAGTTTGGCAGGGGGATGGGGACCTAAGGGTAGACTCAGTTGGGACAAAATCAGAAATTAAAATGGAAAGTGGAAAATTATTGGATGAGTCTAGAAGACAGAGGAAACGAAGGTTAGAAAATAAAAAAAAAGAGTTTGGCAGTGCTCAAGGGTATCTGTTTCAATGCATGGAGTATAGCAAATAAAACAGATGAGCTGAGGGCACAGATAGACACGTGGCAGTATGATATCATAGCTATTATAGAAACATGGCTTAAGGAGGGACAGGAATGGCAGCTCAACGTTCCTGGCTACAGGGTTTTCAGAAGCGATAGGGAGGGGGATAAGAAAGGACGGGGAGTGGCAATTTTGGGCAAGGAAATTATTACAGCTGTGAGGAGGGATGCTATGTTGAAAGATTCATCAAATGAGGCCATATGGATTGAGCTAAGGAACAAAAAAAGGGTCAATCACACTGCTGGGAGTGTGTTATAGATCCCCAAACAGTCAGAGGGAGATAGAAGAGCAGATATGTAGGTAAATCTCTGAGAAGTGCAAGAACAATAGGGCAGTAATAGTAGGGGATTTTAACTACCCCAATATTAACTGGGATAGTTTTAGTGCGAAAGGAATTTATGGAGCAGAATTCTTGAGGTGCATTCAGGAGAACTTTTCTGCTCAGTATGTAGCAAGTCCAACAAGAGAGGGTGCAGTTTTCAACTTAGTTTTAGGAAGTGAAGATGGGCAGGTGGAAGGAGTGGCAGTGGGACAGCATTTTGGTGGTAGTGATCATAATTCAGTCAGTTTTAACATAATTATGGAAAAGGACAGAGAGAGAACAGGAGTTAGAGTTCTCAATTGGGACAAGGTCAATTTTACTAAACTGAGGAGTGATTTAGTGAAAGTTGACTGGAAACAGCTACTTGAAGGTAAATCAGTGTCAGAACAGTGGGAGGCATTCAAAGGGGAGATTCAAGGGGTTCAGAGTAAATATGTTCCCACAAAGCAAAAGGGTGAGATGGCCAAATCTAGAGCCCCATGGATGTCAAGGAGCCTACAGGGTAAGATAAGGCAGAAAGGGAAAGCTTATGTCCGACACCAAGAGCTCAATACTATCGAAAGCCGAGAGGAATATAGGAAGTGCAGGGGTGAAATCATAAAGGAAATTAGGAAAGCAAAGAGAGGGCATGAAAGAATATTGGCAAGCAAAATCAAGGTGAATCCAAAGATGTTTTATCAATACATTAAGAGGATAAAGTAAGGAGAGAGTAGGGTCCATAAAAAGACCAAAAAGGTAACCTGTGTGTAGGAGTGGAAGATATTGGTATGGTTCTTAATGAATATTTTATGCTTGTCTTCTTTAAAGAGGCGGGGGGAGGGGGGGGAGTGCAGATATTGTAATTAAGGAGGAAGAGTGTGAAGTATTGGATATGATAAACATAGAGAGAGAGGAAGTATCGATGGGATTAACATTCTTGAAAGTTGATAAATAACCAGGGCCAGATGACATGTATTCTAGCGACAGAGGTAACAGCAGAGGGTCTGACCATCATTTTCCAGTCCCCACTGGATACAGGTGTGGCGACAGAGGAGTGGCGAACTGCTAACGTTGTACCTCTGTTTAAAAGGAAGCAAAGGATAGACTGAATAATTGCAGGCCAGTCAGTCTAACCTCAGTAGTGGGAAAATTATTGGAATCTATTCTGAGAGACAGGATAAACTGTTACTTAGAAAGGCACAGGTTAATCAAGGATAGTCAGCATGGATTTGTTAAGAGAAGGTCTTGTTTGATCAACTTGATCACATTTTTTGAAGAAGTAACAAGGAAGATAGATGAGGGTAATGCAGTTGATGTGATCTACATGGATTTTAGCAAATCTTTTGACAAGGTCCCACATGGCAGACTGGTTAAAAAAATGAAATCCCATGCGATCCAGGGAAATGCAGCAAGGTGGATACCTTAGGGCGGCACAGTGGCGCAGTGGTTAGCACCGCAGCCTCACAGCTCCAGAGACCCGGGTTCGATTCCGGGTACTGCCTGTGTGGAGTTTGCAAGTTCTCCCTGTGTCTGCGTGGGTTTTCTCCGGGTGCTCCGGTTTCCTCCCACAAGCCAAAAGACTTGCAGGTTGATAGGTAAATTGGCCATTCTAAATTGTCACTAGTATAGATAGGTGGTAGGTAAATATAGGGACAGGTGGGGATGTTTGGTAGGAATATGGGATTAGTGTAGGATTAGTATAAATGGGTGGTTGATGTTCGGCACAGACTCGGTGGGCCGAAGGGCCTGTTTCAGTGCTGTATCTCTCATCTAAAAAAAAAATTAGCTCAGTGGCAGGAAACATTGTTGACCACTGTTTTCGCGACTGGGGGGCTGTTGCCAGGGCATTCCGCAGGGCTCAATTCTCGGTCCCCTGATTTTATGATGTATATTAATGATTTGGACATAAATGTAGGGGGCATGATCAAGAAGTTTGCGAACAATGAAAGATTGGCCGCGTGGTAGATAACTAGGACAGCTGTAGGCGGCAGGAAGATATTGATGGTCTGGTCAGATGGGCAGAAAAGTGGCAAATAGAATTCAACTCAGAGAAGTGTGAGGTGATGCATTTAGGGAGGTCAGACAAGGCAAAGGAATACATAATTAATGGGAAAATACTGAGAAGTGTAGAGGATGTGAGGGACCTTGGTGTGCATGTCCACAGATCCCTGAACGTAGCAGGACAGGTCGATAAGGTGGTTAAGAAGGCATATGGAATTTTTTCCTTTATTAGCCGAGGTATAGAATATAAGAGCAGGGAGGTTATACTGGAACTGTATAACTCATTGGTTAGGCCACAACTTGAGTACTGTGTGCAGTTCTGGTCACCTCATTACAGAAAGGATGTAATTGCACTAGAGAGGGTACAGAGGAGATTTACGAGGATGTTGCCAGGGCTAGAAAAATGCAGCTTTGAGGAAAGATTGGATAGGCTGGGGTTGTTGTCTTTAGAACAGGGAAGGCTGAGGGGAGATCTGATTGAAATATACATAATTTTGAGGGACCTGAATAGAGTGGAGGTGAAGGGTCTATTCACCTTAGCAGAGAGGACAATGCTGAGGGGGCTTAGATTTAAAGTGATTGGTAGAAAAATTAGAGGGGAGATAAGGAAAAGTTTTTGCACCCAGAGAGTGGTGGGGGTCTGGAACTCACTGCCTGAAAGGGTAGTTGAGGCAGAGACCCTCAACTCAATCAAAAGGAGTCTGGATATGCACCTCAAGTGCTGTAATCTGCAAGACTACAGACAAAATGCTGGAAGGTGGGATTAGAATAGGTGGATCGTTTTTCGGCTGGCACAGACACGATGGGCTAAGTGGCCTTTCTCTCTGCCTTAAACTTTCCACGATTAAACTTTCTATCATTCAGCCTAACCTTAATGGTGGACAGGTTGTTGGAAAATTGCTGTGAGACTGTATCTTTTGTCATTTAAAAAGGCATGGACTACTCAAGACAATAGATGGGGCTAAACAATTCCACTACCAATGGATCAGATCTAAGCTCTGCAGTCCTGCCACATCCAGTTGTGAAAGGTGGCGGACAATTAAACAACTAACAGGAGGAGGTGGCTCAACAAATATCCCCATCCTCAATGATAGGGGAGCCCAACACATCAGTGCAAAAGAAAAGTCTGAAGCATTTGCAACCATCTTCAGCTAGAAGTGCCGAGTGGATGATTCATCTCGGCCAATTCAGTTCAATCCATGTGATATCAAGTAACAGCTGAAGGCACTGGATACTGCAAAGGTCCTGACAACGTCCCGTCAATAGTACTGAAGACCTGTGCTGCAGAATTAGCTGCGCCCCTAGCCAAGCTGTTCCAGTACAACTACAACACTGGCATCAACCCAGCAATGTAGAAAATTGCCCAGGTATGTCCTGTACACAAAAAGGAGAATAAATCCAACCCAGCCAATTACCACCAAATCAGTCTGCTCTCAATCATCAGCAAAGTGATGGAAGGAGTGGTCAACAGTACTATCAGGCAGCACTTGCTCAGCAATAACCTGCTCAGTTTGGGTTCCACAAGGACCACTCAGCTCCTGACCTCATTACAGCCTTGGTCCAAACATGGACAAAAGTGTTCAACTCAAGAGGTGAGGAGAGAGTGATTGCCCCTGACATCAAGGCAGCTTTTGACTGAGTGTGGCATCAAGGGGACCCAGCCAAACTGAAGTAAATGGGGATCAAGAGAAAACTCTCCACTAGTTCGAGTCATACCTAGCACAAAGTAAGATAGATGTGGTTGTCGAAGGCCAGTCATCTCAGCCCCATTTGCTGCAGGAGTTGCTCAGGGTAGTATCCTAGGCCCAAACATCTTCAAGTGTTTCATCAATGATCTTCCCTGCATCGGAAGGTCAGAATTGGGGATGTTCACTGATCATTGTACGATATTCAGGACCATTTGAAACTCCTCAGCTATTGAAGCAGTGTGTGTCCACATGCAGCAAGACCTGGACAGCATTCAGGCTTGGGGTGAGAAGTGACAAGCAACATTCATTCCACACAAGTGCCAGGAAATGACGATCTCCAATAAGAGAGAATCTAACCATCTCACCATGACATTCAACAGCATTACGTAGGAACGTAGGAGCAGAGGAGGCCATTCAGCCCATCGAGACTGCTCCACCATTCAATACGATCATGGCTGATCATCCAATTCAATGCCTTTTTCCCAGACCATCCCCATATCCTTTTATGTCATTGGTATTTAAAAATCTGTCAATCTCTGCTTTAAACATACTCGGTGACTAAGATTCCACAGCCCTCTGGGGTAGAGAATTCCAAAGATTCACAACCCTCTGAGTAAAGAAATTTCTCCTCATCTCTGTCCGAAGTGGCTTCCCCCTTCTTTTGAAATTGGGTCCCCTGGATGTGAGGGAATTCTGCTCACATTGTTTGGTGTGCGCTGTGAACAATCCTGATCCCCAACGCCGCAAGGCACCGTTAGGGCTTACCCAGTGAGTGGAGGGCCCATGGCGGTCTCTCCAAATTGATTATATCAGTCCGCTCCCGACAAGCAGGTCAGGGAACAAGCACTGCTTGGTGCTTGTCGATGTATTTTCAAAGTGGTTGAAAGCTTTCCTCTGCAAATCTGCCACTGCACTGACAACAGAAGGCTGCTGGTGGGGGAAGTGTTCTCCCAGTGCAGTTTACCACACGTGATTGAGTAGGACCAACAGAGTCACTTCACAGGCCAGATTATGCAGGTCACCCTGAAAATTTTGGGAATTGCCGACAATTGGCACGTCTCCCACAATCCCCAGTCATCCGGGATTGTGGAACGGATGAACTTTACCCTGAAGGAAAGGCTGAGGACGGAAATTGGGGAATTCCCCAAACGGTGGGATGAGGCTCTCCCTTTAATCTTAATGGGGGTGCAGGCTAGTCCTTCCCGGAGCACAGGGTTCCCCCCACACGAGTTGATGACAGGCAGGGTGATGAGGACACCCCTGCATCACCTAGCGCTGAGGCCAAACGGGATTGGTCTGTGAAAAACCTGTACGAGACCCTGCGGAAAATTCACTGGCAGGCTGCCAGTAATTTGGGAAAGCAGCACAGAGTGAACAAATTGCTATTGTCACCGCAGCACTGCCAGGAATGGGACGGAGGGGATCAAGTCATGGTTCGGAATTATGCCCGGGTTGGGGCATTCAAACCGTTGTACCAGGGCCCCTTCCATATTGTGGAGAAGACCAGCCCGATGGTGTACACGGTGAAGCTCCCCAGGAGAACTAAGTGATTTCACATTAACAAGTGCAAACTATTTACTCCTGGGGAGCAAAGAAACAAAGTTAAAAAAAAATCCAGGGCCTATCATGAGCCTGGTGGGTTCAGCTGTCTCCCCGTTTCAATGGGATGATGAGGAGCCTGTAGAGGTGGTAGTAAGGAGGAGTCAGAGAACACTCAGACCCCATCAACAGTCGTCACCCCATATCAGCTACCAGTGTATGGTCAGAGGCAGCGGTCAGCCACCCTCTGACCTCTGTACGATAGGGAGAGTACAAAGTGACTGACACTGTGTACCTGGGGTTAAGCCCCGCCGAAAGGCTGTGTGTTTTAAAAGACAGCCTCTCCAGCAAACAACCTGTGGGACTTTGTACAGTTTCTGTAAAGTATTTTAGAGGTGTGTTGTGTGTGTAATGATGCTTGGGGAGGCTTCCCTCAACAGCCATCACTGTCTTCTTAATAATTTGCAGATGTACCACCCAGGAGAAGGGCGAGGACCAGGCATCCTCATCTTTGGATTGATAGCAACAACATTCCACGTCAGGAGCACTAGGGGAGACACGGAACGATCCGTGGTCTATGACTGTACAGGAGGACTGGGACTGACGGTAACTCAGGGGGATACAGGGCGGACTGACGGACGGGGAGAATTCTTTCACGTGGGTAGGTAGCCCAGTTGGGTAGGATCTAATTCGACTCGCTGCCTCAACCACACGGGCTACACATTTGGGGAAGTCTCCGTTCGCTGTGCTGGGACCAGGGTTACCGCCCGAAGGTCAAGGTTGCTGAGGGCAAGCATGTCTGCCTCAGATGCGTGGGCAAAATACCCCTGGGTAGATGGTGGTGGCTTAGGAAGCTGGATCAGTCCATGGGTAATGCCACGGCTGATTGGGAAAGGCTAGGGGACGACACCTACCGGACCATTACAGAAGAACGGGTGGGTGGGTGTAGAGGTATGCTGGAACAAGTGGTGGAAGGAGGATCAGGGCATTTATGTGTGTGTTTGGGGATCATTGAGGGTCTGTCTGACGCGGGTGTCCATTGCCTTTTCAAGACAGTGGCAAGATGTCGGGACAGATGTGGGATGGAACAGGAGTCTGGATTCCTGTATGTCTCTGGACCCCTTCACCCCAGTAAATGCCATCCAGCTTGTTACCGAGGAGCGGAGGCCCCCGCCAACTCACCGCCCGGTAAGGGAAGAACAGGCAGGTTGTCCACGCACCACACCGAGACCTGGGAATGGGTTAGTGCTAGTCCCCACGGGAAGGGTACTATATCACGAGATTCATTACCAACTTGCCTCAGTAATATTGAACCTCACGCCTGTCCACCTGCCAGACTGGTGTCCCACTGGAACGGAGAAATTGTATGAACGTTTAATTCACGAAATGTATCACCAGTTCTATCAATGCAGTTATGGGGATGTACGATTGGAAGAGTTATACTCCTGGGATCATACCGGAGAAGTAGAGAGCCACGGCTCAGGGAGATCTAAGAAGGATATTCTGAATGATGTGGTGACTGCATTCAGTGTGGGAACGTCTGTCATCAACAGCCGAGATAATGCAGCTTTACAGGTGCAAGTGAACTCACTCAGAGACCAGTTGAGAAAAATCCGGAGGGAGGGGAATGATGGCGTAACTGCTGAGTTGAATGAGGATCAAGCTATGACTTTACATTTGAGGGAAGTCATTGCCCAGCTTGAATCTTATGCACAGATGATAAATGTATTGATATCTGAGCACAGGAACACTTCGGCCGAAGCTGCGCAGAATGATGGGTGTGTGCTTTCTGGTGCCTGGTTGTTAAATGAAGGGTGACGTAATTTGGAGGACCTATGAGAGGGCCAGGTCCCATTTTTTTTTTAAGAGATACAGCACTGAAACAGGCCCTTCAGCCCAACAAGTCTGTGCTGACCAACAACCACCCATTCATATTAATCCGACATTAATCCCATATTCCCTCCCGCCTACCTACACTAGGGGCAATTTACAATAGCCAATTTACCTATCAACCTGCAAGCCTTTGGCCATGGGGGGAAACTGGAGCATCCCACGCAGACACAGGGAGAACTTGCAAACTCCACACAGGCAGTACCCAGAACTGAACCCGGGTCGCTGGAGCTGCAAGGCTGCGGTGCTAACCACTGCGCCACTAACCACTGCATTAGTAACAGGCACCTCACAGTGATCATTCCATACAGTAACAAATCAAGCCTTTGCCAGTTCCGCTTAGTATCTGAGACCTTTTCGGTGCCAGTGGACTGCGGCCAATGGAACTAGACAATAATTGGGATAATTTTAAGGATACCGGTGATAAGCAAGGCCGAGAAACCTGTGCCGGTATACAGGGTGGAAAATATCGTGGTCATTAGAGATTGGATTTACATGCGCCATCATGAGGTCCCACTGTACGTGATCAAGCGGGAGCACGCCATGACGGGCAGTGATCTCGAAGGCTGCAAGATGAGGTGAGGCTGAGTAATTTTATACCCCCAACATCTGAATGCATTTAACCGACCGGTGTGTGAGCTCAGATCAGAAGTGGCAGAGCCAATGATTTGCACTATGGAGGTGATGACCACTGGCCATGTGTCACCTCAGGTAGCATATTCCGGTAACAGTACCTACTGTGTACCACAGGGGTGAACCAGTATGGGGTTCACAATGACACCTGGTGTCCTGTGACCGATCGGACATTCTGTTTTTAGCCCAGCACGGAGGTCCAGATTGCTAATGAGAGGATGGTCCCAGTTATTGATGTAAAGGTTACCCACCTCGATATCAATGACTCAGTAGGAGGCATCCAGCAGTATGTAGTCACGTTCGGGTACACGATCCCTCCACTGCCCGAACACATCACGAAACTACTAAAACTGGTGGAGATCTCCCAAAAACATTTTTACACCTTAGAACAGAGAAACAGAGAAGCGGGGTTAGTTATCGATGATCTCATCTCGCACCCCACCCCCTCGCCCCCCCCCACCCCCCCGGTGGGATTTCGGGTTAAACACAGAGATCTCACCATGGATTAGGATTACATCACATGTATTTGTGATAATCCAGTTTGTTTGTGTTTGTCTTCTTCTGGGGAGCTCCTGCCTCCGCTATCGCAGGAGCTGCCGGAGGTGATGGAGGAGGATACACCACCTCCACTCCCACATCGAGATGCAGGAAACAGCCCAACTAGTGAGGCCGAGAACCCATGAAACTGAAACCTCCGAAAACTTTGTGTAAATAAGTTAAAGTTGCTGTTTGTTATTACTTTGTGCTTTCAGATAAAGGAACTTTTATTTTATTTTTTACCTCTATTCCCGACAATGACCTTATTTGCCAGCGTGCAATTTTTGTTAAACTTTCTGTCCCTTCCCGTCCAATTCTGTCGGGCGTTATCCACATCACTATCCTGCTCCAATGCCCTGACCTCTCTCTTTGGATTTCTAAATTTCCCTTTACCCAAATCCTTCCCCCCCCACCACCTGTCAGTTTAAAGCCCTGTCCACAGCCCTTGTTGTGCGATTGGCCAGGAATTTGGTTCCAGCCTGGTTCAAGTGAAGCCCATCCCAACGGAATAGCTCCCTCTTCCCTGAGTACTGATGCCAGTGCCCCAAGAATCGAAACCCCTTCTTCCCACACCACTCTTTGAACCACGCATTTAGTTCTCTAATCTGCCTGACCCTGTGCCAATTTATGTGTGGTTCAGGGAACAATCCAAAGATGATTACCTTTGATATTCTGCGTTTTAGTTTGGACCCTAACTCCTCAAATTCTCAAAGCAGAACAGTATTTCTGGTTCTACCATTGGTTCCCACAAGGATCATGACAATTGGATCCTCCCCCTCCCACTCCAGGTTCCTCTCCAGCCATGAGGAGATGTCCTTAACCCTGGCACCGGGCAGGCAACACAGCCGTCAGAGCTCCCAGTCGCGGCTACAGAGAACAGTAACTATCCCCGACTATACTGTCTCCTATCACTACCACATTCCTCTTCACTCCCCCCATTGGAATGGCATCTTTCACCATGATGCCATAGTCAGTCTGCTCATCCACCTTGCAGTCCTTCTCTTCATCCACACAGGTAGCAAGGATCTTGTACCTGTTAGACAAGGTCAGGGGTTGAAGTTCCTCCATCACTACATGCTTGTGCCCCCGACCTGCCTCACTCACAGTCACACCCTCCTGTCCCTGACCGTTGGCCATCTCTAATGTTCTCCCTACTCTAAGTACTGTGACTGCCTCCTGGAACAAAGTGTCCAGGTAACTCTCCCCCTCCCTGATGCTCTGCAATGTCGGCAACTCACTCTCCAGCTCAGCAATTCTGAGCTGAAGTCTTGCAAGCTGCAGACACTTACTGCAGACATGGTTGTCTGGGATTTCTGTGCATTCCACAGATTCTCACCTGCTGCAGTTGCAGCACACCACCTGCCCTGACATCTCTGCACAACCTTGTTTTTTTAAGTCATCAATTAGTTAAGTATGCAAAGTCGACGAAATGGAAAGTGGCGCTGCCCGGACTTGGAGTAAAAGGAAGAAGACTCACCAGCTGCTGGAGGCTGTAAAAGAGAGGAAAAGGAGCCCCTCTTTCGCCCTCTGTATCGAATTCCCACGTGCACCAAATTTCCAACCTCACTCCGACAATGTTGACCACAGGCAAATGACAAGGACACCCAGATCCTTCTGTACTGCAGCATTCTGCAGTTTCTCTCCATTTAAATAATATTCTGCTTTCCTATTCTTCCTCTCAAAGTGGACAACTTCACATTTCCCCACATTGTACTCAGTCTCTCAAATGTTTGCTCACTCACTTAACCTATAGGGCGGCACAGTGGTGCGGTGGTTAGCACCGCAGCCTCACAACTCCAGGGACCCGGGTTCAATTCTGCGTATTGCCTGTGCGGAGTTTGTGACCGTATGGGTTTTCGCCGGGTGCTCTGGTTTCCTCCCACCGCCAAAGACTTGCAGGTGATAGATAATTTGGCCATTGTAAATTGCCCCTAGTGTAGGTAGGTGGTAGGGAATATGGGATTACTGTAGGTTAGTATAAATGGGTGGTTGTTGGTCAGCACAGACTCGGTGGGCCGAAGGGCCTGTTTCAGTGCTGTATCTCTAAATAAAATAAATATCTCTTTGCAGACACTTTGTGTCCTCCTCACAACTTTCTTTCCTATCTACCTTTGTATCGTCCACAAATTTGGGTACAATATACTCGGTCCATCATCCCAGTCATTAAATAGATCGTAAATAATTGAGGCCCCAACACTGATCCCTTTGGCATTCCACTGGTTACCGTTTTCCAAGCTAAAAATGTCCTATTTATCCTGACTCTGACACACTAAGCCTGACCAATCAGCAGTAAGATCCCACCCACATTCCCATCCTCCACCACATCTTAACCCACCTCTTCCACAGATTGCCCTGTCTCCAGAAGGCGGGCAGAGTACGTTGTCTGAAACATCGAATCCTAACAGTTCATCTAAGAAGTCTCCTTTCAAGAAAATAACTGTTTTGTTCCGAGAAATTCACATGGTGTAAACCGTAAACTGTCTTATTCAACCTTACCACTCTCACCATGAAATCCTTCAAACAATGTTTCTCTGTTTCCTGTTAGTTAACTAATTCTCTATCCATGTTAATATATTACCCCCAACACCATGAGCTCTTATCTTGTGTAGGAACCTTTTATGTGGCACCTTATCGAATGCCTTTTGGAAATCCAGATACACTACACCCATTGGTTCCCTTTATCCACCCTGCTTGGTACATCCTCAAAGAACACTAATAAATTTGTCAAACATGATTTCATAAAACCATGTTTATAATGACGACCTGATTGCATTATGATTTTCTAAATGTCCTGCTACTATGTCCTTAACAATGGATTCCAGCATTTTCCAGTGACCGATGTTAGGCTAACTGGCTTCTCGTTTCCTACTTTCTGTCGCTCCCTCCTTTCTTGAATAGGGGTGTTACATTTGTGGTTTGCCAATCTGCTGGGACTTGTCCAGTATCTAGGCAATTTGGAAGATGACAGCCAATGCATCCACCATGACTGCAGCCACTTCTTTTAAGCCCTGAGGATGCAGGCCGTTATTACAGGGGACTTGTCAGCCTTTAGTCCCATTAGTTTTCCTAGCACTTTTTCTCTAGTGATAGTAATTGCTTTAAGTTCCTCCCTCCCTTTTCCCTCTTGAGTTTCAACTATTCTTGATATTCTTTTTGTATATTGAAGGGTTGTAGATCTGGAGGAGATTACAGAGATAGGGAGGGGCAAGGCCAATGGAGGGATTTGAAAACATGGATGAGGATTTTAAAATCAAGACCTTGTTTGACTGGGAGCCAATGTAGGTCAGCGAGCACAGGGACAATAGGGAAATGGGACTTGATGTGAGGTAAGACACGGCAGCAGAGTTCTAGATGACCTCAAGTTTAAGGACAGTAGAATGTGGGAGACCAGCCACAAACAGGTTAGAGATAAAGATCCCTCTACACTGCCTCGCCAAACACTCCCAAGGTCGGGACGTTATGAGTTACACACAGAGTAAAGCTAATTTGGTTCACCAAGCACAACCAGCTCAAATATAGCATGCGTTTAATTCAGTGTAAAAGTCCCTTGACAACACCCAATGAAATACACCCATCAACACAAGTATAGTATGGGGTGAATATTGAATAAATATCACTCTACATTACATTACATTCCTACATGAAAACAGTGTCTCCATTTCAAAACTACTTCATTGGCTGTAAAGCACTTTGAGATGTTCTATTGTTGTGAATGGAGACATGAAAGTCTTTCTTTTTCTTTACATGGAAATGTCAAACACTCCCAGGTGAGGTCTGGGCAATGTTTATACCAGTTAAACTCGGCTCAAATCAAAGGCCAAGCCTGATGGCAGATGGTGAAATGCTCCCAGTATCTGGTTACACTCTCACCTCAGCAAAATCCTGGACTAATGGGATTCTCAGTAAAGATCCTCACCTTTCCAGTTATTGTTGATGATTCCTGTTTTCTCCCGTCTCCAACACCGAGGCTCTTGGTTCCAGCAGAACTGCTCTGGGGATCCAGTGACATTTCTCCAATCCCAGTTAGTGTGGCAATGATTCAATTTCTCTCTCTCTCTCCACCTTCCTGAGATATTCACCACGCCAAGAAACTATCAAGAGAAAAATGATTCATATTAATCCCAGAACCTGTAACTGGAATACAATGGGACTGTTTTTATAATTATGATTGTATTTAATGGCAATTTATTTGCAATTAATGAGTTGTCTTGAATTTATAACTTTTGTTATTAAATTGGTCTTTTCTGTCCTTTGTCCTGTTTATCAGGACTGAACTCACTCCAGTGTCAGCTGTCCACACCAGCTCCTCCCACACCGACATCCCAGTGATGGGGCGTAACCAGGGGCAGGAACCTGTCAGAAGCCAATCACACAGCACCCAGCAATGATGTCACAAAGCAGCCTGAGCCCCTCCCACTCGAGGTGTCACAGGATAACATGACCAGGTTCTGCTCCTGGTGTGCAATCTCACTGGACATGAATATCAATCAGTCTGTCTCCAACCCCACTCCCATCATAGAATGGTTGCAGCACAGGAGGAGGCCATTCGGTCCATCATGTCCATGCCAGCTCTCTGTAAGAACAACTCAGCTGGTTCCATTCCACTGCCCTGTCCCCATAGCTCTGCATTTTAGTCCTCTTCAGGTTCTTATCCAATTCCCTTTTGAAAGTCCTGACTGTACCTGCCACCACCACTCTCAGGCAGTGAATTCCACTTCCTAACCACTCGAAGTGCAAAATAAGTTTTCCCTCAACTCGCAGTTGGTTCTTTTGCCAGGGTCCTCTTGTTCTCTTCCACCAACAGGACCAGTTTCTCTCTATCTACTCTGCCTAGACCTCTCATGATCTTGAACACCTCCATCAAATCTCCTCTCAACCTTCTCTCCCACAAGGAGAACAGCCCCAGCTTCTCCAATCTATCCACGTAACTGAATTCCCTCACCCCTTAAACCATTTTTGTAAATCTTTTCTGCACCCTCTTCCTAAAGTGCGGTGCCCAGAATTGGACATAATACTCCAGTTGAGGCCAAACCAGTATTTTATAAAGGTTCATCGTAACATCCTTGCCTTTGTACTCCATGCCTCTATTTATAAAGCCCTGGTTCCCATATGTTTTTGAACCTCTTTCTCAATCTGTGCTTGTCATCATCAATCATTTATGCGTATATACCCCCAGGTCTCTCTGTTCCTGCACCCTCTTCAGAATTGTATCATTTATTTTATATTGCCTCTTCTCGTTCTTCCTAAAAACATATACCACTTCACAAAATCACAGAATCACCAAATTGTTCGAGTGCAGAGGAGGCCATTCGGCCCAGTGTGTCTGCACCGGCTCTCTGAATGAGTAATTAACCTAATACCATTCCCCTGCCTTCTCCCCGTAACCCTGTACATTCTTTCTTTTCAGTTAACAGTCTAATTCCCTTCTGAATGCCTCGAATGAACCTGCCTCCACCATTCTCTCAGGCAGTGCATTCCAGATCCTAACCATTCGCTGTGTGAAAATGTTTTTCCTCATGTCACTTTTGCTTCTTTTACCGATTACTTTAAATTTGTGCCCTTTCGTTCTCCAATCTTTCATGAGTGGGAACAGTTTTTTCCTACCCACTCTGTCCAGACCCCTCATGACTTTGAATACTTCTATCAAACCACCTCTCAGCCTTCACTTCTCCATGGAAAACAGTCCCAACGTCTCCAATCTGTCTGCATACCTGAAGTTCCTCATCCCTGGAACCATTCTCCTGAATCTTTTCTGTACTTTCTCCAAAGCCTTAACATCTTTCCTAAAGTGCAGTGCCCAGAATTGGACACAATACTCCAGCTGAGGACAAACGAGTGTCTTACACAAGTTTACCATAACCTCCTTGCTCTTGTACTCTATGCCCCTAATTAATAAAGCCCAGGATACTGTATGCTTTATTTCCCACTCTTTCAACCTGTCCTGCCACCTTCAATGACTTATGCACATATATACCGAGGTCCCTCTGCTCTTTATGATCAGCCATGATCATACTGAATGCCGGTGCAGGTTCGAAGGGCCGAATGGCCTACTCCTGCTCCTATTTTTCTATGTTTCTGTATTATCTCTCCATGTTCTTCATACCAAAATGAATCACTTCACATTTCTCCGCATTGAACTTCATCTGCTACTTGTCTGCCCATTCCACCAACTTGTCTTTGTCCTTTTCAAGTTCTACACTATCCTCCTCACAGTTCACAATTTTTCCAAGTTTCGTATCATCTGCAACTACTGAAATTGTGTCCTGTACACCAAGGTCTAGGTCATTAATAATGATCAGGAAGAGCAAGGGTCCCAACACTGACCCCTGAGGAAATCCATTACAAATCTTCCTCCAGTCCAAAGAACATGCATTAACCACTAAATCTGTTTCCTGTCACTCAGCCAATATTGTATCCATGTTGCTACTGTCCCTTTTATTCCATTAGCTATAATTTTACTGACAAGTCTGCTGTGTGGTACTGTATCAAATGCCTTCAGTCTTCTCTGTATGAAATGTCATCTGCCACATGCCTGCCCATTCCACCAGCCTGTCTATGTCCTCTTGAAGTCTATCACAGTCCTCAAAGTTCACAATGCTTCCAATTTTTGTGTCATCTGCAAATTTTGAAATTATACCTTGCACACCCAAGTCTCGGTCATCAATATATATAATGAATTATAGAGTGATATGGCACTGGAGATGTCCATTCAGCCCATCGTGTCTGTGCTGGCACTGGAGATGTCCATTCAGCCCATCGTGTCTATGCTGGCTCTTTGAAAGAACTTTCCAATCAGTTATACACACCTGTTATTTCCACGTTGGCTGCAATTTTTTCAACTTTAATTATTCGTCCAATTCCCTTTTGACAGTTATTATTGAATCTGCTTCCACCACCTCTTCAGACAGAACATTCCAGATCATAATAATTCACTGTGTAAATTACCATTTCCTCATGTTCCTTCTTGTTATTTTGCTAATTACCTTCAATATGTGTCCTCTGGTTCCTGACATTCCTGCCATCAGAAACTATTTCTCCTTATTTACTCTTTCAAAACAATTCATGATTGTGAACAACTCTATCAAATATTCCCTTAACCTTCTCTGCTATAATGAAAACCACCCCAGTTTCTCTAATCTTTCCACATAACTGGGATTATATTGGATACACAGCACAGAAACAGGCCATTCGGCCCAGCCAGTCCATGCCAGCGGTTATGCTCCACTGGAGCCTCCTCCTGTCTTTCCTCATGTAAATCTATCATTACCCTCTATTCCCTTCTCCCTCCTATGATTCCCATTAAATGCATCTACACTATTTGCTTCAACTTCTCCCTGTGGTAGCGAGTTCCACATTCTCACCACTCTCTGGGTAAAGAAGTTTCTTCTATTGGATTTCTTGGTGACGATATTATATTGATGGCGTCGAGTGATGTTCTTCGCCACAAGAGAAAACATTCTCTCTGGATCCACTGTATCACAACCTTCCATAATTTTAAAGACCTCTATTAGGCCACCCCTCAACCTCCCTTTTTGCAAAAGAAAAGAGACCCAGTCTGTTCATCCTTTCCTGACATGTTTACCCACACATAAGAAAATGGCAGATTTGTTGAATAATAACTTTATGTCAGTCTTCACAGTAGAGGAAGATGATAATGTACCTGACATTCCAGGGAAATTGATGATGAATCAGGGACTAGGAGTCACTGAAGTAAATGAGTGTACCGAAGGCTCGAGTTCCTGATCATCTGGATCTCTGGCAGCAGGTCGTCCATCTTCAATGTGTGTGATGGGTGTGACAGGAGAGGGGCATTCTGATCAGTCAGGAACTCCCAGACGAACTGAAAGAGAGAGAGGCTGCAATCAGAAACATACAATGAGGGATATCCAACTAGAGTGCACTGAGCCCCACAGAGCACAGGGAGATCCCAGGCTCCATTCCCAGCCTGTGCTCTCTGACGTGCTCAAAGCTGGTGTGGTACGGAAGCCCAGACACAGAGCACAGGAAGATCCCAGGCGCTATCCCCGCCCTCTGCTGAGTGATCTGACTCCAGGGGGTTTGAACAGTTGCCGCAGCTCCTTCACTGTCAGCACTGGGGAACTGCAGTGTGACATGTTTACATAGGAATCTGCCACTGGCAACCCTGAGCTGGGGATTTACAGCTGGGCAAAGCGGGTATTTCCGTCCCTAAACTCCTTCCCTTCTCTGTAGCCCCGCAGCTGGCTCAGGAGCCTGGCCAAGGCTGGGGGACTCAGGCCGCTGGCGGGACATGTCCAGCCACTGCCGCTCTGCCCAGTGTGCAACCAGCCGGTGGACAATCCCCGCCCTCTAGACAGGTTGGCGGCCAAAGAGTGGACGAGCAATGACCAAAAGCTGCCTCAACCAGTCTGTAGGGTCCAGAATGTGACCGACATCTGAGTCAACCAATCAAATGACAGCTCCATTATCCAATCGGAGTGCTGCCTTTCTGCCTCTCCCCACGTAGAATGGAAAGAATAAAATCTGCATTTCAAATTCCAACCAATCCCAGTGTGACTTTGCTCAGCTCAGCACCACCACTTAACTGTGTGTGACGGACAACTCACTCAACCAGTCAGTGTGCAGTACTGCCGGGCTCTAACCAATCAGAGCACCGCTATGCTGTTCAATTCCTGCAGTGATACTCCCCGTCCAGCTTCTTTATGTCACACTCAGACCAATGTCATTATGCTGGCCAATCAGTTTGTTGCTGTTGCTGGAGGCGGGCCAACACTCCTTAAAACAAAGCTGCACTGAGAATTATGGTTGTGAAACCATATTTCAATTATGTCAATTATAGTGAGAGCCAGACTGCAGCAAATTAGTGGGTGAGAGGGGAGGAACCCGGGAGAAAGGGAGGGGAATGAATTAGGAGAAGGAAGAAAGTGAAGTAGAGAGGCTGAGAGGTTTGGAGAGGGAATTCCAGTGTTTATGGCCGAGGCAGTTAAAGGCATGGCCACCAATGGTGGAGCAATTAAATTGGGGATGCTCAAGAGGCCAGAATTAGAGGAGCACAGATAACTCAGAGGGTTGAGGGGCTGGAGGAGATGGGGAGGTGGAGGGGGAGAGACCATGGAGGGATTGAAACAAGGATGAGAATTTTAACATCAAGGCGTTGCTTGACTGGGAGACAATGTCGTTCAGCAAGCACAGGGTGAAAGCCGAATAGAAATTGGAGTGAATTCAGATATGGCAGCTGAATTTTGGATGAGCTTTAGTTTATGCAGGGTGAAAATGGGAGGTTGGCCAGGAGTGCATTGAAATAGTCAAGTCTAGAGATAACAAAGGCAAGGATGAGGATTTCAGCAGCTGATGAAGGTTTTAGTTGCAGATAAGTTGAGACAGAGTCAACGATGTGTAACATTACATAGCTGCAAATAGACAGTCTCCGTGAGAGAGCAGATAGGTGTTCGGAAGCTGATCTCAGGGTCAAATGGGATGCCAATGTTATGACAGTTTTGTTCAGCCTCAGACAGTGACCAGAGAGAGGGAATGGAATTTGTGGTGAGGACTGAATATTCAGTTGTGGATTCAGAATAATTAGTTGGAGGAACGTGCAGCTCATCCACTGCTGCATTCCAGACAAATCAGAGACAGTGGAGGGTTGAGAGGTGGTGGTGAGGTAGAGCTGGGTGTTATCAGTGCAAATGTGGAAACTAACAATATGTTTATGGATGATGTCACCACGGGGAAGCATGGAGATGGGAAATAGGAGGAAGTCAAGGAAAGCTCCTTGAGAGATTATAGAGATAACAGTGGGAGAGCAGGAAGAGAAGCCATTGCAGGTGATTCCCCAGCTATGACTGGAAAGATAAGAATGGAAGTAAGCAAGGTCAGTCCCACCCAGCTGGACAATGTGGGAAAGGAGTTGGAGGAGGCTGGTGTGGTCAACCATGTCAAAAGGTGCAGACAGGTTGAGAAGGATGAGGATGGGTAGACTGCCTTTGTCACAATCACATCGGATGTCATTAATGACTTGATGAGAACCGTTTCAGTACATTGACAGGGGCAGAAACCTGATTGGAGGGATTCAAACACGGAGTGCTGGGAAAGGTGGGCACGGATTTGGGAGAAGGACTTTGGAGAGGAAAGGGAGGCTGGAGATTTTTTTTTATTCTTTCATGGGATGTGGGCATCACTGGCCAGGCCAGCATTTATTGCCCATCCCTAATTGCCCTTGAGAAGGTGGTGGTGAGCTGCCTTCTTGAACCGCTGCAATCCATCTGGGGTAGGTACACCCACAGTGCTGTTAGGAAGTGAGTTCCTGGATTTTGACCCAGCGACAGTGAAGGAACGGCGATATAGTTCCAAGTCAGGATGGTGTGTGACTTGGAGGGGAACTTGTAGGTGGTGGTGTTTCCATGTATGTGCTGCCCTTGTCCTTCTAGTTGGTCGAGGTCGCGGGTTTGGAAGGTGCTGTCTAAGGAACCTTGGTGCATTGCTGCACTGCATCTTGTAGATGGTACACACTGCTGCCACTGTGCGTCGGTGGTGGAGGGAGTGAATGTTTGAAGATGGGGTGCCAATCAAGCGGGCTGCTTTGTCCTGGATGGTGTCGAGCTTCTTGAGTGTTGTTGGAGCTGCACCCATCCAGGCAAGTGGAGAGTATTCCATCACACTCCTGACTTGTGCCTTGTAGATGGGGGACAGGCTTTGGGGAGTCAGGAGGTGAGTTACTCATCTCAGGATTCCTAATCTCTGGCCTGCTTTTTTTTTTTATAGAGATACAGCACTGAAACAGGCCCTTCGGCCCACCGAGTCTGTGCTGACCATCAACCACCCATTTATACTAATCCTACATTAATCCCATATTCCTATCACATCCACACCTGTCCCTATATTTCCCTACCACCTACCGATACTAGGGGCAATTTATAATGGCCAATTTACCTATCAACCTGCAAGTCTTTGGCATGTGGGAGGAAACCGGAGCACCCGGAGAAAACCCACGCAAACACAGGGAGAACTTGCAAACTCCGCACAGGCGGTACCCAGAATTGAACCCGGGTCCCTGGAGCTGTGAGGCTGCGGTGCTAACCACTGTGCCGCCCTTTTTGCTCTTGTAGCCACGGTATTTATATGGCTACTCCAGTTCAGTTTCTGGTCAATGGTAGCCCCTAGGATGTTGATAGTGGGGGATTCAGCGATGGTAATGCCGTTGAATGTCAAGGGGAGATGGTTAGATTCTCTCTTGTTGGAGATGGTCATTGCCTGGCAATTGTGTAGCGCGAATGTTACTTGCCACTTATCAGCCCAAGCCTGGATATTGTCCAGGTCTTGCTGCATTTCTACACAGACTGCTTCAGTATCTGAGGAGTCACGAATGGTGCTGAACATTGTGCAATCATCAGCGAACATCCCCACTTCTGACCTTATGATTGAAGGAAGGTCATTGATGAAGCAGCTGAAGATGGTTGGGCCTAGGACACTACCCTGAGGAACTCCTGCAGTGATGGCCTGGAGCTCAGATGATTGACCTCCAACAACCACAACCATCTTCCTATGTGCTAGGTATGACTCCAGCCAGTGGAGGGTTTTCCCCCTGATTCCCATTGACCTCAGTTTTGCTAGGGCTCCTTGATGCCATACTCGGTCGAATTCTGCCTTGATGTCAAGCGCAGTGACTCTCACCTCACCTCTTGAGTTCAGCTCTTTTGTCCATGTTTGAACCAAGGCTGTAATGAGGTCAGGAGCTGAGTGGCCCTCGCGGAACCCAAACTCAGCGTCACTGAGCAGGATGTTGCTAAGCAAGTGCCGCTTGATGGCACTGTTGATGACACCTTCCATCACTTTACTGATGATTGAGAAGAGGCTAATGGGGCGGTAGTTGGCCGGGTTGGATTTGTCCTGCTTTTTGTGTACAGGACGTACCTGGGCAATTTTCCACATTGCAGGGTAGATGCCAGTGTTGTAGCTGTACTGGAACAGCTTGGCTAGGGGTGCGGCAAGTTCTGGAGCACAGGTTTTCAGTCGTATTGCCGGAATATTGTCAGGGCCCATAGCTTTTGCAGTATCCAGTGCCTTCAGTCATTTCTTAATATCACGTGGAGTGAATCAAATTGGCTGAAGTCTGGCATCTGTGATGCTGGGGACTTCAGGAGGAGGCTGAGATGGATCATCAACTCGGCACTTCTGGCTGAAGATTGTTGCAAATGCTTCAGCCTTATCTTTCGCACTAATGTGCTGGGCTCCCCCATCATTGAGGATGGGGATATTTGTGGAGCCACCTCTTCCAGTTAGTTGTTTAATTGTCCACCACCATTCACGACTGGATGTGGCAGGACTGCAGAGCTTGGATCTGATCCGTTGGTTATGGGATCGCTTAGCTCTGTCTATCGCATGCTGCTTACACAGTTTGGCATGCAGATAGTCCTGGGTTGTAGCTTCACCAGGTTGACATCTCATTTTGAGGTATGCCTGGTGCTGCTCCTGGCATGCCCTCCTGCACTCCTCATTGAACCAGGGCTGGTCTCCTGGCTTGATGGTAATGGTAGAGTGGGGGATATGCTGAGCCATGAGGTTACAGATTGTGGTTGAGTACAATTCTGCTGCTGCTGATGGCCCACAGCGCCTCATGGATGCCCAGTTTTGCATTGCTCGATCTGTTCGAAATCTATCCCATTTAGCACGGTGATAGTGCCACACAACACGATGGACAGTATCCTCAATGTGAAGGTGGGACTTCGTCTCCACAAGGACTGTGCGGTGGTCACTCTTACCAATACAGTCATGGACAGATGCATCTGCAGCAGGCAGATTGGTAAGGACGAGGTTGAGTATGTTCTTCCCTTGTGTTGGTTCCCCCACCACCTACCGCAGACCCAGTCTAGCAGCCATGTCCTTTAGGACTCAGCCAGCTCGGTCAGTAGTGGTGCTACCGAGCCACTCTTGGTGATGAACATTGAAGTCCCCCACCCAGAGTACATTTTGTGCCCTTGCCACCCTCAGTGCTTCCTCCAAGTGGTGTTCAACATGGAGGAGTACTGAGTCATCAGTTGAGGGAGGACGGTAGGTGGTAATCAGTAGGTGGTTACCTTGCCCATGTTTGACCTGATGCCATCAGACTTCATAAGGTCCAGAGTCGATGTTGAGGACTCTCAGGGCAACTCCCTCCCTACTGTATACCACTGTGCCACCACCTCCGCTGGGTCTGTCCTGCCGGTGGGACAGGACATACCCGGGGATGGTGATGGCTGTGTCTGGGACATTGTCTGTAAGGTATGATTCCGTGAGTATGACTATGTCAGGCTGTTGCTTGACTAGTCTGTGGGACAGCTCTCCCAACTTTGGCACAAGCCCCCAGATGTTAGTAAGGAGGACTTTGCAGGGTTAATAGGGTTGGGTTTGCCGTTGTCGTTTCCGGTGTCTAGTTTGATGCCGGGTGGTCCGTCCGGTTTCATTCCTTTTTATTGACTTCGTAGCGGTTAGATACAACTGAGTGGCTTGCTAGGCCATTTCAGAGGGCATGTAAGAGTTAACCACATTGCTGTGGGTCTGGAGTCACATGTTGGCCAGACCAGGTAAGGACAGCAGATTTCCTTCACTAAAGGACATTAGTGAACCAGATGGGTTTTTACAACAATCGACAATGGTTTCATGGCCATCATTAGACTGGTTTTAATTCCAGATTTATTAATTCAAATTCCACCTTCTGCTGTGGTGGGATTCAAACCCATGTCCCCAGAGGAATACCCTGGGTCTCTGGGTTATTAGTCCAGTGATACTACCACTACGCCACCGCCTACCCTATATTGGACAGTAATTTTCCAGGACAGTGTGGTCAAGGGTGGAATATTTAAGGAGTGTGTGATGATGATAGATTAGAAGGTGAGGGAGACACTTCCTCCTTTAAGATGCTCCATAAAACCTACCTCTTTGACCAAGCTTTCAGTCACCTGTCCTGTGTGGCTCAGTGTCTAATTTTGTCCGATGATCCCTCCTGTGAAACGCCTTGTGATATTTTACGAATGTTTTACTACTATATAAATGCAAGTTGTTGTTTATAGATATGTGTATCAATATGGGAGAGTTTTCAATTCGGTTTGCATGTTATATAATTTAATGGTTTATATGTATAGTTCAAATCAGCATTTATATAATTTAAAACATTAAGTATGATGAAAATGGCTATTTAAAGTCGCATTCGTGTAACCAAAAGCAACCACATTTACACAGCAGATTGTTACGGACGGTTGTGAAGGAATGTGGGTGGTTCCCACTGTTCACCACCCAACTGACCGCAATCGTGTTTAGTTAAAAATGATGCGTTAGCCCCTGAGTATCTTTAACGGTTAAATAAACAGACAAATGATACATTCTCGTAGGTTAAAATAAAAACTATTTTGTTTTACACAATTCTCCTGAAATGATCGCAACCTCAGTTTCACACACACACACACTCGCACAACATACACAAGAATAAAGAGATGGAGAGAAAAAGGTAGGAGGTAAGTCAAACTGTGGTAGGTGTTTGTGGTTAACAGTAAGCCAGCTGAAACTTCTCAGGAGGCCAGTCTCTTTTAAAGGTGCAGGCCTGGGTATACGCAGTCTTGAGGTGCTGTAGATTTCTGGAGAGTAAGAATTCAGACCAGAACTGGTGGTCACTTTCAGTTCCCTGCTGCAGCAAGTTGAAGGGTAGACTTGGCAACAGGGCATCTTCTTGCTTGGCTGGAACAGTTTCCACAGTTCCCTGGCTGGACTGCTTTCTGAAGGTGTTAGCTTGAGCTCTGTCTCTCTCTCTCTCTCTCTCTCTCTCTAGACAGCTACCTTTTAAGGTAAAGGTTTATCACATCAGAGTTTCTGTTAGGAAACGCATACCCTTTTCCCTGTTGTGACCACAAAATGGGCCAGGATGTGATAACCATCGCTATCGATTGATGTTTGAAAGGATAGTGTTACGACCAGGTGAGAAAGGCATCGAAGGGACCCTTTTAGCCTTCATCTGATCTTATTGCAACAGGGTTTAAATTTTTTAAACTGTGTTTTCAACTCCCCCTTGGTGAATCCTTGTTCACCACCTTCCAATTATAAGGCAAAGAAATGAGCATAAACGGCTTCCTTAGGTTTAAAGAAGAAAAATAAGATTTATTAAAACTTAAACTCTAATTCGGTTAACGCCTATTGATACACACCGTGCCCCATGCCAACATGCATATGCGATACGTACATGCAAATAGAGACAGAAAAGAGCAGAAGAAAAATAAAGATGAGAGGTTTGAGGCAATATCAGAAGAGTTTCTTGTTACTGTGCTTCGAGCTCACTGTAGTCCTTTTGTAGGTAGTTCTTGCTTTTCGTCGGGGCCCAGTATTCTTCTTAAACCTTGTTCACTGGAGGAGACTTTTCTCTCTTGAGGTTCATATGTCTTCAATAGTTTCCGAAGCTGATGAGAGCAGACAGGAGAGAGATCTTTTCCAGTCCTGGAACAAACAGCTTTCTCAGTTCAAACACTCTGTGGCAAGTTCAAATTCAAAAAACTCCAACAGCCAGTTAGCCCTGTGACCACGTCTGTTTGTGTATTCGGCCATCTTAGCAGTTAACCTGGAATGCTAGCCCCTCCAACTTCAACGTCTGGTAATCAAAAGTCCATTGTGGCTTAAATTGGAACAGGGAGTGGCCTCTTTGACCTTTCCAAGTACTGTCTGTTACTATGCAAATGTATTTCCAGTCAGGAGCTAGGCAAACCCTTGTAATAGGCCTTCTTTTCTCCTCAGCAACAATTTTAAAATTTAATGTCCATGTGGCAAAATATCTGTGCCCCATTCTTGGCAGGTCGGGGCCTGCATGACAATAGCATTCTATGATGAAATTGTAACTTTACACCTTATACATCTTGGTTTGAGTTGTGAGTCCGATTGTCTCCAGCATCCTCTGTTAGTCTATTCACATCAATCATAGTCATTAATATGCCGTAGCTCTTTTCAATTTCACAGGGGTTTTCCACAGAGTTATTTCAGACAAGGCTAATGAGCTTCATCTTTGCAGTTGAGTTTGTGGATTTCCAGTACAGGAGCGGTCACATGGTCACTACTCCATTTTGACTGTGGTTCAAGTGTTCAAGTTCCTGTGATGTATTTTAACAGCTGACTTTTAAACTTCATGATTCCTCCATTTCATTGTTTATTTCATCACGGCTCCTTCCCTGCAGGACAATCTCCATCATTTAAACCAGCATGTGTCCATCAATCGATATCATCATTTTTCAAAATACTTGTTCCAGTGTTTCTTCCTCTTTTCATCCCCATGTTCAAGGTCACAGGACACTGACCAGTTAGATGGGAACAGGAGAGATCAGATGAGTTTAAAATGGGATTTAATCTTCACTCCCTCCATATCCAACTCAGTTAGTAACTCTCTCTACTCTAAGGCAGGAGGCCCCATAATCCAGGCTGACACTCCCTAATGCCAGTACTGAGGGAGTGCTGCACTGTCAGAGGTGCTGTCATTCAGATGAGACATTAAACCCGAGGGCCCCATTTACCCCCTCAGGTGAATGTAAAGGATGGCATCTAATGGAAGAAGGGCAGTGAAGTTCTCCCTGGTTCCCTTGGCTGATGTTTATCCTTCAAATAACATCCCAAACAGATTACCTGTTCATTTATATCATTGCTACTTGTGGGATCTTGCTGTGCATACATTGGTTGTCATGTTTCCTACAAAAGTGACTACAGTTCAGAAGTACTTCATTGGCTGTAAAGCTCTTTGGGATGTTCTCAGGTTGTAAAGGGCGCTATAGAAATGCAAGTTCTTCCTTTCTTCCATAAAAAGAGTTATGGCACAGAAAGAGGTCATTTGGCCCATCATGTCAATGCCAGCCATAAAAGAGCTTTCCATTCTAATCCCACCTTCCAGCTCTTGGTCTGTAGTCCTGTAGCTTACAGCACCTCAACGATATTTCTAAGTATTTTCTCACTGTTATGATGGTTTCTGCCTCGAGAAACCTTTCAGGCAGTGAGTTCCAGATCCCCACCATCCTCGGGGTGAAAAATTCACCCCCTCTCATCCTTTTACCAATTACATTAAATCTATGCCCCCTGGTTATTAACATCCCTGCTAAGGGAAATAGGTCCTTCCTATCTACTCTGCCTAGGCCCCTCATAATTTTATACACCTCAATTAAATCTCTCCTCAGCCTTCTCGGTTCTACAGAAAACAACCCCAGCCAATCCAATCTTTCCTCACAGTTAACATTCTCCATTCCTGGCAACATCCTCGTAAATTTCCTCTGTACCCTCTCTAGTGCAATCACATCCTTCCTGTAATATGGTGATCAGAATTGTACACTGTTCTCTAGTTGCTGTCCTATTAGTGTTTTATACAGTTCTATCGTAGCTTCTCTGCTTGGCTAATAAAGGAAGTTATCCCATATGTCTTTGTGACTGCCTGATCTACCTGTCCACCCACCTTCACATATCTGAAGACAAACAAGGTCCCTCTGTTCCTCTACACTTCTCAGAATCCTACCATTTATTCTGTATTTCCTTGTGTTGCTTGCCCTCCCCAAATGCATTATCTCACACTTCTCCAGACTGAATTCCATTTACCACTTTTCTGCCCATCTGACCAGTCCATTGATATCTTCCTGCAGTCTACAGTTTTCTTCCTCATTATCAACCACAAGGCCAAATATTGTATCATCTGAAAACTTTTGAATCATTTCTCCTATATTTAAGTCTAAATCATTGATATATACCACAAACAGTAAGGGACCCAGTCCTGAGTCCTGTGGAACTTCACTGGAAACAGCCTTCCAGTCAAAAAACGACACGTCAACCCTTTGTTTCCTGCCACTGAGTCAATGTTGTATCCAACTTGACACTTTGCTCTGGATCCCAATGGGCTTTTGCTTTCATGACTAGTCTGCCATGTGGGACCTTATCAAAAACCTTGCAAAAATCCAAGTAGAGTATATCAACTGCACTACCCTCATCAACACATCTTGTTACCTCCTCAAAGAATTCAGCCGAGTTAGTCAGACCATTAACTAATGGTCCTTGATTAAAACTGTTCTAAATGACAATTCATACCATCTCTCAGAATTATTTCCAATAATTCTCCCACTGCCGTGGTTCGGCCAACTGGCTGTAATTACTTGGTCTATCCTTTCCTCCCTTTTTAGACAATGGTACCCCATTTCACTGGCACCATGTCTGCAGCCAGGGAGAATGAGAAAATGATGGTCAGAGCCTCTGCTATTTCACCCCTTTCACCTGAAGACTACACGTGATCTTTCCTCTGAACTTGTTCAACAGCCTCTCACTAAAGTATCTCAGGATTCCCTCTGCTTGGAAACTCAGAGAGACGATCACTGTCTCCAGTCTGTCTGCCATCTCCTCATCCAGCGCAGAGAGCTGGTCTTCCACTGAACTTTACTCACACAAGCTGACTCTACATTTCCAACACTCTCGATATTGGGTGCACGGGACAGGATTCATTGTCAAGAAAACTTCCTTGCTGGTCACCTTCTGAGTCCAGTTCTTAGTGTGTTTGGTGGATACCACACAGTGAACTGGTTACATTTATATAACAATGTTATGTATCACCTTTACAAATCACTGGGTTAGGTCTCAGCTGGAGAATTGTCTTCACTTTAGGAAGGATGTCAAGTCATTGGAGATTGTGCTGAGGAGATTGAGCAGAATCGGTTATGTGGAGAGTTGGAGAAGCTGGGATTGTTCTCCTCAGAGCAGAGAAGGTTAAGGGGGAGATTTAACTATAAGGGGTTTTGACAGAATAAATAAGAATAAACTGTTTCCAGTGACAGGAGGGTCAGTAACTCGAGGACACAGATTTAAGATAATTGGTCAAAGAACCAGAGGGGCAGATGATGAGAATATTTTTTACGTAGTGTGTTGTTATGATCTGAATAAAGTAATGACAAGGTGGTGGAAGCAGATTCAATCGTAATTTTCAAAAGGGAATTGGATAAATAGTGGAACTTCAGGTCTATGGTGAAAGAGCAGGGCAGTGGGAATGATTGGATAGCTCTTACAAAGAGCTGGCACAGAAACTATGGGCCAAATGGCCTCCTACTGGATCATTCAGGGAACATTGAGCTGTAACACTTTCTGCTACCAGGAGGAGGCACCATCATCTAAAACATCCCCAATCCCCCTGAGAGGACTGTTGGTGAAATGCAGCCAACACTGACTCTCCCCATTTAACAGTAACTCTGGGAACATCAGTGATTTACTCAACATTGATCTCTCCTTTCTTCCTCCTCCCTCACTGGCTCATTCAAGATGAACTCGACTGACTCACAATTTCTGTAATTATTTTCTAGATTGAATTCAGACAAATTTTTGACACAACATATTGTGTAACTGACAAGAGAACAGGGTGTACTAGATTTAACAATGAATAATGACCAGGAATTAATTAACATTCAGCTATAAATGAACATTTAACGATCCGTGACTACAATATGTCAGAGACAGACATTCAGTTCCAGGAGAAACTTCCCATATGCGATGGTTTTAACATTTCTGAGGCTGTCTTGTACAGAACGACATGCAAGTTAAACTCAGCTGAGCTGCTAACAGGGAACCGAGAGCAAAACAATGGGAGTCTATTAAAGAAGTATTGAGTACAATAGGTGTCAAATACAGAACCCTAAAGAGAAGGATGAAAGGGACAGAATCCCAGATTTTAAACCAGTAATGATTAAGGAATTGTGATCTGTGTCCAAATCATGATAAATTGTGACTTGGAGGTGATGGTGTCCCCACTATGTTGATACTCTTGTCCTCCTCGATGGTGAAGGTCACAGGGAGGGCGGTGCTGTCGAAGTCAGCTTGGTGAATTACTGCAGTGTGTCCTGTAGATCAGACATTGTTAAAACCTGCCTCTTTCTCCAAGCTTTTACCCTCTGCCCTAATACCCGTTATGTTTGATAATGCTTCTGTTCAACAGTTTAGGATGTTTTACGACATTAAAGCTGCTATATAAATGCAAGCTGTTGTTGTAATGACCTGGATTTGGGTAAACAGAGGTTAATTTTAAAGCTTGCCCATGACATGATATTCAGAAATATAGAAAACAGTTTGGAGTATAGGAACAGATTTAAAAGGAAACAAACAGATTAATTAAATGGGCAGACACATGGCAGACAGAATTTAACCCAGAGAAATGTGAAATGATTCATTTCAGTTGAAAGAATGAGGAGAGACAATATGAACTAATTGTTACCATTTTAAAGAGGGTGCAGGAACAGAGAGACCTGGGGGTATTTGTACACAAGTCTTTGAAGGTGACAGGACAAGTTGAGAAGTCTGTTGAAAAGATATATTGGATCCCAGGCTTTATAAACAGAGGCCTAGAGAACAAAAGCAAGGAAGTTATGTTAAACTTCTATAAAACACAGGTTAGGCCCCAGCTGGAGTATTGTGTCCAATTCTGGAGACAACAATTGAGGAAGGATGTCAAGCTCTTAGAGAGGTTTCAGAGGAGATTTACTAGAATAGTCCCAGGGATGTGGGACTTCAGTTACATGGAGAGACTGAAGTAACCTTTGAGCAGAGCAGGTTAAGGTCAGCTTTAACCAAGATGTTCAAAATCATGAATGTTTTTAATAGAGTAAATAAGGAGAAACTGTTTCCAGTTGCAGAAGAGTCACGAACCAGAGGAGGAAGATTCAAGGTAATTGGCAAAGGAATCAAAGGTGAGATGAGGAGATTTTATTTTACACAGTGAGTTGTTGTGATTTGGAATGCACTGTCTGAAAGGGAGTTGGAAACAGATTCAGTAATAACTTTTAAAAGGGAATTGGAGATATATTTGAAGGGGAAACATTGCAATACTATCAGGAAAAGACAGAGAAATGGAACTAAAATGAACTAATCACAGGCTTGATGGGCCGAATGTCCTCCTTCTGTGCTGCATTATTCTATAATTCTATGCTTGGGACTAAACCAACTCAGAGTTAAACCCTCATCAACCTGTTTCTTCATCAACCCAAATGTCCTAATGACAGTGCTGGTACCTTCAGATAAATGAATGAGGTCAGTTTTGATGAGTGTAACTGAACATGTCCTACCTCTTTGGTATCACTCTCTTGTCTCTTGTACCGTCCTGCAAATGTGCTGTCAGTAAATGCAGGGTATCTGAAGGTCTGTCCTGGTCTTCAAAGATGAGCTGAAATAAAATATTCAAGGAGGTCAAAGGTGGAACATTCCAGGTTTGATTTTACAAACTGCAATATTCCAACAGTAAGCACAGGAAATCCCAATGTAGAACTGGAGAATACAGGGACTTATCTCTAGAAGTTGCTAATGTACCTGCCATTAGCACGACACCTTCCCAGGGTCAGCTCCTGTGATTGGGATGTTTTGTGCACTTGTGATGATCTCAGTGAATGTGCAGAATGTCCCTGATTTCAGGTCAGTGCTGAGTTCAGATTCCTCCCCCCCCCCACCCCCCCATACCCAATCCATTCCCAGCCTGCTGTCTATCACCTCTGAAACATTACCTGCTCACCCTCTCTGCTGCCTGAACCCGAATCCAGTCTTTATCACCTCGATACTCAATCTCCCCAATGTTCCCCCTACCAACCATCCCAATTCCCCACTCCACAAACTACAATGTATCCCGACTGTCACTGTGCAAGTCATGAACTGGGAAAAGGTCCAAACACCCTGGGAATCCTAGGACAGCATCACGTGGATCCACCCCTTTCTCCTCTCATTTACACCTGGGAATTAAACATGTAGCAGACACATGGAAGGGGAATATAGGGACCTGTATCATGTCCAATGATCCCTCCTCCTGTCCATGTCTGATGTACCAGCTGCCAACTCCAGCTCCTGCCCACGGGAACTACAACTGATGAATTGTAACCAGGGGCTAAAATCTGTCTCCGGGTGACATCACAAAGGGAGCCAGGAGCCAATCACACAGCAGCCAGCACAGGCACCGCCCACTGGTGGTATTACAGGGTCACATGACCAGGCTCTGCTCCTGCTCCAGTCTCACTGGATTGGGAGCACAGGTTACAGGATCAGCCCAATCGTGTGATGGCCGTGTCCCCAACCCGAGCTCCCGTCTAACGACACTGCAGACAGGGAGCACAGTCTCCAAATATTACCCTTTATAAATGTTACATCCCAACTTCTTAATGTGAGGTCCCACTATTCAATGTCCTTCACCTCCCAATGTCTCCCATTGTGAACGGCAGTGACCACATCTGCAGCAAGTGTTGGTTGCTGGAAGAACTCCGGCTCAGAGTTGATGATCTGGAATCTGAGCTTCAAACACTGTGGCACATCCGGGAGGGGGAGAGTTACCTGGACATTTTGTTTCAGGAGGCAGTCACACCTGGTAGATTAAGTAATTCAAATTCAGTTAGTGATCAGGGACAACAGGGTGTAATTGCAAGTGAGGCAGGTAGGAGGATCCTGAGTTCAGGAGTGGAGGAGCCTCAGCCTTTGACCTTATCCAACAGGTACGAGATACTTGCTCCCTGTGTGGATGAGGAAAAGGGCTGCAGGGAGGATGAGCCAACTGACCATGGCACCATGGTGCAGAAGGCCATTCAAGAGGGGAGAGCAAAAAGACAAGTGGTAGTCATAGGGGATTCTATAATTAGGGGGATAGATAGTATCCTTTGCAAACCGGATCGGGAGTCCCGCATGGTGTGTTGCCTGCCCGGTACCAGGGTGCAGGACATCTCTGACCGGCTTGAAAGGATATTGGAGCGGGAGGGGGAGGATCCAGTTGTTGTGGTCCACGTTGGGACTAACAACATAGGCAAGGCTAGGATGGAGGACCTGTTTGGGGATTATAAGCATTAGGAACGAAATTAAGGAACAGGTCCTCGAGGGTCATAATCTCCGGATTACTGCCCGAGCCACGTGCAAATTGGCTTAGGGATAAGAATATTAGGGAAGTAAACACATGGCTAAGGGAGTGGTGTGGGAAAGAGGGGTTCCATTTCATGGGGCATTGGCATCAGTTTTGGAACCGGGGGGATCTGTACCGATGGAACGGTCTCCACCTGAACCGATCTGGAACCAGTGTTCTAGCGAAAAGGATAAATAGGGTGGTCTCTAGGACTTTAAACTAGTGAGTCAGGGGGAAGGGAAAGGGAAAACGACAGGGAGTCTGATAAATAAAAAGGTAAGCAGCAGGTTCGCATGTGTGCAGGAGGGTTTAAGTTCATGGCAGACTATGAAAGAAGCAGAAAGGAAGGATAACTCAGGAGATATTATTAGAGATGTTGGAAATAATGTGGGTAAGAAAGCTAGCATAAAGGCACTTTACCTGAATGCTCGTAGCATTCGTAACAAAGTTGATGAGTTAACGGCACAAATCATCGCGAATGAATATGATTTGGTAGCCATTACGGAGACATGGTTACAGGTTGGTCACGACTGGGAGTTAAATATCTAGGGGTACCAGACTATTTGGAAGGACAGACAAGAAGGTAAGGGAGGTGGTGTAGCTCTGATATTCAAGGATGACATCAGGGCGGTGCTGAGACATGATATAGGTTCTATGGAGAATGAGGTTGAATCCATTTGGGTGGAAATTAGAAACTCTAAGAAGAAAAAGTCACTGATAGGCGTAGTCTATAGGCCACCAAATAATAACATCACATTGGGGCGGGCAATAAACAAAGAAATAACAAATGCCTGTAAAAATGGTATGGCAATTATCATGGGGGATTTTAATCTACATGTAGATTGGTCGAACCAGCTCAGTCAGGGTAGCCTTGAGGAGGAGTTCGTTGAGTGTATCCGTGATAGTTTTCTTGAACAGTATGTAATGGAACCGACGAGGGAGCAAGCTATCCTAGATCTAGTCCTGTGTAATGAGACAGGAATAATCAATGACCTCATAGTTAGGGATCCTCTTGGAAGGAGTGATCACAGTATGGTTGAATTTAGAATACAGATGGAGAGTGTGAAGATAAAATCCAATACCAGGGTCCTGTGCTTGAACAAGGGGGACTACAATAGAATGAGGGAGGACTTGCCTAAAGTAGACTGGAAACAAAGATTTTATGGTGGGACAGTTGACGAGCAGTGGAGGACTTTCAAAGCAATTTTTCAAAGTGCTCAGCAAAAGTATATTCCAGTGAAAAGGAAGGACTGGAAGAAAAGGGTGCCATGGGTGTCTAAGGAAATAAGGGAGGCTATCAAATTGAAAAAGAAGGCATACAAAGTGGCCAAAAACAGCATGAAACTAGAAGATTGGGAAAACTTTAAAGGTCAACAGAAAGCCACAAAAAGAGCTATAAAGAAAAGTAAGATAGAACATGAGAAAAAATTAGCACAGAATATAAAGACAGATAGCAAAAGTTTCTATAAATATATAAAACGAAAAAGAGTGGCTACAATCCTAACTGACAAATGCTTCCCATTGCCAGCACAAATTGTATAATTAACCTTTGCATATGCTCTTCAAACTTCAGCATCACAAACAACATGCTCCAGCTGAAAGAGGACCCAGAACTTTTAAATCTTTATTTGCATTTGAAGAGATTAAGCTAGACATGTTTGGTCCTTTAGAGGACGAGAAGGGGAATTTAGTTATGGGATATGATGAAATGGCAGAGGCATTGAACAGGTATTTTGTATCGGTCTTCACAGTGGAGGACACTAATAACAGGCCAGTAATTGACAAAGAGACGAACGTAGGTGAGGACCTGGAAACAATCATTATTACGGAAGAGGTAGTGTTGGGCAAGCTAATGGAGCTAAGGATTGATAAGTCTCCTGGCCCTGATGGAATGCATCCCAGGGTACTAAAAGAGATGGCGGGAGAAATAGCAGGTGCACTGGCGGTAATTTTCCAAAATTCGCTGGACTCTGGGGTAGTCCCAGCAGATTGGAAAACAGCAGATGTGACGCCACTGTTTAAAAAGGGAGGTAGATAAAAGATGGGGAATTATAGACCGGTTAGCTTAACCTCTGTAGTGGGGAAGATGCTTGAGTCTATTATCAAGGAAGAAATAGCAGGGCATCTCGATAGAAATTGTCCCGTTGGGCAGACGCAGCATGGGTTCATGAAGGGCAGGTCATGCTTGACAAATCTTTTGGAATTCTATGAAGACATTACGAGCAAGGTGGACAATGGGGACTCAGTGGATGTGGTGTACCTGGATTTCCAAAAGGCCTTCGACAAGGTGCCGCACAAGAGGCTGCTGCATAAGATAAGGATGCATGGCGTTAGGGGTAAAGTATTAGCATGGATAGAGGATTGGTTGACTAACAGGAAGCAGAGAGTGGGGATAAATGAGTGCTATTCTGGCTGGCAATCAGTCACTAGTGGTGTGCCTCAGGGATCGGTGTTGGGACAATTATTTACAATTTATCTAGATGATTTGGAGTTGAGGACCACCTGTAGGGTGTCAAAGTTTGCAGATGACACTAAGATGAGTGGCAGAGCAAAGTGTGCAGATGACTGTGAAACTTTGCAGAGGAACATAGATACTTTGAGTGAGTGGGCAAAGGTCTGGCAGATGGAATACAATGTTAATAAATGTGAAGTCATTCATTTCGGTAGGAGTAACAGTAAAAAGGATTATTACTTGAATGGTAAAAAGTTGCAGCATGCTGCTATGCAGAGGGACCTGGGTGTCCTTGTGCATGAATCGCAGAAGGTTGGTCTGCAGGTACAGCAAGTAACGAGGAAGGCAAATGGAATTTTGTCCTTCATTGCTAAAGGGATTGAGTTTAAAAGCAGAGAGGTTATGTTGCAGCTGTATAAGGTACTGGTGAGGTTGCACCTGGAGTACTGTGTGCAGTTTTGGTCTCCTTACTTGAGAAAGGATGTACTGGCACTGGAGGGGGTGCAGAGGAGGTTCACTAGGTTGATTGCGGAGTTGAGGGGGTTGGCTTATGAGGAGAGACTGAGTAGATTGGGATTATATTGATTGGAGTTCAGAAGAATGAGGGGGGATCTTATAGAAACATATAAAATCATGAAGGGAATAGATAAGATACAAGTAGAGAGGATGTTTCCACTGGCAGGTGAAGCTAGGACAAGAGGGCATAGCCTCAAGATTAGAGGGAGCAGATTTAGGACTGAATTGAGAAGGAACTTCTTCACCCAGAGGGTTGTTAATCTATGGAATTCCTTGCCCAGTGAAGTAGTTGACGCTACTTCAGTAAACGTTTTTAAAGCTAAGGTAGATATCTTTTTAAACAATAAAGGAATTAAGGGATACGGTGAGAGAGCGGGGAAGTGGATCTGAGTCCACGAAAAGATCAGCCATGATCTTATTGAATGGCGGAGCGGGCTCGAGGGGCCAGACGGCCTACTCCTGCTCCTAGTTCTTATGTTCTTATGTCTCCACATATTTTTCTTCTCCATTGTAACTGGGAACTAAGCATTTTCCAGATACATAGAAGAGGAATATAGGGCCTTGTGTCACATCCAATGATTCCTCCTCCTGTCATTGTCCGATGTAAAGCTGGACATTGTCCCTGCTCTCCTGAACATTATATATACACTAACCATCTGTCAGATCAGCAGGATGCATGGGGCCAGCTTCCACAAGAAGATAAATGACATTCCCCACCTCCTCCATTGACCTCAGGGTCTCGTCACTCTCTCCAACTGTCCATCCAACATTTAGATCTGGATGAGACAAAAGTTTCTCCAGATAAATGATGGTCAAACTGACTCCGTCCTCTTCGATTCCCACAAACATTAACACAATCCCTGCCCCCGGAATGGTTGGCGGCATGATGAAGAGGGAGCTTTACTCTGTACTTAAAATGCCGTAAGATTGTTTGCAGGGACAGCGTAGAGGCAGTTTCATTCTTTATCTAAACCATGCTGTGCCTGCCTTGTGAGTGTTGGATGGGACAGTGAAGAGACTTATTTATTGGCTACTGAATGCATGCTGTATCAGCCCGGGAATGATGGGACACTGCAGTGAGGGCTGTACTCTATATCTAATGTATACTGCATGGGATATGAGTGTCGCTGGCAAGGCCAGAATTTATTGCCCATCCCTAATTGCCCTTGAGAAGGTGGTGGAGAGCCGCCTTCTTGAGCCGCCACAGTCCATGTGCTGTAGGTACACTCACAGTGCTGCTCGGAAGGGATTTCCGGGATTTTGACCCTGGGACAGTGAAGAACAGTGATATAGCTCCAAGTCAGGATGGTGTGTGACTTGGAGGGGAACTTGGAAGTGGGAATGTCAGTTTAACAACAGTTTTTACCCTGCCCAGTGTCCAAACCCGAGCAAATATTTCAGCTGAAAATCAGTTTAGCAGCAGATAAATGGAATAAATGTCACAGCTGATTGTCGCTGTGAGAAAGGGGAGATTCTCATACACCTTCCAAACAAACCCAGTCAATCATTCACCATTCACTGTAATCAATACCAGGGAAATCTAAACAGAAATATTAAAAATAGATGATATTATAGAATCACTGAGCATCTGTCACTCAGTCCTCTCTGTTCCCTCACACAAGTCATCGACATCTATTTGAAAACAGTGTTACCTCGAGACTTGACAGTAACAATCACGAGGCAGGTCTCACATCTAACCCACTCCATCACACTGTGTCTGAAAACTCTGCAGTAGTGTGCGAGAGGGGTTAGAGGGATCTCTCCAGATGTAGGAGTGTGATAGACAGGTAAGAGACATCTCCCCAGATACAGGACTGCAACAGTGGGGTTATAGAGATCTCTCAAGAGACAGGAGTGACAGAGAGGGGTTAGAAGGATCTTCCCAGATACAGGAGTGTGAAAGAGGGTTTCTCCCCAAACACTTGTCTAGGATTTGATTCAGGAGCAGGACTGAGTGTTGACATCAGAAAGGGTAGCTGGATGTTGTTGACTTGATGTCCAATTCACAGGGAACATCTGTTTGCAGACCTTCCCTTTCTCACTCCTGAGCAAATATTCCAGATCAAAATCAGTGCAGCAGCAGATCAATGGAACAAATGTCTCAGCTGGTTATGGAACGCTAGCATAGTGTTAGTGCTAGTGGGAGAGTAATCCAGTAGATTGGGCGAATGATCCGGGAATGTGTGTTCAAATCCCAACACAGCACTGATGGAATTTAAGTGTAAATTGTTTAATAAATCTGTAATTAAAAAACGTGTCTCAGTAATGATTAACTGGAAACTGCCAGATTATCGGAAAGCCTCTGTCTGGTTCAGTAACGTCCTTTCGGGAAGGAAATCTGCTGTTCTTACCCAGTCTGGTCCACATGTGACTCCAGACCCACAGCAATGTAAATGACTCTTAACTACCATCTGAAATAGCCTGGCAAGATGCTCAGTCACACCAAACTGCAACACAAAACAGGAAAAAGTATAAAACCCAACAGACCACGCAGTATCGATCAGGGAACTGGAAATAACAAAGATACACCCTGCCTAGTCATCCCTGCTCACTAATATCTCAGGAATTGTGCCAAAATTGGGAGAGCTGTCCCACAGACTAGTCAGACAACAGCCTGAGAGAATTATAGCTTACATCCAGTGTCCCAGACCACTCCATCATGAGCACTGTGTATATCCTGTCCCACCGGCAGGACAGACCCATCAGAGGTGATGGCCCAGTTGTATACAATTGGGAGGGAGTTGCCCTGCAAGTCCCCAACATTGATATAGGCCTGATGAAGTCTCGTGGCAACAGGTCAAACATGATCACGGAAACCTTCTGCTGATTACCATCTACCGCACCGCCCCCCCGCCCCCCCCCCCCCACTCAGCTGATGAATCAGTACTCCTCCATATTGAATACCACTTGGAAGAAGGACTGAGTTTAGCAAGTGCACAGAATGTACTCTGGGTGGAGGGGCTTCAATGTCCATCACCAAGAGTGGCTCGGTAGCACCACTACTGACCGAGCTGGCTGATTCCTGAAGGACATATCTGCCAGACTGTGTGTGTGGCAGGTGGTGAGGGAAAAAACCTACTTCACCTCATCCTCACCAATCTACATGTCGCAGATGGATCTGTCCATGAGAGTATTGGTAGGAAAGACCCATCTTAACACTGAGGATATCCTCCATTGTGTTGTGTGACACTACCACCATACTAAATAGGATAGATTCAGTGTGATGGAATACACACTGGTATTAAGACCCTGATTTAGGAATCTAGAGATGGCAAACGCTTGATCACGGTTTGTGGATCTTAATCAGAACTCCCTCATTCTACTTTTGAGGATTGGAAATTTCCTTTAAAAGTTCACTTTAAATCCCAGTTGAGATTAGGTCCTGACACAGTTTAATTCCTAGTTCAGGTGCCATTCAGACATAATGGCTGGTGATGAAGGGATTGGCTTAATTTTCCCTTTGGGTGATCCATCAACCTGCTTTAGTAGATTACAGAATCCCATTCCGCTATCTCAGGTAGATCAGGTGGTAGTCTTTGAGATAGATCATTTTGATGCCGATGGTTCACTTAGAGGTCATGGTACTGTTGTGGCTGACCCCCAGGGGGAAGGGATTGTATGCATTCGCTGGTGTGGCGCAGTGGTTAGCACCGCAGCCTCACAGCTCCAGTGACCCGGGTTCAGTTCTGGGTACTGCCTGTGTGGAGTTTGCAAGTTCGCCCTGTGTTTGCGTGGGTTTCCTCCGAGTGCTCCTATTTCCTCCCACATGCCAAAGACTTGCAGGTTGATAGGTAAATTGGCCATTGTAAAAATTGCCCCTAGTGTAGGTAGGTGGTAAGAGAATTGAGGGAAAGTGGGGATGTGAGAGGGGACAAAATGGGACTAATGTAGGATTAGTATAAATGGGTGGTTGATGCTTGGCATTGGGCCGAAGAAACTGTTTTGGTGCTGTAACTCTCTATGACTGGGATAATCAGACTGATACCCCAGACCCACAACATTCTTTCATGATAAAGTGCACACCTGCCCAATTGGGTGGCCTAATGACTGGTGCACGACAGGGCAGGGGTATCCACGATAGAATTGTAGGTCCTGAGTCTCTCTATGTGCTTGGTGGTCATGGGCTTCGGATTAAATGGCTTCCTCACAATGAGGTTTGTGATCAGAATTTGCAGGAGGATTATAGACAGTTACTGGTATATTACCTTCAAATGAAACGGCACTTCTCTAGGCTTTTGCTAATGATAGTGCTGCAGGCTTTCCTCTGTCTGTGGGACAGCCAGTGCAGTCTCAAATTACACCCCTAGGCAATGTGAATCTTAACTCTATATATACCATGTGTGGCAAGCCCGGTCCAAGTAATCAAGATAAAACAAGGTGGATTTTAAATAACCTTGATGGACTTGACACTTGTTGTCAAGGCTGGAGTGCTGCACATTTACGGCAGCTCCTCTCCATGATGTCAAACTCTGATCTCATTCCCCCAATTAATAAGTGCAACATCTGGATACAAATATATTCCCACCTCCTGACCACAACTCAGGGAGGGCATGTTATGGGCTCAATCAAAGAAATCCTTCAAAGTACTGTTAGGTCGAATGGTTTGGTAGTCACCTATCGATTAGGTAAGGACCTTACACATGGAAACTGGGAAATCGTTCACTGTTGTCTGGTTAACCGGTATCAGAATACTGCACTTAGCCTAGCCTGTGAAGGGGCATTGTCTGCTTATCCTGATGACCAGCAGAGGTGGCATCATGTTGAACACATTATCCGCTCAAACCATGCCTTGCAGGGACTGCCCCATACTAAGCCTGTGGTCCAACCGGATCCTAAGGATAAATGTAATACGGGCGATGTCTCTGTTTCTCGCAGAAAGGGACAGAATAGAACCTAGACGCCTTCTAGTTCCGGTCATCCGCAGACTCTTTCTTTTAGGCCCCTGGATGGACGCTCCGGTCGGTCTACACCGCTATCTCGCCAGGAGTGCGAGCGGCACATTCCCCCAGAACAGTGGGAACGGTCTAGCATCACACCTCGTAGAGATAGCAGGGTCAGCTGGGATCCCTATGGGGATGAATGTTACACTGGCCGTTCCTATCATAGAGTAATGGGATGGTCCAGGGCAGACAGAGGAAGAGATCAGAAAGACTGCCAACGGGATCGGCATCCACCCCAAGGGGCTGATAGTCGTGACTGTAAGCCTTCTGATAGACCACCTAAGAGATCGGAAAAGCATGAGACTCCTAAGAGGGAGGGGCAGACTTCAGTTAAAGTCATCAGAAATCAAGGCAGGGCTGATAGTCAGGACTCAGAAGCATCTGACTCCGCACAGTGAAGGGCTGGCACCAAGCCAGGGTCTCGCCAATTCCCCTATGCCCTGGCAACACTGCTCACTGCTGAACAGATACAGTCACTCTTTGATACAAGAGCTGATTACTCAGTCATGGATCCTGTAATTATAAAAACTCAGTGGTCAGATTTGGGAAGCCCGCTTTATCAGTTATCATTAGAGGGATTTACACAGTGTAAGACACAGCGGATTGCCTTTTATACAATTCCTGTTACTCTTTATGGTATTACAGCCACCCTGGAGGTGGGTCTAGTACCTGATTTGGTTTTCCCTCTTATTATAGGACAGCCTGATATTAGATACTTCCTTAGGATCACGTTCAGGCCGGTGGAGGACCAGGATGACCAACAGAAATATATTCAGGCACAGCTGGACCACACCTGCCTTGGGGTGGGGGGGGAGGGGGTGATAAGGGTCTTTTGGAATAGCGCCTAAATAAGTACTACTCTTATCTACAGCGTCATCCGAATCAATGTGGCAAGGTAGATATAGAAAGTCACTCTCTTGATGCAGGCTGGTACAAGCCCAGGGAACAGTGCCATATTCAGGATCATAAAGGGAAATTAGATCTGCTCAATACTATTAGGGATTTAGAGGAACAAAGTGTCCTAATAAAAATGCCCTCTAGAGCTAATTCACCATTGTTTGGCGTCCCTAAACCTGATGGCAGATGGAGATTAGTGGTTGATTAGACGTCTCTTAATAAAGTTTCAGTGCCGAACACTACTCAGCAGCAAAATTCCACTGCCCTTCTTTCTGGAATGTAAAGAGAAAAATTTAAATCTTTGTATTGATTTGGCTAATGGTTTTTGGTCGCATCCACTTAAACAATCCGATTGGCCAAAAACTGCAATGACAGCCCCTGACGGTTTTCAATACTGTTGGACCAGATTACCCCAGGGATTTCGAAACAGTCCCATTCTGTTTTCTGCACATGTTATCAATTTTTTAAAAGACCTGCCCAATGTTAACTCTTACCTGGATGACATTTATGTTTCACATAATGATCTCCAGGACCATTTGCAAGCTATTGATACAGTTTTTTCCCGGATGTTGGATACCTGATCAAGAGTCAGTTCATTCGAGAGAAAGTAGATTTCTTCGGCCTCCGTACAACTGGGAATGGTAGGGGATTAGCTCAGTCCTGTAAAGAGAAATTAGATACAATTTAATATCCCCGAACTTTGAAAAATCAGCAGGCAAGTTTAGGACCCCTGGACTTTGCTCGATCTTTTACACCGACGTTTGCCGAGCTCCCAGTACCTCTGTATGCTAGAGTAGGGAAGACAGTAAAAGGCCCATTCATATTTTCCCCAGATGATTACTTGAAATTGCAACAACTGTGCCATGATGTATAGAAGGCTATAGATTTGCAGCAAAGGCACTTGCAGGTCCCACTGAATCTTCATGTTAAAACATCTCCTAAAGTAGCAGTTGCAGATTTTTCGAATGAAAATTCCATTGTGCTGGTTCAGTTTCATTCTTATAATTTTTCTAATGTGAAAAGACGGTACAACAAAAAGGAAAGAGTTATGACGATAATAGTTCAGTGCCTCATTAAAGCACGACCCCTTCAAGGGATAAACCCCATTACAATTTATACTGGAATACCAGATTTGAGATCAGTTTAGCGAATGGTCTCTGATGACAGAAGAGCCACTCGAATTCAATACGACAAATGGGCCTCCTTTTTGAATGAACTCATTTTTAAATTTCTATCCTTAGACTTGGACTTAGAACATGTCCCTGTTATGGAAGATGATGATACCGAGGAGAGAGTTAAACCAGTACCTCGGATACCACTTACAGATTATCATCAGGTTATTTACTGTGATGGGTCATGAATGATGATTAAAAAAGGGACATCCCAACCATCCTCACCTGGGATGGGGATAGTAATAGGTACCTTTCAGGATTCTTAGTCTTTCTATCCAGAAGAATTGCTGTTCATACCCCTTGGCCAACGGACAGCACAGTATGCTGAAGCTGCAGCATTACGGTGTGCTTTAGAAAAGGCAGACCCTATTCAGCCCACATTGATTTGTACAGATAGTGACTATTGTAAATGGGCTTACAACCAAGATCTTGTGTTCTGGGAGCAAACAGGTTTTACCAACCATAAAATTAAAACCATAAAACACAAATCATTGTGGGAAGATATTCTCCATTTGCGAAAGGAGAAACATAATTGTAAGGTAATTCATGTACCCGGGCATACCACTGGTTCAGTACATTCAAAGGGCAACAGTCTTGCAGATGGACAGGCAAAACATTCAGTCTGCATGACACCTCCTCGAGCGTGGCCTGCCATAGTTAATGTAATCACTAGAGCAGAATGGGCAGCTAATCAGGATGAGGAAGTGATTCAGCTGTTAGACCCGACGAAAGAGAATCCAAAAGAATATCCATCAAAGTACTTCTATTCGGAGACCCTGACTGGTATTGTACTGGTTAAGTTACCCAAGGGTGTCCGTGAGGTACCCCCGAGTCATAAACGAGAGCGGCTTGTAAAAGTAGCTCACCAGGGTATAGGTCAGGCATTTAGTGGTGCCTGAAAAACATTCTGTAAATTGGCTCCTTTATATTGGTGGCCAGGCATGCTTAAAGACTGTAAAACATACGTGGCAAATTGTGAGCCATGTAATTTAACCAACAAATCATCACTTATTAAACAGCCACCGTTGGCTTCTGTGATGCCTAATAAATCAATGGAGAAATTTTTTTTGTTGATTTCATTGGACCACTGCCCCCATCAATGGCGTATCAACATGTTCTCATTTGTATTCATGGTTGCACTTCTTTCTGCTGGCTGGTCCCAACAAAAACAGTTTCGGAAATTGCGCTTGTCAATGCTATTTCTGACATCATTACTGTAGCTGCTGCACCCAAAACCCGACACTCAGATCAAGGCGGGGTCTTTGTTTCCAAGGTTTTCAAAGACTATTGTGTGCAAAGGGGGATTGGGTTAGAGCACAGCACACCACGTCATCCACAGTCAGCGGGACTGGTGGAACGTAAAAAACAGGAAGTAAAAAAGCAATTGACTAAACTGTTGACAATCAGAGGGAATGGGCCGCCATCATTCCGGAGGTGCAGTTATCACTAAATAATGTGCTCACGTGTACATCAGGGACAGTGTTCCCGAGAACACCACACTATTTAATGTATGATGGTGAAATGCATACACCACTTACTCGTGGTTCTTTTATTACATCTATGCTTTTTTTTATTCATTCATGGGATGTGGGCTTCGCTGGCCAGGCCAGCATTTATTGCCCATCCCTAATTGTCCTTGAGGAAGTGGTGGTGAGCTGCCTTCTTGAACCACTGCAGTCCATGGGAGGCAGTAACACCCACAGTGCTGTTAGGAAGGGAGTTCCAGGATTTTAACCCAGTGACAGTGAAGGAACGGCGATATAGTTCCAACTCAGGATGGTGTGTCACTTGGAGAGGAACTTGCAGGTGATGGTGTTCCCAACCATCTGCTGCCCTTGTCCTTCTAGTTGGTAGAGGTCGTGGGTTTGGAAGGTGCTGTCTAAGGAGCCTTGGTGCATTGCTGCAGTGCATCTTGTAGATGGTACACACTGCTGCCACTGTGCGTCAGTGGTGGAGAGAGTGAATGTTTGTGGATGGGGTGCCAACCAAGCGGGCTGCTTTGTCCTGGATGGTGTCGAGCTTCTTGTGTGTTGTTGGAGCTGTACCCATCCAGGCAAGTGGAGAGTATTCCATCACACTCCTGACTTGTGCCTTGTAGATTGTGGACAGGCTTTGGGGTGTCAGGAGGTGAGTTACTCGCCTCAGGATTCCTAGCCTCTGACCTGCTCTTGTAGCCACGGTATTTATATGGCTACTCCAGTTCAGTTCCGGTCAATGGTAGCCCCTAGGATGTTGATAGTGGGGGATTCGGTGATGGTAAATGCCATTGAATGTCAAGGGGAGATGGTTAGATTATCTCTTGTTGGAGATGGTCATTGCCTGGCACTTGTGTGGCGCGAATGTTACTTGCCACTTAACAGCCGAAGCTTAGATATTGTCCAGGACTTGCTGCATTTCTACACGGATTGCTTCAGTATCAAGTTGCAAATGGTGCTGAACATTGTGCAATGATTAGCGAACATCCCCACTTCTGACCTTATGATTGAAGGAAGGTCATTGATGAAGCAGCTGAAGATGGTTGGGCCGAGGACACTACCCTGAGGAACTCCTGCAGTGATGTCCTGGAGCTCAGATGATTGACACATAACAACCACAACCATCTTCCTTTGTGCTAGGTATGACTCCAACCAGCGGAGGGTTTTCCCCCTGATTCCCATTGACCTCAGTTTTGCTAGGGCTCCTTGATGCCATACGCGGTCAAATGCTGCCTTGATGTCAAGGGCAGTCACTCTCACCTCACCTCTTGAGTTCAGCTCTTTAGTCCATATTTGAACCAAGGCTGTAATGAGGTCAGGAGCGGAGTGGCCCTGGCGGAAACCAAACTGAGTGTCACTGAGCAGATTATTGCGAAGCAAGTGCTGCTTGATGGCACTGTTGATGACACCTTCCATCACTTTACTGATGATTGAGTGTAGGCTGATGGGGCGGTAATTGGCCGGGTTGCACTTGTCCTGTGTTTTGTGTACAGGACATACCTGGGCAATTTTCCACATTGCAGGGTAGATGCCAGTGTTGTAGCTGTAATGGAACAGCTTAGCTAGGGGCGCGGCAAGTTCTGGAGCACAGGTCTTCAGTACTATTGCCAGAGTATTGTCAGGGCCCATAGCGTTTGCAGTATTAAGTGCCTGCAGTCGTTTCTTGATATCATGCGGAGTGAATCGAATTGGCTGAAGTCTGGCATCTGTGATGCTGGGGACTTCAGGAGGAGGCCGAGATGGATCATCAACTCGGCACTTCTGACTGCAGATTGTTACAAATGCTTCAGCCTTACCTTTCGCACTGATGTGCTGGGCTCCACCATCATTGAGGATGGGGATATTTGTAGAGCCACCTCCTCCAGTTAGTTGTTTAATTGTCCACCACCATTCATGGTTGGATGTGGCAGGACTGCAGAGCTTAGGTCTGATCCGTTGGTTATGGGATCGCTTAGCTCTGCCTATCACATGCTGCTTACGCAGTTTGGGATGCAGATAGTCCTGTGTTGTCGCTTCACCAGATTGACACCTCATTTTGAGGTATGCTTGGTGCTGCTCCTGGCATGCCCTCCTGCACTCTTCAATGAACCAGGGTTGGCCTCCTGGCTTGATGGTGATGGTAGAGTGGGGGATATGCCGGGCCATGAGGTTACAGATTGTGATTGAGTACAATTCTGCTGCTGCTGATGGCCCACAATGCCTCATGGATGCCCAGTTTTGTATTGCTAGATCTTTTCAGAATCTATCCCATTTAGCACGGTGATAGTGCCACACAACACGATGGATGGTATCCTCAATGTAAAGGCGGGACTTCGTCTCCACAAAGACTGTGTGGTAGTCACTCCTCCCAATACTGTCATGGACAGATGCATCTGCGGCAGGCAGATTGGTGAGGACGAGATCAAGAATGTTTTTCCCTCTTGTTGGTTCCCTCACCATCTGCCACATACCCAGTCTAGCAGATATGTCTTTTAGGACTCGGCCAGTAGTGATGCTACCGAGCCACTCTTGGTGATGGACATTGAAGTCCCCCACCCAGAGTACATTCTAAGCCCTTGCCACCCTCAGTGCTTCCTTCACGTGGTGTTCAACATGGTGGATTACTGAGTCATCAGCTGACGGAGGGCAGTAGGTGGTAATCAGCAGGACGTTTCCTTGTCCATGTTTGACCTGATGCCATCAGACTTCATGGGGTCCAGAGTCGATGTTGAGAACTCCCAGGACAACTCCCTCCCTACTGTATACCACTGTGCCACCACCTCTACTGGGTCTGTCCTGCCAGTGGGACAGGACATACCCGGGGATGGTGATGGCCGTGTGTGGGACATTGTCTGTAAGGTATGATTCGGTGAGTATGACTATGTCAGGCTGTTGCTTGACTAGTCTGTGGGATAGCTCTCCAACTTTGGCAGAACCCCCAGATGTTAGTAAGGAGGACTTTGGAGGGTCGACAGGGCTGGGCTTGCCATTGTCGTTTCCAGTGCCTAGGTCGATGCCGGGTGGTCCGTCCGGTTTCATTCCTTTTTATTGACTTTGTAGCGGTTTGATACAACTGAGTGGCTTGCTAGGCCATTTCAGAGGGCATGTAAGAGTTAACCACATTGTTGTGGGTCTGGAGTCGCATGTAGGTCAGACCAGGTAAGGACAACAGATTTCCTTCCCTAAAGGACATTAGTGAACCAGATGGGTTTTTACAACAATTGACAATGGTTTCATGGCCATCATTAGACTAGCTTTTAATTCCAGATTTCTTAATTAAATTCAAATTCCACCTTTTGCTGTGGTGGGATTTGAGCCCCTGTCCCCAGAGCAATACCCTGGGTCTCTGGGTCACTGGTCCAGTGACAATACCACTAAGCCACCGCCTCCCAACTCCTTGACCTGATAGCAACAATTAGATTTGAAGCAAGAAATAACAGATCAAATTCATGAAATTGATCAGAGGCTTAGAGAGAAAAATAGACAAAATTGTTGTAATGATTTTCTAGTTTAAATCCAGATTCCCACAACAACAGGATGTGGAACCAACAAGAGAACAGGGTGTACAAGATATAGCAATGAGTAATGAGCAGGAATTAATTAATATTCTGACAGTAAATGAACATCCAGCAATGAGTGACCACACTCTGTTAGAGACAGGCATTCAGTTCATGGAGAAGTGTCCCCCACATGCTGGGCATAGGAAGGCTGACTGGGACGGAATGAGACGTAAGGTGAACAAGTTAAACTCGGCTCAGCTGTTAACAGGGAAACCAAGAGTGTAACAATGAGAGTCTAGGACAGAATTATTTAGTATTGCATACAGAGCCCTAAAGAGAGTGAAACTCCACTTGTATAGTTCATGGTGGTTTTGGAGACAGAATTCCAAGATTTAAACCAGTGATGATGAAGAAATGGTGATCTATGTTCAAATCATGATAAATTGTGACTTGGAGGTGATGGTGTCCCCACTATGTTGATACTCTTGTCCTCCTCGATGGTGAAGGTCACAGGGAGGGCGGTGCTGTCGAAGTCAGCTTGGTGAATTACTGCAGTGTGTCCTGTAGATCAGACATAGTTAAAACCTGCCTCTTTCTCCAAGCTTTTACCCTCTGCCCTAATACCCCTTCTGTTTGATAATGCTTCTGTTCAACAGCTTAGAATGTTTTACTATGTTAAAGTTGCTGCTAAATAAATGTGAGTTGTTGTTTTAATGACCTGAATTTGGGTAAATGGTAGTGAATTTCAAAATTTGCCCAAGGCATGAAATTTGGAAATATACAAGAGTATGGAGGTTAGGAACACATTTAAGAAGGACACAGACAGGCTAATGAAATGGGCAGACACAGGGCAGACAGAATGTAACCCAGAGAAGTGTGAAAAGACAGATTTTGTATGAAAGAAGGAAGAGAGACAATATGAACTAATTGTTACCATGTTAAAGAGGGTGCAGGAACAGAGAGACCTGGGGGTGTTTGTACACAAGTCTTTGAAGGTGACAGGACAAGTTGAGAAGTCTGTTGAAAAGATATATTGGATCCCTGGCTTTATAAACAGAGGCTTAGAGAACAAAAGCAAGGAAGTTATGTTAAACTTCTATAAAACACAGGTTAGGCCCCAGCTGGAGTATTCTGTACAATTCTGGAGACAACAATTGAGGAAGGATTTAGTTTAGTTTACAGATACAGCACTGAAACAGGCCCTTTGGCCCACTGAGTTGGTGCTGACCATCAACCACCCATTTATACTAATCCTACACTAATTCCATATTCCTACCACATCCCCACCTGTCTATATTCCCCTACCACCTACCTATACTGGGGGCAATTTATAATGGCCAATTAACCTATCACCCTGCAAGTCTTTGGCATGTGGGAGGAAACCAGAGCACCTGGAGGAAACCCACGCAAACACAGGGAGAACTTGCAAACTCCACACAGGCAGTACCCAGAATTGAACCCGGGTTGCTGGAGCTGTGAGGCTGCGGTGCTAACCACTGTGCCACTGTGCCGCTCAAGCTCTTAGAGAGGTTTCAGAGGAGATTTACTAGAATAGTCCCAGGGATGTGGGACTTCAGTTACATGGAGAGACTGAAGTAACCTTTGAGCAGGGCAGGTTAAGGTCAGCTTTAACCAAGATGTTCAAAATCATGAATGGTTTTGATCGAGTAAATGAGGAGAAACTGTTTCCAGTTGCAGAAGAGTCACTAACCAGAGGAGGCAGATTCAAGGTAATTGGCAAAGGAACCAAAGGTGAGATGAGGAGATTTTATTTTACAAACATTGCAATACTATCAGGAAAAGACAGAGAAATGGAACTAACATGAACAAATCACAGGCATGATGGGCCGAATGTCCTCCTTCTGTGCAGTATCTGAACCTGGGAATGATCTGACAATGTCGAGGGAGTTTTACTCTGCTACTAGCCTGCAGCACCTGCCCTGGAATTTTATGGGACAGTATAAAGGAGCTTTCACATGATCATAAGAAACAGGAACAGGAGTAAGCCATTCGGCCCCTCGAACCTGCCCTGCCATTCAATAAGATCATGGCTGATCTGACTGTGGCCTTATCACCACTTTCCTGCCTGCTGTCAGTAACATTTGAATTCCCTTGTCGATCACAAATCTGTCCAACTCAACCTTGAATATATTCAATGACCCAGCCTCCAATGCTCTCTGGGGAACAGAATTCCAAAGTCGAACAACCTGTTGAGAGAGAAAAAAATCCTCCTTATCGCCGTTTAAAACGAAAGCTCCCTTATTTTTAAACTGTGCCCCCTAGTTCTGAACTCCCCCACAAGAGACAAGATCACCCCACCATCTTCCTGCTGAAGTGAACAACTTCACATTTTCTCACATTATACTCCATCTGTCACGTTTCTGCCCACTCACTCAGCCTATTTTTGCAGACCCTTTGTGTCCTCCTCACAACTTGTTTTCCCACCTATCTTTGTGTCGTCAGCAAATTTAGCTGCTATACAATCAGTGCCGAAGTCCAAGTCACTAATAATCCTCGTGGCATTCCACTAGTTACAGTTTGCCAACCCGAAAATGACCCATTTATCCTGTCTCGTGGTTTCCTGTTAGCTAGTCAATCCTCTATCCATGTTAATATGTTACCCCCAACACAATGAGCTCTTAACTTGTTTAGTAACCTTTTGTGACACCTTGTTTGTTACATCCTCATAGAACTCGAATAAATTCTAATTCTAATAAATTTGTCAAACATGATTTCCCTTTCACAAAACCATTTTGACTCTGCCTTATTGTATTACGATTTTCTAAATGTCCTCCTATTGCCTCCTTCATAATGGAGTCAAGCATTTTCCCTATGACAGATATTAAGCTAACTGATCTCTAGTTTCCTGCTTTCTATCTCCCTCCCTTCATAAATAGAGATGTTACATTTGCAGTTTTCCAAATCGCTGGGACCTTTCCAGAATCCAGAGAATTTTGGAAGATTACAACCAATGCATCCATTATCTATTTAGCCACTTCTTTTAAGACCCGAGAGCCATGCATTCGGCTCTCTGAATTTACTCTATGCAATTCGCTTATGATTTAGGTAGTAATCCAGAGATTATTACCATTATGGTTCTGCTTTTTAATTGAGGCCCTGGGTGTTCATAATCCCGAAGGAGAACCTTTTTCCTCATCCTACCAATGTTGTTGGTACCCATGTGGACAACTGGATCCTCCCCTTCCGACTGCAAGTTCCTCTCTAGCCCCCAGCAGATGTCCCGAACCCTGGCACCAGGCAGACAACACAGCCTTCGGAACTCATGCACTTGACTGCAGAGAACAGTATCTATCCCCCTAACAATACTGTCCCCAACTACATTCCTTTTTACTCCCCCAGTGGGCAACGTGATGGACAAGGGGGAGGTGACCACCCCTCGGGTTCATGTCCTGTATTCATTGGTTAGAAGGGTTTAAACAAGTGATTAACGTAAGGTGAACTACCAGCCCCCAAGAATAAGGTATATCAATGGATGCTCGGAGCTACTGAGAGCAGCCCTCGTCTGGCAGCTTCCTAACACCTCAGCTAGCTGGAGGAGGTGAAAGACAGAAAGAGAGAGAGAGACAGGCCGGAAGTTTACACCAACCCAGCGAGCCGGATGGTGGTGGGGGGGGTGTTGTAAAATGGAACGGGAGGCACCGGAACGCCTTCCCGACCCTTTCCCTTTACACAGGGCTTGGGTGGGGTGGAAAACGAGCCGACCACCCCAGGCCAATCAAGACCCTTAAGTGGCCAATTAAAGGCCATCGCCCGCCTCCACGGGGATTTTACCCATGGCAAGTGGGCATCCTGGAGCCGGGAAAGGCTGCCCGATGAAAGCTGTCTGCCTCTCCACACCCCAGGGGCGGGGGGACCCTGACAATCGGGCACAGTGTGACCAATTAGGGCCGCCCCCGCAACCCCAACCCCAACCCAACACGCCAACCCCCCACCCCCCGCCAAATTACCAAACTTGCCTCGCCGGAGCACGACCGATTACCACTGGCGAGGCAACCCAAACTTACCTGCAGTCCTGGCTCCATGTCCTTGGCTGGGCTGCAGTCCCAGCAGTGTCCACCAGTCCCGGTGGCGCTGCTGGGACTAAGAGCTGCTGGCCCGATGATTGGCTGTCAGCTCAATGATGCAGGACTTCCTCCCTCAAGTGGGTGGAAGTCCTGCTTCGGAACAATGAAAGCCAGGGGATCCGTGCTGTGAAGTGGGTTCGCCACCGAATTTTTGGGGGGAAGTGGGGCGGGAGTGTTTGATGGAGACAGTGGAGAGGGAGCTTTACTCTATATTGAACCTCGTGCTCTACCTGTCCTGGGAGTATTTGATGGGGACAGGGTAGAGAGAGCTTTACTCTGTATCAAACCCTGTTTTTTTTTTTCTTTCTTTTTCTAACCCCGTTTTTTTTTTCTAATAAGGTGGCCTTAATACCCCAGGCCCCTTTTATATTTTCACATCGAGGGGGCCTTTATTGCTCAGGCCCCCTTTATATACATAATTTTAAAATAACTTTATTAAAACCAGATAAATAAACAAAACTCAAATTAAAATGCCATTCTCGGCGTCGACAATGCACTCCAGTCCTTGCGGTGCCCACCGGTCGCGGAAGGCCTCAAGCGTACCGGCGGACACCACATGCTCCTTCTCCAGGGACACCCGGGCGAGAACGTAACCGGGGAAGAGGGGCAGGCAATCGGGGAGGACGGAACCCCCGATGGCCCGCAACCTGGACCTGTGAATTGCCACCTTGGCCAGGCCCAGGAGCAGACCGACGAGGAGATCCTCCTCCCGGCCCAAGCCCCTCCGCCACCGGGTGCCCAAAGATCAGGAGCGTGGGACTGAAGTGCAGCCAGAATATGAGGAGCAGCCCCTTCAGATACTCAAATAGGGGCTGCAACCTCGCACACTCCGTATAAATGTGGAACACGGACTCGTCCAGGCCGCAGAAAGTACAGGTGGCCTGGGAGTCCGTGAACCTACTTAAAAGCCTATTGCACGGGACAGCTCTGTGCAGCACCCTCCACCCCAGGTCCCCGATGTAAAGGGGGAAGACTCCCGCGTAGAGAGACCTCCATCGGGGTTTCCCCTCGCCGCCAGATGGCAACGCGGACCGCCAGGGCGTGTCCGGCCGGCTGACGAGGGCGAGGAAGTGGAGAGTGTGCAGGAGCAGCCCGTACAGGAAACCCCTCCGCGCCGATTGGAATGGCACGGAGGGCATTTCCGAGAGGCGGCTCGGGTTGTGCGGGACCGGCTGCCGAGGAGGGTTTCGGGGCCTGGGTCCGATGAGCAGTTCCGGCCGAGCGGGTGTCAGCTCGGCCGGGATCGCTCCGCACTCCCGAGCCCCCTCGCCACCCGCAGTGAGGGACGTCCCGGGTGTTTCGGCTACTCTTCCGCCCACCGGACCGTCCCCGGAGTTGGCCGCCCGGACAGCCGAGGCGCTCTCCTCCGCCGGCGGGGGAGCGCCCTGACTGGAGGCGACCATGTTCCAGACTCGGAAAAGATCCCGGTAAAAGACAGGCAACTCCCTCAGAGAGGCGCGGCTAACGGACACCACCGGGAGCTGCGTGTCGTCTTGAAGGCAGTGACACTGGCGGAAAAAATACGTCGCCAGCGCACACCATCTGGGAGGACGCTCGACGTACAGGTATCTCTGCAGGGTCCGAAGGCGGAGAGTCGCAGCCTGGGTGCGGACGCACACCAGCGACTGACCGCCCTCCTCGATTGGGAGACTCAGGACCGCGGCAGAGACCCAGTGTTTCCTCTTGCCCCAGAAGAAATCGACGAGTTTCTTCTGGATCTTGGTGGCAAATACAGGGGGCGGGGCCAAAGTGACCAACCGGTACCACAGCATGGAGGCCACCAGTTGGTTTATGACCAACGCTCGGCCCCTGTAGGAAAGCACTCGGAGCAGTCCTGTCCAGCGCCCCAGCCGAGCGATGACTTTCGCCTCCAACTCCTGCCAGTTTGCCGGCCAGGCTTCCTCAGCGGGGCTAAGGTGGACTCCCAGATAGAGGAGGTGCGTGGTGCTCCACGCAAAAGGTGTCATCTCCTCCGGCAGGGAGTCCACCCGCCACTGACCAACCAGGAGTCCGGAACATTTCTCCCAATTGATCCTCGCGGAGGACGCTTCAAAAAAGGTCTGCTGGCAGTCGCGCATCCTCCGCAAGTCAACGGGATCTGTGATTGCGAGGAGCACGTCGTCGGCGTAAGCCGAGAGGACGACCCGCATGGCCGGCTCGCGCAGAGCCAATCCCTTCAACCTCCTGCGAAGCAGGCACAGGAAGGGCTCCACGCAGATGGTATACAATTGGCCGGACATGGGGCACCCCTGACGCACTCCCCTCCCAAAGCGAAGGGGCGCCGTCAAGGACCCGTTAACTTTGACTAGACACTCTGTGGCGGCATATAAAAGTCGGACCCGGGCCACAAAATGCGGCCCGAGTCCGAAAGCGCGCAGAGTCTCGAAAAGGGAATCGCGATCCACCCTGTCGAACGCCTTCTCCTGATCGAGGGAGAGAAAGGCGACCGACTGACCAGTCCTCTGGGAAAGATGGATCAGGTCCCGGACCAGGTGGATGTTGTCCTGGATGGACCGGCCCGAGACCGTGTAGGACTGGTCGGGGTGGATCATGTGGGCCAGCACGGAGCACAGGCGGGTAGACATAGCCCGGGCAAAGATCTTATAATCCGTGCTGAGGAGGGAGACCGGACGCCAGTTTTTAAGCAGGCGGAGATCGCCCCTCTGCGGCAGCAGGACGATGACCGCCCTGCGCCACGAGAGGGCTGGTGGAGGGCGCCAGTCAGCTCCGCCAACGTGAGCGGAGCCTCCAATCCTTCGGCACCCTCCGGGCTGACCTGCGGCAGGTCCTCCCACAAAACTCTGCGCGCATCCTCGCTGGACGGATCCGGAGAGAACAACGCACTGGAATAAGTCCGGACCAGGAGGCCCATTCCCTCCGGATCCGTGATGGAGGAGCCGTCGTCGGCCAGCAGAACGACGAGCTGCTTACGGACCCCCCGCCATTTTTCCAGCGAGTAGAAGAAGGGAGAGGCGCGGTCCAAATCTTCCAGGATCTGGATCCGCGACCTCACGTACGTGCCTCGGGACCCTATGAGCTGCAGGTCCCTCAGCGCGCCCTTCTTCTCTTTGTACGCCTGCCACAGGGCCGGGTCCGCGACGGCATGACCGAGGCGGGACTCCAAGTCGAGCACCTCCCTCTCAAGGCGCCCGATCTCGGCTTCCCGCCTCTTGGTCGACCCCTTCGCGTACTCTTGACAGAAGACGCGGATGTGAGTCTTGCCCACATCCCACCATAGCCTCAAGGAGGGGAAGCCCCCCTGCTTCCTTCTCCAGTCGGCCCAGAATCGACAGAACGAGTCCCGAAATCGCACGTCCTCCAGCAGCCGGTTGTCAAAGTGCCAGTACGCGGACCCCGCCCGCGTGCGGAGCGGAGTAAACTCCGCCCACACCAGGCGGTGGTCCGAACACGGCACCAGCCGCATGGAGGCCGCCGAAACACGGGAGACGTACGCCTGCGAAATGTAGAGGCGGTCGATTCGCGACCCCCCTCCTCCAGACCTCCACGTGAAGGCGCTGGAGTCGGGATGGAGATTCCGCCAGACGTCCACCAAATTAAGGGAGCTGATCAGTCCCCTCAACTTCTCCACCGACGCTTGGCCGCGCTGGGGACCGGAGCGATCCCCCACCTCGAGGGTGCAGTTAAAATCCCCCCCGAGGATGATGCACTCGCCGCTATCGATGGAGCTCAAGAGAGCGGACACTTCTTCAAAGAAGCGCGCTTGCAAAGCGCCGGGCCTGGGCGCGTACACGTTCACAAAGAGGAGCGGCACGCTACCCAGGCGAGCGGCGAGGTGGAGCAAGCGGCCCGGCACTAGCTCCTTGACCCCCAAGATCTCCGGCTGAAAAGTCGGGGCCAACAAGATAGCCACCCCACTAGAAATAGGGGTGAGGTGACTCATGTAGACCCCTCCCTGCCACTCCAGGAGCCAGGTGGCTTCGTCTCCCGGAACGGTGTGGGTTTCCTGCAGAAAGCTCACCGCGTATCTCCCTTCCCTAAGGACTGAGAGATTGTGAAATCTGCGGTGAGCCCCTCTGCTGCCGTTGATGTTGAGGCTGGCTATGGTTATCTTCATGTCAAAGGTACTTAAAACCCGTCACCAACACCTCACTGTGAGGAGGGAGTGGAAGTGAACCTGGCCCTCCACTCCCCCAGCAACCCATTGAGGAACACATTAAAACGGCGCCTCTCAACCAGTTTCACGTCCGCGCGTTTGCCCGCTATCTTAAGGGCGGCACGGACGGACTGGATGATCAGCGCCAGATTCGACCAACGGTCGAGGGCCAGCTGAACTTTATTGCGGCAACCTCTGCAAGCCGCGAGGAAATCCCGGAGTTCCGCCGTGGGGATGAGAGGAGATTCGGTGGGAGGCACGAGGGACTCCACCACCTCACTGGCGATGGAATCAAGATCATCCTCCGTTCCCCGCACCGAATCCCCATCCTCCTCCGGGTCGTCACCGCCAGCGGCCGACACATCCACCACACACTGTGGGGCGGACGTCCCGGCCGCGCCAGCTGGTCCCGCCTCCGTCACGATCCCACCCCCAGGATCGATGGCGGAGGAGTCCTCCCTGGGTTCTATTGTGAAACTGGAGCCTGTCGGCACCAGCGGTTCAGGACCCCCCTCCACCTCCATCCCCAGGCCAATGAGTGGTCCAGGGGAGACAGAAGTTCCGAACTCCGGGAAACCAGCCGGAGCCGAGACTGGAGGCGGCGAGAGGAGGCCATCTCCCGCTCCGCCAGCACCCACAGGCCCAGCAGATGGGGCAGCATTCTCAGTTGTAACTGGGTCGGGTGTCTCCTGGTTGGTGGTGGACTCCGGCTGGGAGGCCCGACCCTCTGGGGCCTCGCCCTCCCCTTCATTCAGGGCACCCGACCCAGTAGCAGTGGCGGAATGGGCGGTTTCCCCAGGCTCCCCCACCACAAGCAGGGCCCCACTTACTCCTTCAGGAGGGACCTCACGTACCGGGGCCATCCCCTCCCCTCCATCCTGAGGAATAGGGAACACCTGCCCGGACTTTGCAGCCTTGGTGGTGGCGGTAGGGGGAACCTGAGGACCAGAAACAGAAAGCAGCTCCCCTCCAACAGATGGGCCCTGCACCTCAGGGCCCCTTGTTACCTCTGTGGAGGGGTGCCTTCTCCTCTTTTTCCCAGTTGCGTGCGGAGGCTCAGAGACCTCCATATCATCAGAGGCCTCCACCTCCACACTCTCCTTTTTTTTATTCACCCTGGGCCTGAGCCCAGCCCTGGGGCAAGTTGACTTCCCGAGATCGGGCCTTGGGCTGAGCTCAGGCTCGGGTAGTGTCACGATATCCAGGGGACGCGCCTCTCGATGTTTATTTCTCCTCCGCGCCTTCCTTCCACTTGGACGGTCACCCCCCTCCCTGCCGGAGGCCGTGAAAACCACAGCCTCCGGTACCGACTGAATGGTATCTGGTGGTGGTATAGTGGGGGTGGGAGGAGGTGCAGCGTCGCCACCCTGGGCCGCTGAGTTGGCGTTGGCAGCCGGGAGGTTGGGGCAGTTCTTACGAACATGCCCCACCCCCTTACAGACATGGCACCGCACCCCGTCCAAGGTCCAGAAGACGCGGTAGGCCGTTCCCTGGAATTCTACATTGAAGTGGCCCTCTGTCACCTCCTCCCGCGCCAGCTGCATGAATAACTGGCGGCGGAAGGAGTACACGTGTCGGAGGCTGTTCTCCCGAAGACCGAGCGGGACTGGGGTGAGCCCCGTCTTTACCTCCCCCAGATGGTGCAGGTGGGGAAGGAGGAGCTCACCAGGGATGAAGGGCGGGACATTGGATAAAATGAGCCTTTGCGCAGTGGCCTCCAGGGGGTCCACTGGCAGAAAGGTCCCGCCCACGGTGAGCCCCTTGCTCAGAGCCAGGGACACCGCCCGCTCGGTCTTCAGGAAAAACACTGCCTTCCCGTACATTTTAGAGGCTGCAACAATGGCCGAAGGGCCGACAACCTCGGCCATTGCTTTCACGCATGCCTCTATAGTCATGTTCGGGTGGACGTAGCTCTTGACCCCATGCTTCGATGTTAATAAAGCAAACGGTGACGGGGCAACAGGTGCAGCTGCAGCAGCCGCAGCAGCATATGTACGGGAAGGCCCCGCCACCGGCGAAGGAGGGCTTGCCATGGGCTCTAAGAGCTACGTCCACCCCCAAGAAACAAAACAAATTAACACAATTTTTAAAAAAAGCAAACTTTAAACAAGGTGGAGTGGGAGTAGAGGAGGATGGGATAGGATGGTAAAGGAAAAGGGGAGGATAGGCGACTGAGTGGAGGAAGGGAGAGAAAGGCTGAAAAGGATGTTTGTTCCAACTGCCAGTTGGAGCACCTTTATCACAATTAGTCCAAACTTGTTTGTTGTCTTCCAGTTGGGGGAGGCTTCTTCGCCCGGGACGGCTGGAGCCGCCCGGTACTCTCCTCTTCTGATTTTAACAAGACAGTCTTCACCCGGGCAACTCCAGCTGTCCCGAGCAGGCAGTTGGGGTGGGGAGGGAGCTCCCTGTGTGCAAACACCAATACAAACACAGGGGCCCCTTCTGGATTTGGCTGCCCCACCCCTGAGTCTTCAGGCCTCTTCTCCCTCCCCCAAACTGTTTAAACTTAATAGTCTTTCAGGTGCCCTGACACCCACCTCTCCAGAAAAATTGCAGCCTTCCTTGATGGTTTCCCTTCACTCTGTATTCACCTTTCTCCAGTTGCTGCAGTCTCCACTCTCCACTCTGCAATTGCTGCAACACAGGTGCAGCTGCTCCCCCTGATTGCTGGCAGGAAGTGCTCCAAATTGACCAGCCAATGCCCGTTTTTTTTTTACCCCCGTTTTTTTTTTAAGGTGGCCTTTATACCCCAGGCCCCTTTTATATATTTTATGTCGAGGGGGCCTTTATTCCTCAGGCCCCCTTTATACATTTTTTATGTCGAGGGGGCCTTTATTCCTTAGGCCCCCTTTATATACACACTTATATTTTTAAAATAACTTTATTAAAACCAGATAAATAAACAAAAAAAACTCAAATTAAAATGCCATTCTCGGCGTCGACGATGCACTCCAGTCCCTGCGGTGCCCACCGGTCGCGGAAGGCCTCAAGCGTACCGGCGGACACCGCATGCTCCTTTTCCAGGGACACCCGGGCGCGAACGTAACCGCGGAAGAGGGGCAGGCAATCGGGGAGGACGGACCCCCCGACGGCCCGCAACCTGGACCTGTGAATTGCCACCTTGGCCAGGCCCAGGAGCAGACCGACGACGAGATCCTCCTACCGGCCCGAGCCCCTCCGCACCGGGTGCCCAAAGATCAGGAGCGTGGGACTGAAGTGCAGCCAGAATTTGAGGAGCAGCCCCTTCAGATACTCAAATAGGGGCTGCAACCTCGCACACTCCGTATAAATGTGGAACACGGACTCGTCCAGGCAGCAGAAAGTACAGCTGGCCTGGGAGTCCGTGAACCTACTTAAAAGCCTATTGCACGGGACAGCTCTGTGCAGCACCCTCCACCCCAGGTCCCCGATGTAAAGGGGGAAGACTCCCGCGTAGAGAGACCTCCATCGGGGTTTCCCCTCGCCGCCAGATGGCAACGCGGACCGCCAGGGCGTGTCCGGCCGGCTGACGAGGGCGAGGAAGTGGAGAGTGTGCAGGAGCAGCCCGTACAGGAAACCCCTCCGCGCCGATTGGAATGGCACGGAGGGCATTTCCGAGAGGCGGCTCGGGTTGTGCGGGACCGGCTCCCGAGGAGGGTTTCGGGGCCTGGGTCCGATGAGCAGTTCCGGCCGAGCGGGTGTCAGCTCGGCCGGGAACGCTCCGCACTCCCGAGCCCCCTCGCCACCCGCAGTGAGGGGCGTCCCGGGGGTTTCGGCTACTCCTCCGCCCGCAGGACCGTCCCCGGAGTCGGCCGCCCGGACAGCCGAGGCGCTCTCCTCCGCCGGCGGGGGAGCGCCCTGACTGGAGGCGACCATGTTCCAGACTCGGAAAAGATCCCGGTAAAAGACAGGCAACTCCCTCAGAGAGGCGCGGCTAACGGACTCCACCGGGAGCTGCGTGTCGTCTTGAAGGCAGTGACACTGGCGGAAAAAATACGTCGCCAGCGCACACCATCTGGGAGGACGCTCGACGTACAGGTATCTCTGCAGGGTCCGAAGGCGGAGAGTCGCAGCCTGGGTGCGGACGCACACCAGCGACTGACCGCCCTCCTCGATTGGGAGACTCAGGACCGCGGCAGAGACCCAGTGTTTCCTCTTGCCCCAGAAGAAATCGACGAGTTTCTTCTGGATCTTGGTGGCAAATACAGGGGGCGGGGCCAAAGTGACCAACTGGTACCACAGCATGGAGGCCACCAGTTGGTTTATGACCAACGCTCGGCCCCTGTAGGAAAGCACTCGGAGCAGTCCTGTCCAGCGCCCCAGCCGAGCGGTGACTTTCGCCTCCAACTCCTGCCAGTTTGCCGGCCAGGCTTCCTCAGCGGGGCTAAGGTGGACTCCCAGATAGAGGAGGTGCGTGGTGCTCCACGCAAAAGGTGTCATCTCCTCCGGCAGGGAGTCCACCCGCCACTGACCAACCAGGAGTCCGGAACATTTCTCCCAATTGATCCTCGCGGAGGACGCTTCAAAAAAGGTCTGCTGGCAGTCGCGCATCCTCCGCAAGTCAACGGGATCTGTGATTGCGAGGAGCACGTCGTCGGCGTAAGCCGAGAGGACGACCCGCATGGCCGGCTCGCGCAGAGCCAATCCCGTCAACCTCCTGCGAAGCAGGCACAGGAAGGGCTCCACGCAGATGGTATACAATTGGCCGGACATGGGGCACCCCTGATGCACTCCTCTCCCAAATCGAAGGGGCGCCGTCAAGGACCCGTTAACTTTGACTAGACACTCTGCGGCGGCGTATAAAAGTCGGACCCGGGCCACGAAATGCGGCCCGAGTCCGAAAGCGCGCAGAGTCCCGAAAAGGTAATCGTGATCCACCCTGTCGAACGCCTTCTCCTGATCGAGGGAGGGAAAGGCGACCGACTGACCAGTCCTCTGGGAAAGATGGATCAGGTCCCGGACCAGGTGGATGTTGTCCTGGATGGACCGGCCCGGGACCGTGTAGGACTGGTCGGGGTGGATCATGTGGGCCAGCACGGAGCCCAGGCGGGTAGACATAGCCCGGGCAAAGATCTTATAATCCGTGCTGAGGAGGGAGACCGGACGCCAGTTTTTAAGCAGGCGGAGATCGCCCCTCTTCAGCAGCAGGACGATGACCGCCCTGCGCCACGAGAGGGGCATCTCCCCGGTCGCCAGGCTTTCCCCCAGGACCCGCGCGTAATCGTCCCCCAGGACGTCCCAGAACGCCCTGAGGAACTCCACGGTCAACCCATCCAGCCCTGGGGATTTGCCCCTCGAGAGCTGGTGGAGGGCGCCAGTCAGCTCCGCCAACGTGAGCGGAGCCTCCAATCCTTCGGCGCCCTCCGGGCTGACCTGCGGCAGGTCCTCCCACAAAACTCTGCGCGCATCCTCGCTGGACGGATCCGGAGAGAACAACGCACTGTAATACGTCCGGACCAGGAGGCCCATTCCCTCCGGATCCGTGATGGAGGATCCGTCGTCGGCCAGCAGCTCAACGAGCTGCTTACGGACCCCCCGCCATTTTTCCAGCGAGTAGAAGAAGGGTGAGGCGCGGTCCAAATCTTCCAGGATCTGGATCCGCGACCTCACGTACGCGCCTCGGGACCCTATGAGCTGCAGGTTCCTCAGCGCGCCCTTCTTCTCTTTGTACGTCTGCCACAGGGCCGGGTCCGCGACGGCATGACTGAGGCGGGATTCCAAGTCGAGCACCTCCCTCTCAAGGCGCCCAATCTCGGCTTCCCGCCTCTTGGTCGACCCCTTCGCGTACTCCTGACAGAAGACGCGGATGTGAGTCTTGCCCACATCCCACCATAGCCTCAAGGAGGGGAAGCCCCCCTGCTTCCTTCTCCAGTCGGCCCAGAATCGACAGAACGAGTCCCGAAATCGCACGTCCTCCAGCAGCCGGTTGTTAAAGTGCCAGTACGCGGACCCCGCCCGCGTGCGGAGCGGAGTGAACTCCGCCCACACCAGGCGGTGGTCCGAGCACGGCACCAGCCGCATGGAGGCCGCCGAAACGCGGGAGACGTTCGCCTGCGAAATGTAGAGGCGGTCGATTCGCGACCCCCCTCCTCCAGACCTCCACGTGAAGGCGCTGGAGTCGGGATGGAGATTCCGCCAGACGTCCACCAAGTTAAGGGAGCTGATCAGTCCCCTCAACTTCTCCACCGTCGCTTGGCCGCGCTGGGGACCGGAGCGATCCCCCACCTCGAGGGTGCAGTTAAAATCCCCCCCGAGGATGATGCACTCGCCGCTATCGATGGAGCTCAAGAGAGCGGACACTTCTTCAAAGAAGCGCGCTTGCAAAGCGCCGGGCCTGGGCGCGTACACGTTCACAAAGTGGAGCGGCACGCTACCCAGGCGAGCGGCGAGGTGGAGCAAGCGGCCCGGCACTAGCTCCTTGACCCCCAAGATCTCCGGCTGAAAAGTCGGGGCCAACAAGATAGCCACCCCACTAGAAATAGGGGTGAGGTGACTCATGTAGACCCCTCCCTGCCACTCCAGGAGCCAGGTGGCTTCGTCTCCCGGAACGGTGTGGGTTTCCTGCAGAAAGCTCACCGCGTATCTCCCTTCCCTAAGGACTGAGAGATTGTGAAATCTGCGGTGAGCCCCTCTGCTGCCGTTGATGTTGAGGCTGGCTATGGTTATCTTCATGTCAAAGGTACGTAAAACCCGTCACCAATACCTCACTGTGAGGAGGGAGTGGAAGTGCACCTGGCCCTCCACTCCCCCAGCAACCCATTGAGGAACACATTAAAACGGCGCCTCTCAACCAGTTTCACGTCCGCGCGCTTGCCCGCTATCTTAAGGGCGGCACGGACGGACTGGATGATCAGCGCCAGATTCGACCAACGGTCGAGGGCCAGCTGAACTTTATTGCGGCAACCTCTGCAAGCCGCGAGGAAATCCCGGAGTTCCGCCGTGGGGATGAGAGGAGATTCGGTGGGAGGCACGAGGGACTCCACCACCTCACTGGCGATGGAATCAAGATCATCCTCCGTGCCCCGCACCGAATCCCCATCCTCCTCCGGGTCGTCACCGCCAGCGGCCGACACATCCACCACACACTGTGGGGCGGACGTCCCGGCCGCGCCAGCTGGTCCCGCCTCCGTCACGATCCCACCCCCAGGATCGATGGCGGAGGAGTCCTCCCTGGGTTCTATTGTGAAACTGGAGCCTGTAGGCACCAGCGGTTCAGGACCCCCTCCACCTCCATCCCCAGGCCAATGAGTGGTCCAGGGGAGACAGAAGTTCCGAACTCCGGGAAACCAGCCGGAGCCGAGACTGGAGGCGGCGAGAGGAGGCCATCTCCCGCTCCGCCAGCACCCACAGGCCCAGCAGATGGGGCAGCATTCTCAGTTGTAACTGGGTCGGGTGTCTCCTGGTTGGTGGTGGACTCCGGCTGGGAGGCCCGACCCTCTGGGGCCTCGCCCTCCCCTTCATTCAGGGCACCCGACCCAGTAGCAGTGGCGGAATGGGCGGTTTCCCCAGGCTCCCCCACCACAAGCAGGGCCCCACTTACTCCTTCAGGAGGGGCCTCACGTACCGGGGCCATCCCCTCCCCTCCATCCTGAGAAATAGGGAGCACCTGCCCGGACTTTGCAGCCTTGGTGGTGGCGGTAGGGGGAACCTGAGGACCAGAAACAGAAGGCAGCTCCCCTCCAACAGATGGGCCCTGCACCTCAGGGCCCCTTGTTACCTCAGTGGAGGGGTGCCTTCTCCTCTTTTTCCCAGTTGCGTGCGGAGGCTCAGAGACCTCCATATCATCAGAGGCCTCCACCTCCACACTCTCCTTTTTTTTATTCACCCTGGGCCTGAGCCCAGCCCTGGGGCAAGTTGACTTCCCGAGATCGGGCCTTGGGCTGAGCTCAGGCTCGGGTAGTGTCACGATATCCAGGGGACGCGCCTCTCGATGTTTATTTCTCCTCCGCGCCTTCCTTCCACTTGGACGGTCAACCCCCTCCCTGCCGGAGGCCGTGAAAACCACAGCCTCCGGTACCGACTGAATGGTATCTGGTGGTGGTATAGTGGGGGTGGGAGGAGGTGCAGCGTCGCCACCCTGGGCCGCTGAGTTGGCGTTGGCAGCCGGGAGGTTGGGGCAGTTCTTATGAACATGCCCCACCCCCTTACAGACATGGCACCGCACCCCGTCCAAGGTCCAGAAGACGCGGTAGGCCGTCCCCTGGAATTCTACATTGAAGTGGCCCTCTGTCACCTCCTCCCGCGCCAGCTGCATGAATAACTGGCGGCGGAAGGAGTACACGTGTCGGAGGCTGTTCTCCCGAAGACCGAGCGGGACTGGGGTGAGCCCCGTCTTTACCTCCCCCAGATGGTGCAGGTGGGGAAGGAGGAGCTCACCAGGGATGAAGGGCGGGACATTGGATAAAATGAGCCTTTGCGCAGTGGCCTCCAGGGGGTCCACTGGCAGAAAGGTCCCGCCCACGGTGAGCCCCTTGCTCAGAGCCAGGGACACCGCCCGCTCGGTCTTCAGGAAAAACACTGCCTTCCCGTACATTTTAGAGGCTGCAACAATGGCCGAAGGGCCGACAACCTCGGCCATTGCTTTCACGCATGCCTCTATAGTCATGTTCGGGTGGACGTAGCTCTTGACCCCATGCTTCGATGTTAATAAAGCAAACGGTGACGGGGCAACAGGTGCAGCTGCAGCAGCCGCAGCAGCATATGTACGGGAAGGCCCCGCCACCGCCGAAGGAGGGCTTGCCATGGGCTCTAAGAGCTACGTCCACCCCCAAGAAACAAAACAAATTAACACAATTTAAAAAAAAAGCAAACTTTAAACAAGGTGGAGTGGGAGTAGAGGAGGATGGCATAGGATGGTAAAGGAAAAGGGGAGGATAGGTGACTGAGGCGACTGAGTGGAGGAAGGGAGAGAAAGGCTGAAAAGGATGTTTGTTCCAACTGCCAGTTGGAGCACCTTTATCACAATTAGTCCAAACTTGTTTGTTGTCTTCCAGTTGGGGGAGGCTTCTTCGCCCGGGACGGCTGGAGCCGCCCGGTACTCTCCTCTTCTGATTTTAACAAGACAGTCTTCACCCGGGCAACTCCAGCTGTCCCGAGCAGGCAGTTGGGGTGGGGAGGGAGCTCCCTGTGTGCAAACACCAATACAAACACAGGGGCCCCTTCTGGATTTGGCTGCCCCACCCCTGAGTCTTCAGGCCTCTTCTCCCTCCCCCAAACAGTTTAAACTTAATAGTCTTTCAGGTGCCCTGACACCCACCTCTCCAGAAAAATTGCAGCCTTCCTTGATGGTTTCCCTCCACTCTGTATTCACCTTTCTCCAGTTGCTGCAGTCTCCACTCTCCACTCTGCAATTGCTGCAACACAGGTGCAGCTGCTCCCCCTGATTGCTGGCAGGAAGTGCTCCAAATTGACCAGCCAATGCTCGTGCTGTACCTGTCCTGTGAGTGTTTGATGGGGTCCGTGTCGAGGGAGCTTTACTCTGCATCTAACCCCATACTGTACCTGTCCTGGGAATGTTTGATGGGGTCAGTGTAGAGGGAGCTTTACTCTGCATCTAACCCCATACTGTACCTGTCCTGGGAATGTTTGATGGAGACACTGTAGAGGGAGATTTACCCTGCATCTAACTCTGTCATGCATGCCTTCGAACTGTTTGATGGAACAGTATGAAACGAGATTTACTCTGTATCTATCGAGTGCTGGAGCAGCAGACTGGTTAGAAAGGTCAAAGTCAGTGGGATCAAAGGGGAAGTGGCCAGTTAGATCCAAAATTGGATCAGTGACAGGAAGCAAAGGGTTCTGATCGACAGGTGTTTTGGTGACATGCAGTCTGTTTCAAGTTAGGTTCTATCGGGCTCAGTACTGGGTCCCCCCCTTGCTGTTCATGATATATATCATTGATTTAGAATTCATATCGGGGGCACGATGAAGACAATTTGCAGATGATACATAAATTGACCGTGTGGCTGATAGTGAAGTAGAAATCTCTCGACTGCAGGAAGATATCAATGGACTGGTCAGGTGGGCAGAAAAGTGACAAATGGAATTCAATCTGGAGAAGTGTGAGGTAATTCATTTGGGGAGACAAACAAGGCAAGTGAATGAACCATAAATGGTCAGATTGTGAGAAGTGTAGAGGAACAGGGGGACCTTGGAGTGAATATTCACAGATCCCTGAAAGTAGCAGGTCAGGTAGACAAGGTAATTAAGAATAAAGGCTGGTTCAGGTCTGCAAATGAAACTCGGCTCGAGCCCAACAAAACCGCCTCCGACCCCAGGCCCGACCCGGCTCAACAGACCTGAGGATTGGGAGCAGTTTAGAATTCAGCAAAAGAGGACCAAGGGATTGATTAAGAAGGAGAAAATAGAGTATGAGAGCAAGCTTGCGGGGAACATAAAAACTGACTGTCAAAGTTTCTATAGATATGTGAAGAGAAAAAGATTGGTGAAGACAAATGTAGGTCCCTTACAGTCAGAAACAGGAATATAGTTTGGGGAACAAAGAAATGGCTGACCAACTAAATGCATACTTTGGTTCTGTCTTCACAAAGGAGGACACAAATATCAGACCAGAAATGTTCGGGAACACAGGGCTTAGTGAGAGAGAGGAACTGAAGGAAATCTGTATTAGTAGAGAAATGGTGTTGGGGAAATTGATGGGATTGAAGGCCGATAAATCCCCAGGGCCTGATGGTCTGCATCCCAGAGTACTTAAGGAAGTGGCCCTAGAAATAGTGGATGCATTGGTGGTCATCTTCCAAGATTCTATAGACTCTGGAACAGTTCCTGCAGATTGGAGGGTAGCTAATGTAACCCCACTATTTAAAAAGGGAGGTAGAGAGAAAGCAGGGAATTATAGACCAGTCAGCCTGACGTTGGTAGTGGGGAAAATTCTGGAGTCCATTATCAAAGATTTTATAGCAGAGCACTTGGAGAACAGTGGTAGAATCGGGCAGAGTCAGCATGGAGTTACGAAAGGGAAATCATGCTTGACAAATCAACTGGAATTCTTCGAGGATGTAACTAGTCGAGTTGATGAGGGGAGGGTGGGGGGCAGTGGATGTGGTTTATTTGGACTTTCAGAAGGCTTTTGACAAAGTCCCACATATGAGATTAGCGTGTAAAATTAAAGCGCATGGGATTGGGGGTAGTGTATTGTGATGGATAGAAAATTGGTTGACAGACAGGAAACAAAGAGTAGGGATAAATGGGTCTTTTTCCAAAGGGCAGGCAGTGACTAGTGGGGTACCGCAGGGATTGGTGCTAGGACCCCAGCTATTCACAATATATATTAATGATTTAGATGAGAGAACTAAATGTAATATCTCCAAATTTGCAGATGACACAAAACTTGGTGGGAGGGTGTGTTGTGAGGAGGATGCAGAGAGGCTTCAGGGTGATTTGGACAAGTTGAGTGAGTGGACAAATGCATGGCAGATGCAGTACAATGTAGATAAATGGGAGCAAAAGCAGGAACATAAGAACTAGGAGCAGGAGTAGGCCGTCCGGCCCCTCGAGCCTGCTCCGCCATTCAATAAGATCATGGCTGATCTTTTCGTGGACTCAGATCCACTTCCCCGCTCTCTCACCGTATCCCTTAATTCCTTTATTGTTTAAAAAGATATCTACCTTAGCTTTAAAAACGTTTACTGAAGTAGCGTCAACTACTTCACTGGGCATAGAATTCCATAGACTAACAACCCTCTGGGTGAAGAAGTTCCTTCTCAATTCAGTCCTAAATCTGCTCCCTCTAATCTTGAGGCTATGCCCCCTTGTCCTAGCTTCACCTGCCAGTGGAAACATCCTCTCTACTTGTATCTTATCTATTCCCTTCATAATTTTATATGTTTCTGTAAGATCCCCCCTCATTCTTCTGAATTCCAATGAATATAATCCCAATCTACTCAGTCTCTCCTCATAAGCCAACCCCCTCAACTCCGGAATCAACCCAGTGAACCTCCTCTGCACCCCCTCCAGTGCCAGTACATCCTTTCTCAAGTAAGGAGACCAAAACTGCACACAGTACTCCAGGTGCAGCCTCACCAGTACCTTATACAGCTGCAACGTAACCTCTCTGCTTTTAAACTCAATCCCTCTAGCAATGAAGGACAAAATTCCAATTGCCTTCCTAATTACTTGGTGTACCTGCAGACCAACCTTCTGCGATTCATGCACAAGGACACCCAGGTCCCTCTGCATAGCAGCATGCTGCAACTTTTTAACCATTCAAGTAATAATCCTTTTTACTGTTACTCCTACCGAAATGAACGACTTCACATTTATTAACATTGTATTCCATCTGCCAGACCTTTGCCCACTCAATCAATGTATCTATGTTCCTCTGCAAAGTTTCACAGTCATCTGCACACTTTGCTCTGCCAGTCATCTTAGTGTCATCTGCAAACTTTGACACCCTACAGGTGGTCCCCAACTCCAAATCATCTATATAAATTGTAAATAATTGTCCCAACACCGATCCCTGAGGCACACCACTAGTGACTGAATGCCAGCCAGTATAGCACTCATTTATCCCCACTCTCTGCTTCCTGTTAGTCAACCAATCCTCTATCCATGCTAATACTTTACCCCGAACGCCATGCATCCTTATCTTATGCAGCAGCCTCTTGTGCGGCACCTTGTCGAAGGCCTTTTGGAAATCTAGGTACACCACATCCACTGGGTCCCCATTGTCCACCTTGCTCGTAATGTCTTCATAGAATTCCAAAAGATTTGTCAAGCATGACCTGCCCTTCATGAACCCATGCTGCGTCTGCCCAACGGGACAATTTCTATCGAGATGCCCTGCTATTTCTTCCTTGATAATAGACTCAAGCATCTTCCCCACTACAGAGGTTAAGCTAACCGGTCTATAATTCCCCATCTTTCGTCTACCTCCCTTTTTAAACAGTGGCATCACATCTGCTGTTTTCCAATCTGCTGGGACTACCCCAGAGTCCAGCGAATTTTGGAAAATTACCGCCAGTGCACCTGCTATTTCTCCCGCCATCTCTTTTAGTACCCTGGGATGCATTCCATCAGGGCCAGGAGACTTATCAATCTTTAGCTCCATTAGCTTGCCCAACACTACCTCTTCCGTAATAATGATTGTTTCCAGGTCCTCACCTACGTTCGTCTCTTTGTCAATTACTGGCATGTTATTAGTGTCCTCCACTGTGAAGACCGATACAAAATACCTGTTCAATGCCTCGGCCATTTCATCATATCCCAAAACTAAATTCTCCTTCTCATCCTCTAAAGGACCAACGTTTACTTTAGCCACTCTTTTTCGTTTTATATATTTATCGAAACTTTTGCTATCTGTCTTTATATTCTGTGCTAGTTTTTTCTCATGTTCTATCTTACTTTTCTTTATAGCTCTTTTTGTGGCTTTCTGTTGACCTTTAAAGTTTTCCCAATCTTCTAGTTTCATGCTGTTTTTGGCCACTTTGTATGCCTTCTCTTTCCATTTGATAGCCTCCCTTATTTCCTTAGACACCCATGGCAGATTACCCCTTTTCTTCCAGTCCTTCCTTTTCACTGGAATATACTTTTGCTGAGCACTTTGAAAAATTGCTTTGATAGTCCTCCACTGCTTGTCAACTGTCCCACCATAAAATCTTTGTTTCCAGTCTACTTTAGCCAAGTCCTCCCTCATTCTATTGTAGCCCCCTTGTTCAAGCACAGGACCCTGGTATTGGATTTTATCTTCACACTCTCCATCTGTATTCTAAATTCAACCATACTGTGATCACTCCTTCCAAGAGGATCCCTAACTATGAGGTCATTAATTATTCCTGTCTCATTACACAGGACTAGATCTAGGATAGCTTGCTCCCTCGTCGGTTCCATTACATACTGTTCAAGAAAACTATCATGGATACACTCAACGAACTCCTCCTCAAGGCTACCCTGACTGAGCTGGTTCGACCAATCTATATGTAGATTAAAATCCCCCATGATAATTGCCATACGATTTTTACAGGCATTGGTTATTTCTTTGTTTATTGAAAGGCAGATTATTATCTGAATGGCTATGAACTGAGAGAGGGGAATATGCAGCGAGACCTGGGTATTCTCATACACCTGTCGCTGAAGGTAACCATGCAGGTGCAACAGGCGTTAAAAAAGGCATAATGGTATGTTGGCCTTCAAAGCAAGAGGATTCGAGTACATGAGCAGGGATGTCTTGCTGCAATTATACAGGGCCTTGGTGAGGCCACACCTGGAATATTGTGTGCAGTTTTGATCTCCTTATCTGAGGAAGGATGTTCTTGCTATAGAGGCATTGCAGCAAAGGTTTACCAGACTGATTCCTGGGATGGCAGGACTGACATATGAGGAGAGATTGAGTCGGTGAGGATTATATTCGCTGGAGTTCAGAAGAGTGAGGAAGGATCTCCTAGAAACCTATAAAATTCTAACAGGACTTGACAGGGTAGATGCAGGAAGGATGTTCCCGATGGTGGGAGAGTCCAGAACCAGGGGTCATAGTCGAAGGATATGGTGTAAACCTTTCAGGACTGAGATGAGGAGAAATGTCTTCACCCATAGAGTGGTGAGCCTATGGAATTCGCTTCCACAGAGGCTACAACATTGTATGTTTTCAAGAAGGAGTTAGATTTTGCTCTTGGGTCTAAAGGGATCAAAGGATATGGGGGGAAAGCGGGAACAGGTCACTGAGTTGGATGATCAGCCATGATCATAATGAATGGCAGAGCAGGCTCGAAGGGCCGAATGGCCCACTACTGCTCCTATTTTCTATGTTTCTAAGTCCTTCCATTTTTTCTCGCGCCCAACCTGACCATCAGTTCACCTGCCTTCCATTTTTCATTTTGTTGCTGGTCTGCACAAGCTTAAAATAACTGTAACAAAACCACCTTTCAAGCCCAAAAAGTAAATTAACTTTGGAGCCACTAACCTGAGGTTGTGATAGAGTGTGTCCGATCCGACACGGCCCGACCCGAGCCCAAATGCCGGACCCGGAAGTGCGACCAGAACCCGAAACATGTCGTCGGGTTCTGTCGGGTTCGGGTCGGATAGCTGGCCTCTAATTAAGAAGGCATAAGGAATACTTTGCATTATTAGCTGAGGTGTGGAATATAAGAGCAGAGATGTTATGCTGGAATTGTAGAAAACATTTTTAGAGACAAAGTCCCATCTTCACACTGAGATGTCCCTCCATCGTGTTGTGTGCCTCTGTACTATGTTAAATGGGAAAAATTCAGAACAAACTGGGCAGCTCAAAACTCAAATCCATGATGCTCTGTGGGCCATCAGCAGCAACAGACTTGTATTCTATCACAATGTGTAACCTCATGATCCAGTGAATCCCTCACTCTACCATTACCATCAAGCCAGGGACTTACTGTGATCCAATGAGGAGTGTAGGAGCGCTTGTCAGAAGCAGCATCAGATGTACGTAGAATAAGTTGCCACCCTGGTAAAGCTACAACACAGGACTACCTGCATGCTAAACAGTGGAAGCAGCATGCTCCAAGTGATCCTACAACCAATGGCTCAGATCAAAGCTCTGCAGTCCTGCCACATCCAGTTGTGCACAGTGGTGAACAATTAAACAACTGACGTGAGGAGGAGGCTTCATGAACAACCCCATCCTCAATGATGGGGGAGCCAAGCATATCAGTGCAAGAGATAAAGCTGAAACATTCACAACCATCTTCAGCCAAGTGGATAATCTGTCACATGAAAATAGTGGGAGGAGTTGATGTGTTACATAGTCTGTTTGTGTACCTGGCACATCCTGTTAGTTAACTTCATGTGCTACGAATTGGATTGATGGCCAAACACACAAGCTTGTGATCTGAAAGTAAGGGAGAATTGCCAATCAAGTAACGCTGCTAACTGACACATCATCACACAGAAGACAAACATCCCAGGATTTCTTCAGAGAGCAGAGCCACTCCCATTTTTCTGGGTATAAATGCAGCAGCATAACATCTTCAAGTCGAGATTCAGAATATTTCCACTCCAGCTCTGTGATCCTAATCCTGAAGAGTTCTACAGAAGATGATAAAAGTGATGCTTTTGGTTCTTTGTTTCCTGGTCCTGACTCAGTCCATCACTGCTGAATCAATTTTTAAAGACTTGCGTGTGTAAATTTCTCTGATCTCTCCACAGCCAAGGATAAGACAGTTTAATTTTGAAACTATTTCATTCTCTTTGAACTTCACGGTTTGATTGCTTGAACTAAGTTGATTCGATGAAAGATTGAAGAATTTAATGTAAACCAGTTCTACAGGTAAATCCCCTGATTGTTTAGTCACTACCTGAATGGGCAGAGGGAATGGTGGGTGTTGTGAGCTGATCCAAACAGACCAGCAATAAAAGCACAGATTACTGGGTGATGCCGAGTTGGTGGATCTCAGCCGGAGCATTGACCTGGTTTGGAGACTCTGTAATTGGCCTCAGTACCCAGGTACTAGAAAGGGGAAACTCACAGTTGCTGCTCCTGATCACTGCTACCTGCTGCAGAGTGTGAGAGTGAGGACTGTTTGTGAGGACAGGATCGGGAGCTCCTTCAGTCCCTTTCCCCCACACTTACTGTGCGGTCTCACAGGTGAAGAATGGTGAATTGGGAGAGATACTGGAGGTGTCTGTGGAACCACTCCCCAAACATGTAAGTTTTTCATAACATGAAGGGAGGGAATGGGAGTAAAAGGGTTTTAAACAGGTTTATTTAATTAGATTAATACTGCAGCTTTCATAGAGATGGGGATGTGAGAACACGGATTAAGTAGATGTGACAATGGTGAAATTATCCAATGTCATTAACTGGGTGTCTGTCTGCCTCAGTTGGAAGTTGAGTGAACAAGTTGTGGGCTGATGTCCCACTCCAGTCCATACAGCCGAGCACTGGGGGAGTGCTGCTCTGTTGGAGGTGTCATGTTTTGAATGAGCCATTAACTGGAGACCCTGTCCACCTGTTCATGGGACAGGGAATATCTGGGACATTATTTGAAGAGCTGGGAGTTCTCCCAGTGTCCTGGACCAACATCACTCTCACAACCAACATGACCAGAAACTCCCCATCCTGTCAAATCACATTTGTGGGACTTTGCTGGGAGCAGATTGACTGCAGAGTTTCTTATAAAACACTGTTGACTCTTCAGAAACAGTCCATGGTCTGTGAAACTCTTTGGGCTCTTCTGGTGATGGGAAAGGTTCTATGTAAATGTCAGATCTTTCTTTTCTCTGTCTCTGGTCTCAGATAGAGGGTGTGGTGGGGTCCACTCTGACTTCATTCTTCATTGTGGATTTTAGATCTCTGCATGCTGTATGGAGGAGAGTGTCATACAAGTGCATGTCACCCAGCAGAGGAGTCTTTCGGACGGATATGCGTTGGTGGGTTCTGGTGTTGCAGACCGAAACAGTGACAGATCCAGAGATGGATTCCCAGCAGCCCGAGTGCTCCAGGTTCTCACTGAATGAAACCTTCATTCCTGGGAAACAGGCTCTGTTTGAATGTTTAGGTCCTGTAACCCCTGACCCTGTATTACTGCTGTCTGAATAATGGGCTGTACTCAGAAATAAAACTTACTGCATTGATCACTGCTTCATATCCGTGTCTTGTTTCTCTTTAGGATCAGTGTGTGTGAGGACAGGGTGTTTGAGGGTGGATTGAGGCTGGGAGAAGATGTGGGAATTACAGGAAATGGGAAGAGGAGATCACTGCAGGGCATCTCTGAATGTTCAGAATAACACATTCAGAAAGAGACTGAGATAAGACAGGGGTTCCAGAGTGACAGCACTCTGACCCTTTGAGAGTCAAGATATCTCACTGAAATGAGTCTGTTCAGCCAGATTGGAAGCAGATATGCTTTGCGTCAGATTTACTCTGAATCTAACAGGCTGCACGTGAACCGATGGAGAGAACTATGCTCCCTCTCCAGGGGCACCTGGGTGTGAACGTAATCTTGGAAGATTGGCAGGCAATCAGAGTGGGCAGACCCCCTGACGGCCTGCAGCCTGGACCTGTGAATTGCCACCTTGGCCAGGCCCAGGAGCAGACCAACGAGGAGATCCTCCTCCTGACACCCCCCCCTCTGCACAGGGTGCTCAAAGATCAGGAGCGTGGGACTGAAGTGCAGCCAAAGCTTGAGGAGCAGCCCCTTTAAATATTCAAAGGGCTGCAACCTCGCACACTCCAGAGAAACATGGAACACAGACTCGTCCAGGCTGTAGAAATGACAGGCAGCCTGGGAGTCCGTGAACCTACTTAAAAGTCTATTGCACGGGACTGCCCTGTGAAGCACCCTCAGCACATTTCCCAATGTAAAGGGGGAGGACTCCCGCGTAGAGAGACCTCCACCAGGATCAGCTCCCTCGATTTGTTGGATGTCTGGCGGTATCTCCAACCCGACTCCAGCGCCTTCACATGGAGGTCTGGAGGAAGCGGGTCATGAATCAACTGCCTCTACATTTTGCAGGCGCATGTCTCCAACATCTCGGTGGCCTCCATGCAGCTGGTGCCGTGCTCGGACCACCACCTTGTGTGGGCGGAGCTGACCCCCTCTGCATGCGGGCAGGGTCCGTGTACTGACACTGGCTGTTGGAGGACAAGCAATTCCAGGATTCGTTCCATTGATTTTGGGCCAACTGGAGAAGTAAGCGGTGGGGGGCGGGGGGGGGAGCTTCCCCTCCTTGAGGCTCTAGCGGGATGTGGGCAAGAGTCACATCCATGTCTTCTGTTTGGAGTACGCGAAGGGGTCGATCAAGAGGTTCCTACCGCCAAGATCGAGCCCCTGGCGAGGGATGTACTCGACTTGGAGTCCCATCTTGGACATGCCATCGTGGACCCGGCCCTGTGGGAGGTGTACAAAGAGAAGAAGGGCGCCGCGAAGGGACCTGCAGCTCATAGGGCCCCAAGGCACATACATGAGGTCGGGGATCCAGATCCTGGAAGATTTGGACCGCGCCTCACCCTTCTTCTACTCGCTGGAAAAATGGCGGGGAGTCCATAAGCAGCTCGTTGAGCTTCTGTCTGACGACGGATTCTCCATCATGGATCCAGACAGAATGGGCCTCCTGGTCCGCAGCTATTACAGCACCTTGTTCTCTCCGAATCCGTCCAGCGAGGACGACGCACGCAGACTTTTGTGGAAGGACCAACTGAAGGTCAGACCGGAGGGCGCTAAAGGATTGGAGGCTTCGCTCACATTGGCGGAACTGACCGGCGCCCTCCACCAGCTCTCAAGGGGCAAATCCCCGGGGCTGGATGGGCTGACCGTGGAGTTATTCGAGGCGTTCTGGGATGTCCTGGGTTCGATTACGTGCGGGTCCTAGGGGAAAGCCTGGCGACCGGGAGATGCCTCTGATGGCGATCATCGTCTGGCTGCCGAAGAGGGGTAATCTCCACTTGCTTCAGAAATGGTGTCCGGTCTCCCTCCACAGCACGGATTATAAGATCTTTACCTGTGCTATGTCTACACGTCTAGGCTCCGTGCTAGCCCACATGATCCACCCCGGACTAGTCCTACACAGTCCCGGGCCGGTCCATCTAAGACAACATCCACCTGGTCCAGGACCTGATCCATCTTTCCCAGAGGACTGGTTTGTCGGTCACCTTTCTCTCCCTTGATCAGAAGACATTCAACAGGGTGGATCACAAATATCTTTTTGGAACTCTGCACGCATTTAGACTCAATCCACAACTTTCGTACACTGTCACAGACTGTCTAGTTAAAGTTAACGGGTCCTTGACGGCACCCCTTCGCTTTGGGAGAGGAGTATGTCAGTGATGCCTCATGTCCAGCCAATTATATACCATCTGAATGGAGCCATTCCCGCACCTGCTTCGCAGCAGGTTGACGGGTTTGGTTCCGCGCAGGCCGGCCATGCAGGTTGTCCTCTTGGCTTATGCCAATGATGTGCTCCTCATGGTTACAGATCCCGTTGACTTGCGGAAGATGAGCGACTGCCAGCAGACCTTTTCTGCTGAGTCTTCCATGAGGTTCAATTGGGAAAAATGTTCCAGACTCCTGGTGGGTCAGTGGCAGGTGGAATCCCTACCAGAGAAGTTATAACCTTTTGCGTGGAGCAACACGCACACCCTCCATCTGAGAGTCCACCTTAGCCCAGCTGAGGAGGCCTGACCGGCAAATTGGCAGGAGTTGGAGGCGAAAGTCGCCACTTGGCTGGGGCGCTGGACAGGACTGCTCCGAGTGCTTTCCTACAGGGGCCGAGCGCTGGTCAAAAACCAACTGGTGACCTCGATGCTGTGGTACCGGTTGGTCACTTTGGCCCCGCCCCCAGCATTGCCACCAAGATCCAGAAGAAACTCGTCGATTTCTTCTCGGGCAAGAGGAAACTCTGGGTCTCTGCCGCGGTCCTGAGTCTCCCGATTGAGGAGGGCGGCCAGTCGCTGGTGTGCGTCCGCACCCAGGCTGCGACGCTCAGCCTTCGGACACTACAGAGATACCTGTACGTCGAGTGTCCTCCCAGATGGTGTGCGCTGGCGACGTATTTTTTCCGCCAGTGTCACTGCCTTCAAGATGACATGCAGCTCCCGGTGGAGTCCGTTAGCCGCGCCTCTCTGAGGGAGTTGCCTGTCTTTTACCGGGATCTATTCCGAGTCTGGAACATGGTCGCCTCCAGTCAGGGCGTTCCCCCGACGGTGGAGGGGAGCGCCTCGGCTGTCCGGGCGGCCGACTCCGGGGACGGTCCGGCGGGCGGAGGAGTAGCCGAAACCCCCGGAACGCCCCTCACTGCGGGTGGCGAGGGGGCTCAGGAGTGCGGAGCGCTCCCGGCCGAGCTGACACCCGCTCGGCCGGAACTGCTCATCGGACCCAGGCACCGAAACCCTCCTTGGGAGCCGGTCCCGCACAACCCGAGCCGCCTCTCGGAAATGCTCTCCTTGCCATTCCAATCGGCCCGGAGGGGTTTCCTGTACGGGCTGCTCCTGCACACTCTCCACTTCCTCATCCTCGTCAGCCGGCCGGACACGCCCTGGCGGTCCGCGTTGCCATCTGGCGGCGAGGGGAAACCCCGATGGAGGTCTCTCTACGCGGGAGTCTTCCCCCTTTACATCGGGGACCTGGGGTGGAGGGTGCTGCACAGAGCAGTCCCGTGCAATAGGCTTTTAAGTAGGTTCACGGACTCCCAGGCCACCTGTACTTTCTGCGGCCTGGACGAGTCCGTGTTCCACATTTATACGGAGTGTGCGAGGTTGCAGCCCCTATTTGAGTATCTGAAGGGGCTGCTCCTCAAATTCTGGCTGCACTTCAGTCCCACGCTCCTGATCTTTGGGCACCCGGTGCGGAGGGGCTTGGGCCGGGAGGAGGATCTCCTCGTCGGTCTGCTCCTGGGCCTGGCCAAGGTGGCAATTCACAGGTCCAGGCTGCGGGCCGTCGGGGGGTCCGTCCTCCCCGATTGCCTGCCCCTCTTCCGCGGTTACGTTCGCGCCCGGGTGTCCCTGGAAAAGGAGCACGCGGTGTCCGCCGGTACGCTTGAGGCCTTCCGCGACCGGTGGGCACCGCAGGGACTGGAGTGCATTGTCAACGCCGAGAATGGCATTTTAATTTGAGTTTTTTGTTTATTTATCTGGTTTTAATAAAGTTATTTTAAAAATATAAGTGTGTATATAAAGGGGGCCTGAGGAATAAAGGCCCCCTCGACATAAAAAATATATATAAAAGGGGCCTGGGGTATAAAGGTCACCTTAAAAAAAACAAGAAAAAAAAAACGGGGAAAAAAAAAAACGGGGGTTAGATGCAGAGTAAAGCTCCCAAAAAAAAGAAAACGGGGTGAGAGACAGGGTAAGTCTCCCTCTACACTGTCCCCATCAAACACTCCCAGGACAGGTACAGCACGGGGATTGGCTCCTCTGTGATTGGGAATACTGAGTGCTGAGTGCATCAACGAGGTGCAGCTGACAGTGCTGCAGTCAGTTGCTGGAGGTGCTGCTGGAGAAGGAGTGCTGAGGAGGGAACTGCAAAAACTTTTCAACAACTTTTGCTGCAGAGGAGGAAAGACTTTGAAAAAGGCTGTATTTCGAGGTGGGTGTCGAGCACCAAGCTTTCATTTCATTTGGACTGTTGTGGGAGATGAAAGAGGCCAGAAGAACAAGGGGTGGGGGCTATACAATTCTGTAGGGAGCTGTACAGTTGCATTAAAGTTGCAGGGAAGCTCCCTCCCCACCCCAATTGCCCAGCCTGAGTCAGCTGAAGCTGCCTGGCTAATAGAGACATCAGGATCGAACGAGAGCCTGGGCAGCTTTCGGCTGACCCAGGTGAAGACCCCTCCCACAACCAGAAGACCAGAAGTGTTTACAGTGCTCTGAGTACCACCCTTTAAGGGGAAAAAAAGCAAAGTCATCGCTTGCAGCCTGTCTTTCCCATTTCCTGTGTACCCTCAGCCTCTCCCCAAACCTCCTAGTTGGTTTCTTTGTTTGTTTGTTTGCTTACCTGCAATTTGGGGGTGGGTTTGGCTCTTGAGCCATGGCAAGCCCATCATCACCGGTGGCGGGGCCTTCTCATACCTACGCAGCTGCAGCTTCTGTGGCTGCCCACGTGGCCCCGTCACCCTTTAAATTATTGACATGCAGCCATGGGGTGAAGAGCTATTGCCACCCCAACATGTCTATTGAGGCCTGCGTTAAGGCAATGGCCGTGGTTGTCGGCCCCTCGGCCATTGTTGCGGCCTCAAAGATGTATGGGAAGGCTGTGTTCTTTTTGAAGACCGAGCGGGCGGTGTCCCTGGCCCTGAGTAAAGGGCTCACTGTGGGGGGGACCTTCCTGCCAGTGGACCCTCTGGGGGCCACTGCGCATCGGATAATGTTGTCCAACGTCCCACCCTTCATTCCCAGTGAGCTCCTCCTCCCCCACCTGCACCATCTGGGGGAGGTGAGGTCGGGGATCACCCCAGTCCGGCTTGTTCTTCGGGAGCACAGCCTCCAACATGTCTACTCTTTCCGCCGCCAGTTATTTATGCAGCTGGCGCGGGAGGAGGACACGGAGGGCCAATTTTATGTGGAGTTCCAGGGGACGGCCTACCGCGTCTTCTGGACCTCGGATGGGGCGCCGTGCCACGTCTGCAAGGGGGTGGGGCATGTTCGTAAGAACTGCCCCAACCTCCCGGCCGCCAGCTCCACCTCGGCGGCCCAGAGTAGTTCCACAGCACCTCCTCCCACTCCCCCCGCAGATCCAACAGACACCGCTCAGTCGGTTCCGGAGGCTGTGGTTTTCACAGCCTCTGGCGGGGAGGGGAGCGTCCGTCCGAGCGGAAGGAAGACGCGGGGAAAAAAGAAACATCGTGAGGCGCGTCCCCTGGACACTTTGACTCAACCCGAGCCTGAGCTCAGCCCAAAGCCCATTCCCATGGAATCCACCTGTCCCAGGGCTGGGCTCAGGCCCAGGGTGACTAAAAAAGGAAAAAAGGGTGCGGAGGCGGAGGCCTCTGATGACATGGAGGTCTCTGAGTCTCCGCGCCCAAGTGCGAAAAAGAGGAGAAGGCACCCCTCCACAGAAATAACACAGGGCCCTGAGGTGCAGGGCCCATCTGTTGAGGGGAGCTGCCTCCTGTTTCTGGTCCTCAGGTTCCCCCTACCGCCACCATCAAGGCTGCAAAGTCCGGGCAGGAGCACTCTATTCCTCAGGATGGAGGGGAGGGGATGGCCCCGGTACGTGAGGCCCCTCCTAAAGGAGTAAGTGGGGCCCTGCTTGTGGTGGGGGAGCCTGGGGAAACCGCCCATTCCGCCACTGCCACTGGGTCGGGTGCCCTGAATGAAGGGGAGGGCGAGGCCCCAGAGGGTCGGGCCTCCCAGCCGGAGTCCACCACCAACCAGGAGACACCCGACCCAGTTATAACTGAGAATGCTGCCCCATCTGCTGGGCCTGTGGGTGCTGGCGGAGTGGGAGATGGCCTCCTCTCGCCGCCTCCAGTCTCGGCTCCGGCTGGTTTCCCGGAGTCCGGAACTTCTGTCTCCCCTGGACCACTCATTGGCCTGGGGATGGAGGTGGAGGGGGGTCCTGAACCGCTGGTGCCTACAGGCTCCAGTTTCACAATAGAACCCAGAGAGGACTCCTCCGCCATCGATCCTGGGGGTGGGATCGTGACGGAGGCGGGACCAGCTGGCGCGGCCGGGACGTCCGCCCCACAGAGTGTGGTGGATGTGTCGGCCGCTGGCGGTGACGACCCGGAGGAGGATGGGGATTCGGTGCGGGGCACGGAGGATGATCTTGATTCCATCGCCAGTGAGGTGGTGGAGTCCCTCGTGCCTCCCACCGAATCTCCTCTCATCCCCACGGCGGAACTCCGGGATTTCCTCGCGGCTTGCAGAGGTTGCCGCAATAAAGTTCAGCTGGCCCTCGACCGTTGGTCGAATCTGGCGCTGATCATCCAGTCCGTCCGTGCCGCCCTTAAGATAGCGGGCAAGCGCGCGGACGTGAAACTGGTTGAGAGGCGCCGTTTTAATGTGTTCCTCAATGGGTTGCTGGGGGAGTGGAGGGCCAGGTGCACTTCCACTCCCTCCTCACAGTGAGGTGTTGGTGACGGGTTTTAAGTACCTTTGACATGAAGATAACCATAGCCAGCCTCAACATCAACGGCAGCAGAGGGGCTCACCGCAGATTTCACAATCTCTCAGTCCTTAGGGAAGGGAGATACGCGGTGAGCTTTCTGCAGGAAACCCACACCGTTCCGGGAGACGAAGCCACCTGGCTCCTGGAGTGGCAGGGTGGGGTCTACATGAGTCACCTCACCCCTATTTCTAGTGGGGTGGCTATCTTGTTGGCCCCGACTTTTCAGCCGGAGATCTTGGGGGTCAAGGAGCTAGTGCCGGGCCGCTTGCTCCACCTCGCCGTTCGCCTGGGTAGCGTGCCGCTCCACTTTGTGAATGTGTACGCGCCCAGGCCCGGCGCTTTGCAAGCGCGCTTCTTTGAAGAAGTGTCCGCTCTCTTGAGCTCCATCGATAGCGGCGAGTGCATCATCCTCGGGGGGGATTTTAACTGCACCCTCGAGGTGGGGGATCGCTCCGGTCCCCAGCGCGGCCAAGCGTCGGTGGAGAAGTTGAGGGGACTGATCAGCTCCCTTAACTTGGTGGACGTCTGGCGGAATCTCCATCCCGACTCCAGCGCCTTCACGTGGAGGTCTGGAGGAGGGGGGTCGCGAATCGACCGCCTCTACATTTCGCAGGCGTACGTCTCCCGCGTTTCGGCGGCCTCCATGCGGCTGGTGCTGTGCTCGGACCACCGCCTGGTGTGGGCGGAGTTCACTCCGCTCCGCACGCGGGCGGGGTCCGCGTACTGGCACTTTAACAACCGGCTGCTGGAGGATGTGCGATTTCGGGACTCGTTCTGTCGATTCTGGGCCGACTGGAGAAGGAAGCAGGGGGGCTTCCCCTCCTTGAGGCTATGGTGGGATGTGGGCAAGACTCACATCCGCGTCTTCTGTCAGGAGTACGCGAAGGGGTCGACCAAGAGGCGGGAAGCCGAGATCAGGCGCCTTGAGAGGGAGGTGCTCGACTTGGAATCCCGCCTCGGTCATGCCGTCGCGGACCCGGCCCTGTGGCAGGCGTACAAAGAGAAGAAGGGCGCGCTGAGGAACCTGCAGCTCATAGGGTCCCGAGGCGCGTACGTGAGGTCGCGGATCCAGATCCTGGAAGATTTGGACCGCGCCTCACCCTTCTTCTACTCGCTGGAAAAATGGCGGGGGGTCCGTAAGCAGCTCGTCGAGCTGCTGGCCGACGACGGATCCTCCATCACGGATCCGGAGGGAATGGGCCTCCTGGTCCGGACGTATTACAGTGCGTTGTTCTCTCCGGATCCGTCCAGCGAGGATGCGCGCAGAGTTTTGTGGGAGGACCTGCCGCAGGTCAGCCCGGAGGGCGCCGAAGGATTGGAGGCTCCGCTCACGTTGGCGGAGCTGACTGGCGCCCTCCACCAGCTCTCGAGGGGCAAATCCCCAGGGCTGGATGGGTTGACCGTGGAGTTCCTCAGGGCGTTCTGGGACGTCCTGGGGGACGATTACGCGCGGGTCCTGGGGGAAAGCCTGGCGACCGGGGAGATGCCCCTCTCGTGGCGCAGGGCGGTCATCGTCCTGCTGCCGAAGAGGGGCAATCTCCGCCTGCTTAAAAACTGGCGTCCGGTCTCCCTCCTCAGCACGGATTATAAGATCTTTGCCCGGGCTATGTCTACCCGCCTGGGCTCCGTGCTGGCCCACATGATCCACCCCGACCAGTCCTACAAGGTCCCGGGCCGGTCCATCCAGGACAACATCCACCTGGTCCGGGACCTGATCCATCTTTCCCAGAGGACTGGTCAGTCGGTCACCTTTCTCTCCCTCGATCAGGAGAAGGCGTTCGACAGGCTGGATCACGATTACCTTTTCGGGACTCTGCGCGCTTTCAGACTCGGGCCGCATTTCGTGGCCCGGGTCCGACTTTTATACGCCGCCGCAGAGTGTCTAGTCAAAGTTAACGGGTCCTTGACGGCGCCCCTTCGATTTGGGAGAGGAGTGCGTCAGGGGTGCCCCATGTCCGGCCAATTGTATACCATCTGCGTGGAGCCCTTCCTGTGCCTGCTTCGCAGGAGGTTGACGGGATTGGCTCTGCGCGAGCCGGCCATGCGGGTCGTCCTCTCGGCTTACGCCGACGACGTGCTCCTCGCAATCACAGATCCCGTTGACTTGCGGAGGATGCGCGACTGCCAGCAGACCTTTTCTGCCGCGTCCTCCGCGAGGATCAATTGGGAGAAATGTTCCGGACTCCTGGTTGGTCAGTGGCGGGTGGACTCCCTGCCGGAGGAGATGACACCTTTTGCGTGGAGCACCACGCACCTCCTCTATCTGGGAGTCCACCTTAGCCCCGCTGAGGAAGCCTGGCCGGCAAACTGGCAGGAGTTGGAGGCGAAAGTCACCGCTCGGCTGGGGCGCTGGACAGGACTGCTCCGAGTGCTTTCCTACAGGGGCCGAGCGTTGGTCATAAACCAACTGGTGGCCTCCATGCTGTGGTACCGGTTGGTCACTTTGGCCCCGCCCCCTGTATTTGCCACCAAGATCCAGAAGAAACTCGTCGATTTCTTCTGGGGCAAGAGGAAACACTGGGTCTCTGCCGCGGTCCTGAGTCTCCCGATCGAGGAGGGCGGTCAGTCGCTGGTGTGCGTCCGCACCCAGGCTGCGACTCTCCGCCTTCGGACCCTGCAGAGATACCTGCACGTCGAGCGTCCTCCCAGATGGTGTGCGCTGGCGACGTATTTTTTCCGCCAGTGTCACTGCCTTCAAGACGACACGCAGCTCCCGGTGGAGTCCGTTAGCCGCGCCTCTCTGAGGGAGTTGCCTGTCTTTTACCGGGATCTTTTCCGAGTCTGGAACATGGTCGCCTCCAGTCAGGGCGCTCCCCCGTCGGCGGAGGAGAGCGCCTCGGCTGTCCGGGCGGCCGACTCCGGGGACGGTCCGGCGGGCGGAGGAGTAGCCGAAACCCCCGGGACGCCCCTCACTGCGGGTGGCGAGGGGGCTCGGGAGTGCGGAGCGATCCCGGCCGAGCTGACCCCCGCTGGGCCGGAACTGCTCATCGGACCCAGGCCCCGAAACCCTCCTCAGGAGCCGGTCCCGCACAACCCGAGCCGCGTCTCGGAAATGCCCTCCGTGCCATTCCAATCGGCGCGGAGGGGTTTCCTGTACGGGCTGCTCCTGCACACTTTCCACTTCCTCGCCCTCGTCAGCCGGCCGGACACGCCCTGGCGGTCCGCGTTGCCATCTGGCGGCGAGGGGAAACCCTGATGGAGGTCTCTCTACGTGGGAGTCTTCCCCCTTTACATCGGGGACCTGGGGTGGAGGGTGCTGCACAGAGCAGTCCCGTGCAATAGGCTTTTAAGTAGGTTCACGGACTCCCAGGCCAGCTGTACTTTCTGCGGCCTGGACGAGTCCGTGTTCCACATTTATATGGAGTGTGCGAGGTTGCAGCCCCTATTTGAGTATCTGAGGGGGCTGCTCCTCAAATTCTGGCTGCACTTCAGTCCCACGCTCCTGATCTTTGGGCACCCGGTGCGGAGGGGCTTGGGCCGGGAGGAGGATCTCCTCGTCGGTCTGCTCCTGGGCCTGGCCAAGGTGGCAATTCACAGGTCCAGGTTGCGGGCCGTCGGGGCGTCCGTCCTCCCCGATTGCCTGCCCCTCTTCCGCGGTTACGTTCGCGCCCGGGTGTCCCTGGAAAAGGAGCATGCGGTGTCCGCCGGTACGCTTGAGGCCTTCCGCGACCGTTGGGCACCGCAGGGACTGGAGTGCATCGTCGACGCCGAGAATGGCATTTTAATTTGAGTTTTTTTTGTTTATTTATCTGGTTTTAATAAAGTTATTTTAAAAATATAAGTGTGTATATAAAGGGGGCCTGAGGAATAAAGGCCCCCTCGACATAAAAAATATATAAAGGGGGCCTGAGGAATAAAGGCCCCCTCGACATAAAATTTAAAAAAAAAAAACGGGGGTTAGGCTGGCAACGTATTTTTTCCGCCAGTGTCACTGCCTTCAAGACGACACGCAGCTCCTGGTGGAGTCCGTTAGCCGCACCTCTCTGGGGGAGTTGCCCGTCTTTTACCGGGATCTATTCCAAGTCTGGAACATGGTCGCCTCCAGTCAGGGTGCTCCCCCGTCGGCGGAGGAGAGCGCCTCGGCTGTCTGGGCGGCCGACTCCGGGGACGGTCCGGCGGGCGGAGGAGTCGCCGTAACTCCCGGGACGCCCCTCACTGTGGGTGGCAAGGGGGCTCGGGAGCGCAGAGCGCTCCCGGCCGAGCTGACCCCCGCTTGGCCGGAACTGCTCATCGGACCCAGGCCCCGAAACCCTCCTCGGGAGCCGGTCCCGCACAACCCGAGCCGCCTCTCGGAAATGCTCTCCGTGCCATTCCAATCGGCCCGGAGGGGTTTCCTGTACAGGCTGCTCCTGCACACTCTCCACTTCCTCACCCTCGTCAGCCGGCCGGACACGCCCTGGCGGTCCGCGTTGCCATCTGGCGGCGAGGGGAAACCCCGATGGAGGTCTCTCTATGCGTGAGTCTTCCCCCTTTACATCGGGGACCTGGGGTGGAGGGTGTTGAACAGAGCAGTCCCGTGCAATAGGCTTTTAAGTAGGTTCACGGACTCCCAGGCCACCTGTACTTTCTGTGGCCTGGACGAGTCTGTGTTCCCCATATATACGGAGTGTGTGAGGTTGCAGCCCCTCTTTGAGTTTCTGAAGGGGCTGCTCCTCAAGCTCTGGCTGCAATTCAGTCCCACGCTCCTGATCTTTGGGTACCCGTTGCGGAGGGGCTTGGGCCGGGAGGAGGATCTCCTTGTCGGTCTGCTCCTGGGCCTGGCCAAGGTGGCCATTCACAGGTCCAGGTTGCGGGCCGTCGGAGGATCCGTCCTCCCTGATGGCCTGCCCCACTTCCGCGGTTCCGTTCGCGCCTGGGTGTCCCTGGAGAAGGAGCATGCGTTGTCCGCCAGTACGCTTGAGGCCTTCCGCGACCGGTGGGCACCGCAGGGACTGGAGTGCATCGTCGACGCCGAGAATGGCATTTTAATTTGAGTTTTTGTTTATTTATCTGGTTTTAATAAAGTTATTTTAAAACTGTATATATGGATATCAAGGGGGCCTGAGAAATAAAGGCCCCCTCGACGTGAAAAATATAAAAGGGGCCTGGGGTATAAAGGCCACCTTGGAAAAAAAAAGGAAAAAAAACGGGGATAGATACAGACAAAAATTTATAAAAAAATGGGGGTTAGATACAGAGTAAAGCTCACTCTGCACTCTCCCCATCAAACACTCCCAGGACAGGTACGCTGTTGGTGCTCTGCAGCTGGAACTATCTGTGCTGTACCTCAACACACAGTGCAACAAAAACACAGAAAAATAACAGATTCTGTTTAAAGTTCCCCGAGTCATCCATTTCTGAAACGGGGGTTCACAGTTAATGTGAGAATTGATGGGGGGTTGGGGGGCTTCTGTCAGACTCCACTTTCCACACCTACTGCAAATAAACTGAATCATCTTCAGTGAGTCCACTCAGTAGAAAGGAATTGCTGTCATTTATTAACATTTCCTACTGAACCAGTTAATCGCTTTAACAACACCTGCCTGGTTCCCCCTGGTATATTAAATACTGAACCTCGGATAGATTCAAGAATAAAGAATTCTCTTTCTCTGTCCCTCTTTTTGTCATTCTCTCTTTCTGTCAGATTCTCTCTGTTTATCTTTCCCTCTCTCTTTCCCCATCTCATACACTCTGTACCTCCCTCACCTTCTCGCATTCTCTGTCGCTCTCACAATGTATCTGAAACAAAACCATCAAATTCTGCAGCAATTGATTTAAATTTGATGTTTTAATCCCACATTCATTTGTGGCTCAACTCCGCTGAATTTGATCCCAGTGAGTGTTCAAAGGAACAAACCTCATTTGACTGGAGAGTCTGTGTGTGTGTCTCAGCATCACTGATCCCATAACATAACACAAAGTCCCATTAGCAGACTGTCTCCCCCTCTCCCCTTGTCTCAGTATCACTGATCCCATAACATAACACAGAGGTCCATTAGCAGACTGTCTCCCAAACTCCCTCTGTCTCAGTATCACTGATACATAACATAACACAGAGGTCCATTAGCAGACTGTCTCACCATCTCACTGTGTCTCAGTATCACTGATTCCATAAGATAACACACAGATCCATTGGCAGACTGTCTCCCCCTCTCCCTGTGCCTCAGTATCACTGATCCCTTAACATAACACAGAGGTCCATTCGCAGACTGTCACCCCCTCTCCCTGTGTCTCAGTATCACTGATCCCATAACATAACACAGAGGTCCATTAGCAGACTGTCTCCCCCTCTCCCTGTGTCTCAGTATCACTGATCCCACAACATAACACAGAGGTCCATCAGCAGACTGTCTCCCCCTCCCCCTGTGTCTCAGTATCACTGATCCCATAACATAACACAGAGTTCCATTATCAGACTGTCTCACCCTCTCCCTGTGTCTCAGTATTACTGATCCCGTAACATAACACAGAGGTCCATTAGCAGACTGTCTCCCCCTCTCCATGTGTGTCAGTATCACTGATCCCAGAACACAGAGGTCCATGAGCAGACTGTCTCCACCTCTCCCCGTGTCTCAGTATCACTGATCCCATAACATAACACAGAGGTCCATTAGCAGACTGTCTCCCCCTCTCCCTGTGTCTCAGTATCACTGATCCCATAACATAACACAGAGGTCCATTAGCAGACTGTCTCTCCCTCTCCCTGTGTGTCAGTATCACTGATCCCATGACATATCACAGAGGTCCATTAGCAGACTGTCTCCCCCTCTCACTGTGTCTCAGCATCACTGATCCCATAACATAACACAGAGGTCCATTAGCAGACTGTCTCATCCTCTCTCTGTGTCTCAGTGTCACTGATCCCATAACATAACACAGAGGTCCATCAGCAGACTGTCTCCCCCTCTCACTGTGTCTCAGCATCACTGATCCCATAACATAACACAGAGGTCCATTAGCAGACTGTCTCATCCTCTCTCTGTGTCTCAGTGTCACTGATCGCATAACATAACACAGAGGCCCATTTACAGACTGTCTCCCCCTCTCCCAGTGTCTCAGTATCACTGATCCCATAACATAACACAGAGGTCCATTAGCAGACTGTCTCATCCTCTCTCTGTGTCTCAGTATCACTGATCCCATAACATAACACAGAGGTCCATTTAAAGACTGTCTCCCCCTCTCTCTGTGTCTCAGTATCACCCATCCGAAAACATAACACAGAGTTCCATTATCAGACTGTCTCACCCTCTCCCTGTGTCTCAGTATTACTGATCCCGTAACATAACACAGAGGTCCATTAGCAGACTGTCTCCCCCTCTCCATGTGTGTCAGTATCACTGATCCCAGAACACAGAGGTCCATGAGCAGACTGTCTCCACCTCTCCCTGTGTCTCAGTATCACTGATCCCATAACATAACACAGAGGTCCATTAGCAGACTGTCTCCCCCTCTCCCTGTCTCTCAGTATCACTGATCCCATAACATAACACAGAGGTCCATTAGCAGACTGTCTCCTCCACACCCTGTGTCTCAGCATCACTGATCCCATAACATAACACAGAGGTCCATTAGCAGACTGTCTCATCCTCTCTCTGTGTCTCAGTGTCACTGATCCCATAACATAACACAGAGGTCCATCAGCAGACTGTCTCCCCCTCTCACTGTGTCTCAGCATCACTGATCCCATAACATAACACAGAGGTCCATTAGCAGACTGTCTCATCCTCTCTCTGTGTCTCAGTGTCACTGATCCCATAACATAACACAGAGGTCCATTAGCAGACTGTCTCATCCTCTCTCTGTGTCTCAGTGTCACTGATCCCATAACATAACACAGAGGTCCATCAGCAGACTGTCTCCCCCTCTCACTGTGTCTCAGCATCACTGATCCCATAACATAACACAGAGGTCCATTAGCAGACTGTCTCATCCTCTCTCTGTGTCTCAGTGTAACTGATCCCATAACATAACACAGAGGTCCATTTACAGACTGTATCCCCCTCTCCCTGTGTCTCAGTATCACTGATCCCATAACATAACACAGAGGTCCATTCGCAGACTGTCTCCCCCTCTCCCTGTGTCTCAGTATCACTGATCCCATAACATAACGCAGAGGTCCATTTACAGACTGTCTCCCCCTCTCCCTGTGTCTCAGTATCACTGATCGCATAACATAACACAGAGGTCCATTTACAGACTGTCTCCCCCTCTCCCCGTGTCTCAGTATCACTGATCCCATAACATAACACAAAGGTCCATTTACAGACTGACTCCCCCTCTCCCTGTGTCTCAGTATCACTGATCCCATGACATAACACAGAGGTCCATTAGCAGACTGTCTCCCCCTCTCCTTGTGTCTCAGTATCACTGATCCCATAACATAACATAGAGGTCCATCAGCAGACTGTCTCCCCCTCTCCCTTTTTTCTCAGTATTACTGATCCCATAACATAACACAGAGTTCCATTATCAGACTGTCTCACCCTCTCCCTGTGTCTCAGTATCACTGATCCCATAACACAACACAGAGGTCCATTAGCAGACTGTCTCCCCCTCTGCCTGTGTCTCAGTTTCACTGATCCCATAACATAACACAGAGGTCCATTTACAGACTGTCTCCCCCTCTCCCTGTGTCTCAGTATCACTGATCCCATAACATAACACAGAGGTCCATTTAAAGACTGTCTCCCCCTCTCCCTGTGTCTCAGTATCACCCATTCGAAAACATAACACAGAGTTCCATTATCAGACTGTCTCACCCTCTCCCTGTGTCTCAGTATTACTGATCCCGTAACATAACACAGAGGTCCATTAGCAGACTGTCTCCCCCTCTCCATGTGTGTCAGTATCACTGATCCCAGAACACAGAGGTCCATAAGCAGACTGTCTCCACCTCTCCCTGTGTCTCAGTATCACTGATCCCATAACATAACACAGAGGTCCATTAGGAGACTGTCTCCCCCTCTCCCTGTCTCTCAGTATCACTTATCCCATAACATAAAACAGAGGTCCATTAGCAGACTGTCTGTCCCTCTCCCTGTGTCTCAGTATCACTGATCCCATGACATAACACAGAGGTCCATTAGAAGTCTGTCTCCCCCTCTCCCTGTGTCTCAGTATCACTGATCCCATAATATAACACAGAGTTCCATTAGCTGACTGTCTCCCCCTTTCCTTGTGTCTCAGTATCACTGATCCCATAACATAACACAGAGGTCCATCAGCAGACTGTCTCCCCCTCTCCCTTTTTTCACAGTATCACTGATCCCATAACATAACACAGAGGTCCATTAGCAGACTGTCTCATCCTCTCTCTGTGTCTCAGTCGCACTGATCTCATAACATTACACAGAGGTCCATTAGCAGACTGTCTCATCCTCTCTCTGTGTCTCAGTGTCACTGATCCCTTAACATAACACAGAGGTCCATCAGCAGACTGTCTCCCCCTCTCACTGTGTCTCAGCATCACTGATCCCATAACATTACACAGAGGTCCATTAGCAGACTGTCTCATCCTCTCTCTGTGTCTCAGTATCACTGATCCCATAACATAACACAGAGGTCCATTAGCATACTGTCTCCCCCTCTCCCAGTGTCTCAGTATCACTGATCCCATAACATAACACAGAGGTCCATTATCAGACTGTCTCACCCTCTCCCTGTGTCTCAGTATGACTGATCCCGTAACATAACACAGAGGTCCATTAGCAGACTGTCTCCCCCTCTCCCTGTGTCTCAGTATCGCTGATCCCATAACATAACAGAGAGGTCCATTAGCAGACTGTCTCTCCCTCTCCCTGTGTCTCAGTATCACTGATTCCATAACATAACACAGAGGTCCATTAGCAGACTGTCTCCCCCTCTCCCTGTGTCTCAGTATCACTGATCCCATAACATAACACAGAGGCCGATTTACAGACTGTCTCCCCCTCTCCCAGTGTCTCAGTATCACTGATCTCATAACATAACACAGAGGTCCATCAGCAGACTGTCTCCCCCTCTCCCAGTGTCTCAGTATCACTGATCCCATAACATAACACAGAGGTCCATTAGCAGACTGTCTCCCCCTCTCGTTGTGTCTCAGTATCACTGATCCCATAACATAACACACAGGTCCATCAGCAGACTGTCTCCCCCTCTCCCTTTTTTCACAGTTTCACTGATCCCATAACATAACACTGAGGTCCATTAGCAGACTGTCTCATCCTCTCTCTGTGTCTCAGTATCACTGATCCCATAACATAACACAGAGGTCCATCAGCAGACTGTCTCCCCCTCTCCCAGTGTCTCAGTATCACTGATCCCATAACATAACACAGAGGACCATTAGCAGACTGTCTCCCCCTCTCCTTGTGTCTCAGTATCACTGATCCCATAACATAACACAGAGGTCCAGCAGCAGACTGTCTCCCCCTCTCACTGTGTCTCAGCATCACTGATCCCATAACATAACACAGAGGTCCATTTAAAGACTGTCTCCCCCTCTCCCTGTGTCTCAGTATCACCCATTCGAAAACATAACACAGAGTTCCATTATCAGACTGTCTCACCCTCTCCCTGTGTCTCAGTATTACTGATCCCGTAACATAACACAGAGGTCCATTAGCAGACTGTCTCCCCCTCTCCATGTGTGTCAGTATCACTGATCCCAGAACACAGAGGTCCATAAGCAGACTGTCTCCACCTCTCCCTGTGTCTCAGTATCACTGATCCCATAACATAACACAGAGGTCCATTAGGAGACTGTCTCCCCCTCTCCCTGTCTCTCAGTATCACTTATCCCATAACATAACACAGAGGTCCATTAGCAGACTGTCTGTCCCTCTCCCTGTGTCTCAGTATCACTGATCCCATGACATAACACAGAGGTCCATTAGAAGTCTGTCTCCCCCTCTCCCTGTGTCTCAGTATCACTGATCCCATAATATAACACAGAGTTCCATTAGCTGACTGTCTCCCCCTTTCCTTGTGTCTCAGTATCACTGATCCCATAACATAACACAGAGGTCCATCAGCAGACTGTCTCCCCCTCTCCCTTTTTTCACAGTATCACTGATCCCATAACATAACACAGAGGTCCATTAGCAGACTGTCTCATCCTCTCTCTGTGTCTCAGTCGCACTGATCTCATAACATTACACAGAGGTCCATTAGCAGACTGTCTCATCCTCTCTCTGTGTCTCAGTGTCACTGATCCCATAACATAACACAGAGGTCCATCAGCAGACTGTCTCCCCCTCTCACTGTGTCTCAGCATCACTGATCCCATAACATTACACAGAGGTCCATGAGCAGACTGTCTCATCCTCTCTCTGTGTCTCAGTATCACTGATCCCATAACATAACACAGAGGTCCATTAGCAGACTGTCTCCCCCTCTCCCAGTGTCTCAGTATCACTGATCCCATAACATAACACAGAGGTCCATTATCAGACTGTCTCACCCTCTCCCTGTGTCTCAGTATGACTGATCCCGTAACATAACACAGAGGTCCATTAGCAGACTGTCTCCCCCTCTCCCTGTGTCTCAGTATCGCTGATCCCATAACATAACAGAGAGGTCCATTAGCAGACTGTCTCTCCCTCTCCCTGTGTCTCAGTATCACTGATTCCATAACATAACACAGAGGTCCATTAGCAGACTGTCTCCCCCTCTCCCTGTGTCTCAGTATTACTGATCCCATAACATAACACAGAGGCCGATTTACAGACTGTCTCCCCCTCTCCCAGTGTCTCAGTATCACTGATCTCATAACATAACACAGAGGTCCATCAGCAGACTGTCTCCCCCTCTCCCAGTGTCTCAGTATCACTGATCCCATAACATAACACAGAGGTCCATTAGCAGACTGTCTCCCCCTCTCGTTGTGTCTCAGTATCACTGATCCCATAACATAACACAGAGGTCCATCAGCAGACTGTCTCCCCCTCTCCCTTTTTTCACAGTTTCACTGATCCCATAACATAACACTGAGGTCCATTAGCAGACTGTCTCATCCTCTCTCTGTGTCTCAGTATCACTGATCCCATAACATAACACAGAGGTCCATCAGCAGACTGTCTCCCCCTCTCCCAGTGTCTCAGTATCACTGATCCCATAACATAACACAGAGGACCATTAGCAGACTGTCTCCCCCTCTCCTTGTGTCTCAGTATCACTGATCCCATAACATAACACAGAGGTCCAGCAGCAGACTGTCTCCCCCTCTCACTGTGTCTCAGCATCACTGATCCCATAACATAACACAGAGGTCCATTAGCAGACTGTCTCATCCTCTCTCTGTGTCTCAGTGTCACTGATCCCATAACATAACACAGAGGGCCATCAGCAGACTGTCTCCCCCTCTCACTGTGTCTCAGCATCACTGATCCCATAACATAACACAGAGGTCCATTAGCAGACTGTCTCATCCTCTCTCTGTGTCTCAGTGTCACTGATCCCATAACATAACACAGAGGTCCATTTACAGACTGTCTCCCCCTCTCCCTGTGTCTCAGTATCACTGATCTCATAACATAACACAGAGGTCCATTAGCAGACTGTCTCCCCCTCTCACTGTGTCTCAGCATCACTGATCCCATAACATAACACAGAGGTCCATTAGCAGACTGTCTCATCCTCTCCCTGTGTCTCAGTATCACTGATCCCATGACATAACACAGAGTTCCATTATCGGACTGTCTGACCCTCTTCCTGTGTCTCAGTATCACTGATCCCATAACATAACACAGAGGTCCATTAGCAGACTGTCTCCCCCTCTCCCTTTTTTCTCAGTATCACTGATCCCATAACATAACACAGAGGTCCATTTACAGACTGTCTCCCCCTCTCCCTGTGTCTCAGCATCACTGATCCCATAACATAACACAGAGGTCCATTAGCAGACTGTCTCATCCTCTCTCTGTGTCTCAGTGTCACTGATCCCATAACATAACACAGAGATCCATTTACAGACTGTCTCCCCCTCTCCCTTTTTTCTCAGTATCACTGATCCCATAACATAACACAGAGGTCCATTAGCAGACTGTCTCATCCTCTCTCTGTGTCTCAGTATCACTGATCCCATAACATAACACAGAGTTCCATTATCAGACTGTCTCACCCTCTCCCTGTGTCTCAGTATGACTGATCCCATAACATAACACAGAGGACAATTAGCAGACTGTCTCTCCCTCTCCCTGTGTCTCAGTATCACTGATCCCATAACATAACACAGAGGTCCATTAGCAGACTGTCTCCTCCACACCCTGTGTCTCAGTATCACTGATCCCATAACACAGAGGTCCAGTAGCAGACGGTCTCCCCCTCTCCCTGTGTCTCAGGATCACTGATACCATAACATAACACAGAGCTCCATTAGCAGACTGTCTCCCGCTCTCCCTGTGTCTCAGAATTACTGATCCCATAACATAACACAGAGGTCCATTTACAGACTGTCTCCCCCTCTCCCTGTGTCTCAGTATCACTGATCCCATGACATAACACAGAGGTCCATTAGCAGACTGTCTCCCCCTCTCCCCGTGTCTCAGTATCACTGATCCCATAACATAACACAACGGTCCATTTACAGACTGACTCCCCCTCTCCCTGTGTCTCAGTATCACTGATCCCATGACATAACACAAAGTTCCATTATCAGACTGTCTGACCCTCTTCCTGTGTCTCAGTATCACTGATCCCATAACATAACACAGAGGTCCATTAGCAGACTGTCTCCCCCTCTCCCTTTTTTCTCAGTATCACTGATCCCATAACATAACACAGAGGTCCATTTACAGACTGTCTCCCCCCCTCCCTGTGTCTCAGTATCACTGATCCCATAACATAACACAGAGGTCCATTTAAAGACTGTCTCCCCCTCTCCCTGTGTCTCAGTATCACCCATCCGAAAACATAACACAGAGTTCCATTATCAGACTGTCTCCCCCTCTCCCTGTGTCTCAGTATTACTGATCCCGTAACATAACACCGAGGTCCATTAGCAGACTGTCTCCCCCTCTCCATGTGTGTCAGTATCACTGATCCCAGAACACAGAGGTCCATGAGCAGACTGTCTCCACCTCTGCCTGTGTCTCAGTATCACTGATCCCATAACATAACACAGAGGTCCATTAGCAGACTGTCTCCCCCTCTCCCTGTCTCTCAGTATCACTGATCCCATAACATAACACAGAGGTCCATTAGCAGACTGTCTGTCCCTCTCCCTGTGTCTCAGTATCACTGATCCCATGACATAACACAGAGGTCCATTTACAGACTGTCTCCCCGTCTCCCTGTGTCTCAGTATCACTGATCCAATCGCACAGAGCTCCATAGCAGACTGTCTCCCCCTCTCCCTGTGTCTCAGTATCACTGATCCCATAATATAACACAGAGGTCCATTAGCTGACTGTCTCCCCCTTTCCTTGTGTCTCAGTATCACTGATCCCATAACATAACACAGAGGTCCATCAGCAGACTGTCTCCCCCTCTCCCTTTTTTCACAGTATCACTGATCCCATAACATAACACAGAGGTCCATTAGCAGACTGTCTCATCCTCTCTCTTTGTCTCAGTATCACTGATCCCATAACATAACACAGAGGTCCATCAGCAGACTGTCTCCCCCTCTCCCAGTGTCTCAGTATCACTGATCCCATAACATAACACAGAGGTCCATTAGCAGACTGTCTCCCCCTCTCCTTGTGTCTCAGTATCACTGATCCCATAACATAACACAGAGGTCCATCAGCAGACTGTCTCCCCCTCTCACTGTGTCTCAGCATCACTGATCCCATAACATAACACAGAGGTCCATTAGCAGACTGTCTCATCCTCTCTCTGTGTCTCACTGTCACTGATCCCATAACATAACACAGAGGTACATCAGCAGACTGTCTCCCCCTCTCACTGTGTCTCAGCATCACTGATCCCATAACATAACACAGAGGTCCATTAGCAGACTGTCTCATCCTCTCTCTGTGTCTCAGTGTCACTGATCCCATAACATATCACAGAGGTCCATTTACAGACTGTCTCCCCCTCTCCCCGTGTCTCAGTGTCACTGATCTCATAACATAACACAGAGGTCCATCAGCAGACTGTCTCCCCCTCTCCTTGTGTCTCAGTATCACTGATCCCATAACATAACACAGAGGTCCATCAGCAGACTGTCTACCCCTCTCCCTTTTTTCACAGTATCACTGATCCCATAACATAACACAGAGGTCCATTAGCAGACTGTCTCATCCTCTCTCTGTGTCTCAGTATCACTGATCCCATAACATAACACAGAGGTCCATCAGCAGACTGTCTCCCCCTCTCCCAGTGTCTCAGTATCACTGATCCCATAACATAACACAGAGGTCCATTAGCAGACTGTCTCCCCCTCTCCTTGTGTCTCAGTATCACTGATCCCATAACATAACACAGAGGTCCATCAGCAGACTGTCTCCCCCTCTCACTGTGTCTCAGCATCACTGATGCCATAACATAACACAGAGGTCCATTAGCAGACTGTCTCATCCTCTCTCTGTGTCTCAGTGTCACTGATCCCATAACATAACACAGAGGTCCATCAGCAGACTGTCTCCCCCTCTCACTGTGTCTCAGCATCACTGATCCCATAACATAACACAGAGGTCCATTAGCAGACTGTCTCATCCTTTCTCTGTGTCTCAGTGTCACTGATCCCATAACATAACACAGAGATCCATTTACAGACTGTCTCCCCCTCTCCCTTTTTTCTCAGTATCACTGATCCCATAACATAACACAGAGGTCCATTAGCAGACTGTCTCATCCTCTCTCTGTGTCTCAGTATCACTGATCCCATAACATAACACAGAGTTCCATTATCTGACTGTCTCACCCTCTCCCTGTGTCTCAGTATGACTGATCTCGTAACATAACACAGAGGTCCATTAGCAGACTGTCTCCGCCTCTCCCTGTGTCTCAGTATCACTGATCCCATAACATAACACAGAGGACCATTAGCAGACTGTCTCTCCCTCTCCCTGTGTCTCAGTATCACTGATCCCATAACATAACACAGAGGTCCATTAGCAGACTGTCTCCTCCACACCCTGTGTCTCAGTATCACTGATCCCATAACACAGAGGTCCAGTAGCAGACGGTCTCCCCCTCTCCCTGTGTCTCAGTATCACTGATCCCATAACATAACACAGAGGTCCATTAGCAGACTGTCTCCCCCTCTCCCTGTGTCTCAGTATCACTGATCCCATAACATAACACAGAGGTCCATTTACAGACTGTCTCCCCCTCTCCCTGTGTCTCAGTATCACTGATCGCATAACATAACACAGAGGTCCATTAGCAGACTGTCTCCCCCTCTCCCTGTGTCTCAGTATCACTGATCCCATAACATAACACAAAGGTCCATTTACAGACTGACTCCCCCTCTCCCTGTGTCTCAGTATCACCCATCCGAAAACATAACACAGAGTTCCATTATCAGACTGTCTCACCCTCTCCCTGTGTCTCAGTATTAATGATCCCGTAACATAACACAGAGGTCCATTAGCAGACTGTCTCCCCCTCTCCATGTGTGTCAGTATCACTGATCCCAGAACAGAGGTCCATAGCAGACTGTCTCCCCCTCTCCTTGTGTCTCAGTATCACTGATCCCATAATATAACACAGAGGTCCATTAGCTGACTGTCTCCCCCTTTCCTTGTGTCTCAGTATCACTGATCCCATAACATAACACAGAGGTCCATGAGCAGACTGTCTCCCCCTCTCCATGTGTCTCAGTATCACTGATCCCATAACACAGAGTCCAGTAGCAGACTGTCTTCCCCTCTCCCTGTGTCTCAGTATCACTGATCCCACAACATTACACAACAGTCCATTTACAGACTGTCTCCCCCTCTCCCTGTGTCTCAGTATCACTGATCCCACAACATAACACAGAGGTCCATTAGCAGACTGTCTTCCCCTATCCCTGTGTCTCAGTATCACTGATCCCATAACAGAACACAGAGTTCCATTTACAGACTGTCTCCCCCTCTCCCTGTGCCTCAGTATCACTGACTCCATAACACAGAGGTCCATTAGCAGACTGTCACCCCCTCTCCCTGTGCCTCAGTATCACTGATTCCATAACACAGAGGTCCATTTACAGACTGTCTCCCCCTCTCCATGTGTCTCAGTATCACTGATCCCATAACATAACACAGATGTCCATTTACAGAATGTCTCCCCCTCTCCCTGTGTCTCAGTATCACTGATCCCATAACACAGAGGCCCATTAGCAGACTGTCTTCCCCTCTCCCTGTGTCTCAGAATCACTGATCCCATAACGTAACAAAGAGGTCCATTAGCACACTGTCTCCCCCTCTCCCTGTGTCTCAGTTTCACTGATCCCATAACACAGAGGTCCATTAGCAGATTGTTTCCCCCTCTCCCTGTGTCTCAGTATCACTGATCCCATAACATAACACAGAGGTCCATTAGCAGACTGTCTCACCCTCTCCCTGTGTCTCAGTATTACTGATCCCGTAACATAACACAGAGGTCCAATAGCAGACTGTCTCCCCCTCTCCATGTGTGTCAGTATCACTGATCCCAGAACACAGAGGTCCATGAGCAGACTGTCTCGACCTCTCCCTGTGTCTCAGTATCACTGATCCCATAACATAACACAGAGGTCCATTAGCAGACTGTCTCCCCCTCTCCATGTGTCTCAGTATCACTGATCCCATAACATAACACAGAGGTCCATTAGCAGACTGTCTCTCCCTCTCCCTGTGTCTCAGTATCACTGATCCCATGACATAACACAGAGGTCCATTAGCAGACTGTCTCCCCGTCTCCCTGTGTCTGAGTATCACTGATCCCATCGCACAGAGCTCCATAGCAGACTGTCTCCCCCTCTCCCTGTGTCTCAGTATCACTGATCCCATAACATAACACAGAGGTCCATTAGCTGACTGTCTCCCCCTCTCCTTGTGTCTCAGTATCACTGATCCCATAACATAACACAGAGGTCCATCAGCAGACTGTCTCCCCCTCTCCCTTTTTTCACAGCATCACTGATCCCATAACATAACACAGAGGTCCATTCGCAGACTGTCTCATCCTCTCTCTGTGTCCCAGTATCACTGATCCCATAACATAACACAGAGGTCCATTTACAGACGGTCTCCCCCTCTCCCTTTTTTCTCAGTATCACTGATCCCATAACATAACACAGAGGTCCATTAGCAGACTGTCTCATCCTCTCTCTGTGTCTCAGTATCACTGATCCCGTAACATAACACAGAGTTCCATTATCAGACTGTCTCTCCCTCTCCCTGTGTCTCAGTATCACTGATCCCATAACATAACACAGAGTTCCATTATCAGACTGTCTCACCCTCTCCCTGTGTCTCAGTATCACTGATCCCATAACATAACACAGAGGTCCATTAGCAGACTGTCTTCCCCTCTCCCTGTGTCTCAGTATCACTGATCCCATAACATAACACAGAGGTCCATTTACAGACTGTCTCCCCCTCTCCCTGTGTCTCAGTATCACTGATCCCAAAACATAAAACAGAGTTCCATTATCATACTGTCTCACCCTCTCCCTGTGTCTCAGTATTACTGATCCCGTAACATAACACAGAGGTCCATTAGCAGACAATCTCCCCCTCTCCATGTGTGTCAGTATCACTGATCCCAGAACACAGAGGTCCATGAGCAGACTGTCTCCACCTCTCCCTGTGTCTCAGTATCACTGATCCCATAACATAACACAGAGGTCCATTAGCAGACTGTCTCCCCCTCTCCCTGTCTCTCAGTATCACTGATCCCATAACATAACACAGAAGTCCATTAGCAGACTGTCTGTCCCTCTCCCTGTGTCTCAGTATCACTGATCCCATGACATAACACAGAGGTCCATTAGCAGACTGTCTCCCCGTCTCCCAGTGTCTCAGTATCACTGATCCCATCGCACAGAGCTCCATAGCAGACTGTCTCCCCCTCTCCCGGTGTCTCAGTATCACTGATCCCATAACATAACACAGAGGTCCATTAGCAGACTGTCTCCCCCTCTCCCTGTCTCTCAGTATCACTGATCCCATAACATAACACAGAAGTCCATTAGCAGACTGTCTGTCCCTCTCCCTGTGTCTCAGTATCACTGATCCCATGACATAACACAGAGGTCCATTAGCAGACTGTCTCCCCCTCTCCCGGTGTCTCAGTATCACTGATCCCATAACATAACACAGAGGTCCATTAGCAGACTGTCTCCCCCTCTCCCTGTGTCTCAGTATCACTGATCCCATAACACAACACAGAGGTCCATCAGCAGACTGTCTCCCCCTCTCACTGTGTCTCAGCATCACTGATCCCATAACATAACACAGAGGTCCATTAGCAGACTGTCTCATCCTCTCTCTGTGTCTCAGTGTCACTGATCCCATAACATAACACAGAGGTCCATCAGCAGACTGTCTCCCCCTCTCACTGTGTCTCAGCATCACTGATCCCATAACATAACACAGAGGTCCATTAGCAGACTGTCTCCCCCTCTCCCTGTGTCTCAGTATCACTGATCCCATAACATAACACAGAGGTCCATTTACAGACTGTCTCCCCCTCTCCCTGTGTCTCAGTATCACTGATCCCATAACATAACACAGAGGTCCATTTAAAGACTGTCCCCCCCTCTCCCTCTGTCTCAGTATCACTGATCCCATAACATAACACAGAGGTCCATTTACAGACTGTCTCCCCCTCTCCCTCTGTCTCAGTATCACTGATCCCATAACACAGAGGTCCATTAGCAGACTGTCCCGCCCTCTCCCTGTGTCTCAGTATCACTGATCCCATAACACAGAGGTCCATTAGCAGACTGTCTTCCCCTCTCCCTGTGTCTCAGTATCACTGATCCCATAACATAACACAGAGGTCCATTTAAAGACTGTCCCCCCCTCTCCCTCTGTCTCAGTATCACTGATCCCATAACATAACACAGAGGTCCATTTACAGACTGTCTCCCCCTCTCCCTCTGTCTCAGTATCACTGATCCCATAACACAGAGGTCCATTAGCAGACTGTCCCGCCCTCTCCCTGTGTCTCAGTATCACTGATCCCATAACACAGAGGTCCATTAGCAGACTGTCTCCCCCTCTCCCTGTTTCTCAGTTTCACTGATCCCATAACACAGAGGTCCATTAGCAGATTGTCTCCCCCTCTCCCTGTGTCTCAGTATCACTGATCCCATAACATAACACAGAGGACCATTTACAGACTGTCTCCCCCTCTCCCTTTGTCTCAGTGTCACTCATTCCATAACATAACACAGAGGTCCATTGACAGAACGTCTCCCTCTCTCCCTGTGTCTCTGTATCACTGATCACATAACAGAACACAGAGGTCCATTAGCAGACTGTCTTCCCCTCTCCCTGTGTCTCAGTATCACTGATCCCATAACATAACACAGAGGTCCATTAGCAGACTGTCTGTCCCTCTCCCTGTGTCCCAGTATTACTGATCCCGTAACATAACACAGAGGTCCATTAGCAGACAATCTCCCCCTCTCCATGTGTGTCAGTATCACTGATCCCAGAACACAGAGGTCCATGAGCAGACTGTCTCCACCTCTCCCTGTGTCTCAGTATCACTGATCCCATAACATAACAAAGAGGTCCATTAGCAGACTGTCTCCCCCTCTCCCTGTCTCTCAGTATCACTGATCCCATAACATAACACAGAAGTCCATTAGCAGACTGTCTGTCCCTCTCCCTGTGTCTCAGTATCACTGATCCCATGACATAACACAGAGGTCCATTAGCAGACTGTCTCCCCGTCTCCCTGTGTCTCAGTATCACTGATCCCATCGCACAGAGCTCCATAGCAGACTGTCTCCCCCTCTCCCGGTGTCTCAGTATCACTGATCCCATAACATAACACAGAGGTCCATTAGCAGACTGTCTCCCCCTCTCCCTGTCTCTCAGTATCACTGATCCCATAATACAACACAGAGGTCCATCAGCAGACTGTCTCCCCCTCTCACTGTGTCTCAGCATCACTGATCCCATAACATAACACAGAGGTCCATTAGCAGACTGTCTCATCCTCTCTCTGTGTCTCAGCGTCACTGATCCCATAACATAACACAGAGGTCCATCAGCAGACTGTCTCCCCCTCTCACTGTGTCTCAGCATCACTGATCCCATAACATAACACAGAGGTCCATTAGCAGACTGTCTCATCCTCTCTCTGTGTCTCAGTATCACTGATCCCATAACAAAACACAGAGGTCCATTAGCAGACTGTCTCCCCCTCTCCCTGTGTCTCAGTATCACTGATCCCATAACATAACACAGAGGTCCATTTACAGACTGTCTCCCCCTCTCCCTGTGTCTCAGTATCACTGATCCCATAACATAACACAGAGGTCCATTTAAAGACTGTCCCCCCCTCTCCCTCTGTCTCAGTATCACTGATCCCATAACATAACACAGAGGTCCATTTACAGACTGTCTCCCCCTCTCCCTGTGTCTCAGTATCACTGATCCCATAACACAGAGGTCCATTAGCAGACTGTCCCGCCCTCTCCCTGTGTCTCAGTATCACTGATCCCATAACACAGAGGTCCATTAGCAGACTGTCTTCCCCTCTCCCTGTGTCTCAGTATCACTGATCCCATAACATAACACAGAGGTCCATTAGCAGACTGTCTCCCCCTCTCCCTGTTTCTCAGTTTCACTGATCCCATAACACAGAGGTCCATTAGCAGATTGTCTCCCCCTCTCCCTGTGTCTCAGTATCACTGATCCCATAACATAACACAGAGGACCATTTACAGACTGTCTCCCCCTCTCCCTTTGTCTCAGTGTCACTCATTCCATAACATAACACAGAGGTCCATTTACAGAACGTCTCCCTCTCTCCCTGTGTCTCAGTATCACTGATCACATAACAGAACACAGAGGTCCAGTAGCAGACTGTCTCCCCCTCTCCCTGTGTCTCAGTATCACTGATCCCATAACATAACACAGAGGTCCATTAGCAGACTGTCTCCCCCTCTCCATGTGTCTCAGTATCACTGATCCCATAACATAACACAGAGGTCCATTTACAGACTGTCTCCCCCTCTCCCTGTGTCTCAGCATCACTGATCCCATAACATAACACAGAGGTCCATTTACAGACTGTCTCCCCCTCTCCATGTGTCTCAGTATCACTGATCCCATAACATAACACAGAGGTCCATTTACAGACTGTCTTCCCCTCTCCCTGTGTCACAGTATCACTGATCAAACAACATAACACAGAGGTCCATTAGCAGATTGTCTCCCCTCTCCCTGTGTCTCAGTATCACTGATCCCATAACATAACACAGAGGTCCATTAGCAGACTGTCTCCCCCTCTCCCTGTGTCTCAGTATCACTGATCCCATAACACAGAGGCCCATTAGCAGATTGTCTCCCCCTCTCCCTGTGTCTCAGTATCACTGATCCCATAACATAACACAGAGGTCCATTAGCAGAATGTCTTCCCCTCTCCCTGTGTCTCAGTATCACTGATCCCATAACACAGAGGTCCATTAGCAGATTGTCTCCCCCTCTCCCTGTGTCTCAGTATCACTGATCCCATAACACAGAGGTCCATTAGCAGACTGTCTCCCCCTCTCCCTCTGTCTCAGTATCACTGATCCCATAACATAACACAGAGGTCCATTAGCAGAATGTCTTCCCCTCTCCCTGTGTCTCAGTATCACTGATCCCATAACATAACACAGCGGACCATTTACAGACTGTCTCCCCCTCTCCCTGTGTCTCAGTATCACTGATCCCATAACATAACACAGAGGTCCATTTACAGACTGTCTCCCCCTCTCCCTCTGTCTCAGTATCACTGATCCCATAACATAACACAGAGGTCCATCAGCAGACTGTCTTCCCCTCTCCCTGTGTCTCAGTATCACTGATCCCATAACATAACACAGAGGTCCATTTACAGACTGTCTCCCCCTCTCCCTTTGTCTCAGTGTCACGCATTCCACAACATAACATAGAGGTCCATTTACAGACTGTCTCCCTCTCTCCCTGTGTCTCAGTATCACTGATCCCATTACATAACACAGAGGTCCATTAGTAGACTGTCTCCCTCTCTCCCTGTGTCTCAGTATCACTGATCCCATAACATAACACAGAGGTCCATTAGTAGACAGTCTCCCCCTCCCCCTGTGTCTCAGTATCACTGACCCCATAACACAGAGTTCCATTGGCAGACTGTCTCCCCCTCTCCCTGTGTTTCTGTATCACTGATCCCATAACAGAACACAGAGGTCCATTAGCAGACTGTATCCCCCACACCCTGTGTCTCAGTATCACTGATCCCATAACACAGAGGCCCATTAGCAGATTGTCTCCCCCTCTCCCTGTGTCTCAGTATCACTGATCCCATAACATAACACAGAGGTCCATTAGCAGAATGTCTTCCCCTCTCCCTGTGTCTCAGTATCACTGATCCCATAACACAGAGGTCCATTAGCAGATTGTCTCCCCCTCTCCCTGTGTCTCAGTATCACTGATCCCATAACACAGAGGTCCATTAGCAGACTGTCTCCCCCTCTCCCTCTGTCTCAGTATCACTGATCCCATAACATAACACAGAGGTCCATTAGCAGAATGTCTTCCCCTCTCCCTGTGTCTCAGTATCACTGATCCCATAACATAACACAGCGGACCATTTACAGACTGTCTCCCCCTCTCCCTGTGTCTCAGTATCACTGATCCCATAACATAACACAGAGGTCCATCAGCAGACTGTCTTCCCCTCTCCCTGTGTCTCAGTATCACTGATCCCATAACATAACACAGAGGTCCATTTACAGACTGTCTCCCTCTCTCCCTGTGTCTCAGTATCACTGATCCCATAACATAACACAGAGGTCCATTAGTAGACTGTCTCCCCCTCCCCCTGTGTCTCAGTATCACTGACCCCATAACACAGAGTTCCATTGGCAGACTGTCTCCCCATCTCCCTGTGTTTCTGTATCACTGATCTCATAACAGAACACAGAGGTCCATTAGCAGACTGTATCCCCCTCTCCATGTGTCTCAGTATCACTGATCCCATAACTTAACAGAGGTCCATTTACAGGCTGTCTCCCCCTCTCCCTGTGTCTCAGTGTCACTGATCCCACAACATAACACAGAGGTCCATTTACAGACTGTCTCCCCCTCTCCCTGTGTCTCAGTATCACTGATCCCATAACACAGAGGACCAGTAGCAGACTGTCTTCCCCTCTCCCTGTGTCTCAGTATCACTGATCCCATAACATAACACAGAGGTCCATTAGCAGACTGACTCCCCCTCTCCATGTGTCTCAGTATCACTGATCCCATAACTTAACAGAGGTCCATTTACAGGCTGTCTCCCCCTCTCCCTGTGTCTCAGTGTCACTGATCCCACAACATAACACAGAGGTCCATTTACAGACTGTCTCCCCCTCTCCCTGTGTCTCAGTATCACTGATCCCACAACATAACACAGAGGTCCATTAGCAGACAGTCTTCCCCTCTCCCTGTGTCTCAGTATCACTGATCCCATAACATAACACAGAGGTCCATTTACAGACTGTTTCCCCCTCTCACTGTGCCTCAGTATCACTGATCCCATTACATAACAGAGGTCCATTAGTAGACTGTCTCCCCCTCTCCCTGTATCTCAGTCTCACTGATCCCATAACAGAACACAGAGGTCCATTAGCAGACTGTCTCCCGCTCTCCATGTGTCTCAGTATCACTGACTCCATAACACAGAGGTCCATTAGCAGACTGTCTCCCCCTCTCCCTGTGTCTCAGTATCACTGATCCCATAACACAGAGGTCCATTTACAGACTGTCTCCCCCTCTCCATGTGTCTCACTATCACTGATCCCATAACATAACACAGAGGTCCATTAACAGACTGTCACCCCCTCTCCCTGTGTCTCAGAATCACTGATCCCATAACATAACAGAGAGGTCCATTAGCAGACTGTCTCCCCCTCTCCCTGTGTCTCAGTTTCACTGAACCCATCGCACAGAGGTCCATTAGCAGACTGTCGTCCCCTCTCCCTGTGTCTCAGAATCACTGATCCCATAACATAACAAAGAGGTCCATTAGCAGATTGTCTCCCCCTCTCCCTGTGTCTCAGTATCACTGATCCCATAACATAACACAGAGGTCCATTAGCAGACTGTCTTCCCCTCTCCCTGTGTCTCAGTATCACTGATCCCATAACATAACACAGAGGTCCATTTACAGACTGTCTCCCCCTCTCCCTGTGTCTCAGTATCACTGATCCCATAACATAACACAGAGGTCCATTTACAGACTGTCTCCCCCTCTCCCTCTGTCTCAGTATCACTGATCCCATAACATAACACTGAGGTCCATTTACAGACTGTCTCCCCCTCTCCCTGTGTCTCAGTATCACTGATCCCATAACACAGAGGTCCATTAGCAGATTGTCTCCCCCTCTCCCTGTGTCTCAGTATCACTGATCCCATAACATAACACAAAGGTCCATTAGCAGACTGTCTTCCCCTCTCCCTGTGTCTCAGTATCACTGATCCCATAAGATAACACAGAGGTCCATTTACAGACTGTCTCCCCCTCTCCCTGTGTCTCAGTATCACTGATCCCATAACATAACACAGATGTCCATTTACAGACAGTCTCCCCCTCTCCCTCTGTCTCAGTATCACTGATCCCATAACATAACACAGAGATCCATTTACAGACTGTCTCCCGCTCTCCCTGTGTCTCAGTATCACTGACCCCATAACACTGAGTTCCATTAGCAGACGGTCTCCCCCTCTCCCTGTGTCTCTGTATCACTGACCCCATAACATAACACAGAGGTCCATTTACAGACTGTCTCCCCCTCTCCCTGTGTCTCAGTATCACTGATCCCACAACATAACACAGAGGTCCATTTACAGACTGTCTCCCCCTCTACCTGTGTCTCAGTATCACTGATCCCACAACATAACACAGAGGTCCATTAGTAGACTGTCTCCCCCTCTCCCTGTATCTCAGTCTCACTGATCCCATAACATAACACAGAGGTCCATTAGCAGACTGTCTCCCGCTCTCCCTGTGTCTCAGTATCACTGACTCCATAACACAGAGGTCCATTAGCAGACTGTCTCCCCCTCTCCCTGTGTCTCAGTATCACTGATCCCATAACACAGAGGTCCATTTACAGACTGTCGCCCCCTCTCCATGTGTCTCAGTATCACTGATCCCATAACATAACACAGAGGTCCATTAACAGACTGTCACCCCCTCTCCCTGTGTTTCATTATCACTGATCCCAGAACACAGAGGTCCATTAGCAGATTGTCTTCCCCTCTCCCTGTGTCTCAGTATCACTGATCCCATAACATAACACAGAGGTCCATTAGCAGACTGTCTCCCCCTCTCCCTCTGTCTCAGTATCACTGATCCCATAACATAACACAGAGGTCCATTTACAGACAGTCTCCCCCTCTCCCTGTGTCTCAGTATCACTGATCCCATAACACAGAGGTCCATTAGCAGATTGTCTCCCCCTCTCCCTGTGTCTCAGTATCACTGATCCCATAACATAACACAAAGGTCCATTAGCAGACTGTCTTCCCCTCTCCCTGTGTCTCAGTATCACTGATCCCATAAGATAACACAGAGGTCCATTTACAGACTGTCTCCCCCTCTCCCTGTGTCTCAGTATCACTGATCCCATAACATAACACAGATGTCCATTTACAGACAGTCTCCCCCTCTCCCTCTGTCTCAGTATCACTGATCCCATAACATAACACAGAGGTCCGTTTACAGACTGTCTCCCCCTCTCCCTGTGTCTCAGTTTCACTGATCCCATTACATAACACAGATGTCCATTTACAGACAGTCTCCCCCTCTCCCTCTGTCTCAGTATCACTGATCCCATAACATAACACAGAGGTCCATTTACAGACTGTCTCCCTCTCTCCCTGTGTCTCAGTATCACTGATCCCATAACATAACACAGAGTTCCATTAGCAGACTGTCTCCCCCTCTCCCTGTGTCTCAGTATCACTGATCCCATAACACAGAGGTCCATTCGCAGACTGTCTCCCCCTCTCCCTGTGTCTCAGTATCACTGATCCCATAACACAGAGGTCCATTAGCAGATTGTCTCCCCCTCCCCCTGTGTCTCAGTATCACTGATCCCATAACACAGAGGTCCATTCGCAGACTGTCTCCCCCTTCTCCCTGTGTCTCAGTATCACTGATCCCATAACATAACACAGAGGTCTATTAGGAGACTGTCTCGCGCTCTCCCTGTGTCTCACTATCACTGACCCCATAACACAGAGTTCCATTAGCAGACTGTCTCCCCCTCTCCCTGTGTCTCAGTCTCACTGATCCCATAACATAACACAGAGGTCCATTAGCAGACTGTCTCCCCCTCTCCCTCTGTCTCAGTATCACTGATCCCATGACATAACGCGAGGTCCATTAGCAGACTGTCTCCCCCTCTACCTGTGTCTCAGTATTACTGATCCCATGACATAACACTGAGGTCCATTAGCAGACTGTCTCCCCCTCTCCCTGTGTCTCAGTTACACTGATCCCATAACATAACACAGAGGTCCATGAGCAGACTGTCTCCCCCTCTCCCTGTGTCTCAGTATCACTGATCCCATAACACAGAGGTCCATGAGCAGACTGTCTCCCCCTCTCCCTGTGTCTCAGTATCACTGATCCCATAACATAACACAACGGTCCATTTACAGACTGTCTCCCTCTCTCCCTGTGTCTCAGTATCACTGATCCCATTACATAACACAGACGTCCATTCGTAGACTGTCTCCCCCTCTCCCTGTACCTCAGTTTCACTGATCCCATAACATAACACAGAGGTCCATTAGCAGACTGTCTCCCCCATCTCCCTGTCTCTCAGTGTCACTGATCCCATAACATAATACAGAGGTCCATTTGCAGACTGTCACCCCCTCTCCCTGTGTCTCAGTATCACTGATCCCATAACACAGAGGTCTATTCGCAGAATGTCTCCCGCTCTCCCTGTGTCTCAGTATCACTGATCCCATAACACAGAGGTCCATTAGCAGACTGTCTCCCCCACACCCTGTGTCTCAGTATCACTGATCCCATAACACAGAGGTCCAGTAGCAGACTGTCTCCCCCTCTCCCTGTGTCTCAATATCACTGATCCCATAACATAACACAGAGGTCCATTAGCAGACTGCCTCCCGCTCTCCATGTGTCTCAGTATCATCGATCCCCTAACATAACACAGAGGTCCATTTACAGACTGTCTCCCCCTCTCCCTGTGTCTCAGTATCACTGATCCCACAACATAACACAGAGGTCCATTAGCAGACTGTCTTCCCCTCTCCCTGTGTCTCAGAATCACTGATCCCATAACATAACACAGAGGTCCATTAGCAGACTGTCTCCCCCACTCCCTGTGTCTCAGTTTCTCTGATCCCATAACACAGAGGTCCATTAGCAGATTGTCTCCCCCTCTCCCTGTGTCTCAGTATCACTGATCCCATAACATAACACAGAGGTCCATTAGCAGACTGTCTTCCCCTCTCCCTGTGTCTCAGTATCACTGATCCCATAACATAACACAGAGGTCCATTTACAGACTGTCTCCCCCTCTCCCTTTGTCTCAGTATCACTGATCCCATAACATAACACAGAGTTCCATTAGCAGACTGTCTCCCCCTCTCCCTGTGTCTCAGGATCACTGACCCCATAACACAGAGGTCCATTAGCAGACTGTCTCCCCCTCTCCCTGTGTCTCAGTATCACTGATCCCATAACATAACACAGATGTCCATTTACAGACAGTCTCCCCCTCTCCCTCTGTCTCAGTATCACTGATCCCATAACATAACACAGAGGTCCGTTTACAGACTGTCTCCCCCTCTCCCTGTGTCTCAGTTTCACTGATCCCATTACATAACACAGATGTCCATTTACAGATAGTCTCCCCCTCTCCCTCTGTCTCAGTATCACTGATCCCATAACATAACACAGAGGTCCATTTACAGACTGTCTCCCTCTCTCCCTGTGTCTCAGTATCACTGATCCCATAACATCACACAGAGGTCCATTAGTAGACTGTCTCCCCCTCTCCCTGTGTCTCAGTATCACTGACCGCATAACACAGAGTTCCATTGGCAGACTGTCTCCCCCTCTCCCAGTGTCTCTGTATCACTGATCCCATAACATAACACAGAGTTCCATTAGCAGACTGTCTCCCCCTCTCCCTGTGTCTCAGTATCACTGATCCCATAACACAGAGGTCCATTCGCAGACTGTCTCCCCCTCTCCCTGTGTCTCAGTATCACTGATCCCATAACACAGAGGTCCATTAGCAGATTGTCTCCCCCTCCCCCTGTGTCTCAGTATCACTGATCCCATAACACAGAGGTCCATTCGCAGACTGTCTCCCCCTTCTCCCTGTGTCTCAGTATCACTGATCCCATAACATAACACAGAGGTCTATTAGGAGACTGTCTCCCGCTCTCCCTGTGTCTCACTATCACTGACCCCATAACACAGAGTTCCATTAGCAGACTGTCTCCCCCTCTCCCTGTGTCTCAGTCTCACTGATCCCATAACATAACACAGAGGTCCATTAGCAGACTGTCTCCCCCTCTCCCTCTGTCTCAGTATCACTGATCCCATGACATAACGCGAGGTCCATTAGCAGACTGTCTCCCCCTCTACCTGTGTCTCAGTATTACTGATCCCATGACATAACACTGAGGTCCATTAGCAGACTGTCTCCCCCTCTCCCTGTGTCTCAGTTACACTGATCCCATAACATAACACAGAGGTCCATGAGCAGACTGTCTCCCCCTCTCCCTGTGTCTCAGTATCACTGATCCCATAACACAGAGGTCCATGAGCAGACTGTCTCCCCCTCTCCCTGTGTCTCAGTATCACTGATCCCATAACATAACACAGCGGTCCATTTACAGACTGTCTCCCTCTCTCCCTGTGTCTCAGTATCACTGATCCCATTACATAACACAGACGTCCATTCGTAGACTGTCTCCCCCTCTCCCTGTACCTCAGTTTCACTGATCCCATAACATAACACAGAGGTCCATTAGCAGACTGTCTCCCCCATCTCCCTGTCTCTCAGTGTCACTGATCCCATAACATAATACAGAGGTCCATTTGCAGACTGTCACCCCCTCTCCCTGTGTCTCAGTATCACTGATCCCATAACACAGAGGTCTATTAGCAGAATGTCTCCCGCTCTCCCTGTGTCTCAGTATCACTGATCCCATAACACAGAGGTCCATTAGCAGACTGTCTCCCCCACACCCTGTGTCTCAGTATCACTGATCCCATAACACAGAGGTCCAGTAGCAGACTGTCTCCCCCTCTCCCTGTGTCTCAATATCACTGATCCCATAACATAACACAGAGGTCCATTAGCAGACTGCCTCCCGCTCTCCATGTGTCTCAGTATCATCGATCCCCTAACATAACACAGAGGTCCATTTACAGACTGTCTCCCCCTCTCCCTGTGTCTCAGTATCACTGATCCCATAACATAACACAGAGGTCCATTAGCAGACTGTCTTCCCCTCTCCCTGTGTCTCAGTATCACTGATCCCATAACATAACACAGAGGTCCATTTACAGACTGTCTCCCCCTCTCCCTTTGTCTCAGTATCACTGATCCCATAACATAACACAGAGTTCCATTAGCAGACTGTCTCCCCCTCTCCCTGTGTCTCAGGATCACTGACCCCATAACACAGAGGTCCATTAGCAGACTGTCTCCCCCTCTCCATGTGTCTCAGTATCACTGATCCCATAACATAACACAGAGGTCCATTTAGAGACTGTCTCCCTCTCTCCCTGTGTCTCAGTATCACTGATCCCATAACACAGAGTTCCATTGGCAGACTGTCTCCCCCTCTCACTGTGTCTCTGTACCACTGATCCCATATCATAACACAGAGGTCCATTCGCAGACTGTTTACCCCTCTCCCTGTGTCTCAGTATCACTGATCCCACAACACAGAGGTCCATTAGCAGACTGTCTCCCCCTCTCCATGTTTCTCAGTATCACTGATCCCATAACATAACACAGAGGTCCATTTACAGACTGTCTCACCCTCTCCATGTGTCTCAGTATCACTGATCCCACAACATAACACAGAGGTCCATTTACAGGCTGTTTCCCTCTCTCCCTGTGTCTCAGTATCACTGATCCCATTACATAACACAGAGGTCCATTAGTAGACTGTCTCCTCCTCTCCCTGTATCTCAGTCTCACTGATCCCATAACATAACACAGAGTTCCATTAGCAGACTGTCTCCCCCACTCCCTGTGTCTCAGTATCACTGATCCCATAACGTAACGCAGAGGTCCATTTACAGACTGTCTCCCCCTCTCCCGGTGTCTCAGTATAACTGATCCCGTAACATAACACTGAGGTCCATTAGCAGACTGTCCCGCCCTCTCCCTGTGTCTCAGTATCACTGATCCCATAACACAGAGGTCCATTCGCAGACTGTCTCCCCCTCTCCCTGTGTCTCAGTATCACTGATCCCATAACACAGAGGTCCATTAGCAGATTGTCTCCCCCTCTCCCTGTGTCTCAGTATCTCTGATCCCATAACACAGAGGTCCATTCGCAGACTGTCTCCCCCTTCTCCCTGTGTCTCAGTATCACTGATCCCATAACATAACACAGAGGTCTATTAGGAGATCGTCTCCCGCTCTCCTTGTGTCTCAGTATCACTGACCCCATAACACAGAGTTCCGTTAGCAGACTGTCTCCCCCTCTCCCTGTGTCTCAGTCTCACTGACCCCATAACACAGAGGTCCATTAGCAGACTGTCTCCCCCTCTCCCTGTGTCTCAGTATCACTGATCCCATAACATAACACAGAGGTCCATTAGCAGACTGTCTCCCCCTCTCCCTCTGTCTCAGTATCACTGATCCCATGACATAACGCGAGGTCCATTTACAGACTGTCTCCCCCTCTACCTGAGTCTCAGTATTACTGATCCCATGACATAACACAGAGGTCCATTAGCAGACTGTCTCCCCCTCTCCCGGTGTCTCAGTATAACTGATCCCATAACATAACACTGAGGTCCATTAGCAGACTGTCTCCCCCACTCCCTGGGTCTCAGTTACACTGATCCCACTACATAACACAGAGGTCCATGAGCAGACTGTCTCCCCCTCTCCCTGTGTCTCAGTATCACTGATCCCATAACACAGAGGTCCATGAGCAGGCTGTCTCCCCCTCTCCCTGTGTCTTAGTATCACTGATCCCATAACATAACACAGCGGTCCATTTACAGACTGTCTCCCTCTCTCCCTGTGTCTCAGTATCACTGATCCCATTACATAACACAGACGTCCATTCATAGACTGTCTCCCCCTCTCCCTGTATCTCAGTTTCACTGATCCCATAACATAACACAGAGGTCCATTAGCAGACTGTCTCCCCCATCTCCCTGTCATACAGTGTCACTGATCCCATAACATAACACAGAGGTCCATGAGCAGACTGTCTCCCCCTCTCCCTGTGTCTCAGTATCACTGATCCCATTACATAACACAGACGTCCATTCGTAGACTGTCTCCCCCTCTCCGTGTATCTCAGTTTCACTGATCCCATAACATAACACAGAGGTCCATTAGCAGACTGTCTCCCCCATCTCCCTGTCTCTCAGTGTCACTGATCCCAAAACATAACACAGAGGTCCATTAGCAGACTGTCACCCCCTCTCCCTGTGTCTCAGTATCACTGATCCCATAACACAGAGGTCTATTAGCAGAATGTCTCCCGCTCTCCCTGTGTCTCAGTATCACTGACCCCATAACACAGAGGTCCATTAGCAGACTGTCTCCCCCACACCCTGTGTCTCAGTATCACTGATCCCATAACACAGAGGTCCAGTAGCAGACTGACTCCCCCTCTCCCTGTGTCTCAGTATCACTGATCACATAACATAACACAGAGGTCCATTAGCAGACTGCCTCCCCCTCTCCATGTTTCTCAGTATCATCGATTCCATAACATAACACAGAGGTCAATTTACAGACTGTCTCCCCCTCTCCCTGTGTCTCAGTATCACTGATCCCACAACATAACACAGAAGTCCTTTAGTAGACTGTCTCCCCCTCTGCCGGTGTCTCAGTATTACTGATCCCGTAACATAACACAGAGGTCCATTAGCAGACTGTCCCGCCCTCTCCCTTTGTCTCAGTATCACTCATTCCATAACATAACACAGAGGTCCATTAGCAGATTGTCTCCCCTTCTCCCTGTGTCTCAGTATCACTGATCCTATCGCACAGAGGTCCATTAGCAGACTGTCTTCCCCTCTCCCTTTGTCTCAGTATCACTCATTCCATAACATAACACAGAGGTCCATGAGCAGATTGTCTCCCCCTCTCCCTGTGTCTCAGTATCACTGATCCCATCGCACAGAGGTCCATTAGCAGACTGTCTTCCCCTCTCCCTGTGTCTCAGTATCACTCAGCCCATAACATAACACAGAGGTCCATTTGCAGACTGTCTCCCCCTCTCCCTGTGTCTCAGTATCACTGATCCCATCACACAGAGGTCCATTAGCAGACTGTCTTCCCCTCTCCTTGTGTCTCAGTATCACTGATCCAATAACATCACACAGAGGTCCATTTACAGACTGTCTCCCCCTCTCCCTTTGTCTCAGTATCACTCATTCCATAACATAACACAGAGGTCCATTTACAGACTGTCTCCCCCTCTCCCTGTGTCTCAGTATCACTGATCCCATAACACAGAGGTCCATTAGCAGATTGTCTCCCCCTCTCCCTGTGTCTCAGTATCACTGATCCCATAACATAACACAGAGGTCCATTCGTAGACTGTCTCCCCCTCTCCCTGTCTCTCAGTTTCACTGATCCCATGACATAACACAGAGGTCCATTAGCAGACTGTCTTCCCCTCTCCCTGTCTCTCAGTGTCACTGATCCCATAACATAAAACAGAGGTCCATTAGCAGACTGTCTTCCCCTCTCCCTGTGTCTCAGTATCACTGATCCCATAACACAGAGGTCTATTAGCAGAATGTCTCCCGCTCTCCCTGTGTCTCAGTATCACTGACCCTATAACATAGAATTCCATGAGCGGACTGTCTCCCCCTCTCCCTGTGTCTCAGTATCACTCATTCCATAACATAACGCAGAGGTCCATTTACAGACTGTCTCCCCCTCTCCCTGTGTCTCAGTATCACTGATCCCATAACACAGAGGTCCATTAGCAGACTGTCTCCCCCTCTCCATGAGTCTCAGTATCACTGATCCCATAACGCAGAGGACCATTAGCAGACTGTCTCCCCCTCTCCCTGTGTCTCAGTATCACTGATCCCATAACATAACACAGAGGTCCATAAGCAGACTGTCTCCCCCTCTACCTGTGTCTCAGTTTTACTGATACCATGACATAACACAGAGGTCCATTAGCAGACTGTCTCCCCCTCTGCCGGTGTCTCAATATTACTGATCCCGTAACATAACACAGAGGTCCATTAGCAGACTGTCCCGCCCTCTCCCTTTGTCTCAGTATCACTCATTCCATGACATAACACAGAGGTCCATTAGCAGATTGTCTCCCCCTCTCCCTGTCTCTCAGTATCACTGATCCCATCGCACAGATGTCCATTAGCAGTATGTCTTCCCCTCTCCCTGTGTCTCAGTATCACTGACCCCATAACATAACAAAGAGGTCCATTTGCAGACTGTCTCCCCCTCTCCCTGTGTCTCAGTATCACTGATCCCATAACACAGAGGTCCATTAGCAGACTGTCTTCCCCTCTCCCTGTGTCTCAGTATCACTGGTCCCATAACATAACACAGGGGTCCATTTACAGACTGTCTCAACCTCTCCCTTTGTCTCAGTATCACTCATTCCATAACATAACACAGAGGTCCATTTACAGACCGTCTCCCTCTCTCCCTGTGTCTCAGTATCACAGATCCCATTACATAACACAGAGGTCCATTCGTAGACTGTCTCCCACTCTTCCTGTATCTCAGTTTCACTGATCCCATAACATAACACAGAGGTCCATTAGCAGACTGTCTCCCCCATCTCCCTGTCTCTCAGTGTCACTGATCCCATAACATAACACAGAGGTCCATTAGCAGACTGTCACCCCCTCTCCCTGTGTCTCAGTATCACTGATCCCATAACACAGAGGTTCATTATCAGAGTGTATCCCGCTCTCCCTGTGTCTCAGTATCACTGACCCCATAACACAGAGTTCCATTGGCAGACTGTCTCCCCCGCTCCCTGTGTCTCTGTATCACTGATCCCATAACATAACACAGAGGTCCATTAGTAGACTGTCTCCCCCTCTCCCTGTATCTCAGTCTCACTGATCACATAACATAACACAGAGGTCCAGTAGCAGACTGTCTCCCCCTCTCCCTGTGTCTCATTATCACTGATCCCATAACACAACACAGAGGTCCATTAGCAGACTGTCTCCCCCTCTCCATGTGTCTCAGTATCACTGATCCCATAACATAACACAGCGGTCCATTTACAGACTGTCTCCCCAACTCCCCGTGTCTCAGTATCACTGATCCCATTACAAAACACAGAGGTCCTTTAGTAGACTGTCTCCCCCTCTCCCTGTATCTCAGTGTCACTGATCCCATAACATAACACAGAGGTCCATTAGCAGACTGTCTCCCCCTCTCCCTCTGTCTCAGTATCACTGATCCCATAACATAACGCAGAGGTCCATTTACAGACTGTCTCCCCCTCTACCTGTGTCTCAGTATTACTGATCCCATGACATAACACAGAGGTCCATTAGCAGACTGTGCCCCCCTCTCCCGGTGTCTCAGTATCACTGATCCCATGACATAACACAGAGGTCCGTTTACAGACTGTCTTCCCCTCTACCTGTGTCTCAGTGTCACTGATCCCATGACATAACACAGAGGTCTATTAGCAGACTGTCTCCCCCACACCCTGTGTCTCAGTATCACTGATCCCATAACATAACACAGAGTTCCATTATCAGATTGTCTCACCCTCTCCCTGCGTCTCAGTATCACTGATCCCATAACATAACACAGATGTCTTTTAGCAGACTGTCTCCCCCTCTCCCTGTGTCTCAGTATGACAGATCCCGTAACATAACACAGAGGTCCATTAGCAGACTGTCTCCCCCTCTCCCTGTGTCTCAGTATCACTGATCCCATAACATAACACAGAGGTCCCTGAGCAGACTGTCTCTCCCTCTCCCTGTGTCTCTGTATCACTGATCCCATAACATAAGACAGAGGTCCATTAGCAGACTGTCTCCCCCACACCCTGTGTCTCAGTATCACCGATCCCATAACACAGAGGTCCATTAGCAGACTGTCTCCCCCTCTCCCTGTGTCTCAGTATCACTGATCCCATAACATAACACAGAGGTCCATTTACAGACTGTCTCCCCCTCTCCCTGTGTCTCAGTATCACTGATCCCATAAAACAGAGGTCCATTAGCCGATTGTCCTACGCCTCTCCCTGTGTCTCAGTATCACTGATCCCATAACATAACACAGAGGTCCATGAGCAGACTGTCCCGCCCTCTCCCTTTGTCTCAGTATCACTGATCCCATAACACAGAGGTCCATTAGCAGATTGTCTCCCCCTCTCCCTGTGTCTCAGTATCACTGATCCCATAACATAACACAGAGGTCCATTAGCAGACTGTCTCCCCCTCTCACTGTGTCTCAGTATCATTGATCCCATAACATAACACAGAGGTCCATTAGCAGACTGTCTCCCCCATCTCCCTGTGTCTCAGTATCACTGATCCCATAACATAACACAGAGGTCTATTAGCAGACTGTCTCCCGCTCTCCCTGTGTCTCAGTATCACTGACCCCATAACACAGAGTTCCATTTGCAGACTGTCTCCCCCTCTCCCTCTGTCTCAGTATCACTGATCCCATAACACAGAGGTCCATTAGCAGACTGTCTCCCCCTTTCATTGTGTCTCAGTATCACTGATCCCATAACATAACACAGAGGTCCATTAGCAGAGTGTCTCCCCCTCTCCCTCTGTCTCAGTATCACTGATCCCATAACATAACACAGAGGTCCATTAGCAGACTGTCTCCCCCTCTACCTGTGTCTCAGTATTACGGATCCCATGACATAACACAGAGGTCCATTAGCAGACTGTCTCCCCCTCTCCCGGTGTCTCAGTATCACTGATCCCATGACATAACACAGAGGTCCGTTTACAGACTGTCTCCCCCTCTACCTGTGTCTCAGTATCACTGATCCCATGACATAACACAGATGTCCATTAGCAGACTGTCTCCCCCTCTCCCTGTGTCTCAGTTTCACTGATCCCACAACATAACACAGAGGTCCATTTACAGACTGTGTCCCCCTCTCCTTGTGTCTCAGTGTCACTGATCCCACAACATAACACAGAGGTCATTTACAGACTGTCTCCCCCTCTCCCTGTGTCTCAGTATCACTGATCCAATCACATAACACAGAGGTCCATTTACAGACTGTCTCCCCCTCTCCCTGCGTCTCAGTGTTACAGATCACATGATATAACACAGATGTCCATTAGCAGACTGTCTCCCCCTCTCCCTGTGTCTCAGTGTCACTGATCCCACAACATAACACAGAGGTCCATTTACAGGCTGTCTCCCCCTCTCCTTGTGTCTCAGTGTCACTGATCCCACAACATAACACAGAGGTCCATTAGCTGACTGTCTCCCCCACACCCTGCGTCTCAGTTTCACTGATCCCATAACACAGAGGTCCAGTCGCAGACTGTCTCCCCCTCTCCCTGTGTCTCAGTATCACTGATCCCATAACACAGAGGTCCATTAGCCGATTGTCTTTCCCCTCTCCCTGTGTCTCAGTATCACTGATCCCATAACATCACACAGAGGTCCATTAGTAGACTGTCTCCCCCTCTCCCTGTGTCTCAGTATCAATGACCCCATAACACAGAGTTCCATTGGCAGACTGTCTCCCCCTCTCCCTGTGTCTCTGTATCACTGATCCCATAACATAACACAGAGGTCCATTAGCAGACTGTCTCCCCCACACCCTGTGTCTAAGTATCACTGATCCCATAACACAGAGGTCCAGTAGCAGATTGTCTCCCCCTCTCCCTGTGTCTCAATATCACTGATCCCATCGCACAGAGGTCCATTAGCAGACTGTCTTCCCCTCTCCCTGTGTCTCAGAATCACTGATCCCATAACATAACACAGAGGTCCATTAGCAGACTGTCTCCCCCTCTCCCTGTGTCTCAGTTTCACTGATAACATAACACAGAGGTCCATTAGCAGATTGTCTCCCCCTCTCCCTGTGTCTCAGTATCACTGATCCCATAACATAACACAGAGGTCCATTAGCAGACTGTCTTCCCCTCTCCCTGTGTCTCAGTATCACTGATCCCATAACATAACACAGAGGTGCATTTACAGACTGTCTCCCCCTCTCCCTTTGTCTCAGTATCACTCATTCCATAACATAACACAGAGGTCCATTAGCAGACTGTCTTCCCCTCTCCCTGTGTCTCAGTATCACTGATCCCATAACATAACACAGAGGTCCAATTACAGACTGTCTCCCTCACTCCCTGTGTCTCAGTATCACTGATCCCATTACATAACACAGAGGTCCATTAGTAGACTCTCTCCCTCTCTCCCTGTGTCTCAGTATCACTGATCCCATAACATCACACAGAGGTCCATTAGTAGACTGTCTTCCCCTCTCCCTGTGTCTCAGTATCACTGATCCCATAACATAACACAAAGGTGCATTAGCAGACTGTCTCCCCCGCTCCCTGTGTCTCAGTATCACTGACCCCATAACACAGAGTTCCATTAGCAGACTGTCTCCCCCTCTCCCTGTGTCTCTGTATCACTGATCCCATAACATAACACAGAGGTCCAGTAGCAGACTGTCTCCCCCTCTCCCTGTGTCTCAGTATCACTGATCCCACAACATAACACAGAGGTCCATTAGCAGACTGTCTTCCCCTCTCCCTGTGTCTCAGTATCACTGATCCCATAACATAACACAGAGGTCCATTAGCAGACTGTCTCCCCCTCTCCCTGTGTCTCAGTATCACTCATTCCATAACATAACACAGAGGTCCATTTACAGACTGTCTCCCCCTCTCCCTGTGTCTCAGTATCACTGATCCCACAACATAACACAGAGGTCCCTTTACAGACTGTCTTCCCCTCTCCCTGTGTCTCAGTATCACTGATCCCATTACATTACAGAGAGGTCCATTAGTAGACTGTCTCCCCCTCTCCCTGTGTCTCAGTATCACTCATTTCATAACATAACACAGAGGTCCATTTACAGAATGTCTCCCCCTCTCCCTGTGTCTCAGTATCACTGATCCCATCGCACGGAGGTCAATTAGCAGACTGTCTTCTCCTCTCCCTGTGTCTCAGTATCACTGATCCCATAACATAACACAGAGGTCCATTTGCAGACTGTCTCCCCCTCTCCCTGTGTCTCAGTATCACTGATCCCATAACACAGAGGTCCATTGGCAGATTGTCTCCCCCTCTCCCTGTGTCTCAGTATCACTGATCCCATAACATAACACAGAGGTCCATTTACAGAATGTCTCGCCCTGTCCCTTTGTCTCAGTATCACTGATTCCATAACATAACACAGAGGTCCATTTGCAGACTGTCTCCCCCTCTCCCTGTGTCTCAGTATCACTGATCCCATAACACAGAGGTCCATTGGCAGATTGTCTCCCCCTCTCCCTGTGTCTCAGTATCACTGATCCCATTACATAACACAGAGGTCCATTAGTAGACTGTCTCCCCCTCTCCCTGTATCTCAGTCTCACTGATCCCATAACATAACACAGAGGTCCATTAGCAGACTGTCTTCCCCATCTCCCTGTGTCTCAGTATCACTGATCTCATAACATAACACAGAGGTCTATTAGCAGACTGTCTCCCGCTCTCCCTGTGTCTCAGTATCACTGACCCCAGAACACAGAGGTCCATTAGCAGACTGTCTCCCCCTCTCCCTGTGTCTCAGTATCACTGATCCCATAACATAACACAGAGGTCCATGAGCAGTCTGTCTCCCCCTCTCCCTGTGTCTCAGTATCACTCATTCCATAACATAACACAGAGGTCCATGAGCAGACTGTCCTGCCCTCTCCCTGTGTCTCAGTATCACTGATCCCATAACACAGAGGTCCATTAGCATATTGTCTCCCCCTCTCCCTGTGTCTCAGTATCACTGATCCCATCGCACAGAGGTCCATTAGCAGACTGTCTTCTCCTCTCCCTGTGTCTCAGTATCACTGATCCCATAACATAACACAGAGGTCCATTTGCAGACTGTCTCCCCCTCTCCCTGTGTCTCAGTATCACTGATCCCATAACAGAGGTCCATTAGCAGATTGTCTCCCCCTCTCCCTGTGTCTCAGTATCACTGATCCCATAACATAACACAGAGGTCCATGAGCAGACTGTCCCGCCCTCTCCCTGTGTCTCAGTATCACTGATCCCATAACACAGAGGTCCATTAGCAGATTGTCTCCCCCTCTCCCTGTGTCTCAGTATCACTGATCCCATCGCACAGAGGTCCATTAGCAGACTGTCACCCCCTCTCCCTGTGTCTCAGTATCACTGATCCCATAACATAACACAGAGGTCCATGTGCAGTCTGTCTCCCCCTCTCCCTGTGTCTTTGTTTTACTGATCCCATGACATAACACAGAGGTCCATTAGCAGACTGTCTTCCCCTCTCCCGGTGTCTCAGTATAACTGATCCCGTAACATAACACAGAGGTCCATTAGCAGACTGTCTCCCCCTCTCCCTGTGTCTCAGTATCACTGATCCCATAACATAACACAGAGGTCCATGAGTAGACTGTCCCGCCCTCTCCCTCTGTCTCAGTATCACTGATCCCATAACACAGAGGTCCATTAGCATATTGTCTCCCCCTCTCACTGTGTGTCAGTATCACTGATCCCATCGCACGGAGGTCCATTAGCAGACTGTCTTCTCCTCTCCCTGTGTCTCAGTATCACTGATCCCATAACATAACACAGAGGTCCATTTGCAGACTGTCTCCCCCTCTCCCTGTGTCTCAGTATCACTGATCCCATAACACAGAGGTCCATTAGCAGATTGTCTCCCCCTCTCCCTTTGTCTCAGTATCACTGATTCCATAACATAACACGGAGGTCCATTTGCAGACTGTCTCCCCCTCTCCCTGTGTCTCAGTATCACTGATCCCATAACACAGAGGTCCATTTGCAGACTGTCTCCCCCTCTCCCTTTGTCTCAGTATCACTGATTCCATAACATAACACGGAGGTCCATTTACAGACTGTCTCCCCCTCTCTCTGTGTCTCAGTATCACTGATCCCATTACATAACACAGAGGTCCATTAGTAGACTGTCTCCCCCTCTCCCTGTATCTCAGTCTCACTGATCCCATAACATAACACAGAGGTCCATTAGCAGACTGTCTCCCCCATCTCCCTGTGTCTCAGTATCACTGATCTCATAACATAACACAGAGGTCTATTAGCAGACTGACTCCCGCTCTCCCTGTGTCTCAGTATCACTGACCCCATAACACAGAGTTCCATTACCAGACTGTCTCCCCCTCTCCCTGTGTCTCAGTATCACTGATCCCATAACACAGAGGTCCATTAGCAGACTGTCTCCCCCTCTCCCTGTGTCTCAGTATCACTGATCCCATAACATAACACAGAGGTCCATGAGCAGTCTGTCTCCCCCTCTCCCTGTGTCTCAGTATCACTCATTCCATAACATAACACAGAGGTCCATGAGCAGACTGTCCTGCCCTCTCCCTGTGTCTCAGTATCACTGATCCCATAACACAGAGGCCATTAGCATATTGTCTCCCCCTCTCCCTGTGTCTCAGTATCACTGATCCCATCGCACAGAGGTCCTTTAGCAGACTGTCTTCTCCTCTCCCTGTGTCTCAGTATCACTGATCCCATAACATAACACAGAGGTCCATTAGCAGATTGTCTCCCCCTCTCCCTGTGTCTCAGTATCACTGATCCCATAACATAACACAGAGGTCCATGAGCAGACTGTCCCGCCCTCTCCCTGTGTCTCAGTATCACTGATCCCATAACACAGAGGTCCATTAGCAGATTGTCTCCCCCTCTCCCTGTGTCTCAGTATCACTGATCCCATCGCACAGAGGTCCATTAGCAGACAGTCACCCCCTCTCCCTGTGTCTCAGTATCACTGATCCCATAACATAACACAGAGGTCCATGTGCAGACTCTCTCCCCCTCTCCCTGTGTCTCAGTATCACTGATCCCATAACACAGAGGTCCATTAGCAGATTGTCTCCCCCTCTCCCTGTGTCTCAGTATCACTGATCCCATAACATAACACAGAGGTCCATTTACAGACTGTCTCCCCCTCTCCCTTTGTCTCAGTATCACTCATTCCATAACATAACACAGAGGTCCATTTACAGACTGTCTCCCCCTCTCTCTGTGTCTCAGTATCACTGATCCCATTACATAACACAGAGGTCCATTAGTAGACTGTCTCCCCCTCTCCCTGTATCTCAGTCTCACTGATCCCATAACATAACACAGAGGTCCATTAGCAGACGGTCTCCCCCATCTCCCTGTGTCTCAGTATCACTGATCTCATAACATAACACAGAAGTCTATTAGCAGACTGTCTCCCGCTCTCCCTGTGTCTCAGTATCACTGACCCCATAACACTGAGTTCCATTAGCAGACGGTCTCCCCCTCTCCCTGTGTCTCTGTATCACTGACCCCATAACATAACACAGAGGTCCATTACCAGACTGTCTCCCCCACACCCTGTGTCTCAGTATCACTGATCCCATAAAACAGAGGTCCAGTAGCAGACTGTCTCCCCCTCTCCCTGTGTCTCAGTATCACTGAGCCCATAACACAGAGTTCCATTGGCAGACTGTCTCCCCCTCTCTCTGTGTCTCAGTATCACTGATCCCATTACATAACACAGAGGTCCATTAGTAGACTGTCTCCCCCTCTCCCTGTATCTCAGTCTCACTGATCCCATAACATAACACAGAGGTCCATTAGCAGACTGTCTTCCCCATCTCCCTGTGTCTCAATATCACTGATCTCATAACATAACACAGAGGTCTATTAGCAGACTGTCTCCCGCTCTCCCTGTGTCTCAGTATCACTGACCCCAGAACACAGAGTTCCATTACCAGACTGTCTCCCCCTCTCCCTGTGTCTCAGTATCACTGATCCCATAACACAGAGGTCCATTAGCAGACTGTCTCCCCCTCTCCCTGTGTCTCAGTATCACTGATCCCATAACATAACACAGAGGTCCATGAGCAGTCTGTCTCCCCCTCTCCCTGTGTCTCAGTATCACTCATTCCATAACATAACACAGAGGTCCATGAGCAGACTGTCCTGCCCTCTCCCTGTGTCTCAGTATCACTGATCCCATAACACAGAGGTCCATTAGCATATTGTCTCCCCCTCTCCCTGTGTCTCAGTATCACTGATCCCATCGCACAGAGGTCCATTAGCAGACTGTCTTCTCCTCTCCCTGTGTCTCAGTATCACTGATCCCATAACATAACACAGAGGTCCATTTGCAGACTGTCTCCCCCTCTCCCTGTGTCTCAGTATCACTGATCCCATAACACAGAGGTCCATTAGCAGATTGTCTCCCCCTCTCCCTGTGTCTCAGTATCACTGATCCCATAACATAACACAGAGGTCCATGAGCAGACTGTCCCGCCCTCTCCCTGTGTCTCAGTATCACTGATCCCATAACACAGAGGTCCATTAGCAGATTGTCTCCCCCTCTCCCTGTGTCTCAGTATCACTGATCCCATCGCACAGAGGTCCATTAGCAGACTGTCACCCCCTCTCCCTGTGTCTCAGTATCACTGATCCCATAACATAACACAGAGGTCCATGTGCAGACTGTCTCCCCCTCTCCCTGTGTCTTTGTTTTACTGATCCCATGACATAACACAGAGGTCCATTAGCAGACTGTCTTCCCCTCTCCCGGTGTCTCAGTATAACTGATCCCGTAACATTACACAGAGGTCCATTAGCAGACTGTCTCCCCCTCTCCCTGTGTCTCAGTATCACTGATCCCATAACATAACACAGAGGTCCATGAGTAGACTGTCCCGCCCTCTCCCTCTGTCTCAGTATCACTGATCCCATAACACAGAGGTCCATTAGCATATTGTCTCCCCCTCTCCCTGTGTGTCAGTATCACTGATCCCATCGCACGGAGGTCCATTAGCAGACTGTCTTCTCCTCTCCCTGTGTCTCAGTATCACTGATCCCATAACATAACACAGAGGTCCATTTGCAGACTGTCTCCCCCTCTCCCTGTGTCTCAGTATCACTGATCCCATAACACAGAGGTCCATTTACAGAATGTCTCCCCCTCTCCCTTTGTCTCAGTATCACTGATTCCATAACATAACACGGAGGTCCATTTACAGACTGTCTCCCCCTCTCTCTGTGTCTCAGTATCACTGATCCCATTACATAACACAGAGGTCCATTAGTAGACTGTCTCCCCCTCTCCCTGTATCTCAGTCTCACTGATCCCATAACATAACACAGAGGTCCATTAGCAGACTGTCTCCCCCATCTCCCTGTGTCTCAGTATCACTGATCTCATAACATAACACAGAGGTCTATTAGCAGACTGACTCCCGCTCTCCCTGTGTCTCAGTATCACTGACCCCATAACACAGAGTTCCATTACCAGACTGTCTCCCCCTCTCCCTGTGTCTCAGTATCACTGATCCCATAACACAGAGGTCCATTAGCAGACTGTCTCCCCCTCTCCCTGTGTCTCAGTATCACTGATCCCATAACATAACACAGAGGTCCATGAGCAGTCTGTCTCCCCCTCTCCCTGTGTCTCAGTATCACTGATCCCATAACATAACACAGAGGTCCATGAGCAGACTGTCCCGCCCTCTCCCTGTGTCTCAGTATCACTGATCCCATAACACAGAGGTCCATTAGCAGATTGTCTCCCCCTCTCCCTGTGTCTCAGTATCACTGATCCCATCGCACAGAGGTCCATTAGCAGACAGTCACCCCCTCTCCCTGTGTCTCAGTATCACTGATCCCATAACATAACACAGAGGTCCATGTGCAGACTGTCTCCCCCTCTCCCTGTGTCTCAGTATCACTGATCCCATAACACAGAGGTCCATTAGCAGATTGTCTCCCCCTCTCCCTGTGTCTCAGTATCACTGATCCCATAACATAACACAGAGGTCCATTTACAGACTGTCTCCCCCTCTCCCTTTGTCTCAGTATCACTCATTCCATAACATAACACAGAGGTCCATTTACAGACTGTCTCCCCCTCTCTCTGTGTCTCAGTATCACTGATCCCATTACATAACACAGAGGTCCATTAGTAGACTGTCTCCCCCTCTCCCTGTATCTCAGTCTCACTGATCCCATAACATAACACAGAGGTCCATTAGCAGACGGTCTCCCCCATCTCCCTGTGTCTCAGTATCACTGATCTCATAACATAACACAGAAGTCTATTAGCAGACTGTCTCCCGCTCTCCCTGTGTCTCAGTATCACTGACCCCATAACACTGAGTTCCATTAGCAGACGGTCTCCCCCTCTCCCTGTGTCTCTGTATCACTGACCCCATAACATAACACAGAGGTCCATTACCAGACTGTCTCCCCCACACCCTGTGTCTCAGTATCACTGATCCCATAAAACAGAGGTCCAGTAGCAGACTGTCTCCCCCTCTCCCTGTGTCTCAGTATCACTGAGCCCATAACACAGAGTTCCATTGGCAGACTGTCTCCCCCTCTCCCTGTGTCTCTGTATCACAGATCCCATAACATAACACAGAGGTCCAGTAGTAGACTGTCTCCCCCTCTCCCTGTGTCTCAGTATCACTGATCCCATAACATAACACAGAGGTCCATTTACAGACTGTCTCTCCCTCTCCCTGTGTCTCAGTATCACTGATCCCACAACATAACACAGAGGTCCATTAGCAGACTGTCTTCCCCTCTCCCTGTGTCTCAGTATCACACATCCCATAACAGAACACAGAGGTCCATTAGCAGACTGTCTCCCCCTCTCCCAGTGTCTCAGTATCACTGATCCCATTACATTACACAGAGGTCCATTAGTAGACTGTCTCCCCCATATCCCTGTATCTCAGTCTCACTGATCCCATAACATAACACAGAGATCCATTAGCAGACTGTCTGCCCATCTCACTGTGTCTCAGTATCACTGATCCCATAACACAGAGGTCCATTAGCAGACTGTCTCTCCCTCTCCCTGTGTCTCAGTAGCACTGACCCCATAACATAACACAGAGGTCCATTAGCAGACTGTCTCCCCCTCTCCCTCTGTCTCAGTATCACTGATCCCATAACATAACGCAGAGGTCCATTTACAGACTGTCTCCCCCTCTCCCTGTGTCTCAGTATCACTGATCCCATAACACAGAGGTCCATTAGCAGACTGTCTCCCCCTCTCCCTGTGTCTCAGTATCACTGATCCCATAACATAACACAGAGGTCCATGAGCAGTCTGTCTCCCCCTCTCCCTGTGTCTCAGTATCACTCATTCCATAACATAACACAGAGGTCCATGAGCAGACTGTCCTGCCCTCTCCCTGTGTCTCAGTATCACTGATCCCATAACACAGAGGTCCATTAGCATATTGTCTCCCCCTCTCCCTGTGTCTCAGTATCACTGATCCCATCGCACAGAGGTCCATTAGCAGACTGTCTTCTCCTCTCCCTGTGTCTCAGTATCACTGATCCCATAACATAACACAGAGGTCCATTTGCAGACTGTCTCCCCCTCTCCCTGTGTCTCAGTATCACTGATCCCATAACACAGAGGTCCATTAGCAGATTGTCTCCCCCTCTCCCTGTGTCTCAGTATCACTGATCCCATAACATAACACAGAGGTCCATGAGCAGACTGTCCCGCCCTCTCCCTGTGTCTCAGTATCACTGATCCCATAACACAGAGGTCCATTAGCAGATTGTCTCCCCCTCTCCCTGTGTCTCAGTATCACTGATCCCATCGCACAGAGGTCCATTAGCAGACTGTCACCCCCTCTCCCTGTGTCTCAGTATCACTGATCCCATAACATAACACAGAGGTCCATGTGCAGACTGTCTCCCCCTCTCCCTGTGTCTTTGTTTTACTGATCCCATGACATAACACAGAGGTCCATTAGCAGACTGTCTTCCCCTCTCCCGGTGTCTCAGTATAACTGATCCCGTAACATTACACAGAGGTCCATTAGCAGACTGTCTCCCCCTCTCCCTGTGTCTCAGTATCACTGATCCCATAACATAACACAGAGGTCCATGAGTAGACTGTCCCGCCCTCTCCCTCTGTCTCAGTATCACTGATCCCATAACACAGAGGTCCATTAGCATATTGTCTCCCCCTCTCCCTGTGTGTCAGTATCACTGATCCCATCGCACGGAGGTCCATTAGCAGACTGTCTTCTCCTCTCCCTGTGTCTCAGTATCACTGATCCCATAACATAACACAGAGGTCCATTTGCAGACTGTCTCCCCCTCTCCCTGTGTCTCAGTATCACTGATCCCATAACACAGAGGTCCATTTACAGAATGTCTCCCCCTCTCCCTTTGTCTCAGTATCACTGATTCCATAACATAACACGGAGGTCCATTTACAGACTGTCTCCCCCTCTCTCTGTGTCTCAGTATCACTGATCCCATTACATAACACAGAGGTCCATTAGTAGACTGTCTCCCCCTCTCCCTGTATCTCAGTCTCACTGATCCCATAACATAACACAGAGGTCCATTAGCAGACTGTCTCCCCCATCTCCCTGTGTCTCAGTATCACTGATCTCATAACATAACACAGAGGTCTATTAGCAGACTGACTCCCGCTCTCCCTGTGTCTCAGTATCACTGACCCCATAACACAGAGTTCCATTACCAGACTGTCTCCCCCTCTCCCTGTGTCTCAGTATCACTGATCCCATAACACAGAGGTCCATTAGCAGACTGTCTCCCCCTCTCCCTGTGTCTCAGTATCACTGATCCCATAACATAACACAGAGGTCCATGAGCAGTCTGTCTCCCCCTCTCCCTGTGTCTCAGTATCACTGATCCCATAACATAACACAGAGGTCCATGAGCAGACTGTCCCGCCCTCTCCCTGTGTCTCAGTATCACTGATCCCATAACACAGAGGTCCATTAGCAGATTGTCTCCCCCTCTCCCTGTGTCTCAGTATCACTGATCCCATCGCACAGAGGTCCATTAGCAGACAGTCACCCCCTCTCCCTGTGTCTCAGTATCACTGATCCCATAACATAACACAGAGGTCCATGTGCAGACTGTCTCCCCCTCTCCCTGTGTCTCAGTATCACTGATCCCATAACACAGAGGTCCATTAGCAGATTGTCTCCCCCTCTCCCTGTGTCTCAGTATCACTGATCCCATAACATAACACAGAGGTCCATTTACAGACTGTCTCCCCCTCTCCCTTTGTCTCAGTATCACTCATTCCATAACATAACACAGAGGTCCATTTACAGACTGTCTCCCCCTCTCTCTGTGTCTCAGTATCACTGATCCCATTACATAACACAGAGGTCCATTAGTAGACTGTCTCCCCCTCTCCCTGTATCTCAGTCTCACTGATCCCATAACATAACACAGAGGTCCATTAGCAGACGGTCTCCCCCATCTCCCTGTGTCTCAGTATCACTGATCTCATAACATAACACAGAAGTCTATTAGCAGACTGTCTCCCGCTCTCCCTGTGTCTCAGTATCACTGACCCCATAACACTGAGTTCCATTAGCAGACGGTCTCCCCCTCTCCCTGTGTCTCTGTATCACTGACCCCATAACATAACACAGAGGTCCATTACCAGACTGTCTCCCCCACACCCTGTGTCTCAGTATCACTGATCCCATAAAACAGAGGTCCAGTAGCAGACTGTCTCCCCCTCTCCCTGTGTCTCAGTATCACTGAGCCCATAACACAGAGTTCCATTGGCAGACTGTCTCCCCCTCTCCCTGTGTCTCTGTATCACAGATCCCATAACATAACACAGAGGTCCAGTAGTAGACTGTCTCCCCCTCTCCCTGTGTCTCAGTATCACTGATCCCATAACATAACACAGAGGTCCATTTACAGACTGTCTCTCCCTCTCCCTGTGTCTCAGTATCACTGATCCCACAACATAACACAGAGGTCCATTAGCAGACTGTCTTCCCCTCTCCCTGTGTCTCAGTATCACACATCCCATAACAGAACACAGAGGTCCATTAGCAGACTGTCTCCCCCTCTCCCAGTGTCTCAGTATCACTGATCCCATTACATTACACAGAGGTCCATTAGTAGACTGTCTCCCCCATATCCCTGTATCTCAGTCTCACTGATCCCATAACATAACACAGAGATCCATTAGCAGACTGTCTGCCCATCTCACTGTGTCTCAGTATCACTGATCCCATAACACAGAGGTCCATTAGCAGACTGTCTCTCCCTCTCCCTGTGTCTCAGTAGCACTGACCCCATAACATAACACAGAGGTCCATTAGCAGACTGTCTCCCCCTCTCCCTCTGTCTCAGTATCACTGATCCCATAACATAACACAGAGGTCCATTTACAGACTGTCTCCCCCTCTCCCTGTGTCTCTGTTTTACTGATCCCTTGACATAACACAGAGGTCCATTAGCAGACTGTCTCCCCCTCTCCCGGTGTCTCAGTATAACTGATCCCGTAACATAACACAGAGGTCCATTAGCAGACTGTCTCCCCCTCTCCCTGTGTCTCAGTATCACTGACCCCATAACACAGAGTTCCATTAGCAGACGGTCTCCCCCTCTCCCTGAGTCTCAGTATCACTGACCCCATAACATAACTCAGAGGTCCATTAGCAGACTGTCTCCCCCACACCCTGTGTCTCAGTATCACTGATCCCATAACACAGAGGTCCAGTAGCAGACTGTCTCGCCCTCTCCCTGTTTCTCAGTATCACTGACCCCATAACACAGAGTTCCATTGGCAGACTGTCTCCCCCGCTCCCTGTGTCTCTGTATCACTGATCCCATTACATAACACAGAGGTCCAGTAGCAGACTGTCTCCCCCTCTCCCTGTGTCTCAGTATCACTGATCCCATAACATAACACAGAGGTCCATAAGCAGACTGTCTCCCCCTCTCCATGTGTCTCAGTATCACTGATCCCATAACATAACACAGAGGTCCATTTACAGACTGTCTACCCCTCTCCCTGTGTCTCAGTATCACTGATCCCACAACATAACACAGAGGTCCATTAGTAGACTGTCTCCCCCTCCCCCAGTGTCTCAGTATCACTGATCCCATAACATAACACAGAGGTCCAGTAGCAGACTGTCTTCTCCTCTCCCTGTGTCTCAGTATCACTGATCCCATAACATAACACAGAGGTCCATTTGCAGATTGTCTCCCCCTCTCCCTGTGTCTCAGTATCACTGATCCCATAACACAGAGGTCCATTAGCAGATTGTCTCCCCCTCTCCCTGTGTCTCAGTATCACTGATCCCATAACATAACACAGAGGTCCATTTACAGAATGTCTCCCCCTCTCCCTGTGTCTCAGTATCACTGATCCCACAACATAACACAGAGGTCCATTAGCAGACTGTCTTCCCCTCTCCCTGTGTCTCAGTATCACTGATCCCATTACATTACACAGAGGTCCATTTGTAGACTGTCTCCCCCTCTCCCTGTGTCTCAGTATCACTCATTTCATAACATAACACAGAGGTCCATTTACAGAATGTCTCCCCCTCTCCCTGTGTCTCAGTATCACTGATCCCATCGCACAGAGGTCCATTAGCAGACTGTCTTCTCCTCTCCCTGTGTCTCAGTATCACTGATCCCATAACATAACACAGAGGTCCATTTGCAGACTGTCTCCCCCTCTCCCTGTGTCTCAGTATCACTGATCCCATAACACAGAGGTCCATTAGCAGATTGTCTCCCCCTCTCCCTGTGTCTCAGTATCACTGATCCCATAACATAACACAGAGGTCCATTTACAGAATGTCTCCCCCTCTCCCTTTGTCTCAGTATCACTGATTCCATAACATAACACGGAGGTCCATCTACAGACTGTCTCCCCCTCTCTCTGTGTCTCAGTATCACTGATCCCATTACATAACACAGAGGTCCATTAGTAGACTGTCTCCCCCTCTCCCTGTATCTCAGTCTCACTGATCCCATAACATAACACAGAGGTCCATGAGCAGACTGTCCCGCCCTCTCCCTGTGTCTCAGTATCACTGATCCCATAACACAGAGGTCCATTAGCAAATTGTCTCCCCCACACCCTATGTCTCAGTATCACTGATCCCATAAAACAGAGGTCCAGTAGCAGACTGTCTCCCCCTCTCCCTGTGTCTCAGTATCACTGATCCCATAACATAACACAGAGGTCCATAAGCAGACTGTCTCCCCCTCTCCATGTGTCTCAGTATCACTGATGCCATAACATAACACAGAGGTCCATTTACAGACTGTTTCCCCCTCTCCCTGTGTCTCAGTATCACTGATCCCACAACATAACACAGAGGTCCATTAGCAGACTGTCTTCCCCTCTCCCTGTGTCTCAGTATCACACATCCCATAACATAACACAGAGGTCCATTAGCAGACTGTCTCCCCCTCTCCCAGTGTCTCAGTATCACTGATCCCATTACATTACACAGAGGTCCATTAGTAGACTGTCTCCCCCATATCCCTGTATCTCAGTCTCACTGATCACATAACATAACACAGAGATCCATTAGCAGACTGTCTCCCCCTCTCACTGTGTCTCAGTATCACTGATCCCATAACACAGAGGTCCATTAGCAGACTGTCTCTCCCTCTCCCTGTGTCTCAGTATCACTGATCCCATAACATAACACAGAGGTCCATTAGCAGACTGTCTCCCCCTCTCCCTCTGTCTCAGTATCACTGATCCCATAACATAACGCAGAGGTCCATTTACAGACTGTCTCCCCCTCTCCCTGTGTCTCTGTTTTACTGATCCCATGACATAACACAGAGGTCCATTAGCAGACTGTCTCCCCCTCTCCCGGTGTCTCAGTATAACTGATCCCGTAACATAACACAGAGGTCCATTAGCAGACTGTCTCCCCCTCTCCCTGTGTCTCAGTATCACTGACCCCATAACACAGAGTTCCATTAGCAGACGGTCTCCCCCTCTCCCTGTGTCTCAGTATCACTGACCCCATAACATAACTCAGAGGTCCATTAGCAGACTGTCTCCCCCACACCCTGTGTCTCAGTATCACTGATCCCATAACACAGAGGTCCAGTAGCAGACTGTCTCCCCCTCTCCCTGTGTCTCAGTATCACTGACCCCATAACACAGAGTTCCATTGGCAGACTGTCTCCCCCTCTCCCTGTGTCTCTGTATCACTGATCCCATAACATAACACAGAGGTCCAGTAGCAGACTGTCTTCCCCTCTCCCTTTGTCTCAGTATCACACATCCCATAACAGAACACAGAGGTCCATTAGCAGACTGTCTCCCCCTCTCCCAGTGTCTCAGTATCACTGATCCCATTACATTACACAGAGGTCCATTAGTAGACTGTCTCCCCCATATCCCTGTATCTCAGTCTCACTGATCCCATAACATAACACAGAGATCCATTAGCAGACTGTCTCCCCCTCTCTCTGTGTCTCAGTATCACTGATCCCATTACATAACATAGAGGTCCATTAGTAGACTGTCTCCCCCTCTCCCTGTATCTCAGTCTCACTGATCCCATAACATAACACAGAGGTCCATTAGCAGACTGTCTCCCCCATCTCCCTGTGTCTCAGTATCACTGATCTCATAACATAACACAGAGGTCTATTAGCAGACTGTCTCCCGCTCTCCCTGTGTCTCAGTATCACTGACCCCATAACACAGAGTTCCATTAGCAGACTGTCTCCCCCTCTCCCTGTGTCTCAGTATCACTGATCCCATAACAGAGAGGTCCATCAGCAGACTGTCTCCCCCTCTCCCTGTGTCTCAGTATCACTGATCCCATAACATAACACAGAGGTCCATGAGCAGACTGTCTCCCCCTCTTCCTGTGTCTCAGTATCACTGATCCCAAAACACAGAGGTCCATTAGCAGATTGTCTCCCCCTCACCCTGTGTCTCAGTATCACTGATCCCATAACATAACACAGAGGTCCATTAGCAGACTGTCTTCCCCTCTCCCTGTGTCTCAGTATCACTGATCCCATAACATAACACAGAGGTCCATTTACAGACTGTCTCCCTCTCTCCCTGTGTCTCAGTATCACTGATCCCATAACGCAGAGGACCATTAGCAGACTGTCTCCCCCTCTCCCTTTGTCTCAGTATCACTGATCCCATAACATAACACAGAGGTCCATTAGCAGACTGTCTCCCCCTCTACCTGTGTCTCAGTATTACTGATCCCATGACATGACACAGAGGTCCATTAGCAGACTGTCTCCCCCTCTCCCGGTGTCTCAGTATTACTGATCCCGTAACATAAAACAGAGGTCCATCAGCAGACTGTCCCGCCCTCTCCCTTTGTCTCAGTATCACTCATTCCATAACATAACACAGAGGTCCATTAGCAGACTGTCTCCCCCTCTCCCTGTGTCTCAGTATCACTGATCCCATAACACAGAGGTCTATTAGCAGATTGTCTCCCCCTCTCCCTGTGTCTCAGTATCACTGATCCCATAACATAACACAGAGGTCCATTAGCAGACTCTCTCCCCCTCTCCCTGTGTCTCAGTATCACTGATCGCATTACATAACACAGAGGTCCATTAGTAGACTGTCTCCCCCTCTCCCTGTATCTCAGTCTCACTGATCACATAACATAACACAGAGGTCCATTAGCAGACTTTCTCCCCCATCTCCCTGTGTCTCAGTATCACTGATCCCATAACATAACACAGAGGTCCATTAGCAGACTGTCTCCCTCTCTCCCTGTGTCTCAGTATCACTGATCCCATTACATAACACAGAGGTCCATTGGTAGACTGTCTCCCTCTCTCCCTGTGTCTCAGTATCACTGATCCCATAACATCACACAGAGGTCCAGTAGTAGACTGTCTCCCCCTCTCCCTGTGTCTCAGTATCACTGACCCCATAACACAGAGTTCCATTGGCAGACTGTCTCCCCCTCTCCCTGTGTCTCTGTATCTCTGATCCCATAACATAACACAGAGGTCCATTAGCAGACTGTCTCCCCCACACCCTGTGTCTCAGTATCACTGATCCCATAACACAGAGGTCCAGTAGCAGACTGTCTCCCCCTATCCCAGTGTCTCAGTATCACTGACCCCATAACACAGAGTTCCATTGGCAGACTGTCTCCCCCTCTCCCTGTGTCTCTGTATCACTGATCCCATAACATAACACAGAGGTCCAGTAGCAGACTGTCTCTCCCTCTCCCTGTGTCTCAGTATCACTGATCCCATAACATAACACAGAGGTCCATTGGCAGACTGTCTCCCCCTCTCCATGTGTCTCAGTATCACTGATCCTATAACATAACACAGAGGTCCATTTACAGACTGTCTCCCCCTCTCCCTGTGTCTCAGTATCACTGATCCCATAACACAGAGGTCCATTAGCAGACTGTCTACCCCTCTCCCTGTGTCTCAGTATCACTGATCCCATAACATAACACAGAGGTCCATTAGCAGACTGTCTCCCCCTCTCCCTCTGTCTCAGTATCACTGATCCCATAACATAACGCAGAGGTCCATTTACAGACTGTCTCCCCCTCTCCCTGTGTCTCAGTTTTACTGATCCCATGACATAACACAAAGGTCCATTGGCAGACTGTCTCCCCCTCTCCCGGTGTCTCAGTATAACTGATCCCGTAACAGAACACAGAGGTCCATTAGCAGACTGTCTCCCCCTCTCCCTGTGTCTCAGTATCACTGATCCCATAACACAGAGGTCCATGAGCAGATTGTCTCCCCCTCTCCCTGTGTCTCAGTATCACTGATCCCATCGCTGAGAGGTCCATTAGCAGACTGTCTTCCCCTCTCCCTGTGTCTCAGTATCACTGATCCCAAAACACAGAGGTCCATTCGCAGATTGTCTCCCCCTCTCCCTGTGTCTCAGTATCACTGATCCCATAACATAACACAGAGGTCCATTTACAGACTGTCTCCCCCTCTCCCTTTGTCTCAGTATCACTGATCCCATAACATAACACAGAGGTCCATTTACAGACTGTCTCCCCCTCTCCCTTTGTCTCGGTATCACTCATTCCATAACATAACACAGAGGTCCATTTACAGACTGTCTCCCCCTCTCCCTGTGTCTCAGTATCACTGATCCCATCGCACAGAGGTCCATTAGCAGACTGTCTTCCCCTCTCCCTGTGTCTCAGTATCACTGATCCCATAACATAACACAGAGGTCCATTTGCAGACTGTCTCCCCCTCTCCGTGTCTCAGTATCACTGATCCCATAACACAGAGGTCCATTAGCAGATTGTCTCCCCCTCTCCCTGTGTCTCAGTATCACTGATCCCATAACATAACACAGAGGTCCATTTACAGACTGTCTCCCCCTCTCCCTTTGTCTCAGTATCACTCATTCCATAACATAACACGGAGGTCCATTTACAGACTGTCTCCCCCTCTCTCTGTGTCTCAGTATCACTGATCCCATTACATAACACAGAGGTCCATTAGTAGACTGTCTCCCCCTCTCCCTGTATCTCAGTCTCACTGATCCCATAACATAACACAGAGGTCCATTAGCAGACTGTCTCCCCCATCTCCCTGTGTCTCAGTATCACTGATCTCATAACATAACACAGAGGTCTATTAGCAGACTGTCTCCCGCTCTCCCTGTGTCTCAGTATCACTGACCCCATAACAGAGTTCCATTAGCAGACTGTCTCCCCCTCTCCCTGTGTCTCAGTATCACTGATCCCATAACACAGAGGTCCATCAGCAGACTGTCTCCCCCTCTCCCTGTGTCTCAGTATCACTGATCCCATAACATAACACAGTGGTCCATTAGCAGACTGTCACCCCCTCTCCCTGTGTCTCAGTATCACTGATCCCATAACACAGAGGTCTATTAGCAGAATGTCTCCCGCTCTCCCTGTGTCTCAGTATCACTGACCCCATAACACAGAGTTCCATTGGCAGACTGTCTCCCCCTCTCCCTGTGTCTCAGTATCACTGATCCCATAACATAACACAGAGGTCCATTAGCAGACTGTCTCCCCCACACCCTGTGTCTCAGTATCACTGATCCCATAACACAGAGGTCCAGTAGCAGACTGTCTCCCCCTCTCCCTGTGTCTCAGTATCACTGATCCCATAACATAACACAGAGGTCCATTAGCAGACTGTCTCCCCCTCTCCATGTGTCTCAGTATCACTGATCCCATAACATAACACAGAGGTCCATTAGCAGACTGTCTTCCCCTGTCCCTGTGTCTCAGTATCACTGATCCTATAACATAACACAGAGGTCCATTTACAGACTGTCTCCCCCTCTCCCTTAGTCTCTGTATCACTCATTCCATAACATCACACAGAGGTGCATTCACAGACTGTCTCCCCCTCTCCCTGTGTCTCAGTATCACTGATCCAATAACATAACACAGAGGTCCATTAGCAGACTGTCTCCCCCACACCCTGTGTCTCAGTATTACTGATCCCATAACACAGAGGTCCAGTAGCAGACTGTCTCCCCCTCTCCCTGTGTCTCAGTATCACTGATCCCATAACATAACACAGAGGTCCATTAGCAGACTGTCTCCCCCTCTCCCTGAGTCTCAGTATCACTGATCCCATTACATAACACAGAGGTCCTTTAGTAGACTGTCTGCCCCTCTCCCTGGATCTCAGTCTCACTGATCCCATAACATAACACAGAGGTCCATTAGCAGACTGTCTCCCCCATCTCCCTGTGTCTCATTATCACTGATCCCATAAGATAAAACAGAGGTCTATTAGCAGACTGTCTCCCGCTCTCCCTGCGTCTCAGTATCACTGATCCCATAACGCAGAGGACCATTAGCAGACTGTCTCCCCCTCTCCCTTTGTCTCAGTATCACTGATCCCATAACATAACACAGAGGTCCATTAGCAGACTGTCTCCCCCTCTACCTGTGTCTCAGTATCACTGATCCCATGACATAACACAGAGGTCCATTAGCAGAGTGTCTCCCCCTCTCCCGGTGTCTCAGTATTACTGATCCCGTAACATAAAACAGAGGTCCATCAGCAGACTGTCCCGCCCTCTCCCTTTGTCTCAGTATCACTGATCCCATAACACAGAGGTCTATTAGCAGATTGTCTCCCCCTCTCCCTGTGTCTCAGTCTCACTGATCCCATAACATAACACAGAGGTCCATTAGCAGACTCTCTCCCCCATCTCCCTGTGTCTCAGTATCACTGATCTCATAACATAACACAGAGTTCTATTAGCAGACTGTCTCCCCCACACCCTGTGTCTCAGTATCACTGATCCCATAACACAGAGGTCCAGTAGCAGACTGTCTCCCCCTCTCCCTGTGTCTCAGTATCACTGATCCCATAACATAACACAGAGGTCCATTAGCAGACTGTCTCCCCCTCTCCATGTGTCTCAGTATCACTGATCCCATAACATAACACAGAGGTCCATTTACAGACTGTCTCCCCCTCTCCCTTAGTCTCTGTATCACTCATTCCATAACATCACACAGAGGTCCATTTACAGACTGTCTCCCCCTCTCCCTGTGTCTCAGTATCACTGATCCAATAACATAACACAGAGGTCCATTAGCAGACTGTCTCCCCCACACCCTGTGTCTCAGTATCACTGATCCCATAACACAGAGGTCCAGTAGCAGACTGTCTCCCCCTCTCCCTGTGTCTCAGTATCACTGATCCCATAACACAGAGGTCCAGTAGCAGACTGTCTCCCCCTCTCCCTGAGTCTCAGTATCACTGATCCCATTACATAACACAGAGGTCCTTTAGTAGACTGTCTCCCCCTGACCCTGTATCTCAGTCTCACTGATCCCATAACATAACACAGAGGTCCATTAGCAGACTGTCTCCCCCATCTCCCTGTGTCTCATTATCACTGATCCCATAAGATAAAACAGAGGACCATTAGCAGACTGTCTCCCCCTCTCCCTTTGTCTCAGTATCACTGATCCCATAACATAACACAGAGGTCCATTAGCAGACTGTCTCCCCCTCTACCTGTGTCTCAGTATCACTGATCCCATGACATAACACAGAGGTCCATTAGCAGACTGTCTCCCCCTCTCCTGGTGTCTCAGTATTACTGATCCCATAACATAAAACAGAGGTCCATCAGCAGACTGTCCCGCCCTCTCCCTTTGTCTCAGTATCACTCATTCCATAACATAACACAGAGGTCCATTAGCAGATTGTCTCCCCCTCTCCCTGTGTCTCAGTATCACTGATCCCATCGCACAGAGGTCCATTAGCAGACTGTCTTCCCCTCTCCCTGTGTCTCACTATCACTGATCCCATAACATAACACAGAGGTCCATTAGCAGACTGTCTCCCCCTCTCCCTGTGTCTCAGTATCACTGATCCCATAACACAGAGATCTATTAGCAGATTGTCTCCCCCTCTCCCTTAGTCTCTGTATCACTCATTCCATAACATTACACAGAGGTCCATTTACAGACTGTCTCCCCCTCTCCTTGTGTCTCAGTATCACTGATCCAATAACATAACACAGAGGTCCATTAGCAGATTGTCTCCCCCTCTCCCTGTGTCTCAGTATCACTGATCCCATCGCACAGAGGTCCATTAGCAGACTGTCTTCCCCTCTCCCTGTGTCTCAGTATCACAGATCCCAAAACATAACACAGAGGTCCATTAGCAGACTGTCTTCCCCTGTCCCTGTGTCTCAGTATCACTGATCCCATAACATAACACAGAGGTCCATTTACAGACTGTCTCCCCCTCTCCCTTAGTCTCTGTATCACTCATTCCATAACATCACACAGAGGTCCATTTACAGACTGTCTCCCCCTCTCCCTGTGTCTCAGTATCACTGATCCAATAACATAACACAGAGGTCCATTAGCAGACTGTCTCCCCCACACCCTGTGTCTCAGTATCACTGATCCCATAACACAGAGGTCCAGTAGCAGACTGTCTCCCCCTCTCCCTGTGTCTCAGTATCACTGATCCCATAACACAGAGGTCCAGTAGCAGACTGTCTCCCCCTCTCCCTGAGTCTCAGTATCACTGATCCCATTACATAACACAGAGGTCCTTTAGTAGACTGTCTCCCCCTGTCCCTGTATCTCAGTCTCACTGATCCCATAACATAACACAGAGGTCCATTAGCAGACTGTCTCCCCCATCTCCCTGTGTCTCATTATCACTGATCCCATAAGATAAAACAGAGGTCTATTAGCAGACTGTCTCCCGCTCTCCCTGTGTCTCAGTAACACTGATCCCATAACGCAGAGGACCATTAGCAGACTGTCTCCCCCTCTCCCTTTGTCTCAGTATCACTGATCCCATAACATAACACAGAGGTCCATTAGCAGACTGTCTCCCCCTCTACCTGTGTCTCAGTATTACTGATCCCATGACATGACACAGAGGTCCATTAGCAGACTGTCTCCCCCTCTCCCGGTGTCTCAGTATTACTGATCCCGTAACATAAAACAGAGGTCCATCAGCAGACTGTCCCGCCCTCTCCCTTTGTCTCAGTATCACTCATTCCATAACATAACACAGAGGTCCATTAGCAGACTGTCTCCCCCTCTCCCTGTGTCTCAGTATCACTGATCCCATAACACAGAGGTCTATTAGCAGATTGTCTCCCCCTCTCCCTGTGTCTCAGTATCACTGATCCCATAACATAACACAGAGGTCCATTAGCAGACTCTCTCCCCCTCTCCCTGTGTCTCAGTATCACTGATCGCATTACATAACACAGAGGTCCATTAGTAGACTGTCTCCCCCTCTCCCTGTATCTCAGTCTCACTGATCCCATAACATAACACAGAGGTCCATTAGCAGACTTTCTCCCCCATCTCCCTGTGTCTCAGTATCACTGATCCCATAACATAACACAGAGGTCCATTAGCAGACTGTCTCCCTCTCTCCCTGTGTCTCAGTATCACTGATCCCATTACATAACACAGAGGTCCATTGGTAGACTGTCTCCCTCTCTCCCTGTGTCTCAGTATCACTGATCCCATAACATCACACAGAGGTCCATTAGTAGACTGTCTCCCCCTCTCCCTGTGTCTCAGTATCACTGACCCCATAACACAGAGTTCCATTGGCAGACTGTCTCCCCCTCTCCCTGTGTCTCTGTATCTCTGATCCCATAACATAACACAGAGGTCCATTAGCAGACTGTCTCCCCCACACCCTGTGTCTCAGTATCACTGATCCCATAACACAGAGGTCCAGTAGCAGACTGTCTCCCCCTATCCCAGTGTCTCAGTATCACTGACCCCATAACACAGAGTTCCATTGGCAGACTGTCTCCCCCTCTCCCTGTGTCTCTGTATCACTGATCCCATAACATAACACAGAGGTCCAGTAGCAGACTGTCTCCCCCTCTCCCTGTGTCTCAGTATCACTGATCCCATAACATAACACAGAGGTCCATTGGCAGACTGTCTCCCCCTCTCCATGTGTCTCACTATCACTGATCCTATAACATAACACAGAGGTCCATTTACAGACTGTCTCCCCCTCTCCCTGTGTCTCAGTATCACTGATCCCATAACACAGAGGTCCATTAGCAGACTGTCTACCCCTCTCCCTGTGTCTCAGTATCACTGATCCCATAACATAACACAGAGGTCCATTAGCAGACTGTCTCCCCCTCTCCCTCTGTCTCAGTATCACTGATCCCATAACATAACGCAGAGGTCCATTTACAGACTGTCTCCCCCTCTCCCTGTGTCTCAGTTTTACTGATCCCATGACATAACACAAAGGTCCATTGGCAGACTGTCTCCCCCTCTCCCGGTGTCTCAGTATAACTGATCCCGTAACAGAACACAGAGGTCCATTAGCAGACTGTCTCCCCCTCTCCCTGTGTCTCAGTATCACTGATCCCATAACACAGAGGTCCATGAGCAGATTGTCTCCCCCTCTCCCTGTGTCTCAGTATCACTGATCCCATCGCTGAGAGGTCCATTAGCAGACTGTCTTCCCCTCTCCCTGTGTCTCAGTATCACTGATCCCAAAACACAGAGGTCCATTAGCAGATTGTCTCCCCCTCTCCCTGTGTCTCAGTATCACTGATCCCATAACATAACACAGAGGTCCATTTACAGACTGTCTCCCCCTCTCCCTTTGTCTCAGTATCACTGATCCCATAACATAACACAGAGGTCCATTTACAGACTGTCTCCCCCTCTCCCTTTGTCTCGGTATCACTCATTCCATAACATAACACAGAGGTCCATTTACAGACTGTCTCCCCCTCTCCCTGCATCTCAGTCTCACTGATCACATAACATAACACAGAGGTCCATTAGCTGACTGTCTCCCCCATCTCCCTGTGTCTCAGTATCACTGATCCCATAACATAACACAGAGGTCCATTAGCAGATTGTCTCCCCCTCTCCCTGTGTCTCAGTATCACTGATCCCATCGCACAGAGGTCCATTAGCAGACTGTCTTCCCCTCTCCCTGTGTCTCAGTATCACTGATCCCATAACATAACACAGAGGTCCATTTGCAGACGGTCTCCCCCTCTCCGTGTCTCAGTATCACTGATCCCATAACACAGAGGTCCATTAGCAGATTGTCTCCCCCTCTCCCTGTGTCTCAGTATCACTGATCCCATAACATAACACAGAGGTCCATTTACAGACTGTCTCCCCCTCTCCCTTTGTCTCAGTATCACTCATTCCATAACATAACACGGAGGTCCATTTACAGACTGTCTCCCCCTCTCCCTGTATCTCAGTCTCACTGATCCCATAACATAACACAGAGGTCCATTAGCAGACTGTCTCCCCCATCTCCCTGTGTCTCAGTATCACTGATCTCATAACATAACACAGATGTCTATTAGCAGACTGTCTCCCGCTCTCCCTGTGTCTCAGTATCACTGACCCCATAACAGAGTTCCATTAGCAGACTGTCTCCCACTCTCCCTGTGTCTCAGTATCACTGATCCCATAACACAGAGGTCCATCAGCAGACTGTCTCCCCCTCTCCCTGTGTCTCAGTATCACTGATCCCATAACATAACACAGAGGTCCATGAGCAGACTGTCTCCCCCTCTTCCTGTGTCTCAGTATCACTGATCCCAAAACACAGAGGTCCATTAGCAGATTGTCTCCCCCTCTCCCTGTGTCTCAGTATCACTGATCCCATAACATAACACAGAGGTCCATTAGCAGACTGTCTTCCCCTCTCCCTGTGTCTCAGTATCACTGATCCCATAACATAACACAGAGGTCCATTTACAGACTGTCTCCCTCTCTCCCTGTGTCTCAGTATCACTGATCCCATTACATAACACAGACGTCCATTAGCAGACTGTCTCCCCCATCTCCCTGTCTCTCAGTGTCACTGATCCCATAACATAACACAGTGGTCCATTAGCAGACTGTCACCCCCTCTCCCTGTGTCTCAGTATCACTGATCCCATAACACAGAGGTCTATTAGCAGAATGTCTCCCGCTCTCCCTGTGTCTCAGTATCACTGACCCCATAACACAGAGTTCCATTGGCAGACTGTCTCCCCCTCTCCCTGTGTCTCAGTATCACTGATCCCATAACATAACACAGAGGTCCATTAGCAGACTGTCTCCCCCACACCCTGTGTCTCAGTATCACTGATCCCATAACACAGAGGTCCAGTAGCAGACTGTCTCCCCCTCTCCCTGTGTCTCAGTATCACTGATCCCATAACATAACACAGAGGTCCATTAGCAGACTGTCTCCCCCTCTCCATGTGTCTCAGTATCACTGATCCCATAACATAACACAGAGGTCCATTAGCAGACTGTCTTCCCCTGTCCCTGTGTCTCAGTATCACTGATCCTATAACATAACACAGAGGTCCATTTACAGACTGTCTCCCCCTCTCCCTTAGTCTCTGTATCACTCATTCCATAACATCACACAGAGGTCCATTCACAGACTGTCTCCCCCTCTCCCTGTGTCTCAGTATCACTGATCCAATAACATAACACAGAGGTCCATTAGCAGACTGTCTCCCCCACACCCTGTGTCTCAGTATTACTGATCCCATAACACAGAGGTCCAGTAGCAGACTGTCTCCCCCTCTCCCTGTGTCTCAGTATCACTGATCCCATAACATAACACAGAGGTCCATTAGCAGACTGTCTCCCCCTCTCCCTGAGTCTCAGTATCACTGATCCCATTACATAACACAGAGGTCCTTTAGTAGACTGTCTCCCCCTCTCCCTGGATCTCAGTCTCACTGATCCCATAACATAACACAGAGGTCCATTAGCAGACTGTCTCCCCCATCTCCCTGTGTCTCATTATCACTGATCCCATAAGATAAAACAGAGGTCTATTAGCAGACTGTCTCCCGCTCTCCCTGCGTCTCAGTATCACTGATCCCATAACGCAGAGGACCATTAGCAGACTGTCTCCCCCTCTCCCTTTGTCTCAGTATCACTGATCCCATAACATAACACAGAGGTCCATTAGCAGACTGTCTCCCCCTCTACCTGTGTCTCAGTATCACTGATCCCATGACATAACACAGAGGTCCATTAGCAGAGTGTCTCCCCCTCTCCCGGTGTCTCAGTATTACTGATCCCGTAACATAAAACAGAGGTCCATCAGCAGACTGTCCCGCCCTCTCCCTTTGTCTCAGTATCACTGATCCCATAACACAGAGGTCTATTAGCAGATTGTCTCCCCCTCTCCCTGTGTCTCAGTCTCACTGATCCCATAACATAACACAGAGGTCCATTAGCAGACTCTCTCCCCCTCTCCCTGTGTCTCAGTATCACTGATCGCATTACATAACACAGAGGTCCATTAGTAGACTGTCTCCCCCTCTCCCTGTGTCTCAGTTTCACTGATCCCATAACACAGAGGTCCATTATCACATTGTCTCCCCCTCTCCCTGTGTCTCAGTATCACTGATCCCATAACATAACACAGAGGTCCATTAGCAGACTGTCTTCCCCTCTCCCTGTGTCTCAGTATCACTGATCCCATCACATAACACAGAGTTCCATTTACAGACTGTCTCCCCCTCACCCTTTGTCTCAGTATCACTCATTCCATAAAATAACACAGAGGTCCATTTACAGACTGTCTCCCTCTCTCCCTGTGTCTCAGTATCACTGATCCCATTACATAACACAGAGGTCCATTAGTAGACAGTCTCCCTCTCTCCCTGTGTCTCAGTATCACTGATCCCATAACATCACACAGAGGTCCATTAGTAGACTGTCTCCCCCTCACCCTGTGTCTCAGTATCACTGACCCCATAACACAGAGTTCCATTGGCAGACTGTCTCCCCCTCTCCCTGTGTCTCTGTATCACTGATCCCATAACATAACACAGAGGTCCATTAGCAGACTGTCTCCCCCACACCCTGTGTCTCAGTATCACTGATCCCATAACACAGAGGTCCAGTAGCAGACTGTCTCCCCCTATCCCTGTGTCTCAGTATCACTGACCCCATAACACAGAGTTCCATTGGCAGACTGTCTCCCCCTCTCCCTGTGTCTCTGTATCACTGATCCCATAACATAACACAGAGGTCCAGTAGCAGACTGTCTCCCCCTCTCCCTGTGTCTCAGTATCACTGATCCCATAACATAACACAGAGGTCCATTAGCAGACTGTCTCCCCCTCTCCATGTGTCTCAGTATCACTGATCCCATAACATAACACAGAGGTCCATTTACAGACTGTCTCCCCCTCTCCCTTTGTCTCGGTATCACTCATTCCATAACATAACACAGAGGTCCATTTACAGACTGTCTCCCCCTCTCCCTGCATCTCAGTCTCACTGATCACATAACATAACACAGAGGTCCATTAGCTGACTGTCTCCCCCATCTCCCTGTGTCTCAGTATCACTGATCCCATAACATAACACAGAGGTCCATTAGCAGATTGTCTCCCCCTCTCCCTGTGTCTCAGTATCACTGATCCCATCGCACAGAGGTCCATTAGCAGACTGTCTTCCCCTCTCCCTGTGTCTCAGTATCACTGATCCCATAACATACCACAGAGGTCCATTTGCAGACTGTCTCCCCCTCTCCCTGTGTCTCAGTATCACTGATCCCATAACACAGAGGTCCATTAGCAGATTGTCTCCCCCTCTCCGTGTCTCAGTATCACTGATCCCACAACATAACACAGAGGTCCATTAGCAGACTGTCTCCCCCATCTTCCTGTGTCTCAGAATCACTGATCCCATAACATAACACAGAGGTCCATTAGCAGACTGTCTCCCCCTCTCCCTGTGTCTCAGTTTCACTGATCCCATAACACAGAGGTCCATTAGCAGACTGTCTTCCCCTCTCCCTGTGTCTCAGTATCACTGATCCCATCACATAACACAGAGTTCCATTTACAGACTGTCTCCCCCTCACCCTTTGTCTCAGTATCACTCATTCCATAACATAACACAGAGGTCCATTTTCAGACTGTCTCCCTTTCTCCCTTTGTCTCAGTATCACTGATCCCATTACATAACACAGAGGTCCATTAGTAGACTGTCTCCCACTCACCCTTTGTCTCAGTATCACTCATTCCATAACATAACACAGAGGTCCATTTACAGACTGTCTCCCTCTCTCCCTGTGTCTCAGGATCACTGATCCCATTACATAACACAGAGGTCCATTAGTAGACTGTCTCCCCCTCTCCCTGTGTCTCAGTATCACTGATCCCATAACATCACACAGAGGTCCATTAGTAGACTGTCTCCCCCTCTCCCTGTGTCTCAGTATCACTGACCCCATAACACAGAGTTCCATTGGCAGACTGTCTCCCACTCTCCCTGTGTCTCTGTATCACTGATCCCATAACATAACACAGAGGTCCATTAGCAGACTGTCTCCCCCACACCCTGTGTCTCAGGATCACTGATCCCATAACATAACACAGAGGTCCATTAGCAGACTGTCTCCGCTCTCCATGTGTCTCAGTATCACTGATCCCATAACATAACACAGAGGTCCATTTACAGACTGTCTCCCCCTCTCCCTGTGTCTCAGTATCACTGATCCCATAACACAGAGGTCCATTACAGACTGTCTCCCCCTCTCCCTGTGTCTCAGTATCACTGATCCCATAACATAACACAGAGGTCCATTAGCAGACTGACTCCCCCTCTCCCTCTGTCTCAGTATCACTGATCCCATAACATAACGCAGAGGTCCATTTACAGACTGTCTCCCCCTCTCCCTGTGTCTCAGTTTTACTGATCCCATGACATAACACAAAGGTCCATTAGCAGACTGTCTCCCCCTCTCCCGGTGTCTCAGTATAACTGATCCCGTAACAGAACACAGAGGTCCATTAGCAGACTGTCTCCCCCTCTCCCTGTGTCTCAGTATCACTGATCCCATAACACAGAGGTCCATTAGCAGATTGTCTCCCCCTCTCCCTGTGTCTCAGTATCACTGATCCCATCGCACAGAGGTCCATTAGCAGACTGTCTTCCCCTCTCCCTGTGTCTCAGTATCACTGATCCCAAAACACAGTGGTCCATTAGCAGATTGTCTCCCCCTCTCCCTGTGTCTCAGTATCACTGATCCCATAACATAACACAGAGGTCCATTTACAGACTGTCTCCCCCTCTCCCTTTGTCTCAGTATCACTGATCCCATAACATAACACAGAGGTCCATTTACAGACTGTCTCCCCCTCTCCCTTTGTCTCGGTATCACTCATTCCATAACATAACACAGAGGTCCATTTTCAGACTGTCTCCCTTTCTCCCTGTGTCTCAGTATCACTGATCCCATAACACAGAGGTCCATTAGCAGATTGTCTCCCCCTCTCCGTGTCTCAGTATCACTGATCCCATAACATAACACAGAGGTCCATTAGCAGACTGTCTCCCCCATCTTCCTGTGTCTCAGAATCACTGATCCCATAACATAACTCAGAGGTCCATTAGCAGACTGTCTCCCCCTCTCCCTGTGTCTCAGTTTCACTGATCCCATAACACAGAGGTCCATTAGCAGACTGTCTTCCCCTCTCCCTGTGTCTCAGTATCACTGATCCCATCACATAACACAGAGTTCCATTTACAGACTGTCTCCCCCTCACCCTTTGTCTCAGTATCACTCATTCCATAACATAACACAGAGGTCCATTTTCAGACTGTCTCCCTTTCTCCCTGTATCTCAGTATCACTGATCCCATTACATAACACAGAGGTCCATTAGTAGACTGTCTCCCACTCACCCTTTGTCTCAGTATCACTCATTCCATAACATAACACAGAGGTCCATTTACAGACTGTCTCCCTCTCTCCCTGTGTCTCAGGATCACTGATCCCATTACATAACACAGAGGTCCATTATTAGACTGTCTCCCTCTCTCCCTGTGTCTCAGTATCACTGATCCCATAACATCACACAGAGGTCCATTAGCAGACTGTCTCCCCCTCTCCCTGTGTCTCAGTATCACTGACCCCATAACACAGAGTTCCATTGGCAGACTGTCTCCCACTCTCCCTGTGTCTCTGTATCACTGATCCCATAACATAACACAGAGGTCCATTAGCAGACTGTCTCCCCCACACCCTGTGTCTCAGGATCACTGATCCCATAACATAACACAGAGGTCCATTAGCAGACTGTCTCCCCCTCTCCATGTGTCTCAGTATCACTGATCCCATAACATAACACAGAGGTCCATTTACAGACTGTCTCCCCCTCTCCCTGTGTCTCAGTATCACTGATCCCATAACACAGAGGTCCATTACAGACTGTCTCCCCCTCTCCCTGTGTCTCAGTATCACTGATCCCATAACATAACACAGAGGTCCATTAGCAGACTGACTCCCCCTCTCCCTCTGTCTCAGTATCACTGATCCCATAACATAACGCAGAGGTCCATTTACAGACTGTCTCCCCCTCTCCCTGTGTCTCAGTTTTACTGATCCCATGACATAACACAAAGGTCCATTAGCAGACTGTCTCCCCCTCTCCCGGTGTCTCAGTATAACTGATCCTGTAACAGAACACAGAGGTCCATTAGCAGACTGTCTCCCCCTCTCCCTGTGTCTCAGTATCACTGATCCCATAACACAGAGGTCCATTAGCAGATTGTCTCCCCCTCTCCCTGTGTCTCTGTATCACTGATCCCATCGCACAGAGGTCCATTAGCAGACTGTCTTCCCCTCTCCCTGTGTCTCAGTATCACTGATCCCAAAACACAGAGGTCCATTAGCAGATTGTCTCCCCCTCTCCCTGTGTCTCAGTATCACTGATCCCATAACATAACACAGAGGTCCATTTACAGACTGTCTCCCCCTCTCCCTTTGTCTCAGTATCACTGATCCCATAACATAACACAGAGGTCCATTTACAGACTGTCTCCCCCTCTCCCTTTGTCTCGGTATCACTCATTCCATAACATAACACAGAGGTCCATTTTCAGACTGTCTCCCTTTCTCCCTGTGTCTCAGTATCACTGATCCCATAACACAGAGGTCCATTAGCAGATTGTCTCCCCCTCTCCGTGTCTCAGTATCACTGATCCAATAACATAACACAGAGGTCCATTAGCAGACTGTCTCCCCCATCTTCCTGTGTCTCAGAATCACTGATCCCATAACATAACACAGAGGTCCATTAGCAGACTGTCTCCCCCTCTCCCTGTGTCTCAGTTTCACTGATCCCATAACACAGAGGTCCATTAGCAGACTGTCTTCCCCTCTCCCTGTGTCTCAGTATCACTGATCCCATCACATAACACAGAGTTCCATTTACAGACTGTCTCCCCCTCACCCTTTGTCTCAGTATCACTCATTCCATAACATAACACAGAGGTCCATTTTCAGACTGTCTCCCTTTCTCCCTGTGTCTCAGTATCACTGATCCCATTACATAACACAGAGGTCCATTAGTAGACTGTCTCCCACTCACCCTTTGTCTCAGTATCACTCATTCCATAACATAACACAGAGGTCCATTTACAGACTGTCTCCCTCTCTCCCTGTGTCTCAGGATCACTGATCCCATTACATAACACAGAGGTCCATTAGTAGACTGTCTCCCTCTCTCCCTGTGTCTCAGTATCACTGATCCCATAACATCACACAGAGGTCCATTAGTAGACTGTCTCCCCCTCTCCCTGTGTCTCAGTATCACTGACCCCATAACACAGAGTTCCATTGGCAGACTGTCTCCCACTCTCCCTGTGTCTCTGTATCACTGATCCCATAACATAACACAGAGGTCCATTAGCAGACTGTCTCCCCCACACCCTGTGTCTCAGGATCACTGATCCCATAACATAACACAGAGGTCCATTAGCAGACTGTCTCCCCCTCTCCATGTGTCTCAGTATCACTGATCCCATAACATAACACAGAGGTCCATTTACAGACTGTCTCCCCCTCTCCCTGTGTCTCAGTATCACTGATCCCATAACACAGAGGTCCATTACAGACTGTCTCCCCCTCTCCCTGTGTCTCAGTATCACTGATCCCATAACATAACACAGAGGTCCATTAGCAGACTGACTCCCCCTCTCCCTCTGTCTCAGTATCACTGATCCCATAACATAACGCAGAGGTCCATTTACAGACTGTCTCCCCCTCTCCCTGTGTCTCAGTTTTACTGATCCCATGACATAACACAAAGGTCCATTAGCAGACTGTCTCCCCCTCTCCCGGTGTCTCAGTATAACTGATCCAGTAACAGAACACAGAGGTCCATTAGCAGACTCTCTCCCCCTCTCCCTGTGTCTCAGTATCACTGATCCCAAAACACAGAGGTCCATTAGCAGACTGTCTTCCCCTCTCCCTGTGTCTCAGTATCACTGATCCCAAAACACAGAGGTCCATTAGCAGATTGTCTCCCCCTCTCCCTGTGTCTCAGTATCACTGATCCCATAACATAACACAGAGGTCCATTTACAGACTGTCTCCCCCTCTCCCTTTGTCTCAGTATCACTGATCCCATAACATAACACAGAGGTCCATTTACAGACTGTCTCCCCCTCTCCCTTTGTCTCGGTATCACTCATTCCATAACATAACACAGAGGTCCATTTTCAGACTGTCTCCCTTTCTCCCTGTGTCTCAGTATCACTGATCCCATAACACAGAGGTCCATTAGCAGATTGTCTCCCCCTCTCCGTGTCTCAGTATCACTGATCCCATAACATAACACAGAGGTCCATTAGCAGACTGTCTCCCCCATCTTCCTGTGTCTCAGAATCACTGATCCCATAACATAACTCAGAGGTCCATTAGCAGACTGTCTCCCCCTCTCCCTGTGTCTCAGTTTCACTGATCCCATAACACAGAGGTCCATTAGCAGACTGTCTTCCCCTCTCCCTGTGTCTCAGTATCACTGATCCCATCACATAACACAGAGTTCCATTTACAGACTGTCTCCCCCTCACCCTTTGTCTCAGTATCACTCATTCCATAACATAACACAGAGGTCCATTTTCAGACTGTCTCCCTTTCTCCCTGTATCTCAGTATCACTGATCCCATTACATAACACAGAGGTCCATTAGTAGACTGTCTCCCACTCACCCTTTGTCTCAGTATCACTCATTCCATAACATAACACAGAGGTCCATTTACAGACTGTCTCCCTCTCTCCCTGTGTCTCAGGATCACTGATCCCATTACATAACACAGAGGTCCATTATTAGACTGTCTCCCTCTCTCCCTGTGTCTCAGTATCACTGATCCCATAACATCACACAGAGGTCCATTAGCAGACTGTCTCCCCCTCTCCATGTGTCTCAGTATCACTGACCCCATAACACAGAGTTCCATTGGCAGACTGTCTCCCACTCTCCCTGTGTCTCTGTATCACTGATCCCATAACATAACACAGAGGTCCATTAGCAGACTGTCTCCCCCACACCCTGTGTCTCAGGATCACTGATCCCATAACATAACACAGAGGTCCATTAGCAGACTGTCTCCCCCTCTCCATGTGTCTCAGTATCACTGATCCCATAACATAACACAGAGGTCCATTTACAGACTGTCTCCCCCTCTCCCTGTGTCTCAGTATCACTGATCCCATAACACAGAGGTCCATTACAGACTGTCTCCCCCTCTCCCTGTGTCTCAGTATCACTGATCCCATAACATAACACAGAGGTCCATTAGCAGACTGACTCCCCCTCTCCCTCTGTCTCAGTATCACTGATCCCATAACATAACACAGAGGTCCATTTACAGACTGTCTCCCCCTCTCCCGGTGTCTCAGTATAACTGATCCTGTAACAGAACACAGAGGTCCATTAGCAGACTGTCTCCCCCTCTCCCTGTGTCTCAGTATCACTGATCCCATAACACAGAGGTCCATTAGCAGATTGTCTCCCCCTCTCCCTGTGTCTCTGTATCACTGATCCCATCGCACAGAGGTCCATTAGCAGACTGTCTTCCCCTCTCCCTGTGTCTCAGTATCACTGATCCCAAAACACAGAGGTCCATTAGCAGATTGTCTCCCCCTCTCCCTGTGTCTCAGTATCACTGATCCCATAACATAACACAGAGGTCCATTTACAGACTGTCTCCCCCTCTCCCTTTGTCTCAGTATCACTGATCCCATAACATAACACAGAGGTCCATTTACAGACTGTCTCCCCCTCTCCCTTTGTCTCGGTATCACTCATTCCATAACATAACACAGAGGTCCATTTTCAGACTGTCTCCCTTTCTCCCTGTGTCTCAGTATCACTGATCCCATAACACAGAGGTCCATTAGCAGATTGTCTCCCCCTCTCCGTGTCTCAGTATCACTGATCCCATAACATAACACAGAGGTCCATTAGCAGACTGTCTCCCCCATCTTCCTGTGTCTCAGAATCACTGATCCCATAACATAACACAGAGGTCCATTAGCAGACTGTCTCCCCCTCTCCCTGTGTCTCAGTTTCACTGATCCCATAACACAGAGGTCCATTAGCAGACTGTCTTCCCCTCTCCCTGTGTCTCAGTATCACTGATCCCATCACATAACACAGAGTTCCATTTACAGACTGTCTCCCCCTCACCCTTTGTCTCAGTATCACTCATTCCATAACATAACACAGAGGTCCATTTTCAGACTGTCTCCCTTTCTCCCTGTGTCTCAGTATCACTGATCCCATTACATAACACAGAGGTCCATTAGTAGACTGTCTCCCACTCACCCTTTGTCTCAGTATCACTCATTCCATAACATAACACAGAGGTCCATTTACAGACTGTCTCCCTCTCTCCCTGTGTCTCAGGATCACTGATCCCATTACATAACACAGAGGTCCATTAGTAGACTGTCTCCCTCTCTCCCTGTGTCTCAGTATCACTGATCCCATAACATCACACAGAGGTCCATTAGTAGACTGTCTCCCCCTCTCCCTGTGTCTCAGTATCACTGACCCCATAACACAGAGTTCCATTGGCAGACTGTCTCCCACTCTCCCTGTGTCTCTGTATCACTGATCCCATAACATAACACAGAGGTCCATTAGCAGACTGTCTCCCCCACACCCTGTGTCTCAGGATCACAGATCCCATAACATAACACAGAGGTCCATTAGCAGACTGTCTCCCCCTCTCCATGTGTCTCAGTATCACTGATCCCATAACATAACACAGAGGTCCATTTACAGACTGTCTCCCCCTCTCCCTGTGTCTCAGTATCACTGATCCCATAACACAGAGGTCCATTACAGACTGTCTCCCCCTCTCCCTGTGTCTCAGTATCACTGATCCCATAACATAACACAGAGGTCCATTAGCAGACTGACTCCCCCTCTCCCTCTGTCTCAGTATCACTGATCCCATAACATAACGCAGAGGTCCATTTACAGACTGTCTCCCCCTCTCCCTGTGTCTCAGTTTTACTGATCCCATGACATAACACAAAGGTCCATTAGCAGACTGTCTCCCCCTCTCCCGGTGTCTCAGTATAACTGATCCAGTAACAGAACACAGAGGTCCATTAGCAGACTCTCTCCCCCTCTCCCTGTGTCTCAGTATCACTGATCCCATAACTCAGAGGTCCATTAGCAGATTGTCTCCCCCTCTCCCTGTGTCTCAGTATCACTGATCCCATCGCACAGAGGTCCATTAGCAGACTGTCTTCCCCTCTCCCTGTGTCTCAGTATCACTGATCCCAAAACACAGAGGTCCATTAGCAGATTGTCTCCCCCTCTCCCTGTGTCTCAGTATCACTGATCCCATAACATAACACAGAGGTCCATTTACAGACTGTCTCCCCCTCTCCCTTTGTCTCAGTATCACTGATCCCATAACATAACACAGAGGTCCATTTACAGACTGTCTCCCCCTCTCCCTTTGTCTCGGTATCACTCATTCCATAACATAACACAGAGGTCCATTTACAGACTGTCTCCCCCTCTCCCTGCATCTCAGTCTCACTGATCACATAACATAACACAGAGGTCCATTAGCTGACTGTCTCCCTCATCTCCCTGCGTCTCAGTATCACTGATCCCATAACATAACACAGAGGTCCATTAGCAGATTGTCTCCCCCTCTCCCTGTGTCTCAGTATCACTGATCCCATCGCACAGAGGTCCATTAGCTGACTGTCTCCCCCATCTCCCTGTGTCTCAGTATCACTGATCCCATAACATAACACAGAGGTCCATTAGCAGATTGTCTCCCACTCTCCCTGTGTCTCAGTATCACTGATCCCATCGCACAGAGGTCCATTAGCAGATTGTCTTCCCCTCTCCCTGTGTCTCAGTATCACTGATCCCATAACATACCACAGAGGTCCATTTGCAGACTGTCTCCCCCTCTCCCTGTGTCTCAGTATCACTGATCCCATCGCACAGAGGTCCATTAGCAGACTGTCTTCCCCTCTCCCTGTGTCTCAGTATCACTGATCCCATAACATACCACAGAGGTCCATTTACAGACTGTCTCCCCCTCTCCCTGCATCTCAGTCTCACTGATCACATAACATAACACAGAGGTCCATTAGCTGACTGTCTCCCCCATCTCCCTGTGTCTCAGTATCACTGATCCCATAACATAACACAGAGGTCCATTAGCAGATTGTCTCCCCCTCTCCCTGTGTCTCAGTATCACTGATCCCATCGCACAGAGGTCCATTAGCAGACTGTCTTCCCCTCTCCCTGTGTCTCAGTATCACTGATCCCATAACACAGAGGTCCATTAGCAGATTGTCTCCCCCTCTCCGTGTCTCAGTATCACTGATCCCATAACATAACACAGAGGTCCATATACAGACTGTCTCCCCCTCTCCCTTTGTCTCAGTATCACTCATTCCATGACATAACACAGAGGTCCATTTACAGACTGTCTCCCCCTCTCCCTGTTTCTCAGTATCACTGATCGCATTGCATAACACAGAGGTCCATTAGTAGACTGTCTCCCCCTCTCCCTGTATCTCAGTCTCACTGATCCCATAACATAACACAGAGGTCCATTAGCAGACTGTCTCCCCCATCTTCCTGTGTCTCAGAATCACTGATCCCATAACATAACACAGAGGTCCATTAGCAGACTGTCTCCCCCTCTCCCTGTGTCTCAGTTTCACTGATCCCATAACACAGAGGTCCATTAGCAGACTGTCTTCCCCTCTCCCTGTGTCTCAGTATCACTGATCCCATCACATAACACAGAGGTCCATTTTCAGACTGTCTCCCTTTCTCCCTGTGTCTCAGTATCACTGATCCCATTACATAACACAGAGGTCCATTAGTAGACTGTCTCCCACTCACCCTTTGTCTCAGTATCACTCATTCCATAACATAACACAGAGGTCCATTTACAGACTGTCTCCCTCTCTCCCTGTGTCTCAGGATCACTGATCCCATTACATAACACAGAGGTCCATTAGTAGACTGTCTCCCTCTCTCCCTGTGTCTCAGTATCACTGATCCCATAACATCACACAGAGGTCCATTAGTAGACTGTCTCCCCCTCTCCCTGTGTCTCAGTATCACTGACCCCATAACACAGAGTTCCATTGGCAGACTGTCTCCCCCTCTCCCTGTGTCTCTGTATCACTGATCCCATAACATAACACAGAGGTCCATTAGCAGACTGTCTCCCCCACACCCTGTGTCTCAGGATCACTGATCCCATAACACAGAGCTCCAGTAGCAGACTGTCTCCCCCTCTCCCTGTGTCTCAGTATCACTGATCCCATAACATAACACAGAGGTCCATTAGCAGACTGTCTCGCCCTCTCCATGTGTCTCTGTATCACTGATCCCATAACATAACACAGAGGTCCATTTACAGACTGTCTCCCCCTCTCCCTGTGTCTCAGTATCACTGATCCCACAACACAACACAGAGGTCCATTAGTAGACTGTCTTCCCCTCTCCCTGTGTCTCAGTATCACTGATCCCATAACATAACACAGAGGTCCATTAGCAGACTGTCTCCCCCTCTCCCTGTGTCTCAGTATCACCCATTACATAACATAACACAGAGGTCCATTTACAGACTGTCTCCCCCTCTCCCTTTGTCTCAGTATCACTCATTCCATAACATAACACAGATGTCCATTTACAGACTGTCTCCCCCTCTCCCTGTGTCTCAGTATCACTGATCCCACAACACAACACAGAGGTCCATTAGTAGACTGTCTCCCCCTCTCCCTGGATCTCAGTCTCACTGATCCCATAACATAACACAGAGGTCCGTTTGCAGACTGTCTCCCCCTCTCCCTGTGTCTCAGTATCACTGATCCCATAACACAGAGGTCCATTAGCAGACTGTCTCCCCCTCTCCCTGTGTCTCAGTATCACTGATCCCATAACATAACACAGAGGTCCATTAGCAGACTGTCTCCCCCTCTCCCTCTGTCTCAGTATCACTGATCCCATAACATAACGCAGAGGTCCATTTACAGACTGTCTCCCCCTCTCCCTGTGTCTCAGTTTTACTGATCCCATGACATAACACAAAGGTCCATTAGCAGACTGTCTCCCCCTCTCCCGGTGTCTCAGTATAACTGATCCCGTAACATAACACAGAGGTCCATTAGCAGACTGTCTCCCCCTCTCCCTGTGTGTCAGTATCACTGAACCCATAACATAACACAGAGGTCCATGAGCAGACTGTCCCGCCCTCTCCCTGTGTCTCAGTATCACTGATCCCATAACACAGAGGTCCATTAGCAGATTGTCTCCCCCTCTCCCTGTGTCTCAGTATCACTGATCCCATCGCACAGAGGTCCATTAGCAGATTGTCTCCCCCTCTCCCTGTGTCTCAGTATCACTGATCCCATAACATAACACAGAGGTCCATTTACAGACTGTCTCCCCCTCTCCCTTTGTCTCAGTATCACTCATTCCATAACATAACACAGAGGTCCATTTACAGACTGTCTCCCCCTCTCCCTGCATCTCAGTCTCACTGATCACATAACATAACACAGAGGTCCATTAGCAGACTGTCTCCCCCATCTCCCTGTGTCTCAGTATCACTGATCCCATAAAATAACACAGAGGTCCATTAGCAGATTGTCTCCCCCTCTCCCTGTGTCTCAGTAGCACTGATCCCATCGCACAGAGGTCCATTAGCAGACTGTCTTCCCCTCTCCCTGTGTCTCAGTATCACTGATCCCATAACATAACACAGAGATCCATTTGCAGACTGTCTCCCCCTCTCCCTGTGTCTCAGTATCACTGATCCCATAACACAGAGGTCCATTAGCAGATTGTCTCCCCCTCTCCGTGTCTCAGTATCACTGATCCCATAACATAACACAGAGGTCCATATACAGACTGTCTCCCCCTCTCCCTTTGTCTCAGTATCACTCATTCCATAACATAACACAGAGGTCCATATACAGACTGTCTCCCCCTCTCCCTGTGTCTCAGTATCACTGATCGCATTGCATAACACAGAGGTCCATTAGTAGACTGTCTCCCCCTCTCCCTGTATCTCAGTCTCACTGATCCCATAACATAACACAGAGGTCCATTAGCAGACTGTCTCCCCCATCTTCCTGTGTCTCAGTATCACTGATCCCATAACATAACACAGATGTCTGTTAGCAGACTGTCTTGCCCTCTCCGTGTCTCAGAATCACTGATCCCATAACATAACACAGAGGTCCATTAGCAGACTGTCTCCCCCTCTCCCTGTGTCTCAGTTTCACTCATCCCATAACACAGAGGTCCATTAGCAGATTGTCTCCCCCTCACCCTTTGTCTCAGTATCACTCATTCCATAACATAACACAGAGGTCCATTTACAGACTGTCTCCCTCTCTCCCTGTGTCTCAGTATCACTGATCCCATAACATCACACAGAGGTCCATTAGTAGACTTTCTCCCCCTCTCCCTGTGTCTCAGTATCACTGACCCCATAACACAGAGTTCCATTGGCAGATTGTCTCCCCCTCTCCCTGTGTCTCTCTATCACTGATCGCATAACATAACACAGAGGTCCATTAGCAGACTGTTTTCCCCTCTCCCTGTGTCTCAGTATCACTGATCCCATAACATCACACAGAGGTCCATTAGTAGACTTTCTCCCCCTCTCCCTGTGTCTCTCTATCACTGATCCCATAACATAACACAGAGGTCCATTAGCAGACTGTTTTCCCCTCTCCCTGTGTCTCAGTATCACTGATCCCATAACATAACACAGAGGTCCATTTACAGGCTGTCTCCCCTTCTCCCTTCGTCTCAGTATCACTCATTCCATTACATAACACAGAGGTCCATTTACAGACTGTCTCCCTCTCTCCCTGTGTCTCAGTATCACTGATCCCATGACATAACACAGACGTCCATTCGTAGACTGTCACACCCTCTCCCTGTATCTCAGTTTCACTGATCCCATAACATAACACACAGGTCCATTAGCAGACTGTCTCCCCCATCTCCCTGTCTCTCAGTGTTACTGATCCCATAACATAACACAGAGGTCCATTAGCAGACTGTCACCCCCTCTCCCTGTGTCTCAGTATCACTGATCCCATAACACAGAGGTCTATTAGCAGAATGTCTCCCGCTCTCCCTGTGTCTCAGTATCACTGACCCCATAACACAGAGTTCCATTGGCAGACTGTCTCCCCCTCTCCCTGTGTCTCAGTATCACTGATCCCATAACATAACACAGAGGTCCATTAGCAGACTGTCTCCCCCTCTCCATGTGTCTCAGTATCACTGATCCCATAACATAACACAGAGGTCCATTTACAGACTGTCTCCCCCTCTCCCTGTGTCTCAGTATCACTGATCCCACAACATAACACAGAGGTCCATTAGCAGAATGTCTCCCGCTCTCCCTGTGTCTCAGTATCACTGATCCCATAACACAGAGGTCCATTAGCAGACTGTCTCCCCCTCTCCCTGTGTCTCAGTATCACTGATCCCACAACATAACACAGAGGTCCATTAGCAGACTGTCTTCCCCTCTCCCTGTGTCTCAGTATCACTCATTCCATAACATAACACAGAGGTCCATTTACAGACTGTTTTCCTCTCTCCCTGAGTCTCAGTATCACTGATCCCATTACATAACACAGAGGTCCTTTAGTAGACTGTCTCCCCCTCTCCCTGTATCTCAGTCTCACTGATCCCATAACATAACACAGAGGTCCATTAGCAGACTGTTACACTCTCTCCCTGTGTCTCAGTATCACTGATCCCATCGCACAGAGGTCCATTAGCAGACTGTCTTCCCCTCTCCCTGTGTCTCAGTATCACTGATCCCATAACATAACACAGAGGTCCATTTGCAGACTGTCTCCCCCTCTCCCTGCGTCTCAGTATCACTGAACCCATAACATAACACAGAGGTCCATTAGCAGATTGTCTCCCCCTCTCCCTGTGTCTCAGTATCACTGATCCCATAACATAACACAGAGGTCCATTTACAGACTGTCTCCCCCTCTCCCTCTGTGTCAGTATCACTCATTCCATAACATAACACAGAGTTCCATTTACAGACTGTCTCCCCCTCTACCTGTGTCTCAGTATTACTGATCCCATGACATAACACAGAGGTCCATTAGCAGACTGTCTCCCCCTCTCCCGGTGTCTCAGTATAACTGATCCCGTAACATAACACAGAGGTCCATTAGCAGACTCTCTTCTCCTCTCCCTGTGTCTCAGTATCACTGATCCCATAACATAACACAGAGGTCCATGAGCAGACTGTCTCCCCCTCTCCCTGTGTCTCAGTATCACTGATCCCATAACACAGAGGTCCATTAGCAGATTGTCTCCCCCTCTCCCTGTGTCTCAGTATCACTGATCCCATAACATAACACAGAGGTCCATTAGCAGACTGTCTTCCCCTCTCCCTGTGTCTCAGTATCACTGATCCCATAACATAACACAGAGGTCCATTTACAGACTGTCTCCCCCTCTCCTTTTGTCTCAGTATCACTCATTCCATAACATAACACAGAGGTCGATTTACAGACTGTATCCCCCTCTCCCTTTGTCTCATTATCACTGATCCCATAACATAACACAGAGGTCCATTAGCAGACTGTCTTCCCCTCTCCCAGTGTCTCAGTATCACTGATCCCATAACATAACAGAGAGGTCCATTTACAGACTGTCTCCCCCTCTCCCTGCATCTCAGTCTCACTGATCACATAACATAACACAGAGGTCCATTAGCAGACTGTCTCCCCCATCTCCCTGTGTCTCAGTATCACTGATCCCATAAAATAACACAGAGGTCCATTAGCAGATTGTCTCCCCCTCTCCCTGTGTCTCAGTAGCAATGATCCCATCGCACAGAGGTCCATTAGCAGACTGTCTTCCCCTCTCCCTGTGTCTCAGTATCACTGATCCCATAACATAACACAGAGGTCCATTTGCAGACTGTCTCCCCCTCTCCCTGTGTCTCAGTATCACTGATCCCATAACACAGAGGTCCATTAGCAGATTGTCTCCCCCTCTCCGTGTCTCAGTATCACTGATCCCATAACATAACACAGAGGTCCATATACAGACTGTCTCCCCCTCTCCCTTTGTCTCAGTATCACTCATTCCATAACATAACACAGAGGTCCATATACAGACTGTCTCCCCCTCTCCCTGTGTCTCAGTATCACTGATCGCATTGCATAACACAGAGGTCCATTAGTAGACTGTCTCCCCCTCTCCCTGTATCTCAGTCTCACTGATCCCATAACATAACACAGAGGTCCATTAGCAGACTGTCTCCCCCATCTTCCTGTGTCTCAGTATCACTGATCCCATAACATAACACAGAGGTCTGTTAGCAGACTGTCTTCCCCTCTCCGTGTCTCAGAATCACTGATCCCATAACATAACACAGAGGTCCATTAGCAGACTGTCTCCCCCTCTCCCTGTGTCTCAGTTTCACTCATCCCATAACACAGAGGTCCATTAGCAGATTGTCTCCCCCTCACCCTTTGTCTCAGTATCACTCATTCCATAACATAACACAGAGGTCCATTTACAGACTGTCTCCCTTTCTCCCTGTGTCTCAGTATCACTGATCCCATTACATAACACAGAGGTCCATTAGTAGACTGTCTCCCTCTCTCCCTGTGTCTCAGTATCACTGATCCCATAACATCACACAGAGGTCCATTAGTAGACTTTCTCCCCCTCTCCCTGTGTCTCAGTATCACTGACCCCATAACACAGAGTTCCATTGGCAGATTGTCTCCCCCTCTCCCTGTGTCTCTCTATCACTGATCGCATAACATAACACAGAGGTCCATTAGCAGACTGTTTTCCCCTCTCCCTGTGTCTCAGTATCACTGATCCCATAACATAACACAGAGGTCCATTTACAGGCTGTCTCCCCTTCTCCCTTCGTCTCAGTATCACTCATTCCATTACATAACACAGAGGTCCATTTACAGACTGTCTCCCTCTCTCCCTGTGTCTCAGTATCACTGATCCCATGACATAACACAGACGTCCATTCGTAGACTGTCACACCCTCTCCCTGTATGTCAGTTTCACTGATCCCATAACATAACACAGAGGTCCATTAGCAGACTGTCTCCCCCATCTCCCTGTCTCTCAGTGTTACTGATCCCATAACATAACACAGAGGTCCATTAGCAGACTGTCACCCCCTCTCCCTGTGTCTCAGTATCACTGATCCCATAACACAGAGGTCTATTAGCAGAATGTCTCCCGCTCTCCCTGTGTCTCAGTATCACTGACCCCATAACACAGAGTTCCATTGGCAGACTGTCTCCCCCTCTCCCTGTGTCTCAGTACCACTGATCCCATAACATAACACAGAGGTCCATTAGCAGACTGTCTCCCCCTCTCCATGTGTCTCAGTATCACTGATCCCATAACATAACACAGAGGTCCATTTACAGACTGTCTCCCCCTCTCCCTGTGTCTCAGTATCACTGATCCCACAACATAACACAGAGGTCCATTAGCAGAATGTCTCCCGCTCTCCCTGTGTCTCAGTATCACTGATCCCATAACACAGAGGTCCATTAGCAGACTGTCTCCCCCTCTCCCTGTGTCTCAGTATCACTGATCCCACAACATAACACAGAGGTCCATTAGCAGACTGTCTTCCCCTCTCCCTGTGTCTCAGTATCACTCATTCCATAACATAACACAGAGGTCCATTTACAGACTGTTTTCCTCTCTCCCTGAGTCTCAGTATCACTGATCCCATTACATAACACAGAGGTCCTTTAGTAGACTGTCTCCCCCTCTCCCTGTATCTCAGTCTCACTGATCCCATAACATAACACAGAGGTCCATTAGCAGACTGTTACACTCTCTCCCTGTGTCTCAGTATCACTGATCCCATCGCACAGAGGTCCATTAGCAGACTGTCTTCCCCTCTCCCTGTGTCTCAGTATCACTGATCCCATAACATAACACAGAGGTCCATTTGCAGACTGTCTCCCCCTCTCCCTGCGTCTCAGTATCACTGAACCCATAACATAACACAGAGGTCCATTAGCAGATTGTCTCCCCCTCTCCCTGTGTCTCAGTATCACTGATCCCATAACATAACACAGAGGTCCATTTACAGACTGTCTCCCCCTCTCCCTCTGTGTCAGTATCACTCATTCCATAACATAACACAGAGTTCCATTTACAGACTGTCTCCCCCTCTACCTGTGTCTCAGTATTACTGATCCCATGACATAACACAGAGGTCCATTAGCAGACTGTCTCCCCCTCTCCCGGTGTCTCAGTATAACTGATCCCGTAACATAACACAGAGGTCCATTAGCAGACTCTCTTCTCCTCTCCCTGTGTCTCAGTATCACTGATCCCATTACATAACACAGACGTCCATTCGTAGACTGTCTCCCCCTCTCCCTGTATCTCAGTTTCACTGATCCCATAACATAACACAGCGGTCCATTAGCAGACTGTCTCCCCCACACCCTGTGTCTCAATATCACTGATCCCATAACATAACACAGAGGTCCAGTAGCAGACTGTCTCCCCCTCTCCCTGTGTCTTAGTATCATTGTTCCCATAACATAACACAGAGGTCTATTAGCAGACTGTCACCCCCTCTCCATGTGTCTCAGTATCACTGATCCCATAACATAACACAGAGGTCCATTAGCAGACTGTCTCCCCCTCTACCTGTGTCTCAGTATTACTGATCCCATTACATAACACAGAGGTACTTTAGTAGACTGTCTCCCCCTCTCCCTGTATCTCAGTCTCACTGATCCCATAACATAACACAGAGGTCCATTAGCAGACTGTCTCCCCCATCTCCCTGTGTCTCATTATCACTGATCTCATAACATAACACAGAGGTCCATTAGCAGACTGTCTCCCCCTCTACCTGTGTCTCACTATTACTGATCCCATGACATAACACAGAGGTCCATTAGCAGACTGTCTCCCCCTCTCCCGGTGTCTCAGTATTACTGATCCCGTAACATAACACAGAGGTCCATTAGCAGACTGTCCCGCCCTCTCCCTTTGTCTCAGTATCACTCATTCCATAACATAACACAGAGGTCCATTAGCAGATTGTCTCCCCCTCTCCCTGTGTCTCAGTATCACTGATCCCATCGCACAGAGGTCCATTAGCAGACTGTCTTCCCCTCTCCCTGTGTCTCAGTATCACTGATCCCATAACATAACACAGAGGTCCATTTGCAGACTGTCTCCCCCTCTCCCTGCGTCTCAGTATCACTGAACCCATAACACAGAGGTCCATTAGCAGATTGTCTCCCCCTCTCCCTGTGTCTCAGTATCACTGATCCCATAACATAACACAGAGGTCCATTTACAGACTGTCTCCCCCTCTCCCTTTGTCTCAGTATCACTCATTCCATAACATAACACAGAGTTCCATTTACAGACTGTCTCCCCCTCTACCTGTGTCTCAGTATTACTGATCCCATGACATAACACAGAGGTCCATTAGCAGACTGTCTCCCCCTCTCCCGGTGTCTCAGTATAACTGATCCCGTAACATAACACAGAGGTCCATTAGCAGACTGTCTCCCCCTCTCCCTGTGTCTCAGTATCACTGATCCCAAAACATAACACAGAGGTCCATGAGCAGACTGTCTCCCCCTCTCCCTGTGTCTCAGTATCACTGATCCCATAACACAGAGGTCCATTAGCAGATTGTCTCCCCCTCTCCCTGTGTCTCAGTATCACTGATCCCATAACATAACACAGAGGTCCATTAGCAGACTGTCTTCCCCTCTCCCTGTGTCTCAGTATCACTGATCCCATAACATAACACAGAGGTCCATTTACAGACTGTCTCCCCCTCTCCTTTTGTCTCAGTATCACTCATTCCATAACATAACACAGAGGTCCATTTACAGACTGTCTCCACCTCTCCCTTTGTCTCATTATCACTGATCCCATAACATAACACAGAGGTCTATTAGCAGACTGTCTCCCCCTCTCCATGTCTCTCAGTATCACTGATCCCATAACGCAGAGGACCATTAGCAGACTGTCTCCCTCTCTCCCTGTGTCTCAGTATCACTGATCCCATTACATAACACAGACGTCCATTCGTAGACTGTCTCCCCCTCTCCCTGTATCTCAGTTTCACTGATCCCATAACATAACACACCGGTCCATTAGCAGACTGTCTCCCCCACACCCTGTGTCTCAATATCACTGATCCCATAACATAACACAGAGGTCCAGTAGCAGACTGTCTCCCCCTCTCCCTGTGTCTCAGTATCACTGATCCCATAACATAACACAGAGGTCTATTAGCAGACTGTCTCCCCCTCTCCATGTGTCTCAGTATCACTGATCCCATAACATAACACAGAGGTCCATTAGCAGACTGTCTCCCCCACTACCTGTGTCTCAGTATTACTGATCCCATGACATAACACAGAGGTCCATTAGCAGACTGTCTCCCCCTCTCCCGGTGTCTCAGTATTACTGATCCCGTAACATAACACAGAGGTCCATTAGCAGACTGTCCCGCCCTCTCCCTTTGTCTCAGTATCACTCATTCCATAACATAACACAGAGGTCCATTAGCAGATTGTCTCCCCCTCTCCCTGTGTCTCAGTATCACTGATCCCATCGCACAGAGGTCCATTAGCAGACTGTCTTCCCCTCTCCCTGTGTCTCAGTATCACTGATCCCATAACATAACACAGAGGTCCATTTGCAGACTTTCTCCCCCTCTCCCTGCGTCTCAGTATCATTGAACCCATAACACAGAGGTCCATTAGCAGATTGTCTCCCCCTCTCCCTGTGTCTCAGTATCACTGATCCCATAACATAACACAGAGGTCCATTTACAGAATGTCTCCCCCTCTCCCTTTGTCTCAGTATCACTCATTCCATAACATAACACAGAGGTCCATTTACAGACTGTCTCCCCCTCTACCTGTGTCTCAGTATTACTGATCCCATGACATAACACAGAGGTCCATTAGCAGACTGTCTCCCCATCTCCCGGTGTCTCAGTATAACTGATCCCGTAACATAACACAGAGGTCCGTTAGCAGACTGTCTCCCCCTCTCCCTGTGTCTCAGTATCACTGATCCCATAACATAACACAGAGGTCCATTAGCAGACTGTCTTCCCCTCTCCCTGTGTCTCAGTATCACTGATCCCATAACATAACACAGAGGTCCATTTACAGACTGTCTCCCCCTCTCCTTTTGTCTCAGTATCACTCATTCCATAACATAACACAGAGGTCCATTTACAGACTGTCTCCCCCTCTACCTGTGTCTCAGTATTACTGATCCCATGACATAACACAGAGGTCCATTAGCAGACTGTCTCCCCATCTCCCGGTGTCTCAGTATAACTGATCCCGTAACATAACACAGAGGTCCGTTAGCAGACTGTCTCCCCCTCTCCCTGTGTCTCAGTATCACTGATCCCATAACATAACACAGAGGTCCATTAGCAGACTGTCTTCCCCTCTCCCTGTGTCTCAGTATCACTGATCCCATAACATAACACAGAGGTCCATTTGCAGACTGTCTCCCCCTCTCCCTGCGTCTCAGTATCACTGAACCCATAACACAGAGGTCCGTTAGCAGACTGTCTCCCCCTCTCCCTGTGTCTCAGTATCACTGATCCCATAACATAACACAGAGGTCCATTAGCAGACTGTCTCCCCCTCTCCCGGTGTCTCAGTATTACTGATCCCGTAACAAAACACAGAGGTCCATTAGCAGACTGTCCCGCCCTCTCCCTTTGTCTCAGTATCACTCATTCCATAACATAACACAGAGGTCCATTAGCAGATTGTCTCCCCCTCTCCCTGTGTCTCAGTATCACTGATCCCATCGCACAGAGGTCCATTAGCAGACTGTCTTCCCCTCTCCCTGTGTCTCAGTATCACTGAACCCATAACACAGAGGTCCATTAGCAGATTGTCTCCCCCTCTCCCTGTGTCTCATTATCACTGATCCCATAACATAACACAGAGTTCCATTTACAGACTGTCTCCCCCTCTACCTGTGTCTCAGTATTACTGATCCCATGACATAACACAGAGGTCCATTAGCAGACTGTCTCTCCCTCTCCCGGTGTCTCAGTATAACTGATCCCGTAACATAACACAGAGGTCCATTAGCAGACTGTCTCCCCCTCTCCCTTAGTCTCAGTGTCACTGATCCCATAACATAACACAGAGGTCCATGAGCAGACTGTCTCCCCCTCTCCCTGTGTCTCAGTATCACTGATCCCATAACACAGAGGTCCATTAGCAGATTGTCTCCCCCTCTCCCTGTGTCTCAGTATCACTGATCCCATAACATAACACAGAGGTCCATTAGCAGACTGTCTTCCCCTCTCCCTGTGTCTCAGTATCACTGATCCCATAACATAACACAGAGGTCCATTTACAGACTGTCTCCCCCTCTCCTTTTGTCTCAGTATCACTCATTCCATAACATAACACAGAGGTCCATTTACAGACTGTCTCCCCCTCTCCCTTTGTCTCATTATCACTGATCCCATAACATAACACAGAGGTCTATTAGCAGACTGTCTCCCCCTCTCCATGTGTCTCAGTATCACTGATCCCATAACGCAGAGGACCATTAGCAGACTGTCTCCCCCTCTCCCTGTGTCTCAGTATCACTGATCCCATAACATAACACAGAGGTCCATTAGCAGACTGTCTCCCCATCTCCCGGTGTCTCAGTATAACTGATCCCGTAACATAACACAGAGGTCCGTTAGCAGACTGTCTCCCCCTCTCCCTGTGTCTCAGTATCACTGATCCCATAACATAACACAGAGGTCCATTAGCAGACTGTCTTCCCCTCTCCCTGTGTCTCAGTATCACTGATCCCATAACATAACACAGAGGTCCATTTACAGACTGTCTCCCCCTCTCCTTTTGTCTCAGTATCACTCATTCCATAACATAACACAGAGGTCCATTTACAGACTGTCTCCCCCTCTCCCTTTGTCTCATTATCACTGATCCCATAACATAACACAGAGGTCCATTAGCAGACTGTCTTCCCCTCTCCCAGTGTCTCAGTATCACTGATCCCATAACATAACACAGAGGTCCATTTACAGACTGTCTCCCTCTCTCCCTGTGTCTCAGTATCACTGATCCCATTACATAACACAGAGGTCCATTAGCAGACTGTACTTCCCTCTCCCTGTATCTCAGTTTCACTGATCCCATAACATAACACAGCGGTCCATTAGCAGACTGTCTCCCCCACACCCTGTGTCTCAATATCACTGATCCCATAACATAACACAGAGGTCCATTAGCAGACTGTCTCCCCCATCTCCCTGTGTCTCATTATCACTGATCCCATAACATAACACAGAGGTCCATTAGCAGACTGTCTCCCCCTCTACCTGTGTCTCAGTATTACTGATCCCATGACATAACACAGAGGTCCATTAGCAGACTGTCTCCCCCTCTCCCGGTGTCTCAGTATTACTGATCCCGTAACAAAACACAGAGGTCAATTAGCAGACTGTCCCGCCCTCTCCCTTTGTCTCAGTATCACTCATTCCATAACATAACACAGAGGTCCATTAGCAGATTGTCTCCCCCTCTCCCTGTGTCTCAGTATCACTGATCCAATCGCACAGAGGTCCATTAGCAGACTGTCTTCCCCTCTCCCTGTGTCTCAGTATCACTGAACCCATAACACAGAGGTCCATTAGCAGATTGTCTCCCCCTCTCCCTGTGTCTCATTATCACTGATCCCATAACATAACACAGAGTTCCATTAGCAGACTGTCTCCCCCTCTACCTGTGTCTCAGTATTACTGATCCCATGACATAACACAGAGGTCCATTAGCAGACTGTCTCCCCCTCTCCCGGTGTCTCAGTATAACTGATCCCGTAACATAACACAGAGGTCCATTAGCAGACTGTCTCCCCCTCTCCCTAAGTCTCAGTATCACTGATCCCATAACACAGAGGTCCATTAGCAGATTGTCTCCCCCTCTCCCTGTGTCTCAGTATCACTGATCCCATAACATAACACAGAGGTCCATTAGCAGACTGTCTTCCCCTCTCCCTGTGTCTCAGTATCACTGATCCCATAACATAACACAGAGGTCCATTTACAGACTGTCTCCCCCTCTCCTTTTGTCTCAGTATCACTCATTCCATAACATAACACAGAGGTCCATTTACAGACTGTCTCCCCCTCTCCCTTTGTCTCATTATCACTGATCCCATAACATAACACAGAGGTCTATTAGCAGACTGTCTCCCCCTCTCCATGTGTCTCAGTATCACTGATCCCATAACGCAGAGGACCATTAGCAGACTGTCTCCCCCTCTCCCTGTGTCTCAGTATCACTGATCCCATAACATAACACCGAGGTCCATTAGCAGATTGTCTCCCCCTCTCCCTGTGTCTCAGTATCACTGATCCCATCGCACAGAGGTCCATTAGCAGACTGTCTCCCCCTCTCCCTTTGTCTCAGTATCACTCATTGCATAACATAACACAGAGGTCCATTTACAGACCGTCTCCCTCTCTCCCTGTGTCTCAGTATCACTGATCCCATTACATAACACAGAGGTCCATTCGTAGACTGTCTCCCCCTCTCCCTCTGTCTCAGTATCACTGATCCCATAACATAACAGAGGTCCATTTACAGACTGTCTCCCCCTCTACCTGTGTCTCAGTATTACTGATCCCATGACATAACACAGAGGTCCATTAGCAGACTGTCTCCCCCTCTCCCGGTGTCTCAGTATAACTGATCCCGTAACATAACACAGAGGTCCATTAGCAGACTGTCTCCCCCTCTCCCTGTGTCTCAGTATCACTGATCCCATAACATAACACAGAGGTCCATGAGCAGACTGTCTCCCCCTCTCCCTGTGTCTCAGTATCACTGATCCCATAACACAGAGGTCCATTAGCAGATTGTCTCCCCCTCTCCCTGTGTCTCAGTATCACTGATCCCATAACATAACACAGAGGTCCATTAGCAGACTGTCTTCCCCTCTCCCTGTGTCTCAGTATCACTGATCCCATAACATAACACAGAGGTCCATTTACAGACTGTCTCCCCCTCTCCTTTTGTCTCAGTATCACTCATTCCATAACATAACACAGAGGTCCATTTACAGACTGTCTCCCCCTCTCCCTTTGTCTCATTATCACTGATCCCATAACATAACACAGAGGTCCATTAGCAGACTGTCTTCCCCTCTCCCAGTGTCTCAGTATCACTGATCCCATAACATAACACAGAGGTCCATTTACAGACTGTCTCCCTCTCTCCCTGTGTCTCAGTATCACTGATCCCATTACATAACACAGACGTCCATTCGTAGACTGTCTCCCCCTCTCCCTGTATCTCAGTTTCACTGATCCCATAACATAACACAGAGGTCCAGTAGCAGACTGTCTCACCCTCTCCCTGTGTCTCAGTATTACTGATCCCATAACATAACACAGAGGTCTATTAGCAGACTGTCTCCCCCTCTCCATGTGTCTCAGTATCACCGATCCCATAACATAACACAGAGGTCCATTAGCAGACTGTCTCCCCCTCTACCTGTGTCTCAGTATTACTGATCCCATTACATAACACAGAGGTCCTTTAGTAGACTGTCTCCCCCTCTCCCTGTATCTCAGTCTCACTGATCCCATAACATAACACAGAGGTCCATTAGCAGACTGTCTCCCCCATCTCCCTGTGTCTCATTATCACTGATCCCATAACATAACACAGAGGTCCATTAGCAGACTGTCTCCCCCTCTACCTGTGTCTCAGTATTACTGATCCCATGACATAACACAGAGGTCCATTAGCAGACTGTCTCCCCCTCTCCCGGTGTCTCAGTATTACTGATCCCGTAACATAACACAGAGGTCCATTAGCAGACTGTCCCGCCCTCTCCCTTTGTCTCAGTATCACTCATTCCATAACATAACACAGAGGTCCATTAGCAGATTGTCTCCCCCTCTCCCTGTGTCTCAGTATCACTGATCCCATCGCACAGAGGTCCATTAGCAGACTGTATTCCCCTCTCCCTGTGTCTCAGTATCACTGATCCCATAACATAACACAGAGGTCCATTTGCAGACTGTCTCCCCCTCTCCCTGCGTCTCAGTATCACTGAACCCATAACACAGAGGTCCATTAGCAGACTGTCTCCCCCATCTCCCTGTGTCTCATTATCACTGATCCCATAACATAACACAGAGGTCCATTAGCAGACTGTCTCCCCCTCTACCTGTGTCTCAGTATTACTGATCCCATGACATAACACAGAGGTCCATGAGCAGACTGTCTCCCCCTCTCCCGGTGTCTCAGTAATACTGATCCCGTAACATAACACAGAGGTCCATTAGCAGACTGTCCCGCCCTCTCCCTTTGTCTCAGTATCACTCATACCATAACATAACACAGAGGTCCATTAGCAGATTGTCTCCCCCTCTCCCTGTGTCTCAGTATCACTGATCCCATCGCACAGAGGTCCATTAGCAGACTGTCTTCCCCTCTCCCTGCGTCTCAGTATCACTGAACCCATAACACAGAGGTCCATTAGCAGATTGTCTCCCCCTTTCCCTGTATCTCATTATCACTGATCCCATAACATAACACCGAGGTCCATTAGCAGATTGTCTCCCCCTCTCCCTTTGTCTCAGTATCACTCATTCCATAACATAACACAGAGGTCCATTTACAGACCGTCTCCCTCTCTCCCTGTGTCTCAGTATCACTGATCCCATTACATAACACAGAGGTCCATTCGTAGACTGTCTCCCCCTCTCCCTCTGTCTCAGTATCACTGATCCCATAACTTAACAGAGGTCCATTTACAGACTGTCTCCCCCTCTACCTGTGTCTCAGTATTACTGATCCCATGACATAACACAGAGTTCCATTAGCAGACTGTCTCCCCCTCTCCCGGTGTCTCAGTATAACTGATCCCGTAACATAACACAGAGGTCCATTAGCAGACTGTCTCCCCCTCTACCTGTGTCTCAGTATCACTGATCCCATAACATAACACAGAGGTCCATGAGCAGACTGTCTCCCCCTCTCCCTGTGTCTCAGTATCACTGATCCCATAACACAGAGGTCCATTAGCAGATTGTCTCCCCCTCTCCCTGTGTCTCAGTATCACTGATCCCATAACATAACACAGAGGTCCATTAGCAGACTGTCTTCCCCTCTCCCTGTGTCTCAGTATCACTGATCCCATAACATAACACAGAGGTCCATTTACAGACTGTCTCCCCCTCTCCTTTTGTCTCAGTATCACTCATTCCATAACATAACACAGAGGTCCATTTACAGACTGTCTCCCCCTCTCCCTTTGTCTCATTATCACTGATCCCATAACATAACACAGAGGTCCATTTACAGACTGTCTCCCTCTCTCCATGTGTCTCAGTATCACTGATCCCATTACATAACACAGACGTCCATTCGTAGACTGCCTCCCCCTCTCCCTGTATCTCAGTTTCACTGATCCCATAACATAACACAGAGGTCCAGTAGCAGACTGTCTCCCCCTCTCCCTGTGTCTCAGTATCACTGATCCCATAACATAACACAGAGGTCTATTAGCAGACTGTCTCCCCCTCTCCATGTGTCTCAGTATCACTGTTCCCATAACATAACACAGAGGTCCATTAGCAGACTGTCTCCCCCTCTACCTGTGTCTCAGTATTACTGGTCCCATTACATAACACAGAGGTCCTTTAGTAGACTGTCTCCCCCTCTCCCTGTATCTCAGTCTCACTGATCCCATAACATAACACAGAGGTCCATTAGCAGACTGTCTCCCCCATCTCCCTGTGTCTCATTATCACTGATCCCATAACATAACACAGAGGTCCATTAGCAGACTGTCTCCCCCTCTACCTGTGTCTCAGTATTACTGATCCCATGACATAACACAGAGGTCCATTAGCAGACTGTCTCCCCCCTCTCCCGGTGTCTCAGTATTACTGATCCCGTAACATAACACACAGGTCCATTAGCAGACTGTCCCGCCCTCTCCCTTTGTCTCAGTATCACTCTTTCCATAACATAACACAGAGGTCCATTAGCAGATTGTCTCCCCCTCTCCCTGTGTCTCAGTATCACTGATCCCATCGCACAGAGGTCCATTAGCAGACTGTCTTCCCCTCTCCCTGTGTCTCAGTATCACTGATCCCATAACATAACACAGAGGTCCATTTGCAGACTGTGTCCCCCTCTCCCTGCGTCTCAGTATCACTGAACCCATAACACAGATGTCCATTAGCAGATTGTCTCCCCCACTCCCTGTGTCTCATTATCACTGATCCCATAACATAACACGGAGGTCCATTTACAGTCTGTCTCCCCCTCTCCCTTTGTCTCAGTATCACTCATTCCATAACTAAACACAGAGGTCCATTTACAGACTGTCTCCCCCTCTCCCTTTGTCTCATTATCACTGATCCCATAACATAACACAGAGGTCCATTAGCAGATTGTCTCCCCCTCTCCCTGTGTCTCAGTATCACTGATCCCATCGCACAGAGGTCCATTAGCAGACTGTCTTCCCCTCTCCCTGCGTCTCAGTATCACTGAACCCATAACACAGAGGTCCATTAGCAGATTGTCTCCCCCTTTCCCTGTATCTCATTATCACTGATCCCATAACATAACACCGAGGTCCATTAGCAGATTGTCTCCCCCTCTCCCTTTGTCTCAGTATCACTCATTCCATAACATAACACAGAGGTCCATTTACAGACCGTCTCCCTCTCTCCCTGTGTCTCAGTATCACTGATCCCATTACATAACACAGAGGTCCATTCGTAGACTGTCTCCCCCTCTCCCTCTGTCTCAGTATCACTGATCCCATAACTTAACAGAGGTCCATTTACAGACTGTCTCCCCCTCTACCTGTGTCTCAGTATTACTGATCCCATGACATAACACAGAGTTCCATTAGCAGACTGTCTCCCCCTCTCCCGGTGTCTCAGTATAACTGATCCCGTAACATAACACAGAGGTCCATTAGCAGACTGTCTCCCCCTCTACCTGTGTCTCAGTATCACTGATCCCATAACATAACACAGAGGTCCATGAGCAGACTGTCTCCCCCTCTCCCTGTGTCTCAGTATCACTGATCCCATAACACAGAGGTCCATTAGCAGATTGTCTCCCCCTCTCCCTGTGTCTCAGTATCACTGATCCCATAACATAACACAGAGGTCCATTAGCAGACTGTCTTCCCCTCTCCCTGTGTCTCAGTATCACTGATCCCATAACATAACACAGAGGTCCATTTACAGACTGTCTCCCCCTCTCCTTTTGTCTCAGTATCACTCATTCCATAACATAACACAGAGGTCCATTTACAGACTGTCTCCCCCTCTCCCTTTGTCTCATTATCACTGATCCCATAACATAACACAGAGGTCCATTTACAGACTGTCTCCCTCTCTCCATGTGTCTCAGTATCACTGATCCCATTACATAACACAGACGTCCATTCGTAGACTGCCTCCCCCTCTCCCTGTATCTCAGTTTCACTGATCCCATAACATAACACAGAGGTCCAGTAGCAGACTGTCTCCCCCTCTCCCTGTGTCTCAGTATCACTGATCCCATAACATAACACAGAGGTCTATTAGCAGACTGTCTCCCCCTCTCCATGTGTCTCAGTATCACTGTTCCCATAACATAACACAGAGGTCCATTAGCAGACTGTCTCCCCCTCTACCTGTGTCTCAGTATTACTGGTCCCATTACATAACACAGAGGTCCTTTAGTAGACTGTCTCCCCCTCTCCCTGTATCTCAGTCTCACTGATCCCATAACATAACACAGAGGTCCATTAGCAGACTGTCTCCCCCATCTCCCTGTGTCTCATTATCACTGATCCCATAACATAACACAGAGGTCCATTAGCAGACTGTCTCCCCCTCTACCTGTGTCTCAGTATTACTGATCCCATGACATAACACAGAGGTCCATTAGCAGACTGTCTCCCCCCTCTCCCGGTGTCTCAGTATTACTGATCCCGTAACATAACACACAGGTCCATTAGCAGACTGTCCCGCCCTCTCCCTTTGTCTCAGTATCACTCTTTCCATAACATAACACAGAGGTCCATTAGCAGATTGTCTCCCCCTCTCCCTGTGTCTCAGTATCACTGATCCCATCGCACAGAGGTCCATTAGCAGACTGTCTTCCCCTCTCCCTGTGTCTCAGTATCACTGATCCCATAACATAACACAGAGGTCCATTTGCAGACTGTGTCCCCCTCTCCCTGCGTCTCAGTATCACTGAACCCATAACACAGATGTCCATTAGCAGATTGTCTCCCCCACTCCCTGTGTCTCATTATCACTGATCCCATAACATAACACGGAGGTCCATTTACAGTCTGTCTCCCCCTCTCCCTTTGTCTCAGTATCACTCATTCCATAACTAAACACAGAGGTCCATTTACAGACTGTCTCCCCCTCTCCCTTTGTCTCATTATCACTGATCCCATAACATAACACAGAGGTCCATTAGCAGACTGTCTTCCCCTCTCCCAGTGTCTCAGTATCACTGATCCCATAACATAACACAGAGGTCCATTTACAGACTGTCTCCCTCTCTCCATGTGTCTCAGTATCACTGATCCCATTACATAACACAGACATCCATTCGTAGACTGCCTCCCCCTCTCCCTGTATCTCAGTTTCACTGATCCCATAACATAACACAGAGGTCCAGTAGCAGACTGTCTCCCCCTCTCCCTGTGTCTCAGTATCACTGATCCCATAACATAACACAGAGGTCCATGAGCAGACTGTCTCCCCCTCTACCTGTGTCTCAGTATTTCTGATCCCATGACATAACACAGAGGTCCATTAGCAGACTGTCTCCCCCTCTCCCGGTGTCTCAGTATAACTGATCCCGTAACATAACACAGAGGTCCATGAGCAGACTGTCTCCCCCTCTCCCTGTGTCTCAGTATCACTGATCCCATAACACAGAGGTCCATTAGCAGATTGTCTCCCCCTCTCCCTGTGTCTCAGTATCACTGATCCCATAACATAACACAGAGGTCCATTAGCAGACTGTCTTCCCCTCTCCCTGTGTCTCAGTATCACTGATCCCATAACATAACACAGAGGTCCATTTACAGACTGTCTCCCCCTCTCCTTTTGTCTCAGTATCACTCATTCCATAACATAACACAGAGGTCCATTTACAGACTGTCTCCCCCTCTCCCTTTGTCTCATTATCACTGATCCCATAACATAACACAGAGGTCCATTAGCAGACTGTCTTCCCCTCTCCCAGTGTCTCAGTATCACTGATCCCATAACATAACACAGAGGTCCATTTACAGACTGTCTCCCCCTCTCCTTTTGTCTCAGTATCACTCATTCCATAACTAAACACAGAGGTCCATTTACAGACTGTCTCCCCCTCTCCCTTTGTCTCATTATCACTGATCCCATAACATAACACAGAGGTCCATTAGCAGACTGTCTTCCCCTCTCCCAGTGTCTCAGTATCACTGATCCCATAACATAACACAGAGGTCCATTTACAGACTGTCTCCCTCTCTCCATGTGTCTCAGTATCACTGATCCCATTACATAACACAGACATCCATTCGTAGACTGCCTCCCCCTCTCCCTGTATCTCAGTTTCACTGATCCCATAACATAACACAGAGGTCCAGTAGCAGACTGTCTCCCCCTCTCCCTGTGTCTCAGTATCACTGATCCCATAACATAACACAGAGGTCTATTAGCAGACTGTCTCCCCCTCTCCATGTGTCTCAGTATCACTGATCCCATAACATAACACAGAGGTCCATTAGCAGACTGTCTCCCCCTCTACCTGTGTCTCAGTATTACTGATCCCATTACATAACACAGAGGTCCTTTAGTAGACTGTCTCCCCCTCTCCCTGTATCTCAGTCTCACTGATCCCATAACATAACACAGAGGTCCATTAGCAGACTGTCTCCCCCATCTCCCTGTCTCTCAGTGTCACTGATCCCATAACACAGAGGTCTATTAGCAGAATGTCTCCCGCTCGCCCTGTGTCTCAGTATCACTGACCCCATAACACAGAGTTCCATTGGCAGACTGTCTCCCCCTCTCCCTGTGTCTCAGTATCACTGATCCCACAACATAACACAGAGGTCCATTAGCAGACTGTCTTCCCCTCTCCCTGTGTCTCAGTATCACTGATCCCATAACATAACACAGAGGTCCATTTACAGACTGTCTCCCCCTCTCCCTTAGTCTCAGTATCACTCATTCCATAACATAAAACAGAGGTCCATTTACAGACTGTCTCTCCCTCTCCCTGAGTCTCAGTATCACTGATCCCATTACATAACACAGAGGTCCTTTAGTAGACTGTCTCCCCCTCTCCCTGTATCTCAGTCTCACTGATCCCATAACATAACACAGAGGTCCATTAGCAGACTGTCTCCCCCATCTCCCTGTCTCTCAGTGTCACTGATCCCATAACACAGAGGTCTATTAGCAGAATGTCTCCCGCTCGCCCTGTGTCTCAGTATCACTGACCCCATAACACAGAGTTCCATTGGCAGACTGCTTCCCCCTCTCCCTGTGTCTCAGTATCACTGATCCCACAACATAACACAGAGGTCCATTAGCAGACTGTCTTCCCCTCTCCCTGTGTCTCAGTATCACTGATCCCATAACATAACACAGAGGTCCATTTACAGACTGTCTCCCCCTCTCCCTTAGTCTCAGTATCACTCATTCCATAACATAAAACAGAGGTCCATTTACAGACTGTCTCTCCCTCTCCCTGAGTCTCAGTATCACTGATCCCATTACATAACACAGAGGTCCATGAGCAGACTGTCTCCCCCTCTCCCTGTGTCTCAGTATCACTGATCCCATAACACAGAGGTCCATTAGCAGATTGTCTCCCCCTCTCCCTGTGTCTCAGTATCACTGATCCCATAACATAACACAGAGGTCCATTAGCAGACTGTCTTCCCCTCTCCCTGTGTCTCAGTATCACTGATCCCATAACATAACACAGAGGTCCATTTACAGACTGTCTCCCCCTCTCCTTTTGTCTCAGTATCACTCATTCCATAACATAACACAGAGGTCCATTTACAGACTGTCTCCCCCTCTCCCTTTGTCTCATTATCACTGATCCCATAACATAACACAGAGGTCCATTAGCAGACTGTCTTCCCCTCTCCCAGTGTCTCAGTATCACTGATCCCATAACATAACACAGAGGTCCATTTACAGACTGTCTCCCTCTCTCCCTGTGTCTCAGTATCACTGATCCCATTACATAACACAGACGTCCATTCGTAGACTGTCTCCCCCTCTCCCTGTATCTCAGTTTCACTGATCCCATAACATAACACAGAGGTCCAGTAGCAGACTGTCTCACCCTCTCCCTGTGTCTCAGTATTACTGATCCCATAACATAACACAGAGGTCTATTAGCAGACTGTCTCCCCCTCTCCATGTGTCTCAGTATCACCGATCCCATAACATAACACAGAGGTCCATTAGCAGACTGTCTCCCCCTCTACCTGTGTCTCAGTATTACTGATCCCATTACATAACACAGAGGTCCTTTAGTAGACTGTCTCCCCCTCTCCCTGTATCTCAGTCTCACTGATCCCATAACATAACACAGAGGTCCATTAGCAGACTGTCTCCCCCATCTCCCTGTGTCTCATTATCACTGATCCCATAACATAACACAGAGGTCCATTAGCAGACTGTCTCCCCCTCTACCTGTGTCTCAGTATTACTGATCCCATGACATAACACAGAGGTCCATTAGCAGACTGTCTCCCCCTCTCCCGGTGTCTCAGTATTACTGATCCCGTAACATAACACAGAGGTCCATTAGCAGACTGTCCCGCCCTCTCCCTTTGTCTCAGTATCACTCATTCCATAACATAACACAGAGGTCCATTAGCAGATTGTCTCCCCCTCTCCCTGTGTCTCAGTATCACTGATCCCATCGCACAGAGGTCCATTAGCAGACTGTATTCCCCTCTCCCTGTGTCTCAGTATCACTGATCCCATAACATAACACAGAGGTCCATTTGCAGACTGTCTCCCCCTCTCCCTGCGTCTCAGTATCACTGAACCCATAACACAGAGGTCCATTAGCAGACTGTCTCCCCCATCTCCCTGTGTCTCATTATCACTGAACCCATAACATAACACAGAGGTCCATTAGCAGACTGTCTCCCCCTCTACCTGTGTCTCAGTATTACTGATCCCATGACATAACACAGAGGTCCATGAGCAGACTGTCTCCCCCTCTCCCGGTGTCTCAGTAATACTGATCCCGTAACATAACACAGAGGTCCATTAGCAGACTGTCCCGCCCTCTCCCTTTGTCTCAGTATCACTCATACCATAACATAACACAGAGGTCCATTAGCAGATTGTCTCCCCCTCTCCCTGTGTCTCAGTATCACTGATCCCATCGCACAGAGGTCCATTAGCAGACTGTCTTCCCCTCTCCCTGCGTCTCAGTATCACTGAACCCATAACACAGAGGTCCATTAGCAGATTGTCTCCCCCTTTCCCTGTGTCTCAGTATCACTCATTCCATAACATAACACAGAGTTCCATTTACAGACTGTCTCCCCCTCTACCTGTGTCTCAGTATTACTGATCCCATGACATAACACAGAGGTCCATTAGCAGACTGTCTCCCCCTCTCCCGGTGTCTCAGTATAACTGATCCCGTAACATAACACAGAGGTCCATTAGCAGACTGTCTCCCCCTCTCCCTTAGTCTCAGTGTCACTGATCCCATAACATAACACAGAGGTCCATGAGCAGACTGTCTCCCCCTCTCCCTGTGTCTCAGTATCACTGATCCCATAACACAGAGGTCCATTAGCAGATTGTCTCCCCCTCTCCCTGTGTCTCAGTATCACTGATCCCATAACATAACACAGAGGTCCATTAGCAGACTGTCTTCCCCTCTCCCTGTGTCTCAGTATCACTGATCCCATAACATAACACAGAGGTCCATTTACAGACTGTCTCCCCCTCTCCTTTTGTCTCAGTATCACTCATTCCATAACATAACACAGAGGTCCATTTACAGACTGTCTCCCCCTCTCCCTTTGTCTCATTATCACTGATCCCATAACATAACACAGAGGTCTATTAGCAGACTGTCTCCCCCTCTCCATGTGTCTCAGTATCACTGATCCCATAACGCAGAGGACCATTAGCAGACTGTCTCCCCCTCTCCCTGTGTCTCAGTATCACTGATCCCATAACATAACACCGAGGTCCATTAGCAGATTGTCTCCCCCTCTCCCTTTGTCTCAGTATCACTCATTCCATAACATAACACAGAGGTCCATTTACAGACCGTCTCCCTCTCTCCCTGTGTCTCAGTATCACTGATCCCATTACATAACACAGAGGTCCATTCGTAGACTGTCTCCCCCTCTCCCTCTGTCTCAGTATCACTGATCCCATAACTTAACAGAGGTCCATTTACAGACTGTCTCCCCCTCTACCTGTGTCTCAGTATTACTGATCCCATGACATAACACAGAGTTCCATTAGCAGACTGTCTCCCCCTCTCCCGGTGTCTCAGTATAACTGATCCCGTAACATAACACAGAGGTCCATTAGCAGACTGTCTCCCCCTCTACCTGTGTCTCAGTATCACTGATCCCATAACATAACACAGAGGTCCATGAGCAGACTGTCTCCCCCTCTCCCTGTGTCTCAGTATCACTGATCCCATAACACAGAGGTCCATTAGCAGATTGTCTCCCCCTCTCCCTGTGTCTCAGTATCACTGATCCCATAACATAACACAGAGGTCCATTAGCAGACTGTCTTCCCCTCTCCCTGTGTCTCAGTATCACTGATCCCATAACATAACACAGAGGTCCATTTACAGACTGTCTCCCCCTCTCCCTTTGTCTCATTATCACTGATCCCATAACATAACACAGAGGTCCATTTACAGACTGTCTCCCTCTCTCCATGTGTCTCAGTATCACTGATCCCATTACATAACACAGACGTCCATTCGTAGACTGCCTCCCCCTCTCCCTGTATCTCAGTTTCACTGATCCCATAACATAACACAGAGGTCCAGTAGCAGACTGTCTCCCCCTCTCCCTGTGTCTCAGTATCACTGATCCCATAACATAACACAGAGGTCTATTAGCAGACTGTCTCCCCCTCTCCATGTGTCTCAGTATCACTGTTCCCATAACATAACACAGAGGTCCATTAGCAGACTGTCTCCCCCTCTACCTGTGTCTCAGTATTACTGGTCCCATTACATAACACAGAGGTCCTTTAGTAGACTGTCTCCCCCTCTCCCTGTATCTCAGTCTCACTGATCCCATAACATAACACAGAGGTCCATTAGCAGACTGTCTCCCCCATCTCCCTGTGTCTCATTATCACTGATCCCATAACATAACACAGAGGTCCATTAGCAGACTGTCTCCCCCTCTACCTGTGTCTCAGTATTACTGATCCCATGACATAACACAGAGGTCCATTAGCAGACTGTCTCCCCCCTCTCCCGGTGTCTCAGTATTACTGATCCCGTAACATAACACACAGGTCCATTAGCAGACTGTCCCGCCCTCTCCCTTTGTCTCAGTATCACTCTTTCCATAACATAACACAGAGGTCCATTAGCAGATTGTCTCCCCCTCTCCCTGTGTCTCAGTATCACTGATCCCATCGCACAGAGGTCCATTAGCAGACTGTCTTCCCCTCTCCCTGTGTCTCAGTATCACTGATCCCATAACATAACACAGAGGTCCATTTGCAGACTGTGTCCCCCTCTCCCTGCGTCTCAGTATCACTGAACCCATAACACAGATGTCCATTAGCAGATTGTCTCCCCCACTCCCTGTGTCTCATTATCACTGATCCCATAACATAACACGGAGGTCCATTTACAGTCTGTCTCCCCCTCTCCCTTTGTCTCAGTATCACTCATTCCATAACATAACACAGAGTTCCATTTACAGACTGTCTCCCCCTCTACCTGTGTCTCAGTATTTCTGATCCCATGACATAACACAGAGGTCCATTAGCAGACTGTCTCCCCCTCTCCCGGTGTCTCAGTATAACTGATCCCGTAACATAACACAGAGGTCCATGAGCAGACTGTCTCCCCCTCTCCCTGTGTCTCAGTATCACTGATCCCATAACACAGAGGTCCATTAGCAGATTGTCTCCCCCTCTCCCTGTGTCTCAGTATCACTGATCCCATAACATAACACAGAGGTCCATTAGCAGACTGTCTTCCCCTCTCCCTGTGTCTCAGTATCACTGATCCCATAACATAACACAGAGGTCCATTTACAGACTGTCTCCCCCTCTCCTTTTGTCTCAGTATCACTCATTCCATAACATAACACAGAGGTCCATTTACAGACTGTCTCCCCCTCTCCCTTTGTCTCATTATCACTGATCCCATAACATAACACAGAGGTCCATTAGCAGACTGTCTTCCCCTCTCCCAGTGTCTCAGTATCACTGATCCCATAACATAACACAGAGGTCCATTTACAGACTGTCTCCCCCTCTCCTTTTGTCTCAGTATCACTCATTCCATAACTAAACACAGAGGTCCATTTACAGACTGTCTCCCCCTCTCCCTTTGTCTCATTATCACTGATCCCATAACATAACACAGAGGTCCATTAGCAGACTGTCTTCCCCTCTCCCAGTGTCTCAGTATCACTGATCCCATAACATAACACAGAGGTCCATTTACAGACTGTCTCCCTCTCTCCATGTGTCTCAGTATCACTGATCCCATTACATAACACAGACATCCATTCGTAGACTGCCTCCCCCTCTCCCTGTATCTCAGTTTCACTGATCCCATAACATAACACAGAGGTCCAGTAGCAGACTGTCTCCCCCTCTCCCTGTGTCTCAGTATCACTGATCCCATAACATAACACAGAGGTCTATTAGCAGACTGTCTCCCCCTCTCCATGTGTCTCAGTATCACTGATCCCATAACATAACACAGAGGTCCATTAGCAGACTGTCTCCCCCTCTACCTGTGTCTCAGTATTACTGATCCCATTACATAACACAGAGGTCCTTTAGTAGACTGTCTCCCCCTCTCCCTGTATCTCAGTCTCACTGATCCCATAACATAACACAGAGGTCCATTAGCAGACTGTCTCCCCCATCTCCCTGTCTCTCAGTGTCACTGATCCCATAACACAGAGGTCTATTAGCAGAATGTCTCCCGCTCGCCCTGTGTCTCAGTATCACTGACCCCATAACACAGAGTTCCATTGGCAGACTGTCTCCCCCTCTCCCTGTGTCTCAGTATCACTGATCCCACAACATAACACAGAGGTCCATTAGCAGACTGTCTTCCCCTCTCCCTGTGTCTCAGTATCACTGATCCCATAACATAACACAGAGGTCCATTTACAGACTGTCTCCCCCTCTCCCTTAGTCTCAGTATCACTCATTCCATAACATAAAACAGAGGTCCATTTACAGACTGTCTCTCCCTCTCCCTGAGTCTCAGTATCACTGATCCCATTACATAACACAGAGGTCCTTTAGTAGACTGTCTCCCCCTCTACCTGTGTCTCAGTATCACTGACCCCATAACACAGTGGTCCATTAGCAGACTGTCTCCCCCTCTCCCGGTGTCTCAGTATCACTGATCCCATAACATAACACAGAGGTCCATTAGCAGACTGTCTCCCCCTCCACCTGTGTCTCAGTATTACTGATCCCATGACATAACACAGAGGTCCATTAGCAGACTGTCTCTCCCTCTCCCGGTGTCTCAGTATTACTGATCCCATAACATAACACAGAGGTCCATTAGCAGACTGTCCCGCCCTCTCCCTTTGTCTCAGTATCACTCATTCCATAACATAACACAGAGGTCCATTAGCAGACTGTCTTCCCCTCTCCCTGTGTCTCAGTATCACTGATCCCATAACATAACACAGAGGTCCATTTGCAGACTGTCTCCCCTCTCCCTGTGTCTCAGTATCACTGATCCCATAACTCAGTGGTCCATTAGCAGACTGTCTCCCCCTCTCCCGGTGTCTCAGTATTACTGATCCCATAACATAACACAGAGGTCCACTAGCAAACTGTCCCGCCCTCTCCCTTTGTCTCAGTATCATTCATTCCTAACATAACACAGAGGTCCATTAGCAGACTGTCTTCCCCTCTCCCTGTGTCTCAGTATCACTGATCCCATAACATAACACAGTGGTCCATTAGCAGACTGTCTTCCCCTCTCCCTGTGTCTCAGTATCACTGATGCCATAACATAACACAGAGTTCCATTTACAGACTGTCTCCCCCTCTCCCTTTGTCTCAGTATCACTCATTCCATAACATAACACATAGGTCCATTTACAGACCGTCTACCTCTCTCCCTGTGTCTCAGTATCACTGATCCCATTACATAACACAGAGGTCCATTCGTAGACTGTCTCCCCCTCTCCCTGTATCTCAGTCTCACTGATCCCATAACATAACACAGAGGTCCATTAGCAGACTGTCTCCCCCATCTCCCTGTGTCTCATTATCACTGAACCCATAACATAACACAGAGGTCCATTAGCAGACTGTCTCCCCCATCTCCCTGTGTCTCATTATCACTGATCCCATAACATAACACAGAGGTCCATTAGCAGACTGTCTCCCGCTCTCCCTGTGTCTCAGTATCACTGATCCCATAACGCAGAGGACCATTAGCAGACTGTCTCCCCCTCTCCCTGTGTCTCAGTATCACTGATCCCATAACATAACACAGAGGTCCATGAGCAGACTGTCTCCCCCTCTCCCTGTGTCTCAGTATCACTGATCCCATAACACAGAGGTCCATTAGCAGATTGTCTCCCCCTCTCCCTGTGTCTCAGTATCACTGATCCCATAACATAACACAGAGGTCCATTAGCAGACTGTCTTCCCCTCTCCCTGTGTCTCAGTATCACTGATACCATAACATAACACAGAGGTCCATTTACAGACTGTCTCCCCCTCTCCCTTTGTCTCAGTATCACTCATTCCATAACATAACACAGAGGTCCATTTACAGACTATCTCCCCCTCTCCCTTTGTCTCAGTATCACTGATCCCATAACATAACACAGAGGTCCATTAGCAGACTGTCTTCCCCTCTCCCAGTGTCTCAGTATCACTGATCCCATAACATAACACAGAGGTCCATTTACAGACTGTCTCCCTCTCTCCCTGTGTCTCGGTATCACTGATCCCATTACATAACACAGACGTCCATTCGTAGACTGTCTCCCCCTCTCCCTGTATCTCAGTTTCACTGATCCCATAACATAACACAGAGGTCCTTTAGTAGACTGTCTCCCCCTCTCCCTGTATCTCAGTCTCACTGATCCCATAACACAGAGGTCTATTAGCAGAATGTCTCCCGCTCGCCCTGTGTCTCAGTATCACTGACCCCATAACACAGAGTTCCATTGGCAGACTGTCTCCCCCTCTCCCTGTGTCTCAGTATCACTGATCCCACAACAGAACACAGAGGTCCATTAGCAAGCTGTCTTCCCCTCTCCCTGTGTCTCAGTATCACTGATCCCATAACATAACACAGAGGTCCATTTACAGACTGTCTCCCCCTCTCCCTTAGTCTCAGTATCACTCATTCCATAACATAACACAGAGGTCCATTTACAGACTGTCTCTCCCTCTCCCTGTGTCTCAGTATCACTGATCCCATTACATAACACAGAGGTCCTTTAGTTGACTGTCTCCCCCTCTCCCTGTATCTCAGTCTCACTGATCCCATAACATAACACAGAGGTCCATTAGCAGACTGTCTCCCACATCTCCATGTGTCTCATTATCACTGATCCCATAACATAACACAGAGGTCTATTAGCAGACTGTCTCCCGCTCTCCCTGTGTCTCAGTATCACTGATCCCATAACGCAGAGGACCATTAGCAGACTGTCTCCCCCTCTCCCTGTGTCTCAGTATCACTGATCCCATAACATAACACAGAGGTCCATTCGCAGACTGTCTCCCCCTCTACCTGTGTCTCAGTATCACTGATCCCATGACATAACACAGAGGTCCATTAGCAGACTGTCTCCCCCTCTCCCGGTGTCTCAGTATTACTGATCCCATAACATAACACAGAGGTCCACTAGCAGACTGTCCCGCCCTCTCCCTTTGTCTCAGTATCACTCATTCCATAACATAACACAGAGGTCCATTAGCAGACTGTCTTCCCCTCTCCCTGTGTCTCAGTATCACTGATCCCATAACATAACACAGTGGTCCATTAGCAGACTGTCTTCCCCTCTCCCTGTGTCTCAGTATCACTGATGCCATAACATAACACAGAGGTCCATTTACAGACTGTCTCCCCCTCTCCCTGTGTCTCAGTATCACTGATGCCAAAACATAACACAGAGGTCCATTTACAGACCGTCTACCTCTCTCCCTGTGTCTCAGTATCACTGATCCCATTACATAACACAGAGGTCCATTCGTAGACTGTCTCCCCCTCTCCCTGTATCTCAGTCTCACTGATCCCATAACATAACACAGAGGTCCATTAGCAGACTGTCTCCCCCATCTCCCTGTGTCTCATTATCACTGATCCCATAACATAACACAGAGGTCCATTAGCAGACTGTCTCCCCCATCTCCCTGTGTCTCATTATCACTGATCCCATAACATACACAGAGGTCCATTAGCAGACTGTCTTCCCCTCTCCCAGTGTCTCAGTATCACTGATCCCATAACATAACACAGAGGTCCATTTACAGACTGTCTCCCTCTCTCCCTGTGTCTCAGTATCACTGATCCCATTACATAACACAGACGTCCATTCGTAGACTGTCTCCCCCTCTGCCTGCATCTCAGTTTCACTGATCCCATAACATAACACAGAGGTCCATTAGCAGACTGTCTCCCCCATCTCCCTGTCTCTCAGTGTCATTGATCCCATAACACAGAGGTCTATTAGCAGAATGTCTCCCGCTCGCCCTGTGTCTCAGTATCACTGACCCCATAACACAGAGTTCCATTGGCAGACTGTCTCCCCCTCTCCCTGTGTCTCAGTATCACTGATCCCACAACATAACACAGAGGTCCATTAGCAGACTGTCTTCCCCTCTCCCTGTGTCTCAGTATCACTGATCCCATAACATAACACAGAGGTCCATTTACAGACTGTCTCCCCCTCTCCCTTAGTCTCAGTATCACTCATTCCATAACATAACACAGAGGTCCATTTACAGACTGTCTCTCCCTCTCCCTGAGTCTCAGTATCACTGATCCCATTACTTAACACAGAGGTCCTTTAGTAGACTGTCTCCCCCTCTACCTGTGTCTCAGTATCACTGACCCCATAACACAGTGGTCCATTAGCAGACTGTCTCCCCCTCTCCCGGTGTCTCAATATCACTGATCCCATAACATAACACAGAGGTCCATTAGCAGACTGTCTCCCCCTCTACCTGTGTCTCAGTATTACTGATCCCATGACATAACACAGAGGTCCATTAGCAGACTGTCTCCCCCTCTCCCGGTGTCTCAGTATTACTGATCCCATAACATAACACAGAGGTCCATTAGCAGACTGTCCCGCCTCCTCCCTTTGTCTCAGTATCACTCATTCCATAACATAACACAGAGGTCCATTAGCAGACTGTCTTCCCCTCTCCCTGTGTCTCAGTATCACTGATCCCATAACATAACAGAGAGGTCCATTTGCAGACTGTCTCCCCTCTCCCTGTGTCTCAGTATCACTGATCCCATAACTCAGTGGTCCATTAGCAGACTGTCTCCCCCTCTCCCGGTGTCTCAGTATTACTGATCCCATAACATAACACAGAGGTCCACTAGCAAACTGTCCCGCCCTCTCCCTTTGTCTCAGTATCATTCATTCCATAACATAACACAGAGGTCCATTAGCAGACTGTCTTCCCCTCTCCCTGTGTCTCAGTATCACTGATCCCATAACATAACACAGTGGTCCATTAGCAGACTGTCTTCCCCTCTCCCTGTGTCTCAGTATTACTGATCCCATGACATAACACAGAGGTCCATTAGCAGACTGTCTCCCCCTCTCCCGGTGTCTCAGTATTACTGATCCCATAACATAACACAGAGGTCCATTAGCAGACTGTCCCGCCCTCTCCCTTTGTCTCAGTATCACTCATTCCATAACATAACACAGAGGTCCATTAGCAGACTGTCTTCCCCTCTCCCTGTGTCTCAGTATCACTGATCCCATAACATAACACAGAGGTCCATTTGCAGACTGTCTCCCCTCTCCCTGTGTCTCAGTATCACTGATCCCATAACTCAGTGGTCCATTAGCAGACTGTCTCCCCCTCTCCCGGTGTCTCAGTATTACTGATCCCATAACATAACACAGAGGTCCACTAGCAAACTGTCCCGCCCTCTCCCTTTGTCTCAGTATCATTCATTCCATAACATAACACAGAGGTCCATTAGCAGACTGTCTTCCCCTCTCCCTGTGTCTCAGTATCACTGATCCCATAACATAACACAGTGGTCCATTAGCAGACTGTCTTCCCCTCTCCCTGTGTCTCAGTATCACTGATGCCATAACATAACACAGAGTTCCATTTACAGACTGTCTCCCCCTCTCCCTTTGTCTCAGTATCACTCATTCCATAACATAACACAGAGGTCCATTTACAGACCGTCTACCTCTCTCCCTGTGTCTCAGTATCACTGATCCCATTACATAACACAGAGGTCCATTCGTAGACTGTCTCCCCCTCTCCCTGTATCTCAGTCTCACTGATCCCATAACATAACACAGAGGTCCATTAGCAGACTGTCTCCCCCATCTCCCTGTGTCTCATTATCACTGATCCCATAACATAACACAGAGGTCCATTAGCAGACTGTCTCCCCCATCTCCCTGTGTCTCATTATCACTGATCCCATAACATAACACAGAGGTCCATTAGCAGACTGTCTCCCGCTCTCCCTGTGTCTCAGTATCACTGATCCCATAACGCAGAGGACCATTAGCAGACTGTCTCCCCCTCTCCCTGTGTCTCAGTATCACTGATCCCATAACATAACACAGAGGTCCATGAGCAGACTGTCTCCCCCTCTCCCTGTGTCTCAGTATCACTGATCCCATAACACAGAGGTCCATTAGCAGATTGTCTCCCCCTCTCCCTGTGTCTCAGTATCACTGATCCCATAACATAACACAGAGGTCCATTAGCAGACTGTCTTCCCCTCTCCCTGTGTCTCAGTATCACTGATCCCATAACATAACACAGAGGTCCATTTACAGACTGTCTCCCCCTCTCCCTTTGTCTCAGTATCACTGATCCCATAACATAACACAGAGGTCCATTTACAGACTGTCTCCCTCTCTCCCTGTGTCTCGGTATCACTGATCCCATTACATAACACAGACGTCCATTCGTAGACTGTCTCCCCCTCTCCCTGTATCTCAGTTTCACTGATCCCATAACATAACACAGAGGTCCTTTAGTAGACTGTCTCCCCCTCTCCCTGTATCTCAGTCTCACTGATCCCATAACACAGAGGTCTATTAGCAGAATGTCTCCCGCTCGCCCTGTGTCTCAGTATCACTGACCCCATAACACAGAGTTCCATTGGCAGACTGTCTCCCCCTCTCCCTGTGTCTCAGTATCACTGATCCCACAACAGAACACAGAGGTCCATTAGCAAGCTGTCTTCCCCTCTCCCTGTGTCTCAGTATCACTGATCCCATAACATAACACAGAGGTCCATTTACAGACTGTCTCCCCCTCTCCCTGTATCTCAGTCTCACTGATCCCATAACATAACACAGAGGTCCATTAGCAGAATGTCTCCCCCATCTCCCTGTGTCTCATTATCACTGATCCCATAACATAACACAGAGGTCTATTAGCAGACTGTCTCCCGCTCTCCCTGTGTCTCAGTATCACTGATCCCATAACGCAGAGGACCATTAGCAGACTGTCTCCCCCTCTCCCTGTGTCTCAGTATCACTGATCCCATAACATAACACAGAGGTCCATTCGCAGACTGTCTCCCCCTCTACCTGTGTCTCAGTATCACTGATCCCATGACATAACACAGAGGTCCATTAGCAGACTGTCTCCCCCTCTCCCGGTGTCTCAGTATTACTGATCCCATAACATAACACAGAGGTCCACTAGCAGAATGTCCCGCCCTCTCCCTTTGTCTCAGTATCACTCATTCCATAACATAACACAGAGGTCCATTAGCAGACTGTCTTCCCCTCTCCCTGTGTCTCAGTATCACTGATCCCATAACATAACACAGTGGTCCATTAGCAGACTGTCTTCCCCTCTCCCTGTGTCTCAGTATCACTGATGCCATAACATAACACAGAGGTCCATTTACAGACTGTCTCCCCCTCTCCCTGTGTCTCAGTATCACTGATGCCAAAACATAACACAGAGGTCCATTTACAGACCGTCTACCTCTCTCCCTGTGTCTCAGTATCACTGATCCCATTACATAACACAGAGGTCCATTCGTAGACTGTCTCCCCCTCTCCCTGTATCTCAGTCTCACTGATCCCATAAGATAACACAGAGGTCCATTAGCAGACTGTCTCCCCCATCTCCCTGTGTCTCAATATCACTGATCCCATAACATAACACAGAGGTCCATTAGCAGACTGTCTCCCCCATCTCCCTGTGTCTCATTATCACTGATCCCATAACATACACAGAGGTCCATTAGCAGACTGTCTTCCCCTCTCCTAGTGTCTCAGTATCACTGATCCCATAACATAACACAGAGGTCCATTTACAGACTGTCTCCCTCTCTCCCTGTGTCTCAGTATCACTGATCCCATTACATAACACAGACGTCCATTCGTAGACTGTCTCCCCCTCTGCCTGCATCTCAGTTTCACTGATCCCATAACATAACACAGAGGTCCATTAGCAGACTGTCTCCCCCATCTCCCTGTCTCTCAGTGTCACTGATCCCATAACACAGAGGTCTATTAGCAGAATGTCTCCCTCTCGCCCTGTGTCTCAGTATCACTGACCCCATAACACAGAGTTCCATTGGCAGACTGTCTCCCCCTCTCCCTGTGTCTCAGTATCACTGATCCCACAACATAACACAGAGGTCCATTAGCAGACTGTCTTCCCCTCTCCCTGTGTCTCAGTATCACTGATCCCATAACATAACACAGAGGTCCATTTACAGACTGTCTCCCCCTCTCCCTTAGTCTCAGTATCACTCATTCCATAACATAACACAGAGGTCCATTTACAGACTGTCTCTCCCTCTCCCTGAGTCTCAGTATCACTGATCCCATAACATAACACAGAGGTCCATTTGCAGACTGTCTCCCCTCTCCCTGTGTCTCAGTATCACTGATCCCATAACTCAGTGGTCCATTAGCAGACTGTCTCCCCCTCTCCCGGTGTCTCAGTATTACTGATCCCATAACATAACACAGAGGTCCACTAGCAAACTGTCCCGCCCTCTCCCTTTGTCTCAGTATCATTCATTCCATAACATAACACAGAGGTCCATTAGCAGACTGTCTTCCCCTCTCCCTGTGTCTCAGTATCACTGATCCCATAACATAACACAGTGGTCCATTAGCAGACTGTCTTCCCCTCTCCCTGTGTCTCAGTATTTTTGATGCCATAACATAACACAGAGGTCCATTTACAGACTGTCTCCCCCTCTCCCTTTGTCTCAGTATCACTCATTCCATAACATAACACAGAGGTCCATTTACAGACCGTCTACCTCTCTCCCTGTGTCTCAGTATCACTGATCCCATTACATAACACAGAGGTCCATTCGTAGACTGTCTCCCCCTCTCCCTGTATCTCAGTCTCACTGATCCCATAACATAACACAGAGGTCCATTAGCATACTGTCTCCCCCATCTCCCTGTGTCTCATTATCACTGATCCCATAACATAACACAGAGGTCCATTAGCAGACTGTCTCCCCCATCTCCCTGTGTCTCATTATCACTGATCCCATAACATAACACAGAGGTCCATTAGCAGACTGTCTCCCGCTCTCCCTGTGTCTCAGTATCACTGATCCCATAACGCAGAGGACCATTAGCAGACTGTCTCCCCCTCTCCCTGTGTCTCAGTATCACTGATCCCATAACATAACACAGAGGTCCATGAGCAGACTGTCTCCCCCTCTCCCTGTGTCTCAGTATCACTGATCCCATAACACAGAGGTCCATTAGCAGATTGTCTCCCCCTCTCCCTGTGTCTCAGTATCACTGATGCCATAACATAACACAGAGGTCCATTAGCAGACTGTCTTCCCCTCTCCCTGTGTCTCAGTATCACTGATCCCATAACATAACACAGAGGTCCATTTACAGACTGTCTCCCCCTCTCCCTTTGTCTCAGTATCACTGATCCCATAACATAACACAGAGGTCCATTAGCAGACTGTCTTCCCCTCTCCCAGTGTCTCAGTATCACTGATCCCATAACATAACACAGAGGTCCATTTACAGACTGTCTCCCTCTCTCCCTGTGTCTCAGTATCACTGATCCCATTACATAACACAGACGTCCATTCGTAGACTGTCTCCCCCTCTCCCTGCATCTCAGTTTCACTGATCCCATAACATAACACAGAGGTCCATTAGCAGACTGTCTCCCCCATCTCCCTGTCTCTCAGTGTCACTGTTCCCATAACACAGAGGTCTAGTAGCAGAATGTCTCCCGCTCGCCCTGTGTCTCAGTATCACTGACCCCATGACACAGAGTTCCATTGGCAGACTGTCTCCCCCTCTCCCTGTGTCTCAGTATCACTGATCCCACAACATAACACAGAGGTCCATTAGCAGACTGTCTTCCCCTCTCCCTGTGTCTCAGTATCACTGATCCCATAACATAACACAAAGGTCCATTTACAGACTGTCTCCCCCTCTCCCTTAGTCTCAGTATCACTCATTCCATAACATAACACAGAGGTCCATTTACAGACCGTCTCTCCCTCTCCCTGAGTCTCAGCATCACTGATCCCATTACATAACACAGAGGTCCTTTAGTAGACTGTCTCCCCCTCTCCCTGTATCTCAGTCTCACTGATCCCATAACATAACACAGAGGTCCATTAGCAGACTGTCTCCCCCATCTCCCTGTGTCTCATTATCACTGATCCCATAACATAACACAGAGGTCAATTAGCAGACTGTCTCCCGCTCTCCCTGTGTCTCAGTATCACTGATCCCATAACGCAGAGGACCATTAGAAGACTGTCTCCCCCTCTCCCTGTGTCTCAGTATCACTGATCCGATAACATAACACAGAGGTCGATTAGCAGACTGTCTCCCCCTCTACCTGTGTCTCAGTATTACTGATCCCATGACATAACACAGAGGTCCCTTAGCAGACTGTCTCCCCCTCTCCCGGTGTCTCAGTATTACTGATCCCATAACATAACACAGAGGTCCATTTGCAGACTGTCCCCCCTCTCCCTGTGTCTCAGTATCACTGATCCCATAACACAGTGGTCCATTAGAAGACTGTCTTCCCCTCTCCCTGTGTCTCAGTATCACTGATGCCATAACATAACACAGAGGTCCATTTACACACTGTCTCCCCCTCTCCCTGTGTCTCATTATCACTGATCCCATAACATAACACAGAGGTCAATTAGCAGACTGTCTCCCGCTCTCCCTGTGTCTCAGTATCACTGATCCCATTACATAACACAGAGGTCCATTCGTAGACTGTCTCCCCCTCTCCCTGTATCTCAGTCTCACTGATCCCATAACATAACACAGAGGTCCATTAGCAGACTGTCTCCCCCATCTCCCTGTGTCTCATTATCACTGATCCCATAACATAACACAGAGGTCCATTAGCAAACTGTCTCCCCCATCTCCCTGTGTCTCATTATCACTGATCCCATAACATAACACAGAGGTCCATTAGCAGACTGTCTCCCGCTCTCCCTGTGTCTCAGTATCACTGATCCCATAACGCAGAGGACCATTAGCAGACTGTCTCCCCCTCTCCCTGTGTCTCAGTATCACTGATCCCATAACATAACACAGAGGGCCATTTACAGACTGTCTCCACCTCTCCCTTAGTCTCAGTATCACTCATTCCATAACATAACACAGATGTCCATTTACAGACTGTCTCTCCCTCTCCCTTTGTCTCAGTATCACTCATACCATAACATAACACAGAGGTCCATTAGCAGACTGTCCCGCCCTCTCCCTTTGTCTCAGTATCACTCATACCATAACATAACACAGAGGTCCATTAGCAGATTGTCTCCCCCTCTCCCTGTGTCTCAGTATCACTGATCCCATCGCACAGAGGTCCATTAGCAGACTGTCTTCCCCTCTCCCTGCGTCTCAGTATCACTGAACCCATAACACAGAGGTCCATTAGCAGATTGTCTCCCCCTTTCCCTGTATCTCATTATCACTGATCCCATAACATAACACCGAGGTCCATTAGCAGATTGTCTCCCCCTCTCCCTTTGTCTCAGTATCACTCATTCCATAACATAACACAGAGGTCCATTTACAGACCGTCTCCCTCTCTCCCTGTGTCTCAGTATCACTGATCCCATTACATAACACAGAGGTCCATTCGTAGACTGTCTCCCCCTCTCCCTCTGTCTCAGTATCACTGATCCCATAACTTAACAGAGGTCCATTTACAGACTGTCTCCCCCTCTACCTGTGTCTCAGTATTACTGATCCCATGACATAACACAGAGTTCCATTAGCAGAATGTCTCCCCCTCTCCCGGTGTCTCAGTATAACTGATCCCGTAACATAACACAGAGGTCCATTAGCAGACTGTCTCCCCCTCTCCCTGTGTCTCAGTATCACTGATCCCATAACATAACACAGAGGTCCATGAGCAGACTGTCTCCCCCTCTCCCTGTGTCTCAGTATCACTGATCCCATAACACAGAGGTCCATTAGCAGATTGTCTCCCCCTCTCCCTGTGTCTCAGTATCACTGATCCCATAACATAACACAGAGGTCCATTAGCAGACTGTCTTCCCCTCTCCCTGTGTCTCAGTATCACTGATCCCATAACATAACACAGAGGTCCATTTACAGACTGTCTCCCCCTCTCCTTTTGTCTCAGTATCACTCATTCCATAACATAACACAGAGGTCCATTTACAGACTGTCTCCCCCTCTCCCTTTGTCTCATTATCACTGATCCCATAACATAACACAGAGGTCCATTTACAGACTGTCTCCCTCTCTCCATGTGTCTCAGTATCACTGATCCCATTACATAACACAGACGTCCATTCGTAGACTGCCTCCCCCTCTCCCTGTATCTCAGTTTCACTGATCCCATAACATAACACAGAGGTCCAGTAGCAGACTGTCTCCCCCTCTCCCTGTGTCTCAGTATCACTGATCCCATAACATAACACAGAGGTCTATTAGCAGACTGTCTCCCCCTCTCCATGTGTCTCAGTATCACTGTTCCCATAACATAACACAGAGGTCCATTAGCAGACTGTCTCCCCCTCTACCTGTGTCTCAGTATTACTGGTCCCATTACATAACACAGAGGTCCTTTAGTAGACTGTCTCCCCCTCTCCCTGTATCTCAGTCTCACTGATCCCATAACATAACACAGAGGTCCATTAGCAGACTGTCTCCCCCATCTCCCTGTGTCTCATTATCACTGATCCCATAACATAACACAGAGGTCCATGAGCAGACTGTCTCCCCCTCTACCTGTGTCTCAGTATTACTGATCCCATGACATAACACAGAGGTCCATTAGCAGACTGTCTCCCCCCTCTCCCGGTGTCTCAGTATTACTGATCCCGTAACATAACACACAGGTCCATTAGCAGACTGTCCCGCCCTCTCCCTTTGTCTCAGTATCACTCTTTCCATAACATAACACAGAGGTCCATTAGCAGATTGTCTCCCCCTCTCCCTGTGTCTCAGTATCACTGATCCCATCGCACAGAGGTCCATTCGTAGACTGTCTCCCCCTCTCCCTCTGTCTCAGTATCACTGATCCCATAACTTAACAGAGGTCCATTTACAGACTGTCTCCCCCTCTACCTGTGTCTCAGTATTACTGATCCCATGACATAACACAGAGTTCCATTAGCAGACTGTCTCCCCCTCTCCCGGTGTCTCAGTATAACTGATCCCGTAACATAACACAGAGGTCCATTAGCAGACTGTCTCCCCCTCTACCTGTGTCTCAGTATCACTGATCCCATAACATAACACAGAGGTCCATGAGCAGACTGTCTCCCCCTCTCCCTGTGTCTCAGTATCACTGATCCCATAACACAGAGGTCCATTAGCAGATTGTCTCCCCCTCTCCCTGTGTCTCAGTATCACTGATCCCATAACATAACACAGAGGTCCATTAGCAGACTGTCTTCCCCTCTCCCTGTGTCTCAGTATCACTGATCCCATAACATAACACAGAGGTCCATTTACAGACTGTCTCCCCCTCTCCTTTTGTCTCAGTATCACTCATTCCATAACATAACACAGAGGTCCATTTACAGACTGTCTCCCCCTCTCCCTTTGTCTCATTATCACTGATCCCATAACATAACACAGAGGTCCATTTACAGACTGTCTCCCTCTCTCCATGTGTCTCAGTATCACTGATCCCATTACATAACACAGACGTCCATTCGTAGACTGCCTCCCCCTCTCCCTGTATCTCAGTTTCACTGATCCCATAACATAACACAGAGGTCCAGTAGCAGACTGTCTCCCCCTCTCCCTGTGTCTCAGTATCACTGATCCCATAACATAACACAGAGGTCTATTAGCAGACTGTCTCCCCCTCTCCATGTGTCTCAGTATCACTGTTCCCATAACATAACACAGAGGTCCATTAGCAGACTGTCTCCCCCTCTACCTGTGTCTCAGTATTACTGGTCCCATTACATAACACAGAGGTCCTTTAGTAGACTGTCTCCCCCTCTCCCTGTATCTCAGTCTCACTGATCCCATAATATAACACAGAGGTCCATTAGCAGACTGTCTCCCCCATCTCCCTGTGTCTCATTATCACTGATCCCATAACATAACACAGAGGTCCATTAGCAGACTGTCTCCCCCTCTACCTGTGTCTCAGTATTACTGATCCCATGACATAACACAGAGGTCCATTAGCAGACTGTCTCCCCCCTCTCCCGGTGTCTCAGTATTACTGATCCCGTAACATAACACACAGGTCCATTAGCAGACTGTCCCGCCCTCTCCCTTTGTCTCAGTATCACTCTTTCCATAACATAACACAGAGGTCCATTAGCAGATTGTCTCCCCCTCTCCCTGTGTCTCAGTATCACTGATCCCATCGCACAGAGGTCCATTAGCAGACTGTCTTCCCCTCTCCCTGTGTCTCAGTATCACTGATCCCATAACATAACACAGAGGTCCATTTGCAGACTGTGTCCCCCTCTCCCTGCGTCTCAGTATCACTGAACCCATAACACAGATGTCCATTAGCAGATTGTCTCCCCCACTCCCTGTGTCTCATTATCACTGATCCCATAACATAACACGGAGGTCCATTTACAGTCTGTCTCCCCCTCTCCCTTTGTCTCAGTATCACTCATTCCATAACTAAACACAGAGGTCCATTTACAGACTGTCTCCCCCTCTCCCTTTGTCTCATTATCACTGATCCCATAACATAACACAGAGGTCCATTAGCAGACTGTCTTCCCCTCTCCCAGTGTCTCAGTATCACTGATCCCATAACATAACACAGAGGTCCATTTACAGACTGTCTCCCTCTCTCCATGTGTCTCAGTATCACTGATCCCATTACATAACACAGACATCCATTCGTAGACTGCCTCCCCCTCTCCCTGTATCTCAGTTTCACTGATCCCATAACATAACACAGAGGTCCAGTAGCAGACTGTCTCCCCCTCTCCCTGTGTCTCAGTATCACTGATCCCATAACATAACACAGAGGTCCATGAGCAGACTGTCTCCCCCTCTACCTGTGTCTCAGTATTTCTGATCCCATGACATAACACAGAGGTCCATTAGCAGACTGTCTCCCCCTCTCCCGGTGTCTCAGTATAACTGATCCCGTAACATAACACAGAGGTCCATGAGCAGACTGTCTCCCCCTCTCCCTGTGTCTCAGTATCACTGATCCCATAACACAGAGGTCCATTAGCAGATTGTCTCCCCCTCTCCCTGTGTCTCAGTATCACTGATCCCATAACATAACACAGAGGTCCATTAGCAGACTGTCTTCCCCTCTCCCTGTGTCTCAGTATCACTGATCCCATAACATAACACAGAGGTCCATTTACAGACTGTCTCCCCCTCTCCTTTTGTCTCAGTATCACTCATTCCATAACATAACACAGAGGTCCATTTACAGACTGTCTCCCCCTCTCCCTTTGTCTCATTATCACTGATCCCATAACATAACACAGAGGTCCATTAGCAGACTGTCTTCCCCTCTCCCAGTGTCTCAGTATCACTGATCCCATAACATAACACAGAGGTCCATTTACAGACTGTCTCCCCCTCTCCTTTTGTCTCAGTATCACTCATTCCATAACTAAACACAGAGGTCCATTTACAGACTGTCTCCCCCTCTCCCTTTGTCTCATTATCACTGATCCCATAACATAACACAGAGGTCCATTAGCAGACTGTCTTCCCCTCTCCCAGTGTCTCAGTATCACTGATCCCATAACATAACACAGAGGTCCATTTACAGACTGTCTCCCTCTCTCCATGTGTCTCAGTATCACTGATCCCATTACATAACACAGACATCCATTCGTAGACTGCCTCCCCCTCTCCCTGTATCTCAGTTTCACTGATCCCATAACATAACACAGAGGTCCAGTAGCAGACTGTCTCCCCCTCTCCCTGTGTCTCAGTATCACTGATCCCATAACATAACACAGAGGTCTATTAGCAGACTGTCTCCCCCTCTCCATGTGTCTCAGTATCACTGATCCCATAACATAACACAGAGGTCCATTAGCAGACTGTCTCCCCCTCTACCTGTGTCTCAGTATTACTGATCCCATTACATAACACAGAGGTCCTTTAGTAGACTGTCTCCCCCTCTCCCTGTATCTCAGTCTCACTGATCCCATAACATAACACAGAGGTCCATTAGCAGACTGTCTCCCCCATCTCCCTGTCTCTCAGTGTCACTGATCCCATAACACAGAGGTCTATTAGCAGAATGTCTCCCGCTCGCCCTGTGTCTCAGTATCACTGACCCCATAACACAGAGTTCCATTGGCAGACTGTCTCCCCCTCTCCCTGTGTCTCAGTATCACTGATCCCACAACATAACACAGAGGTCCATTAGCAGACTGTCTTCCCCTCTCCCTGTGTCTCAGTATCACTGATCCCATAACATAACACAGAGGTCCATTTACAGACTGTCTCCCCCTCTCCCTTAGTCTCAGTATCACTCATTCCATAACATAAAACAGAGGTCCATTTACAGACTGTCTCTCCCTCTCCCTGAGTCTCAGTATCACTGATCCCATTACATAACACAGAGGTCCTTTAGTAGACTGTCTCCCCCTCTCCCTGTATCTCAGTCTCACTGATCCCATAACATAACACAGAGGTCCATTAGCAGACTGTCTCCCCCATCTCCCTGTCTCTCAGTGTCACTGATCCCATAACACAGAGGTCTATTAGCAGAATGTCTCCCGCTCGCCCTGTGTCTCAGTATCACTGACCCCATAACACAGAGTTCCATTGGCAGACTGCTTCCCCCTCTCCCTGTGTCTCAGTATCACTGATCCCACAACATAACACAGAGGTCCATTAGCAGACTGTCTTCCCCTCTCCCTGTGTCTCAGTATCACTGATCCCATAACATAACACAGAGGTCCATTTACAGACTGTCTCCCCCTCTCCCTTAGTCTCAGTATCACTCATTCCATAACATAAAACAGAGGTCCATTTACAGACTGTCTCTCCCTCTCCCTGAGTCTCAGTATCACTGATCCCATTACATAACACAGAGGTCCATGAGCAGACTGTCTCCCCCTCTCCCTGTGTCTCAGTATCACTGATCCCATAACACAGAGGTCCATTAGCAGATTGTCTCCCCCTCTCCCTGTGTCTCAGTATCACTGATCCCATAACATAACACAGAGGTCCATTAGCAGACTGTCTTCCCCTCTCCCTGTGTCTCAGTATCACTGATCCCATAACATAACACAGAGGTCCATTTACAGACTGTCTCCCCCTCTCCTTTTGTCTCAGTATCACTCATTCCATAACATAACACAGAGGTCCATTTACAGACTGTCTCCCCCTCTCCCTTTGTCTCATTATCACTGATCCCATAACATAACACAGAGGTCCATTAGCAGACTGTCTTCCCCTCTCCCAGTGTCTCAGTATCACTGATCCCATAACATAACACAGAGGTCCATTTACAGACTGTCTCCCTCTCTCCCTGTGTCTCAGTATCACTGATCCCATTACATAACACAGACGTCCATTCGTAGACTGTCTCCCCCTCTCCCTGTATCTCAGTTTCACTGATCCCATAACATAACACAGAGGTCCAGTAGCAGACTGTCTCACCCTCTCCCTGTGTCTCAGTATTACTGATCCCATAACATAACACAGAGGTCTATTAGCAGACTGTCTCCCCCTCTCCATGTGTCTCAGTATCACCGATCCCATAACATAACACAGAGGTCCATTAGCAGACTGTCTCCCCCTCTACCTGTGTCTCAGTATTACTGATCCCATTACATAACACAGAGGTCCTTTAGTAGACTGTCTCCCCCTCTCCCTGTATCTCAGTCTCACTGATCCCATAACATAACACAGAGGTCCATTAGCAGACTGTCTCCCCCATCTCCCTGTGTCTCATTATCACTGATCCCATAACATAACACAGAGGTCCATTAGCAGACTGTCTCCCCCTCTACCTGTGTCTCAGTATTACTGATCCCATGACATAACACAGAGGTCCATTAGCAGACTGTCTCCCCCTCTCCCGGTGTCTCAGTATTACTGATCCCGTAACATAACACAGAGGTCCATTAGCAGACTGTCCCGCCCTCTCCCTTTGTCTCAGTATCACTCATTCCATAACATAACACAGAGGTCCATTAGCAGATTGTCTCCCCCTCTCCCTGTGTCTCAGTATCACTGATCCCATCGCACAGAGGTCCATTAGCAGACTGTATTCCCCTCTCCCTGTGTCTCAGTATCACTGATCCCATAACATAACACAGAGGTCCATTTGCAGACTGTCTCCCCCTCTCCCTGCGTCTCAGTATCACTGAACCCATAACACAGAGGTCCATTAGCAGACTGTCTCCCCCATCTCCCTGTGTCTCATTATCACTGATCCCATAACATAACACAGAGGTCCATTAGCAGACTGTCTCCCCCTCTACCTGTGTCTCAGTATTACTGATCCCATGACATAACACAGAGGTCCATGAGCAGACTGTCTCCCCCTCTCCCGGTGTCTCAGTAATACTGATCCCGTAACATAACACAGAGGTCCATTAGCAGACTGTCCCGCCCTCTCCCTTTGTCTCAGTATCACTCATACCATAACATAACACAGAGGTCCATTAGCAGATTGTCTCCCCCTCTCCCTGTGTCTCAGTATCACTGATCCCATCGCACAGAGGTCCATTAGCAGACTGTCTTCCCCTCTCCCTGCGTCTCAGTATCACTGAACCCATAACACAGAGGTCCATTAGCAGATTGTCTCCCCCTTTCCCTGTGTCTCAGTTTCACTCATTCCATAACATAACACTGAGTTCCATTTACAGACTGTCTCCCCCTCTACCTGTGTCTCAGTATTACTGATCCCATGACATAACACAGAGGTCCATTAGCAGACTGTCTCCCCCTCTCCCGGTGTCTCAGTATAACTGATCCCGTAACATAACACAGAGGTCCATTAGCAGACTGTCTCCCCCTCTCCCTTAGTCTCAGTGTCACTGATCCCATAACATAACACAGAGGTCCATGAGCAGACTGTCTCCCCCTCTCCCTGTGTCTCAGTATCACTGATCCCATAACACAGAGGTCCATTAGCAGATTGTCTCCCCCTCTCCCTGTGTCTCAGTATCACTGATCCCATAACATAACACAGAGGTCCATTAGCAGACTGTCTTCCCCTCTCCCTGTGTCTCAGTATCACTGATCCCATAACATAACACAGAGGTCCATTTACAGACTGTCTCCCCCTCTCCTTTTGTCTCAGTATCACTCATTCCATAACATAACACAGAGGTCCATTTACAGACTGTCTCCCCCTCTCCCTTTGTCTCATTATCACTGATCCCATAACATAACACAGAGGTCTATTAGCAGACTGTCTCCCCCTCTCCATGTGTCTCAGTATCACTGATCCCATAACGCAGAGGACCATTAGCAGACTGTCTCCCCCTCTCCCTGTGTCTCAGTATCACTGATCCCATAACATAACACCGAGGTCCATTAGCAGATTGTCTCCCCCTCTCCCTTTGTCTCAGTATCACTCATTCCATAACATAACACAGAGGTCCATTTACAGACCGTCTCCCTCTCTCCCTGTGTCTCAGTATCACTGATCCCATTACATAACACAGAGGTCCATTCGTAGACTGTCTCCCCCTCTCCCTCTGTCTCAGTATCACTGATCCCATAACTTAACAGAGGTCCATTTACAGACTGTCTCCCCCTCTACCTGTGTCTCAGTATTACTGATCCCATGACATAACACAGAGTTCCATTAGCAGACTGTCTCCCCCTCTCCCGGTGTCTCAGTATAACTGATCCCGTAACATAACACAGAGGTCCATTAGCAGACTGTCTCCCACTCTACCTGTGTCTCAGTATCACTGATCCCATAACATAACACAGAGGTCCATGAGCAGACTGTCTCCCCCTCTCCCTGTGTCTCAGTATCACTGATCCCATAACACAGAGGTCCATTAGCAGATTGTCTCCCCCTCTCCCTGTGTCTCAGTATCACTGATCCCATAACATAACACAGAGGTCCATTAGCAGACTGTCTTCCCCTCTCCCTGTGTCTCAGTATCACTGATCCCATAACATAACACAGAGGTCCATTTACAGACTGTCTCCCCCTCTCCCTTTGTCTCATTATCACTGATCCCATAACATAACACAGAGGTCCATTTACAGACTGTCTCCCTCTCTCCATGTGTCTCAGTATCACTGATCCCATTACATAACACAGACGTCCATTCGTAGACTGCCTCCCCCTCTCCCTGTATCTCAGTTTCACTGATCCCATAACATAACACAGAGGTCCAGTAGCAGACTGTCTCCCCCTCTCCCTGTGTCTCAGTATCACTGATCCCATAACATAACACAGAGGTCTATTAGCAGACTGTCTCCCCCTCTCCATGTGTCTCAGTATCACTGTTCCCATAACATAACACAGAGGTCCATTAGCAGACTGTCTCCCCCTCTACCTGTGTCTCAGTATTACTGGTCCCATTACATAACACAGAGGTCCTTTAGTAGACTGTCTCCCCCTCTCCCTGTATCTCAGTCTCACTGATCCCATAACATAACACAGAGGTCCATTAGCAGACTGTCTCCCCCATCTCCCTGTGTCTCATTATCACTGATCCCATAACATAACACAGAGGTCCATTAGCAGACTGTCTCCCCCTCTACCTGTGTCTCAGTATTACTGATCCCATGACATAACACAGAGGTCCATTAGCAGACTGTCTCCCCCCTCTCCCGGTGTCTCAGTATTACTGATCCCGTAACATAACACACAGGTCCATTAGCAGACTGTCCCGCCCTCTCCCTTTGTCTCAGTATCACTCTTTCCATAACATAACACAGAGGTCCATTAGCAGATTGTCTCCCCCTCTCCCTGTGTCTCAGTATCACTGATCCCATCGCACAGAGGTCCATTAGCAGACTGTCTTCCCCTCTCCCTGTGTCTCAGTATCACTGATCCCATAACATAACACAGAGGTCCATTTGCAGACTGTGTCCCCCTCTCCCTGCGTCTCAGTATCACTGAACCCATAACACAGATGTCCATTAGCAGATTGTCTCCCCCACTCCCTGTGTCTCATTATCACTGATCCCATAACATAACACGGAGGTCCATTTACAGTCTGTCTCCCCCTCTCCCTTTGTCTCAGTATCACTCATTCCATAACATAACACAGAGTTCCATTTACAGACTGTCTCCCCCTCTACCTGTGTCTCAGTATTTCTGATCCCATGACATAACACAGAGGTCCATTAGCAGACTGTCTCCCCCTCTCCCGGTGTCTCAGTATAACTGATCCCGTAACATAACACAGAGGTCCATGAGCAGACTGTCTCCCCCTCTCCCTGTGTCTCAGTATCACTGATCCCATAACACAGAGGTCCATTAGCAGATTGTCTCCCCCTCTCCCTGTGTCTCAGTATCACTGATCCCATAACATAACACAGAGGTCCATTAGCAGACTGTCTTCCCCTCTCCCTGTGTCTCAGTATCACTGATCCCATAACATAACACAGAGGTCCATTTACAGACTGTCTCCCCCTCTCCTTTTGTCTCAGTATCACTCATTCCATAACATAACACAGAGGTCCATTTACAGACTGTCTCCCCCTCTCCCTTTGTCTCATTATCACTGATCCCATAACATAACACAGAGGTCCATTAGCAGACTGTCTTCCCCTCTCCCAGTGTCTCAGTATCACTGATCCCATAACATAACACAGAGGTCCATTTACAGACTGTCTCCCCCTCTCCTTTTGTCTCAGTATCACTCATTCCATAACTAAACACAGAGGTCCATTTACAGACTGTCTCCCCCTCTCCCTTTGTCTCATTATCACTGATCCCATAACATAACACAGAGGTCCATTAGCAGACTGTCTTCCCCTCTCCCAGTGTCTCAGTATCACTGATCCCATAACATAACACAGAGGTCCATTTACAGACTGTCTCCCTCTCTCCATGTGTCTCAGTATCACTGATCCCATTACATAACACAGACATCCATTCGTAGACTGCCTCCCCCTCTCCCTGTATCTCAGTTTCACTGATCCCATAACATAACACAGAGGTCCAGTAGCAGACTGTCTCCCCCTCTCCCTGTGTCTCAGTATCACTGATCCCATAACATAACACAGAGGTCTATTAGCAGACTGTCTCCCCCTCTCCATGTGTCTCAGTATCACTGATCCCATAACATAACACAGAGGTCCATTAGCAGACTGTCTCCCCCTCTACCTGTGTCTCAGTATTACTGATCCCATTACATAACACAGAGGTCCTTTAGTAGACTGTCTCCCCCTCTCCCTGTATCTCAGTCTCACTGATCCCATAACATAACACAGAGGTCCATTAGCAGACTGTCTCCCCCATCTCCCTGTCTCTCAGTGTCACTGATCCCATAACACAGAGGTCTATTAGCAGAATGTCTCCCGCTCGCCCTGTGTCTCAGTATCACTGACCCCATAACACAGAGTTCCATTGGCAGACTGTCTCCCCCTCTCCCTGTGTCTCAGTATCACTGATCCCACAACATAACACAGAGGTCCATTAGCAGACTGTCTTCCCCTCTCCCTGTGTCTCAGTATCACTGATCCCATAACATAACACAGAGGTCCATTTACAGACTGTCTCCCCCTCTCCCTTAGTCTCAGTATCACTCATTCCATAACATAAAACAGAGGTCCATTTACAGACTGTCTCTCCCTCTCCCTGAGTCTCAGTATCACTGATCCCATTACATAACACAGAGGTCCTTTAGTAGACTGTCTCCCCCTCTACCTGTGTCTCAGTATCACTGACCCCATAACACAGTGGTCCATTAGCAGACTGTCTCCCCCTCTCCCGGTGTCTCAGTATCACTGATCCCATAACATAACACAGAGGTCCATTAGCAGACTGTCTCCCCCTCCACCTGTGTCTCAGTATTACTGATCCCATGACATAACACAGAGGTCCATTAGCAGACTGTCTCCCCCTCTCCCGGTGTCTCAGTATTACTGATCCCATAACATAACACAGAGGTCCATTAGCAGACTGTCCCGCCCTCTCCCTTTGTCTCAGTATCACTCATTCCATAACATAACACAGAGGTCCATTAGCAGACTGTCTTCCCCTCTCCCTGTGTCTCAGTATCACTGATCCCATAACATAACACAGAGGTCCATTTGCAGACTGTCTCCCCTCTCCCTGTGTCTCAGTATCACTGATCCCATAACTCAGTGGTCCATTAGCAGACTGTCTCCCCCTCTCCCGGTGTCTCAGTATTACTGATCCCATAACATAACACAGAGGTCCACTAGCAAACTGTCCCGCCCTCTCCCTTTGTCTCAGTATCATTCATTCCTAACATAACACAGAGGTCCATTAGCAGACTGTCTTCCCCTCTCCCTGTGTCTCAGTATCACTGATCCCATAACATAACACAGTGGTCCATTAGCAGACTGTCTTCCCCTCTCCCTGTGTCTCAGTATCACTGATGCCATAACATAACACAGAGTTCCATTTACAGACTGTCTCCCCCTCTCCCTTTGTCTCAGTATCACTCATTCCATAACATAACACATAGGTCCATTTACAGACCGTCTACCTCTCTCCCTGTGTCTCAGTATCACTGATCCCATTACATAACACAGAGGTCCATTCGTAGACTGTCTCCCCCTCTCCCTGTATCTCAGTCTCACTGATCCCATAACATAACACAGAGGTCCATTAGCAGACTGTCTCCCCCATCTCCCTGTGTCTCATTATCACTGAACCCATAACATAACACAGAGGTCCATTAGCAGACTGTCTCCCCCATCTCCCTGTGTCTCATTATCACTGATCCCATAACATAACACAGAGGTCCATTAGCAGACTGTCTCCCGCTCTCCCTGTGTCTCAGTATCACTGATCCCATAACGCAGAGGACCATTAGCAGACTGTCTCCCCCTCTCCCTGTGTCTCAGTATCACTGATCCCATAACATAACACAGAGGTCCATGAGCAGACTGTCTCCCCCTCTCCCTGTGTCTCAGTATCACTGATCCCATAACACAGAGGTCCATTAGCAAATTGTCTCCCCCTCTCCCTGTGTCTCAGTATCACTGATCCCATAACATAACACAGAGGTCCATTAGCAGACTGTCTTCCCCTCTCCCTGTGTCTCAGTATCACTGATACCATAACATAACACAGAGGTCCATTTACAGACTGTCTCCCCCTCTCCCTTTGTCTCAGTATCACTCATTCCATAACATAACACAGAGGTCCATTTACAGACTATCTCCCCCTCTCCCTTTGTCTCAGTATCACTGATCCCATAACATAACACAGAGGTCCATTAGCAGACTGTCTTCCCCTCTCCCAGTGTCTCAGTATCACTGATCCCATAACATAACACAGAGGTCCATTTACAGACTGTCTCCCTCTCTCCCTGTGTCTCGGTATCACTGATCCCATTACATAACACAGACGTCCATTCGTAGACTGTCTCCCCCTCTCCCTGTATCTCAGTTTCACTGATCCCATAACATAACACAGAGGTCCTTTAGTAGACTGTCTCCCCCTCTCCCTGTATCTCAGTCTCACTGATCCCATAACACAGAGGTCTATTAGCAGAATGTCTCCCGCTCGCCCTGTGTCTCAGTATCACTGACCCCATAACACAGAGTTCCATTGGCAGACTGTCTCCCCCTCTCCCTGTGTCTCAGTATCACTGATCCCACAACAGAACACAGAGGTCCATTAGCAAGCTGTCTTCCCCTCTCCCTGTGTCTCAGTATCACTGATCCCATAACATAACACAGAGGTCCATTTACAGACTGTCTCCCCCTCTCCCTTAGTCTCAGTATCACTCATTCCATAACATAACACAGAGGTCCATTTACAGACTGTCTCTCCCTCTCCCTGTGTCTCAGTATCACTGATCCCATTACATAACACAGAGGTCCTTTAGTTGACTGTCTCCCCCTCTCCCTGTATCTCAGTCTCACTGATCCCATAACATAACACAGAGGTCCATTAGCAGACTGTCTCCCACATCTCCATGTGTCTCATTATCACTGATCCCATAACATAACACAGAGGTCTATTAGCAGACTGTCTCCCGCTCTCCCTGTGTCTCAGTATCACTGATCCCATAACGCAGAGGACCATTAGCAGACTGTCTCCCCCTCTCCCTGTGTCTCAGTATCACTGATCCCATAACATAACACAGAGGTCCATTCGCAGACTGTCTCCCCCTCTACCTGTGTCTCAGTATCACTGATCCCATGACATAACACAGAGGTCCATTAGCAGACTGTCTCCCCCTCTCCCGGTGTCTCAGTATTACTGATCCCATAACATAACACAGAGGTCCACTAGCAGACTGTCCCGCCCTCTCCCTTTGTCTCAGTATCACTCATTCCATAACATAACACAGAGGTCCATTAGCAGACTGTCTTCCCCTCTCCCTGTGTCTCAGTATCACTGATCCCATAACATAACACAGTGGTCCATTAGCAGACTGTCTTCCCCTCTCCCTGTGTCTCAGTATCACTGATGCCATAACATAACACAGAGGTCCATTTACAGACTGTCTCCCCCTCTCCCTGTGTCTCAGTATCACTGATGCCAAAACATAACACAGAGGTCCATTTACAGACCGTCTACCTCTCTCCCTGTGTCTCAGTATCACTGATCCCATTACATAACACAGAGGTCCATTCGTAGACTGTCTCCCCCTCTCCCTGTATCTCAGTCTCACTGATCCCATAACATAACACAGAGGTCCATTAGCAGACTGTCTCCCCCATCTCCCTGTGTCTCATTATCACTGATCCCATAACATAACACAGAGGTCCATTAGCAGACTGTCTCCCCCATCTCCCTGTGTCTCATTATCACTGATCCCATAACATACACAGAGGTCCATTAGCAGACTGTCTTCCCCTCTCCCAGTGTCTCAGTATCACTGATCCCATAACATAACACAGAGGTCCATTTACAGACTGTCTCCCTCTCTCCCTGTGTCTCAGTATCACTGATCCCATTACATAACACAGACGTCCATTCGTAGACTGTCTCCCCCTCTGCCTGCATCTCAGTTTCACTGATCCCATAACATAACACAGAGGTCCATTAGCAGACTGTCTCCCCCATCTCCCTGTCTCTCAGTGTCATTGATCCCATAACACAGAGGTCTATTAGCAGAATGTCTCCCGCTCGCCCTGTGTCTCAGTATCACTGACCCCATAACACAGAGTTCCATTGGCAGACTGTCTCCCCCTCTCCCTGTGTCTCAGTATCACTGATCCCACAACATAACACAGAGGTCCATTAGCAGACTGTCTTCCCCTCTCCCTGTGTCTCAGTATCACTGATCCCATAACATAACACAGAGGTCCATTTACAGACTGTCTCCCCCTCTCCCTTAGTCTCAGTATCACTCATTCCATAACATAACACAGAGGTCCATTTACAGACTGTCTCTCCCTCTCCCTGAGTCTCAGTATCACTGATCCCATTACTTAACACAGAGGTCCTTTAGTAGACTGTCTCCCCCTCTACCTGTGTCTCAGTATCACTGACCCCATAACACAGTGGTCCATTAGCAGACTGTCTCCCCCTCTCCCGGTGTCTCAATATCACTGATCCCATAACATAACACAGAGGTCCATTAGCAGACTGTCTCCCCCTCTACCTGTGTCTCAGTATTACTGATCCCATGACATAACACAGAGGTCCATTAGCAGACTGTCTCCCCCTCTCCCGGTGTCTCAGTATTACTGATCCCATAACATAACACAGAGGTCCATTAGCAGACTGTCCCGCCTCCTCCCTTTGTCTCAGTATCACTCATTCCATAACATAACACAGAGGTCCATTAGCAGACTGTCTTCCCCTCTCCCTGTGTCTCAGTATCACTGATCCCATAACATAACAGAGAGGTCCATTTGCAGACTGTCTCCCCTCTCCCTGTGTCTCAGTATCACTGATCCCATAACTCAGTGGTCCATTAGCAGACTGTCTCCCCCTCTCCCGGTGTCTCAGTATTACTGATCCCATAACATAACACAGAGGTCCACTAGCAAACTGTCCCGCCCTCTCCCTTTGTCTCAGTATCATTCATTCCATAACATAACACAGAGGTCCATTAGCAGACTGTCTTCCCCTCTCCCTGTGTCTCAGTATCACTGATCCCATAACATAACACAGTGGTCCATTAGCAGACTGTCTTCCCCTCTCCCTGTGTCTCAGTATTACTGATCCCATGACATAACACAGAGGTCCATTAGCAGACTGTCTCCCCCTCTCCCGGTGTCTCAGTATTACTGATCCCATAACATAACACAGAGGTCCATTAGCAGACTGTCCCGCCCTCTCCCTTTGTCTCAGTATCACTCATTCCATAACATAACACAGAGGTCCATTAGCAGACTGTCTTCCCCTCTCCCTGTGTCTCAGTATCACTGATCCCATAACATAACACAGAGGTCCATTTGCAGACTGTCTCCCCTCTCCCTGTGTCTCAGTATCACTGATCCCATAACTCAGTGGTCCATTAGCAGACTGTCTCCCCCTCTCCCGGTGTCTCAGTATTACTGATCCCATAACATAACACAGAGGTCCACTAGCAAACTGTCCCGCCCTCTCCCTTTGTCTCAGTATCATTCATTCCATAACATAACACAGAGGTCCATTAGCAGACTGTCTTCCCCTCTCCCTGTGTCTCAGTATCACTGATCCCATAACATAACACAGAGGTCCATTAGCAGACTGTCTTCCCCTCTCCCTGTGTCTCAGTATCACTGATGCCATAACATAACACAGAGTTCCATTTACAGACTGTCTCCCCCTCTCCCTTTGTCTCAGTATCACTCATTCCATAACATAACACAGAGGTCCATTTACAGACCGTCTACCTCTCTCCCTGTGTCTCAGTATCACTGATCCCATTACATAACACAGAGGTCCATTCGTAGACTGTCTCCCCCTCTCCCTGTATCTCAGTCTCACTGATCCCATAACATAACACAGAGGTCCATTAGCAGACTGTCTCCCCCATCTCCCTGTGTCTCATTATCACTGATCCCATAACATAACACAGAGGTCCATTAGCAGACTGTCTCCCCCATCTCCCTGTGTCTCATTATCACTGATCCCATAACATAACACAGAGGTCCATTAGCAGACTGTCTCCCGCTCTCCCTGTGTCTCAGTATCACTGATCCCATAACGCAGAGGACCATTAGCAGACTGTCTCCCCCTCTCCCTGTGTCTCAGTATCACTGATCCCATAACATAACACAGAGGTCCATGAGCAGACTGTCTCCCCCTCTCCCTGTGTCTCAGTATCACTGATCCCATAACACAGAGGTCCATTAGCAGATTGTCTCCCCCTCTCCCTGTGTCTCAGTATCACTGATCCCATAACATAACACAGAGGTCCATTAGCAGACTGTCTTCCCCTCTCCCTGTGTCTCAGTATCACTGATCCCATAACATAACACAGAGGTCCATTTACAGACTGTCTCCCCCTCTCCCTTTGTCTCAGTATCACTCATTCCATAACATAACACAGAGGTCCATTTACAGACTATCTCCCCCTCTCCCTTTGTCTCAGTATCACTGATCCCATAACATAACACAGAGGTCCATTAGCAGACTGTCTTCCCCTCTCCCAGTGTCTCAGTATCACTGATCCCATAACATAACACAGAGGTCCATTTACAGACTGTCTCCCTCTCTCCCTGTGTCTCGGTATCACTGATCCCATTACATAACACAGACGTCCATTCGTAGACTGTCTCCCCCTCTCCCTGTATCTCAGTTTCACTGATCCCATAACATAACACAGAGGTCCTTTAGTAGACTGTCTCCCCCTCTCCCTGTATCTCAGTCTCACTGATCCCATAACACAGAGGTCTATTAGCAGAATGTCTCCCGCTCGCCCTGTGTCTCAGTATCACTGACCCCATAACACAGAGTTCCATTGGCAGACTGTCTCCCCCTCTCCCTGTGTCTCAGTATCACTGATCCCACAACAGAACACAGAGGTCCATTAGCAAGCTGTCTTCCCCTCTCCCTGTGTCTCAGTATCACTGATCCCATAACATAACACAGAGGTCCATTTACAGACTGTCTCCCCCTCTCCCTGTATCTCAGTCTCACTGATCCCATAACATAACACAGAGGTCCATTAGCAGAATGTCTCCCCCATCTCCCTGTGTCTCATTATCACTGATCCCATAACATAACACAGAGGTCTATTAGCAGACTGTCTCCCGCTCTCCCTGTGTCTCAGTATCACTGATCCCATAACGCAGAGGACCATTAGCAGACTGTCTCCCCCTCTCCCTGTGTCTCAGTATCACTGATCCCATAACATAACACAGAGGTCCATTCGCAGACTGTCTCCCCCTCTACCTGTGTCTCAGTATCACTGATCCCATGACATAACACAGAGGTCCATTAGCAGACTGTCTCCCCCTCTCCCGGTGTCTCAGTATTACTGATCCCATAACATAACACAGAGGTCCACTAGCAGACTGTCCCGCCCTCTCCCTTTGTCTCAGTATCACTCATTCCATAACATAACACAGAGGTCCATTAGCAGACTGTCTTCCCCTCTCCCTGTGTCTCAGTATCACTGATCCCATAACATAACACAGTGGTCCATTAGCAGACTGTCTTCCCCTCTCCCTGTGTCTCAGTATCACTGATGCCATAACATAACACAGAGGTCCATTTACAGACTGTCTCCCCCTCTCCCTGTGTCTCAGTATCACTGATGCCAAAACATAACACAGAGGTCCATTTACAGACCGTCTACCTCTCTCCCTGTGTCTCAGTATCACTGATCCCATTACATAACACAGAGGTCCATTCGTAGACTGTCTCCCCCTCTCCCTGTATCTCAGTCTCACTGATCCCATAAGATAACACAGAGGTCCATTAGCAGACTGTCTCCCCCATCTCCCTGTGTCTCATTATCACTGATCCCATAACATAACACAGAGGTCCATTAGCAGACTGTCTCCCCCATCTCCCTGTGTCTCATTATCACTGATCCCATAACATACACAGAGGTCCATTAGCAGACTGTCTTCCCCTCTCCTAGTGTCTCAGTATCACTGATCCCATAACATAACACAGAGGTCCATTTACAGACTGTCTCCCTCTCTCCCTGTGTCTCAGTATCACTGATCCCATTACATAACACAGACGTCCATTCGTAGACTGTCTCCCCCTCTGCCTGCATCTCAGTTTCACTGATCCCATAACATAACACAGAGGTCCATTAGCAGACTGTCTCCCCCATCTCCCTGTCTCTCAGTGTCACTGATCCCATAACACAGAGGTCTATTAGCAGAATGTCTCCCTCTCGCCCTGTGTCTCAGTATCACTGACCCCATAACACAGAGTTCCATTGGCAGACTGTCTCCCCCTCTCCCTGTGTCTCAGTATCACTGATCCCACAACATAACACAGAGGTCCATTAGCAGACTGTCTTCCCCTCTCCCTGTGTCTCAGTATCACTGATCCCATAACATAACACAGAGGTCCATTTACAGACTGTCTCCCCCTCTCCCTTAGTCTCAGTATCACTCATTCCATAACATAACACAGAGGTCCATTTACAGACTGTCTCTCCCTCTCCCTGAGTCTCAGTATCACTGATCCCATAACATAACACAGAGGTCCATTTGCAGACTGTCTCCCCTCTCCCTGTGTCTCAGTATCACTGATCCCATAACTCAGTGGTCCATTAGCAGACTGTCTCCCCCTCTCCCGGTGTCTCAGTATTACTGATCCCATAACATAACACAGAGGTCCACTAGCAAACTGTCCCGCCCTCTCCCTTTGTCTCAGTATCATTCATTCCATAACATAACACAGAGGTCCATTAGCAGACTGTCTTCCCCTCTCCCTGTGTCTCAGTATCACTGATCCCATAACATAACACAGTGGTCCATTAGCAGACTGTCTTCCCCTCTCCCTGTGTCTCAGTATTTTTGATGCCATAACATAACACAGAGGTCCATTTACAGACTGTCTCCCCCTCTCCCTTTGTCTCAGTATCACTCATTCCATAACATAACACAGAGGTCCATTTACAGACCGTCTACCTCTCTCCCTGTGTCTCAGTATCACTGATCCCATTACATAACACAGAGGTCCATTCGTAGACTGTCTCCCCCTCTCCCTGTATCTCAGTCTCACTGATCCCATAACATAACACAGAGGTCCATTAGCATACTGTCTCCCCCATCTCCCTGTGTCTCATTATCACTGATCCCATAACATAACACAGAGGTCCATTAGCAGACTGTCTCCCCCATCTCCCTGTGTCTCATTATCACTGATCCCATAACATAACACAGAGGTCCATTAGCAGACTGTCTCCCGCTCTCCCTGTGTCTCAGTATCACTGATCCCATAACGCAGAGGACCATTAGCAGACTGTCTCCCCCTCTCCCTGTGTCTCAGTATCACTGATCCCATAACATAACACAGAGGTCCATGAGCAGACTGTCTCCCCCTCTCCCTGTGTCTCAGTATCACTGATCCCATAACACAGAGGTCCATTAGCAGATTGTCTCCCCCTCTCCCTGTGTCTCAGTATCACTGATGCCATAACATAACACAGAGGTCCATTAGCAGACTGTCTTCCCCTCTCCCTGTGTCTCAGTATCACTGATCCCATAACATAACACAGAGGTCCATTTACAGACTGTCTCCCCCTCTCCCTTTGTCTCAGTATCACTGATCCCATAACATAACACAGAGGTCCATTAGCAGACTGTCTTCCCCTCTCCCAGTGTCTCAGTATCACTGATCCCATAACATAACACAGAGGTCCATTAGCAGACTGTCTCCCCCATCTCCCTGTCTCTCAGTGTCACTGTTCCCATAACACAGAGGTCTAGTAGCAGAATGTCTCCCGCTCGCCCTGTGTCTCAGTATCACTGACCCCATGACACAGAGTTCCATTGGCAGACTGTCTCCCCCTCTCCCTGTGTCTCAGTATCACTGATCCCACAACATAACACAGAGGTCCATTAGCAGACTGTCTTCCCCTCTCCCTGTGTCTCAGTATCACTGATCCCATAACATAACACAAAGGTCCATTTACAGACTGTCTCCCCCTCTCCCTTAGTCTCAGTATCACTCATTCCATAACATAACACAGAGGTCCATTTACAGACCGTCTCTCCCTCTCCCTGAGTCTCAGCATCACTGATCCCATTACATAACACAGAGGTCCTTTAGTAGACTGTCTCCCCCTCTCCCTGTATCTCAGTCTCACTGATCCCATAACATAACACAGAGGTCCATTAGCAGACTGTCTCCCCCATCTCCCTGTGTCTCATTATCACTGATCCCATAACATAACACAGAGGTCAATTAGCAGACTGTCTCCCGCTCTCCCTGTGTCTCAGTATCACTGATCCCATAACGCAGAGGACCATTAGAAGACTGTCTCCCCCTCTCCCTGTGTCTCAGTATCACTGATCCGATAACATAACACAGAGGTCCATTAGCAGACTGTCTCCCCCTCTACCTGTGTCTCAGTATTACTGATCCCATGACATAACACAGAGGTCCCTTAGCAGACTGTCTCCCCCTCTCCCGGTGTCTCAGTATTACTGATCCCATAACATAACACAGAGGTCCATTTGCAGACTGTCCCCCCTCTCCCTGTGTCTCAGTATCACTGATCCCATAACACAGTGGTCCATTAGAAGACTGTCTTCCCCTCTCCCTGTGTCTCAGTATCACTGATGCCATAACATAACACAGAGGTCCATTTACACACTGTCTCCCCCTCTCCCTGTGTCTCATTATCACTGATCCCATAACATAACACAGAGGTCAATTAGCAGACTGTCTCCCGCTCTCCCTGTGTCTCAGTATCACTGATCCCATTACATAACACAGAGGTCCATTCGTAGACTGTCTCCCCCTCTCCCTGTATCTCAGTCTCACTGATCCCATAACATAACACAGAGGTCCATTAGCAGACTGTCTCCCCCATCTCCCTGTGTCTCATTATCACTGATCCCATAACATAACACAGAGGTCCATTAGCAAACTGTCTCCCCCATCTCCCTGTGTCTCATTATCACTGATCCCATAACATAACACAGAGGTCCATTAGCAGACTGTCTCCCGCTCTCCCTGTGTCTCAGTATCACTGATCCCATAACGCAGAGGACCATTAGCAGACTGTCTCCCCCTCTCCCTGTGTCTCAGTATCACTGATCCCATAACATAACACAGAGGGCCATTTACAGACTGTCTCCACCTCTCCCTTAGTCTCAGTATCACTCATTCCATAACATAACACAGATGTCCATTTACAGACTGTCTCTCCCTCTCCCTAAGTCTCAGTATCACTGATCCCATTACATAACACAGAGGTCCTTTAGTAGACTGTCTCCCCCTCTCCCTGTATCTCAGTCTCACTGATCCCATAACATAACACAGAGGTCCATTCGCAGACTGTCTCCCCCATCTCCCTGTGTCTCATTATCACTGATCCCATAACATAACACAGAGGTCTATTAGCAGACTGTCTCCCGCTCTCCCTGTGTCTCAGTATCACTGATCCCATAACATAACACAGAGGTCCATTAGCAGACTGTCTCCCCCTCTACCTGTGTCTCAGTATTACTGATCCAATGACATAACACAGAGGTCCATTAGCAGACTGTCTCCCCCTCTCCCGGTGTCTCAGTATTACTGATCCCATAACATAACACAGAGGTCCATTAGCAGACTGTCTCCCCCATCTCCCTGTGTCTCAGTGTCACTGATCCCATAACATAACACAGAGGTCCATTAGCAGACTGTCTCCCCCATCTCCCTGTGTCTCAGTATCACTGATCCCATAACATAACACAGAGGTCTATTAGCAGACTGTCTCCCGCTCTCCTTGTGTCTCAGTATGACTGACCCCATAACACAGAGATCCATTTGCAGACTGTCTCCCCCTCTCCCTCTGTCTCAGTATCACTGATCCCATAACACAGAGGTCCATTAGCAGACTGTCTCCCCCTCTCATTGTGTCTCAGTATCACTGATCCCATAACATAACACAGAGGTCCACTAGCAGACTGTCTCCCCCTCTCCCTCTTTCTCAGTATCACTGATCCCACAACATAACGCAGAGGTCCATTTACAGACTGTCTCCCCCTCTACCTGTGTCTCAGTATCACTGATCCCATGACATAACACAGATGTCCATTAGCAGACTGTCTCCCCCTCTCCCTGTGTCTCAGTATCACTGATGCCACAACATAACACAGAGGTCCATTAGCAGACTGTCTCACCCTCTCCCTGCGTCTCAGTATGACTGATCCCGTAACATAACACAGAGGCCCATTAGCAGACTGTCTCCCCGTCTCCCTGTGTCTCAGTATCACTGATCCCATAACATAACACAGAGGTCCATGAGCAGACTGTCTCTCCCTCTGCCTGTGTCTCTGTATCACTGATCCCATAACATAACACAGAGGTCCATTAGCAGACTGTCTCCCCCACACCCTCTGTCTCAGTATCACTGATCCCATAACACAGAGGTCCAGTCGCAGACTGTCTCACCCACACCCTGTGTCTCAGTATCACTGATCCCATAACACAGAGGTCCATTAGCAGACTGTCTCCCCCACACCCTCTGTCTCAGTATCACTGATCCCATAACACAGAGGTCCATTAGCAGACTGTCTCACCCACACCCTGTGTCTCAGTATCACTGATCCCATAACACAGAGGTCCATTAGCAGATTGTCTCCCCCACACCCTGTGTCTCAGTATCACTGATCCCATAACATAACACAGAGGTCCATTTACAGACTGTCTCCCCCTCTCCCTTTGTCTCAGTATCACTGATCCCATAACACAGAGGTCCATTAGCCGATTGTCCTACCCCTCTCCCTGTGTCTCAGTATCACTGATCCCATAACATAACACAGAGGTCCATGAGCAGAATGTCCCGCCCTCTCCCTGTGTCTCAGTATCACTGATCCCATAACACAGAGGTCCATTAGCAGATTGTCTCCCCCTCTCCCTGTGTCTCAGTATCACTGATCCCATAGCATAACACAGAGGTCCATTAGCAGACTGTCTCCCCCTCTCCCTGTGTCTCAGTATCACTCATTCCATAACATAACACAGAGGTCCATTTACAGACTGTTTCCCTCTCTCCCTGTGTCTCAGTATCACTGAACCCATCGCACAGAGTTCCATTAGCAGACTGTCTCCCCCATCTCCCTGTGTCTCAGTATCACTGATCCCATAACATAACACAGAGGTCTATTAGCAGACTGTCTCCCGCTCTCCCTGTGTCTCAGTATCACTGACCCCATAACACAAAGTTCCATTTGCAGACTGTCTCCCCCTCTACCTGTGTCTCAGTATCACTGATCCCATGACATAACACAGATGTCCATTAGCAGACTGTCTCCCCCTCTCCCTTAGTCTCAGTATCACTGATCCCATAACATAACGCAGAGGTCCATTTACAGACTGTCTCCCTCTCTACCTGTGTCTCAGTATTACTGATCCCATGACATAACACAGAGGTCCATTATCAGACTGTCTCCCCCTCTCCCGGTGTCTCAGTATCACTGATCCCATGACATAACACAGAGGTCCATTTACAGACTGTCTCCCCCTCTACCTGTGTCTCAGTATCACTGATCCCATGACATAACACAGATGTCCATTAGCAGACTGTCTCCCCCTCTCCCTGTGTCTCAGTGTCACTGATCCCACAACATAACACAGAGGTCCATTAGCAGACTGTCTCCCCCACACCCTGTGTCTCAGTATCACTGATCCCATAACATAACACAGAGTTCCATTATCAGACTGTGTCACCCTCTCCCTGCGTCTCAGTATTACTGATCCCGTAACATAACACAGAGGTCCATTAGCAGACTGTCACCCCCTCTCCCTGTGTCTCAGTATCACTTATCCCAGAACATAACATAGAGGTCCATGAGCAGACTGTCTCTCCCTCTCCCTGTATCTCAGTTTCACTGATCCCATAACATAACACAGAGGTCCATTAGCAGACTGTCTCCCCCTCTCCCTTTGTCTCAGTATCACTGATCCCATAACATAACACAGAGGTCCATTAGCAGACTGTCTCCCCCTCTACCTGTGTCTCAGTATTACTGATCCCATGACATAACACAGAGGTCCATTAGCAGACTGTCTCCCCCTCTCCCGGTGTCTCAGTATTACTGATCCCATAACATAACACAGAGGTCCATTAGCAGACTGTCCCGCCCTCTCCCTTTGTCTCAGTATCACTCATGCCATAACATAACACAGAGGTCCATTAGCATACTGTCTTCCCCTCTCCCTGTGTCTCAGTATCACTGATCCCATAACATAACACAGAGGTCCATTTGCAGACTGTCGCCCCCTCTCCATGTGTCTCAGTATCACTGATCCCATAACATAACACAGAGGTCCATTTATAGACTGTCTTCCCCTCTCCCCGTGTCTCAGTATCACTGATCCCATTACATAACACAGAGGTCCTTTAGTAGACTGTCTCCCCCTCTCCCTGTGTCTCAGTATCACTGACCCCATAACATAACACAGAGATCCATTTGCAGACTGTCTCCCCCTCTCCCTCTGTCTCAGTATCACTGATCCCGTAACATAACACAGAGGTCCATTAGCAGACTGTCTCCCCCTCTCCCTGTGTCTCAGTATCACTGATCCCATAACATAACACAGAGGTCCATTAGCAGACTGTCTCACCCACACCCTGTGTCTCAGTATCACTGATCCCATAACACAGAGGTCCATTAGCAGATTGTCTCCCCCACACCCTGTGTCTCAGTATCACTGATCCCATAACATAACACAGAGGTCCATTTACAGACTGTCTCCCCCTATCCCTTTGTCTCAGTATCACTGATCCCATAACACAGAGGTCCATTAGCCGATTGTCCTACCCCTCTCCCTGTGTCTCAGTATCACTGATCCCATAACATAACACAGAGGTCCATGAGCAGACTGTCCCGCCATCTCCCTGTGTCTCAGTATCACTGATCCCATAACACAGAGGTCCATTAGCAGATTGTCTCCCCCTCTCCCTGTGTCTCAGTATCACTGATCCCAAAGCATAACACAGAGGTCCATTAGCAGACTGTCTCCCCCTCTCCCTGTGTCTCAGTATCACTCATTACATAACATAACAGAGAGGTCCATTTACAGACTGTTTCCCTCTCTCCCTGTGTCTCAGTATCACTGAACCCATCGCACAGAGGTCCATTAGCAGACTGTCTCCCCCATCTCCCTGTGTCTCAGTATCACTGATCCCATAACATAACACAGAGGTCTATTAGCAGACTGTCTCCCGCTCTCCCTGTGTCTCAGTATCACTGACCCCATAACACAGAGTTCCATTTGCAGACTGTCTCCCCCTCTCCCTCTGTCTCAGTATCATTGATCCCATAACACAGAGGTCCATTAGCAGACTGTCTCCTCCTCTCCCGGTGTCTCAGTATTACTGATCCCATAACATAACACAGAGGTCCACTAGGAGACTGTCCCGCCCTCTCCCTTTGCCTCAGTATCACTCATGCCATAACATAACACAGAGGTGCATTAGCATACTGTCTTCCCCTCTCCCTGTGTCTCAGTATCACTGATCCCATAACATAACACAGAGGTCCATTTGCAGACTGTCGCCCCCTCTCCATGTGTCTCAGTATCACTGATCCCATAACATAACACAGAGGTCCATTTACAGACTGTCTTCCCCTCTCCCCGTGTCTCAGTATCACTGATCCCATAACACAGAGGTCCATTAGCAGACTGTCTCCCCCTCTCATTGTGTCTCAGTATCACTGATCCCATAACATAACACAGAGGTCCACTAGCAGACTGTCTCCCCCTCTCCCTCTTTCTCAGTATCACTGATCCCACAACATAACGCAGAGGTCCATTTACAGACTGTCTCCCCCTCTACCTGTGTCTCAGTATTACTGATCCCATGACATAACACAGAGGTCCATTAGTAGACTGTCCCCCCTCTCCCGGTGTCTCAGTATCACTGATCCCATGACATCACACAGAGGTCCGTTTACAGACTGTCTCCCCCTCTACCTGTGTCTCAGTATCACTGATCCCATGACATAACACAGATGTCCATTAGCAGACTGTCTCCCCCTCTCCCTGTGTCTCAGTATCACTGATCCCACAACATAACACAGAGGTCCATTAGCAGACTGTCTCACCCTCTCCCTGCGTCTCAGTATGACTGATCCCGTAACATAACACAGAGGTCCATTAGCAGACTGTCTCCCCCTCTCCCTGTGTCTCAGTATCACTGATCCCATAACATAACACAGAGGTCCATGAGCAGACTGTCTCTCCCTCTCCCTGTGTCTCTGTATCACTGATCCCATAACATAACACAGAGGTCCATTAGCAGACTGTCTCACCCACACCCTGTGTCTCAGTATCACTGATCCCATAACACAGAGGTCCATTAGCAGATTGCCTCCCCCACACCCTGTGTCTCAGTATCACTGATCCCATAACATAACACAGAGGTCCATTTACAGACTGTCTCCCCCTCTCCCTTTGTCTCAGTATCACTGATCCCATAACACAGAGGTCCAGTAGCCGATTGTCCTACCCCTCTCCCTGTGTCTCAGTATCACTGATCCCATAACATAACACAGAGGTCCATGAGCAGACTGTCCCGCCCTCTCCCTGTGTCTCAGTATCACTGATCCCATAACACAGAGGTCCATTAGCAGATTGTCTCTCCCTCTCCCTGTGTCTCAGTATCACTGATCCCATAGCATAACACAGAGGTCCATTAGCAGACTGTCTCCCCCTCTCCCTGTGTCTCAGTATCACTCATTCCATAACATAACACAGAGGTCCATTTACAGACTGTTTCCCTCTCTCCCTGTGTCTCAGTATCACTGATCCCATAACACAGAGTTCCATTTGCAGACTGTCTCCCCCATCTCCCTGTGTCTCAGTATCACTGATCCCATAACACAGAGTTCCATTTGCAGACTGTCTCCCCCTCTCCCTCTGTCTCAGTATCATTGATCCCATAACACAGAGGTCCATTAGCAGACTGTCTCCCCCTCTCATTGTGTCTCAGTATCACTGATCCCATAACATAACACAGAGGTCCATTAGCAGACTGTCTCCCCCTCTCCCTCTGTCTCAGTATTACTGATCCCATGACATAACACAGAGGTCCATTAGCAGACTGTCTCCCCCTCTCCCGGTGTCTCAGTATCACTGATCCCATGACATAACACAGAGGTCCATTTACAGACTGTCTCACCCTCTCCCTGCGTCTCAGTATGACTGATCCCGTAACATAACACAGAGATCCATTAGCAGACTGTCTCCCCCTCTCCCTGTGTCTCAGTATCACTGATCCCATAACATAACACAGAGGTCCATGAGCAGACTGTCTCTCCCTCTCCCTGTGTCTCTGTATCACTGATCCCATAACATAACACAGAGGTCCATTAGCAGACTGTCTCACCCACACCCTGTGTCTCAGTATCAATGATCCCATAACACAGAGGTCCATTAGCAGATTGCCTCCCCCACACCCTGTGTCTCAGTATCACTGATCCCATAACATAACACAGAGGTCCATTTACAGACTGTCTCCCCCTCTCCCTTTGTCTCAGTATCACTGATCCCATAACACAGAGGTCCATGAGCAGACTGTCTCCCCCATACCCTGTGTCTCAGTATCACTGATCCCATAACATAACTGAGAGGTCCATGAGCAGACTGTCTCCCCCTCTCCCTGTGTCTCATTATCACTGATCCCACAACATAACAAAGAGGTCCATTAGCAGACTGTCTCCCCCTCTCCCTGTGTCTCAGTATCACTCATTCCATAACATAACACAGAGGTCCATTTACAGACTGTTTCCCTCTCTCCCTGTGTCTCAGTATCACTGAACCCATCGCACAGAGGTCCATTAGCAGACTGTCTCCCCCATCTCCCTGTGTCTCAGTATCACTGATCCCATAACATAACACAGAGGTCTATTCGCTGACTGTCTCCCGCTCTCCCTGTGTCTCAGTATCACTGACCCCATAACACAGAGTTCCATTTGCAGACTGTCTCCCCCTCTCCCTCTGTCTCAGTATCATTGATCCCATAACACAGAGGTCCATTAGCAGACTGTCTCCCCCTCTCATTGTGTCTCAGTATCACTGATCCCATAACATAACACAGAGGTCCATTAGCAGACTGTCTCCCCCTCTCCCTCTGTCTCAGTATTACTGATCCCATGACATAACACAGAGGTCCATTAGCAGACTGTCTCCCCCTCTCCCGGTGTCTCAGTATCACTGATCCCATGACATAACACAGAGGTCCATTTACAGACTGTCTCCCCCTCTACCTGTGTCTCAGTATCACTGATTCCATGACATAACACAGATGTCCATTAGCAGACTTTCTCCCCCTCTCCCTGTGTCTCAGTGTCACTGATCCCACAACATAACACAGAGGTCCATTAGCAGACTGTCTCCCCCACACCCTGTGTCTCAGTATCACTGATCCCATAACATAACACAGAGTTCCATTATCAGACTGTGTCACCCTCTCCCTGCGTCTCAGTATTACTGATCCCGTAACATAACACAGAGGTCCATTAGCAGACTGTCACCCCCTCTCCCTGTGTCTCAGTATCACTTATCCCATAACATAACATAGAGGTCCATGAGCAGACTGTCTCTCCCTCTCCCTGTGTCTCTGTATCACTGATCCCATAACATAACAGAGGTCCATTAGCCGACTGTCTCCCTGACACCCTGTGTCTCAGTATCACTGATCCCATAACACATAGGTCCAGTCGCAGACTGTCTCACCCTCTCCCTGTGTCTCAGTATCACTGATCCCATAACACAGAGGTCCATTTACAGACTGTCTCCCCCTCTACCTGTGTCTCAGTATTACTGATCCCATGACATAACACAGAGGTCCATTAGCAGACTGTCTCCCCCTCTCCCGGTGTCTCAGTATCACTGATCCCATGACATAACACAGAGGTCCATTAGCAGACTGTCTCCCCCTCTCCCTGTGTCTCAGTGTCACTGATCCCACAACATAACACAGAGGTCCATTAGCAGACTGTCTCCCCCACACCCTGTGTCTCAGTATCACTGATCCCATAACATAACACAGAGGTCCATTAGCAGACTGTCTCCCCCACACCCTGTGTCTCAGTATCACTGATCCCATAACACAGAGGTCCAGTCGCAGACTGTCTCCCCCTCTCCCTGTGTCTCAGTATCACTGATCCCATAACACAGAGGTCCATTAGCCGATTGTCTATCCCCTCTCCCTGTGTCTCAGTATCACTGATCCCATAACATAACACAGAGGTCCATGAGCAGACTGTCCCGCCCTCTCCCTGTGTCTCAGTATCACTGATCCCATAACACAGAGGTCCATTAGCACATTGTCTCCCCCTCTCCCTGTGTCTCAGTATCACTGATCCCATAACATAACACAGAGGTCCATTAGCAGACTGTCTCCCGCTCTCCCTGTGTCTCAGTATCACTGACCCCATAACACAGAGGTCCATTAGCAGACTGTCTCCACCTCTCCCTGTCTCTCAGTTTCACTGATCCCAGAACACAGAGGTCCATTCGCAGACTGTCTCCACCTCTCCCTGTGTCTCAGTATCACTGATCCCATAACATAACGCAGAGGTCCATTAGCAGACTGTCTCCCTCTCTCCCTGTGTCTCAGTATCACTGATCCCATTACATAACACAGACGTCCATTCGTAGACTGTCTCCCCCTCTCCCTGTATCTCAGTTTCAATGATCCCATAACATAACACAGAGGTCCATTAGCAGTCTGTCTCCCCCATCTCCCTGTCTCTCAGTGTCACTGATCCCATAACATAACACAGAGGTCCATTAGCAGACTGTCACCCCCTCTCCCTGTGTCTCAGTATCACTGATCCCATAACACAGAAGTCTATTAGCAGAATGTCTCCCGCTCTCCCTGTGTCTCAGTATCACTGACCCCATAACACAGAGTTCCATTGGCTGACTGTCTCACCCTCTCCCTGTGTCTCAGTATCACTGATCCCACAACATAACACAGAGGTACATTAGCAGACTGTCTTCCCCTCTCCCTGTGTCTCAGTATCACTGATCCCATAACATAACACAGAGGTCCATTTACAGACTGTCTCCCCCTCTCCCTTTGTCTCAGTATCACTCACTCCATAACATAACACAGAGGTCCATTTACAGACCGTCTCCCCCTCTCATTGTGTCTCAGTATCACTGACCCCATAACACAGAGTTCCATTTGCAGACTGTCTCCCCCTCTCCCTCTGTCTCAGTATCATTGATCCCATAACACAGAGGTCCATTAGCAGACTGTCTCCCCCTCTCATTGTGTCTCAGTATCACTGATCCCATAACATAACACAGAGGTCCATTAGCAGACTGTCTCCCCCTCTCCCTCTGTCTCAGTATTACTGATCCCATGACATAACACAGAGGTCCATTAGCAGACTGTCTCCCCCTCTCCCGGTGTCTCAGTATCACTGATCCCATGACATAACACAGAGGTCCATTTACAGACTGTCTCCCCCTCTACCTGTGTCTCAGTATCACTGATTCCATGACATAACACAGATGTCCATTAGCAGACTTTCTCCCCCTCTCCCTGTGTCTCAGTGTCACTGATCCCACAACATAACACAGAGGTCCATTAGCAGACTGTCTCCCCCACACCCTGTGTCTCAGTATCACTGATCCCATAACATAACACAGAGTTCCATTATCAGACTGTGTCACCCTCTCCCTGCGTCTCAGTATTACTGATCCCGTAACATAACACAGAGGTCCATTAGCAGACTGTCACCCCCTCTCCCTGTGTCTCAGTATCACTTATCCCATAACATAACATAGAGGTCCATGAGCAGACTGTCTCTCCCTCTCCCTGTGTCTCTGTATCACTGATCCCATAACATAACAGAGGTCCATTAGCCGACTGTCTCCCTGACACCCTGTGTCTCAGTATCACTGATCCCATAACACATAGGTCCAGTCGCAGACTGTCTCACCCTCTCCCTGTGTCTCAGTATCACTGATCCCATAACACAGAGGTCCATTTACAGACTGTCTCCCCCTCTACCTGTGTCTCAGTATTACTGATCCCATGACATAACACAGAGGTCCATTAGCAGACTGTCTCCCCCTCTCCCGGTGTCTCAGTATCACTGATCCCATGACATAACACAGAGGTCCATTAGCAGACTGTCTCCCCCTCTCCCTGTGTCTCAGTGTCACTGATCCCACAACATAACACAGAGGTCCATTAGCAGACTGTCTCCCCCACACCCTGTGTCTCAGTATCACTGATCCCATAACATAACACAGAGTTCCATTATCAGACTGTGTCACCCTCTCCCTGCGTCTCAGTATTACTGATCCCGTAACATAACACAGAGGTCCATTAGCAGACTGTCTCCCCCTCTCCCTGTGTCTCAGTATCACTTATCCCATAACATAACATAGAGGTCCATGAGCAGACTGTCTCTCCCTCTCCCTGTGTCTCTGTATCACTGATCCCATAACATAACACAGAGGTCCATTAGCCGACTGTCTCCCCCACACCCTGTGTCTCAGTATCACTGATCCCATAACACAGAGGTCCAGTCGCAGACTGTCTCCCCCTCTCCCTGTGTCTCAGTATCACTGATCCCATAACACAGAGGTCCATTAGCCGATTGTCTATCCCCTCTCCCTGTGTCTCAGTATCACTGATCCCATAACATAACACAGAGGTCCATGAGCAGACTGTCCCGCCCTCTCCCTGTGTCTCAGTATCACTGATCCCATAACACAGAGGTCCATTAGCACATTGTCTCCCCCTCTCCCTGTGTCTCAGTATCACTGATCCCATAACATAACACAGAGGTCCATTAGCAGACTGTCTCCCGCTCTCCCTGTGTCTCAGTATCACTGACCCCATAACACAGAGGTCCATTAGCAGACTGTCTCCACCTCTCCCTGTCTCTCAGTTTCACTGATCCCAGAACACAGAGGTCCATTCGCAGACTGTCTCCACCTCTCCCTGTGTCTCAGTATCACTGATCCCATAACATAACGCAGAGGTCCATTAGCAGACTGTCTCCCTCTCTCCCTGTGTCTCAGTATCACTGATCCCATTACATAACACAGACGTCCATTCGTAGACTGTCTCCCCCTCTCCCTGTATCTCAGTTTCAATGATCCCATAACATAACACAGAGGTCCATTAGCAGTCTGTCTCCCCCATCTCCCTGTCTCTCAGTGTCACTGATCCCATAACATAACACAGAGGTCCATTAGCAGACTGTCACCCCCTCTCCCTGTGTCTCAGTATCACTGATCCCATAACACAGAAGTCTATTAGCAGAATGTCTCCCGCTCTCCCTGTGTCTCAGTATCACTGACCCCATAACACAGAGTTCCATTGGCTGACTGTCTCACCCTCTCCCTGTGTCTCAGTATCACTGATCCCACAACATAACACAGAGGTACATTAGCAGACTGTCTTCCCCTCTCCCTGTGTCTCAGTATCACTGATCCCATAACATAACACAGAGGTCCATTTACAGACTGTCTCCCCCTCTCCCTTAGTCTCAGTATCACTCATTCCATAACATAACACAGAGGTCCATTTACAGACTGTCTCTCCCTCTCCCTGAGTCTCAGTATCACTGATCCCATTACATAACACCGAGGTCCTTAAGTAGACTGTCTCCCCCTCTCCCTGTGTCTCAGTATCACTGATCCCATAACGCAGAGGACCATTAGCAGACTGTCTTCCCCTCTCCATGTGTCTCAGTATCACTGATCCCATAACATAACACAGAGGTCCATTTGCAGACTGTCTCCCCCTCTCCCTGTGTCTCAGTATCACTGATCCCATAACACAGTGGTCCATTAGCAGACTGTCTTCCCCTCTCCCTGTGTCTCAGTATCACTGATGCCATAACATAACACAGAGGTCCATTTACAGACTGTCTCCCCCTCTCCCTTTGTCTCAGTATCACTCACTCCATAACATAACACAGAGGTCCATTTACAGACCGTCTCCCTCTCTCCCTGTGTCTCAGTATCACTGATCCCATAAGACAGAGGTCCATTCGTAGACTGTCTCCCCCTCTCCATGTGTCTCAGTATCACTGATCCCATAACATAACACAGAGGTCCATTTACAGACTGTCTCCCCCTCTCCCCGTGTCTCAGTATCACTGATCCCATAACATAACACAGAGTTCCATTTGCAGACTGTCTCCCCCTCTCCCTCTGTCTCAGTATCACTGATCCCATAACACAGAGGTCCATTAGCAGACTGTCTCCCCCTCTCATTGTGTCTCAGTATCACTGATCCCATAACATAACACAGAGGTCCATTTACAGACTGTCTCCCCCTCTCCCTTAGTCTCAGTATCACTCATTCCATAACATAACACAGAGGTCCATTTACAGACTGTCTCTCCCTCTCCCTGAGTCTCAGTATCACTGATCCCATTACATAACACCGAGGTCCTTAAGTAGACTGTCTCCCCCTCTCCCTGTGTCTCAGTATCACTGATCCCATAACGCAGAGGACCATTAGCAGACTGTCTTCCCCTCTCCATGTGTCTCAGTATCACTGATCCCATAACATAACACAGAGGTCCATTTGCAGACTGTCTCCCCCTCTCCCTGTGTCTCAGTATCACTGATCCCATAACACAGTGGTCCATTAGCAGACTGTCTTCCCCTCTCCCTGTGTCTCAGTATCACTGATGCCATAACATAACACAGAGGTCCATTTACAGACTGTCTCCCCCTCTCCCTTTGTCTCAGTATCACTCACTCCATAACATAACACAGAGGTCCATTTACAGACCGTCTCCCTCTCTCCCTGTGTCTCAGTATCACTGATCCCATAAGACAGAGGTCCATTCGTAGACTGTCTCCCCCTCTCCATGTGTCTCAGTATCACTGATCCCATAACATAACACAGAGGTCCATTTACAGACTGTCTCCCCCTCTCCCCGTGTCTCAGTATCACTGATCCCATAACATAACACAGAGTTCCATTTGCAGACTGTCTCCCCCTCTCCCTCTGTCTCAGTATCACTGATCCCATAACACAGAGGTCCATTAGCAGACTGTCTCCCCCTCTCATTGTGTCTCAGTATCACTGATCCCATAACATAACACAGAGGTCCACTAGCAGACTTTCTCCCCCTCTCCCTCTGTCTCAGTATCACTGATCCCATAACATAACGCAGAGGTCCATTTACAGGTTGATAGGTTAATTGGCCATTATAAATTGCCCCTAGTATAGGTAGGTGGTAGCGAAATATATAGGGACAGGTGGGGATGTGATAGGAATATGGGATTAGTGTAGGATTAGTATAAATGGGTGGTTGATGGTCGGCACAGACTCGGTGGGCCGAAGGGCCTGTTTCAGTGCTGTATCTCTAAACTAAAAAAAAAAAAGACTGTCTCCCCCTCTACCTGTGTCTCAGTATTACTGATCCCATGACATAACACAGAGGTCCATTAGCAGACTGTCCCCCCCTCTCCCGGTGTCTCAGTATCACTGATCCCATGACATAACACAGAGGTCCGTTTCCAGACTGTCTCCCCCTCTACCTGTGTCTCAGTATCACTGATCCCATGACATAACACAGATGTCCATTAGCAGACTGTCTCCCCCTCTCCCTGTGTCTCAGTATCACTGATGCCACAACATAACACAGAAGTCCATTAGCAGACTGTCTCCCCCACACCCTGTGTCTCAGTATCACTGATCCCATAACATAACACAGAGTTCCATTATCAGACTGTCTCACCCTCTCCCTGCGTCTCAGTCTGACTGATCCCGTAACATAACACAGAGGTCCATTAGCAGACTGTCTCCCCCTCTCCCTGTGTCTCAGTATCACTGCTCCCATAACATAACACAGAGGTCCATTAGCAGACTGTCTCCCCCACACCCTGTGTCTCAGTATCACTGATCCCATAACACAGAGGTCCATTAGCAGACTGTCTCCCCCACACCCTGTGTCTCAGTATCACTGATCCCATAACATAACACAGAGGTCCATTTACAGACTGTCTCCCCCTCTCCCTGTGTCTCAGTATCACTGATCCCATAACACAGAGGTCCATTAGCAGACTGTCTCCCCCTCTCCCTGTGTCTCAGTATCACTCATTCCATAACATAACACAGAGGTCCATTTACAGACTGTTTCCCTCTCTCCCTGTGTCTCAGTATTACTGATCCCATCGCACAGAGGTCCATTAGCAGACTGTCTCCCCCATCTCCCTGTGTCTCAGTATCACTGATCCCATAACATAACACAGAGTTCCATTATCAGACTGTCTCACCCTCTCCCTGCGTCTCAGTCTGACTGATCCCGTAACATAACACAGAGGTCCATTAGCAGACTGTCTCCCCCTCTCCCTGTGTCTCAGTATCACTGATCCCATAACACAGTGGTCCATTAGCAGACTGTCTTCCCCTCTCCCTGTGTCTCAGTATCACTGATGCCATAACATAACACAGAGGTCCATTTACAGACTGTCTCCCCCTCTCCCTTTGTCTCAGTATCACTCACTCCATAACATAACACAGAGGTCCATTTACAGACCGTCTCCCTCTCTCCCTGTGTCTCAGTATCACTGATCCCATAACACAGAGGTCCATTCGTAGACTGTCTCCCCCTCTCCATGTGTCTCAGTATCACTGATCCCATAACATAACACAGAGGTCCATTTACAGACTGTCTCCCCCTCTCCATGTGTCTCAGTATCACTGATCCCATAACATAACACAGAGGTCCATTTACAGACTGTCTCCCCCTCTCCCCGTGTCTCAGTATCACTGATCCCATTACATAACACAGAGGTCCTTTAGTAGACTGTCTCCCCCTCTCCCTGTATCTCAGTGTCACTGATCCCATAACATAACGCAGAGGTCCATTAGCAGACTGTCTCCCCCTCTCCATGTGTCTCAGTATCACTGATCCCATAACATAACACAGAGGTCCATTTACAGACTGTCTCCCCCTCTCCATGTGTCTCAGTATCACTGATCCCATAACATAACACAGAGTTCCATTTGCAGACTGTCTCCCCCTCTCCCTCTGTCTCAGTATCACTGATCCCATAACATAACACAGAGGTCCATTTACAGACTGTCTCCCCCTCTACCTGTGTCTCAGTATTACTGATCCCATGACATAACACAGAGGTCCATTAGCAGACTGTCCCCCCCTCTCCCGGTGTCTCAGTATCACTGATCCCATGACATAACACAGAGGTCCGTTTCCAGACTGTCTCCCCCTCTACCTGTGTCTCAGTATCACTGATCCCATGACATAACACAGATGTCCATTAGCAGACTGTCTCCCCCTCTCCCTGTGTCTCAGTATCACTGATGCCACAACATAACACAGAAGTCCATTAGCAGACTGTCTCCCCCACACCCTGTGTCTCAGTATCACTGATCCCATAACATAACACAGAGTTCCATTATCAGACTGTCTCACCCTCTCCCTGCGTCTCAGTCTGACTGATCCCGTAACATAACACAGAGGTCCATTAGCAGACTGTCTCTCCCTCTCCCTGTGTCTCAGTATCACTGCTCCCATAACATAACACAGAGGTCCATTAGCAGACTGTCTCCCCCACACCCTGTGTCTCAGTATCACTGATCCCATAACACAGAGGTCCATTAGCAGACTGTCTCTCCCACACCCTGTGTCTCAGTATCACTGATCCCATAACATAACACAGAGGTCCATTTACAGACTGTCTCCCCCTCTCCCTGTGTCTCAGTATCACTGATCCCATAACACAGAGGTCCATTAGCAGACTGTCTCCCCCTCTCCCAGTGTCTCAGTATCACTGATCCCATAGCATAACACAGAGGTCCATTAGCAGACTGTCTCCCCCTCTCCCTGTGTCTCAGTATCACTCATTCCATAACATAACACAGAGGTCCATTTACAGACTGTTTCCCTCTCTCCCTGTGTCTCAGTATTACTGATCCCATCGCACAGAGGTCCATTAGCAGACTGTCTCCCCCATCTCCCTGTGTCTCAGTATCACTGATCCCATAACATAACACAGAGTTCCATTATCAGACTGTCTCACCCTCTCCCTGCGTCTCAGTCTGACTGATCCCGTAACATAACACAGAGGTCCATTAGCAGACTGTCTCCCCCACACCCTGTGTCTCAGTATCACTGATCCCATAACACAGAGGTCCATTAGCAGACTGTCTCCCCCACACCCTGTGTCTCAGTATCACTGATCCCATAACATAACACAGAGGTCCATTTACAGACTGTCTCCCCCTCTCCCTGTGTCTCAGTATCACTGATCCCATAACACAGAGGTCCATTAGCAGACTGTCTCCCCCTCTCCCAGTGTCTCAGTATCACTGATCCCATAACATAACACAGAGGTCCATTAGCAGACTGTCTCCCCCATCTCCCTGTGTCTCAGTATCACTGATCTCATAACATAACACAGAGGTCTATTAGCAGACTGTCTCCCGCTCTCCCTGTGTCTCAGTGTCACTGACCCCATAACGCAGAGGTCCATTAGCATACTGTCTCCCCCTCTCATTGTGTCTCAGTATCACTGATCCCATAACATAACACAGAGGTCCACTAGCAGACTTTCTCCCCCTCTCCCTCTGTCTCAGTATCACTGATCCCATAACATAACGCAGAGGTCCATTTACAGACTGTCTCCCCCTCTACCTGTGTCTCAGTATTACTGATCCCATGACATAACACAGAGGTCCATTAGCAGACTGTCCCCCCCTCTCCCGGTGTCTCAGTATCACTGATCCCATGACATAACACAGAGGTCCGTTTACAGACTGTCTCCCCCTCTACCTGTGTCTCAGTATCACTGATCCCATGACATAACACAGATGTCCATTAGCAGACTGTCTCCCCCTCTCCCTGTGTCTCAGTATCACTGATGCCACAACATAACACAGAAGTCCATTAGCAGACTGTCTCCCCCACACCCTGTGTCTCAGTATCACTGATCCCGTAACATAACACAGAGTTCCATTATCAGACTGTCTCACCCTCTCCCTGCGTCTCAGTCTGACTGATCCCGTAACATAACACAGAGGTCCATTAGCAGACTGTCTCCCCCTCTCCCTGTGTCTCAGTATCACTGCTCCCATAACATATCACAGAGGTCCATTAGCAGACTGTCTCCCCCACACCCTGTGTCTCAGTATCACTGATCCCATAACACAGAGGTCCATTAGCAGACTGTCTCCCCCACACCCTGTGTCTCAGTATCACTGATCCCATAACATAACACAGAGGTCCATTTACAGACTGTCTCCCCCTCTCCCTGTGTCTCAGTATCACTGATCCCATAACACAGAGGTCCATTAGCAGACTGTCTCCCCCTCTCCCAGTGTCTCAGTATCACTGATCCCATAACATAACACAGAGGTCCATTAGCAGACTGTCTCCCCCATCTCCCTGTGTCTCAGTATCACTGATCCCATAACATAACACAGAGGTCTATTAGCAGACTGTCTCCCGCTCTCCCTGTGTCTCAGTGTCACTGACCCCATAACGCAGAGGTCCATTAGCATACTGTCTCCCCCTCTCATTGTGTCTCAGTATCACTGATCCCATAACATAACACAGAGTTCCATTTGCAGACTGTCTCCCCCTCTCCCTCTGTCTCAGTATCACTGATCCCATAACACAGAGGTCCATTAGCAGACTGTCTCCCCCTCTCATTGTGTCTCAGTATCACTGATCCCATAACATCACACAGAGGTCCACTAGCGGACTTTCTCCCCCTCTCCCTCTGTCTCAGTATCACTGATCCCATAACATAACGCAGAGTTCCATTTACAGACTGTCTCCCCCTCTACCTGTGTCTCAGTATTACTGATCCCATGACATAACACAGAGGTCCATTAGCAGACTGTCCCCCCCTCTCCCGGTGTCTCAGTATCACTGATCCCATGACATAACACAGAGGTCCGTTTACAGACTGTCTCCCCCTCTACCTGTGTCTCAGTATCACTGATCCCATGACATAAAACAGATGTCCATTAGCAGACTGTCTCCCCCTCTCCCTGTGTCTCAGTATCACTGATGCCACAACATAACACAGAAGTCCATTAGCAGACTGTCTCCCCCACACCCTGTGTCTCAGTATCACTGATCCCATAACATAACACAGAGTTCCATTAGCAGACTGTCTCCCCCACACCCTGTGTCTCAGTATCACTGATCCCGTAACATAACACAGAGGTCCATTAGCAGACTGTCTCCCCCTCTCCCTGTGTCTCAGTATCACTGATCCCATAACATAACACAGAGGTCCATTAGCAGACTGTCTCCCCCACACCCTGTGTCTCAGTATCACTGATCCCATAACACAGAGGTCCATTAGCAGACTGTCTCCCCCACACCCTGTGTCTCAGTATCACTGATCCCATAACATAACACAGAGGTCCATTTACAGACTGTCTCCCCCTCTCCCTGTGTCTCAGTATCACTGATCCCATAACACAGAGGTCCATTAGCAGACTGTCTCCCCCTCTCCCAGTGTCTCAGTATCACTGATCCCATAGCATAACACAGAGGTCCATTAGCAGACTGCCTCCCCCTCTCCCTGTGTCTCAATATCACTCATTCCATAACATAACACAGAGGTCCATTTACAGACTGTTTCCCTCTCTCCCTGTGTCTCAGTATTACTGATCCCATCGCACAGAGGTCCATTAGCAGACTGTCTCCCCCATCTCCCTGTGTCTCAGTATCACTGATCCCATAACACAGAGTTCCATTTGCAGACTGTCTCCCCCTCTCCCTCTGTCTCAGTATCACTGATCCCATAACATAACACAGAGGTCTATTAGCAGACTGTCTCCCGCTCTCCCTGTGTCTCAGTATCACTGACCCCATAACACAGAGTTCCATTTGCAGACTGTCTCCCCCTCTCCCTCTGTCTCAGTATCATTGATCCCATAACACAGAGGTCCATTAGCAGACTGTCTCCCCCACTCATTGTGTCTCAGTATCACTGATCCCATAACATAACACAGAGGTCCATTAGCAGACTGTCTCCCCCTCTCCCTCTGTCTCAGTATCACTGATCCCATAACATAACGCAGAGGTCCATTTACAGACTGTCTCTCCCTCTACCTGTGTCTCAGTATTACTGATCCCATGACATAACACAGAGGTCCATTAGCAGACTGTCTCCCCCTCTCCCGTGTCTCAGTATCACTGATCCCATGACATAACACAGAGGTCCGTTTACAGACTGTCTCCCCCTCTACCTGTGTCTCAGTATCACTGATCCCATGACATAACACAGATGTCCATTAGCAGACTGTCTCCCCCTCTCCCTGTGTCTCAGTGTCACTGATCCCACAACATAACACAGAGGTCCATTAGCAGACTGTCTCCCCCACACCCTGTGTCTCAGTATCACTGATCCCATAACATAACACAGAGTTCCATTATCAGACTGTGTCACCCTCTCCCTGCGTCTCAGTATTACTGATCCCGTAACATAACACAGAGGTCCATTAGCAGACTGTCTCCCCCTCTCCCTGTGTCTCAGTATCACTTATCCCATAACATAACACAGAGGTCCATGAGCAGACTGTCTCTCCCTCTCCCTGTGTCTCTGTATCACTGATCCCATAACATAACTCAGAGGTCCATTAGCAGACTGTCTCCCCCACACCCTGTGTCTCAGTATCACTGATCCCATAACACAGAGGTCCAGTCGCAGACTGTCTCCCCCTCTCCCTGTGTCTCAGTATCACTGATCCCATAACACAGAGGTCCATTAGCCGATTGTCTTTCCCCTCTCCCTGTGTCTCAGTATCACTGATCCCATAACATAACACAGAGGTCCATGAGCAGACTGTCCCGCCCTCTCCCTGTGTCTCAGTTTCACTGATCCCAGAACACAGAGGTCCATTAGCACATTGTCTCCACCTCTCCCTGTGTCTCAGTATCACTGATCCCATAACATAACACAGAGGTCCATTAGCAGACTGTCTCCCCCTCTCCCTCTGTCTCAGTATCACTGATCCCATAACATAACGCAGAGGTCCATTTACAGACTGTCTCTCCCTCTACCTGCGTCTCAGTATTCCTGATCCCATGACATAACACAGAGGTCCATTTACAGACTGTCACCCCCTCTCCCTGTGTCTCAGTATCACTGATCCCATAACACAGAGGTCCATTAGCCGATTGTCTTTCCCCTCTCCCTGTGTCTCAGTATCACTGATCCCATAACATAACACAGAGGTCCATTTACAGACTGTCTCCCCCTCTCCCTCTGTCTCAGTTTCACTGATCCCATAACATAACGCAGAGGTCCATTTACAGACTGTCTCCCCCTCTCCCTGTGTCTCAGTATCACTGATCCCATAACAGAACACAGAGGTCCATTAGCAGACATTCTCCCTCTCTCCCTGTGTCTCAGTATCACTGATCCCATAACATAACACAGAGGACCATTTACAGAGTGTCTCCCCCTCTCCCTGTGTCTCAGTATCACTGATCCCATAACACAGAGGTCCATTCGCTGACTGTCTACCCCTCTCCCTGTGTTACAGTATCACTGATCCACTATTGATACCCAGGTCTCCCCTCACAGACTGTCTCCCCTGCCTCTGTGCCACTGAACATTACAATCTCTCAGGTTAATTGTTCACGTTTACCCACTATGCACTGTACATGTATAGCTGACACTGACACACACATGGCCCATACAAATGGGTGCTGTAACCCTGTAATCTGCACACCTTGCAGTGCAATAGCCCTGTGTAATGGAGTCGCCCCTCAAGTGCAAGAGCCTCTTGGAATGTAATAATCCTTTCCAGTTCAATAGACCCTTGCAATACAACAGCCCCTTGCATTGCGATAGGCAAAGCAGTGCAATAGTCCCTTACAGTGCATTAGAACCTGGTAATATAACAGCCCCATGCAATTCAATAGTGCATGCTGTTCAAAAGCCCTAAGCAGCAGAATAACCTTTTGCAGTGCAATTGCCCGATGCATTTCCACAGCCCCTTAAAATCCAATAGTCCCTTGCAGCACAATAACCCCTTGCAGTGCAATAGCCCTGTGAAAAGCAATAGCCCCTTGCCATGCAATAACTCCTTACACTTCCATTTGTTTGATAGTCCCTTGCAGTCCAGTAGTTGCTTGCAGAGCAGCTGCTCTGTTTTCCAAATGTCTCTTTATGCTGATTTCAGGCCCTGTTTCTGTTATGAATTGGGCTCCTCTTCTCCTCCCATTGACTCTGCCTCCCACATGCTCCTCCACACACACAGACACAGCTGTACATGGAGCTGTCGCTGCAGTGACCCTGGAGATCTTCCTGTTCTGTCTGTGAGTCAGTGTGATCGTGTGTGTGTCTGTGTGAGTGTGGCTTTGTGTGTGATTGTCTCTTTGTATGATCGTGTGTGTACATGAGTGAGTTTGTCTGCATTTGATTGTGTGTGAGTGCGTGTGTCTGTTTGCGTATCAGTTGGTGGCTGTGAATGAGTGTGCATGTGTGTATATCTGCATGAGTGAGTGAGTGTCGGTCTGGAAGTCAAAGTGTCATAGTCCCTCTCTCCTCTAAACTTGAAGAGAACATAAAAACTGACTGGAAAAGCTTCTATTAATATGTGAAGAGAAAAAGATTAGTGAAGACAAATGTGTGTCCCTTACAGTCAGAAACGGGGGAAATTATAATGGCGATTAAGGAAATGGCAGAACAATTAAACACATACTTTGGTTCTGTCTTCACAAAGGAGGATACAAATAACCTCCCAGAAATGTTAGGGAACCAAGGGTCTAATGAGAGGGAGGAACTGAAGGAAATCAGTATTCGTAAAAAAAATAGTGCGAGGGAAATTAATGGGGTTAAAGGCTGACAAATCCCCAGGGCCTGATAATCTACATCGCAGAGTACTAAAGGAAGTGGCCCTGGAAATAGTGGATGCATTGGTGGTCATCTTTCAAAATTCTATAGAATCTGGAGCAGTTCCTACAGATTGGAGGGTGGCAAATGTAACCCCACGATGTAAAAAAGGAGGGAGAGAAAAAACAGGGAATTACAGACCAGTGAGACTTACATCAGTAGTGGAGAAAATACGAGAGTCTATTATAAAGGATGTGATAGCAGAACACCTGGAAAGCATAAATGGGATTGGGCAAAGTCAGCATGGGTTTACGAAAGGGAAATCATGCTTAACAAATCTACTGGAGTTTTTTTGAGGATGTAACTAGTAGAATAGATAAGGAGGTGACCAGATGTGTAGGTGAGGGTAAAGCAGTTGATGTAGTCTACATGGACTTCAGTAAGGCTTTTGATAAGATCCCACATAGGAGATTGGTTAAGAAGGTCCAGGGCAATTTGGCAAATTGGATTCAAAATTGGCTTAGTGGCAGGAGGCAGAGGGTAATGGTCGAGGGTTGTTTTTGCAAGTGGAAGCCAGTGACCAGTGGTGTAGCACAGGGATCGGTGCTGGGACCCTTGCTGTTTGTAGTGTACATTAATGATTTAGACGTGAATATAGGAGGTATGATCAGGAAGTTCAGAGATGACACAAAAATTGGTGGTGTTGTGAGGAGGAAAGCCTTAGATTACAGGACCATATAGATGGGCTGGTTAGATGGGTGGAGCAGTGGCAAATGGAATTTAATCCTGTGAAGTGTGAGGTGTTGCATTTTGGGAGGACTAACAAGGCAAGGGAATATACAATGGATGGTAGGACCCTAGGAAGTACAGAGGGTCAGAGGGACCTTGGTGTACTTGTCCATAGATCACTGAAGGCAGCAGCACTGGTAGATAAGGTGTTTAGGAAGGCATATGGGATAGTTGCCTTTATTAGCCGAGGCATAGAATATAAGAGCAGGGAGGTTATGATGGAATAAAAACAAGAAATGCTGGAACCACTCAGGAGGTCTGGCAGCATCTGTGAAAAGAGAAGCAGAGTTAACGTTTCGGGTCAGTGACCCTTCATCGGAACTGACAAATATTAGAAAAGTCACAGGTTATAAGCAAGTGAGGTGGGGGTGGGGCAAGAGATAACAAATGAGGTCTAGATTGGACCAGGCCACATAGCTGACCAAAAGGTCATGGAGCAAAGGCAAACAATATGTTCATGGTGTGTTTGGGGCCTGGGATAGTGAGGAGAGAGGAGGTAAATGGGCAGGTATTACATCTCCTGCAATTGCAGGGGAAGGTGCCATGGGACGGGGATGAGGGGTGGGGGTAATGGAGGAGTGGACCAGGGTGTCGCGAAGGGAATGATCCCTTCGGAATGCTGACAGGGGAAGGGAGGGGAAGATGTGACTGGTAGTGGCATCACGCTGGAGGTGGCGGAAATGGCGGAGGATGATCCTTTGGATATGGAGGTTGATGGGGTGGAAAGTGAGGACAAGGGGAACCCTGTCACAGTTCTGGGAGGGAGGGGATGGACCATGTAAAGGTGAGAGAAGGGTGGAAATTGGAAGCAAAGTTGATAAAGTTTTCCAGTTCGGGGCGGGAGCAGGAAACGGCACCGATACAGTCATCAATGTACCGGAAAAAGAGTTGGGGGAGGGGGCCTGAGTAGGACTGGAACAAAGAATGCTCGACATATCCCACAAAAAGACAGGCATAACTTGGACCCATGTGGGTACCCATAGCGACACCTTTTCCTTGAAGGAATTGAGTGGAGTTGAAGGAGAAACTGTTCAATGTGAGAACAAGTTCAGCCAGGCGGAGGAGGGTGGTGGTGGATGGGGACTGGTTGGGCCTCTGTTCCAGGAAGAAGCAGAGAGCCCTCGAACCATCCTGGTGGGGGATGGAGGTGTAGAGCGATTGGACGTCCATAGTGAAGAGGAGGCAGTTGGGACCAGGAAATTGGAAATTGTCAAAATGACGTAGGGCGTCAGAAGAGTCACAGATGTGGGTGTGAAGAGACTGGACCAGCGGAGAAAAGATAGAGTCTAGATAGAAAGAAATAAGTTCAGTGGGGCAGGAGCAGGCTGACACAATGGGTCTGCAGGGACAGTCCCGTTTGTGGATTTTGGGAAGGAGGTAGAAATGGGCTGTCCGGGGTTGCGGGACTATGAGATTGGAAGCTGTCGAGGGAAGATCTCCAGAGGAGATGAGGTCAGTGACAGTCCTTTGGACGGTGGCTTGATGTTCGGTGGTGGGGTCATGGTCCCGAGGGAGGTAGGAAGAAGTGTCCATGAGTTGGCGTTGAGCTTCTGCAAGGTAGAGGTCGGTACACCATACGACAACAGCACCACCCTTGTCTGCAGGTTTGATGACCATGTCGGGGTTAGACCTGAGAGAACGGAGTGTCTCAAGTTCAGAGGGGGACAGGGTAGAGTGAGTGAGGGGGGCAGAGAAATTGAGATGACCAATGTCTCGCCGACAGTTTTCAATGAAGAGATCAAGAGCGGGTAAGAGGCCAGGGGGAGGGGTCCAGGTAGAGGGAGAATGCTGGAGGCGGGTGAATGGGTCTGCTGATCGGGGGGAGGACTCCTGGTCAAAGAAGTGAGCCCGGAGGCGATGGAATAAGAGCTCAACGTCATGCCGAGCGCGATATTCATTGAGGTGGGGGCGTAAGGGGATAAAACTGAGATCTTTGCTGAGTACAGAACGCTCAGCATCAGAGAGGGGGAGGTCAGAGGGTATAGTGAATACACGGCAAGGGGTCAGATCAGAAGGGGTGGGGTCAGAGGGAAGTGAAGCAGAAGGAGGATCTGGAGGGGCATTAGTCCCCATCAGCTGCTGGAGCTTGCGTTCCTTAACACCTGAAAGGAAGAAAAAAAGTTTTTTGTTAATGCGTCGGATGAGACGAAAGATGAAATGAAACTGCGGAGTAGAACAGCTTTGAGATAAGGTGAGGCGGTGCTGCTGGAGAGAGAGGTCCAGTGTGTACATGTGGCGGCGCATAGCACTGAGTGTGGATCTCAGGATGCGGCGAGAGTAGCAGTCCGAGGAACGTTGTATTTCTCGGAGATACCTGTGATCCTGGGTGGTTTCAAAACATGATGGGTGAAACTGCAGTTGGAATTCACGTGGAATAAGTCGGAGCCGGAGACAGTCACTGAGGAAGGAGATGTGGCTGTGAAAACGAGTTTTGGTAGATACCTTATCAAACACCAGGAGGGAAATAGAAAGCAATGAAGCATCTCATCTACCAATTAGGCACACTACAGCCTGCCGCATTGAACATTGAGTTCAATAATTTCAGAGCATGACAGCCCCCCATTTTACTTTCATTTTTAGTTATTTTTTCTTTTTTCCTTTTTTACATTTTTTTTTTACAATTTTTACAAACTTTTTTTTTGCATTTATTTCATTTCATCTTAGTTTGTTCAGTTTGCATACCCACTTAGTTTTTTAGTTTAGAGATACAGCACTGAAACAGGCCCTTCGGCCCACTGAGTCTGTGCCGACCATCAACCACCCATTGATACTAATCCGACACTAATTTCATATTCCTACCACATCCCCACCTGTCCCTATATTTTTCCCTACCACCTACCTATACTAGGGGCAATTGCTAATGGCCAATTTACCTATCAACCTGCAAGTTTTTGGCATGTGGGAGGAAACCGGAGCACCCGGAGAAAACCCACGCAGACACAGGGAGAACTTGCAAACTCCACACAGGCAGTACCCAGAATTGAACCCGGGCCCCTGGAGCTGTGAGGCTGCAGTGCTAACCACTGCGCCACTGTTTTTTTTCAGGTTTTTACTTGCTGCTGTTCAATATTCAGTCTGTTAACACCCTATCTGTATGAATGCTTTGTCTTTCAACACACCATTAACATATTGTTTGCCTTTGCTCCATGACCTTTGGTCAGCTATGTGGCCTGGTCCAATCTACACCTTCTCCTTTGTTATCTCTTGCCCCACCCCCACCTCACTTGCTTATAACCTGTGACTTTTCTAATATTTGTCAGTTCCGAAGAAGGATCACTGACCTGAAACATTAACTCTGCTTCTCTTTTCACAGATGCTGCCAGACCTGCTGAGTGGTTCCAGCATTTCTTGTTTTTATTTCAGATTTCCAGCATCCGCAGTATTTTGCTTTTATTTTAGAGGTTATGATGGAGCTGTATAAAACACTAGTTAGGCCACAGCTGGAGTTCTGTGTACAGTTCTGGGCACCACACTATAGGAAGGATGTGATTGCACTGGAGAGGGTGCAGAGGAGATTCACCAGGATGTTGCCTGGGCTGGAGCATTTCAGCTATGAAGAGAGACTGGATAGGCTGGGGTTGTTTTCCTCAGAGCAAAGAAGTCTGAGGGGGGACAAGATTGAGGTTTACAAAATTATGAGGGGCATTGATAGGATAGATAGAAAGAAACTTTTTCCCTTAGCGGAGGGATCAATAACCAGGGAGCATAGATTTAAGGTAAGGGGCAGTAGGTTTAGAGGGGATTTGAGGAAAAGTTTTTCATCCAGAGGAATCTGGAACACACTGCCCGAAGGAGTGGTAGAGACAGGAACCCTCACAACATTTAAGAAGTATTTAGATGAGCACTTGAAACGCCATAGCATACAGGGCTACGGGCCAAGTGCTGGAAAATGGGATTAGAATAGATAGATGCTTGATGGCCGGCACAGACACAATGGGCCGAAGGGCCTGTTTCTGTGCTGTAGAACTCTGTAATAAGGGAGAACCAGTGGATGTGGTGTATTTGGATTTTCAGATGGCTTTGATAAGGTCCCATATAAGAGGTTTGTGTGCAGAATTAAAGCAGGTGGGATTGGGGCTAATATACTGGCCTGGATTGAGAATTGATTGACATGCAGGAAACAGAGAGTAGGGATAAATGGGTCTTTTTCCGGATGGCAGGCAGTGATTGATGGGGGACCGCAGGGATCAGTGCTTGGGCCCCATCTATTCATAATATATATTAATGACTTGGGTGAGGGACTAAATGTAACATTTCCAAGTTTGCAGCTGGCACAAAGCTGGGAGGGACTGTGAGCTGTGAGGAGGATACAAAGAGGCTCCAATGTGATTTGGACAAGTTGAGTGAGTCGGCAAATGCATGGCAGATGCAGTATAACGTGGATAAATGTGAGGTTATCCACTTTGGGTGTAAAAACAGAAAGGCAGATTGTTATTTGAATGGTGATAGATTGGGAAAGGGGGAGGTGTAGTGAGACCTGGGTGTTCTTGTACACCAGTCGCTGAAATCAAGCATTCAGGTGCAGCAAGCAGTTAGGAAGGCGCATGGTATGCTGGCCTTCATTGCAAGAGGATTTGAGTGCAGGAGCAAGGATGTCTCACCGCAGTTTTACAGGGCCTTGGTGAGACCACATCTGGAGTATTGTGTGCAGTTTTGGTCTCCTTATCTGAGGAAGGATGTTCTTGCCATGGAGGAAGTGCAGAGAAGATTTACTAGGCTGATTCTTGGGATGGCAGGATTGAGGTATGAGGAGAGATTGGGTCGACTAGGGCTAGATTCACTAGAGTTCAGAAGAATGAGAGGGGATCTCATAGAAACCTATAAAATTCTAACAAGACTAGACAGGCTAGATGCAGGAAGGATGATCCTGATGGCTGGGGAGTCCAGAACCAGGGGTCACAGTCTCAGGATATGGGGGATGCCATTTAGAACCGAGATGAGGAGAAATTTCTTCACTCAGAGTGTGGTGAACCTGTGGAATTCTCTAGCGCAGAAGGCAATGGAGGCCAAATCATTAAATATATTCAAGGAGATAGATATATTTCTTAATGCCAAAGGGATCAAGGGATATGGGGAGAAAACAGGAACAGGTACTGAATTAAATGATCAGGCTTGATCTTTTTTGAATGGCGGAGCAGTCCCGAAGGGCCAAATGGCCGACTCCTGCTCCTATTTTCTATGTTTCTAAAGCTCCCTCTATACAGTCCCATCAAACATTCCCTGGGCAGGTACAGCATGGGATAGATACAGAATAAAGCTCCCTTTACACTGTCCCATCAAACACTCCCAATCCAGGTACAGCACGCATCAGATACTGACTAAATTGTCCACAATACTCCAGATGTTGTCTCATCAAGACCCTACATACAAGTGTAGTAAGAATTCTTCACTGCAACACTCCAATATCCCTGCAATAAAGGCTAACATACAATTTGCGTTCCCAACGCACAGTGGCAGCAGCGTGTATCATCTACAAGATGCACTGCAGCCAAGTATCAAGGCTCCTTAGACAGCACCTTCCAAACCTGTGACGTCTACCAACTAGAAGCACAAGGGAAGCAGATGTATAGGAATAACACTACCTGCAAGTTCCCCTCCAAGCCACACACCATCCTGACTTGGAACTATATTGGCGTTCCTTCACTGTCGCTGGGTCAAAATCCTGGAACTCCCTTCCTAACAGCACTGTGGGCGTACCTACCCCACATGGACTGCAGCTCACTACCACCTTCTCAAGGGCAATTAGGGATGGGCAATAGATTAGATTAGATTAGAGATACAGCACTGAAACAGGCCCTTCGGCCCACCGAGTCTGTGCCGAACATCAACCACCCATTTATACTAATCCTACACTAATCCCATATTCCTACCAAATATCCCCACCTGTCCCTATATTTCCCTAGCACCTACCTGAAACATGAAAAAAGGAAAGAAGGTACCAGCCCTTCGCTTTGCAAGCTGGAACGTCAGAACTATGTGTCCTGGCCTGTCGGAAGACCTTACACAAATCAACGATTCTCGGAAGACCGCCATCATTAACAACGAGCTCAGTAGACTCAATGTGGACATTGCAGCACTTCAGGAGACTCGCCTCCCCGCGAGTGGCTCTCTAGCAGAGCAAGACTACACCTTCTTCTGGCAGGGCAGGGATCCTGAAGAACCAAGACAGCATGGAGTGGGCTTCGCCATCAGAAACTCCTTGCTCAGCATGATAGAGCCTCCCTCAAATGGCTCGGAACGCATACTGTCCATCCGACTGCTCACCACCTCTGGTCCAGTACACCTACTCAGCATCTATGCTCCAACACTCTGTTCCGCACCTGAAGCTAAAGACCAGTTCTATGAACAACTCCATAACATCATTAGCAGCATCCCCAACACCGAACACCTATTCCTGCTGGGGGACTTTAATGCCAGGGTTGGGGCCGACCATGACTCATGGCCCTCCTGCCTTGGGCGCTATGGCGTTGGAAGGATGAATGAGAACGGGCAGAGACTGCTTGAGTTGTGTACCTATCATAACCTCTGCATCACCAACTCGTTCTTTCACACTAAACCCTGTCACCAGGTTTCATGGAGGCACCCAAGATCACGTCGTTGGCACCAGCTAGACCTCATTGTCACAAGGCGAGCCGCCTTAAACAGTGTTCAAATCACACGCAGCTTCCACAGTGCGGACTGCGACACCGACCACTCCCTGGTGTGCAGCAAGGTTAGACTCAGACCAAAGAAGTTGCATCATTCCAAGCAGAAGGGCCACCCGCGCATCAACACGAGCAGAATTTCTCACCCACAGCTGTTACAAAAATTTCTAAATTCACTTGTAACAGCCCTTCAAAACACTCCCACAGGGGATGCTGAGACCAAGTGGGCCCACATCAGAGACGCCATCTATGAGTCAGCTTTGACCACCTACGGCAAAAGTGCGAAGAGAAATGCAGACTGGTTTCAATCTCATAATGAAGAGCTGGAACCTGTCATAGCCGCTAAGCGCATTGCACTTTTGAACTACAAGAAAGCCCCCAGCGATTTAACATCCGCAGCACTTAAAGCAGCCAGAAGTACTGCACAAAGAACAGCTAGGCGTTGCGCAAACGACTACTGGCAACACCTATGCAGTCATATTCAGCTGGCCTCAGACACCGGAAACATCAGAGGAATGTATGATGGCATGAAGAGAGCTCTTGGGCCAACCATCAAGAAGATCACCCCCCTCAAATCTAAATCGGGGGACATAATCACTGACCAACGCAAACAGATGGACCGCTGGGTTGAGCACTACCTAGAACTGTACTCCAGGGAGAATGCTGTCACTGAGACTGCCCTCAATGCAGCCCAGCCTCTACCAGTCATGGATGAGCTGGACATACAGCCAACCAAATCGGAACTCAGTGATGCCATTGATTCCCTAGCCAGCGGAAAAGCCCCTGGGAAGGACAGCATTACCCCTGAAATAATCAAGAGTGCCAAGCCTGCTATACTCTCAGCACTACATGAACTGCTATGCCTGTGCTGGGACGAGGGAGCAGTACCCCAGGACATGCGCGATGCCAACATCATCACCCTCTATAAAAACAAAGGTGACCGCGGTGACTGCAACAACTACCGTGGAATCTCCCTGCTCAGCATAGTGGGGAAAGTCTTTGCTCGAGTCGCTCTGAACAGGCTCCAGAAGCTGGCCGAGCGCGTCTACCCTGAGGCACAGTGTGGCTTTCGTGCAGAGAGATCGACTATTGACATGCTGTTCTCCCTTCGTCAGATACAGGAGAAATGCCGTGAACAACAGATGCCCCTCTACATTGCTTTCATTGATCTCACCAAAGCCTTTGACCTCGTCAGCAGACGTGGTCTCTTCAGACTACTAGAAAAGATCGGATGTCCACCAAAGCTACTAAGTATCATCACCTCATTCCATGACAATATGAAAGGCACAATTCAACATGGTGGCTCCTCATCAGAGCCCTTTCCTATCCTGAGTGGTGTGAAACAGGGCTGTGTTCTCGCACCCACACTTTTTGGGATTTTCTTCTCCCTGCTGCTTTCACATGCGTTCAAATCCTCTGAAGAAGGAATTTTCCTCCACACAAGATCAGGGGGCAGGTTGTTCAACCTTGCCCGTCTAAGAGCGAAGTCCAAAGTACGGAAAGTCCTCATCAGAGAACTCCTCTTTGCTGACGATGCTGCTTTAACATCTCACACTGAAGAATGCCTGCAGAGTCTCATCGACAGGTTTGCGTCTGCCTGCAATGAATTTGGCCTAACCATCAGCCTCAAGAAAACGAACATCATGGGGCAGGATGTCAGAAATGCTCCATCCATCAATATTGGCGACCACGCTCTGGAAGTGGTTCAAGAGTTCACCTACCTAGGCTCAACTATCACCAGTAACCTGTCTCTAGATGCAGAAATCAACAAGCGCATGGGTAAGGCTTCCACTGCTATGTTCAGACTGGCCAAGAGAGTGTGGGAAAATGGCGCACTGACACGGAACACAAAAGTCCGAGTGTATCAGGCCTGTGTCCTCAGTACCTTGCTCTACGGCAGCGAGGCCTGGACAACGTATGCCAGCCAAGAGCGACGTCTCAATTCATTCCATCTTCGCTGCCTTCGGAGAATACTTGGCATCAGGTGGCAGGACTATATCTCCAACACAGAAGTCCTTGAAGCGGCCAACATCCCCAGCTTATACACACTACTGAGTCAGCGGCGCTTGAGATGGCTTGGCCATGTGAGCCGCATGGAAGATGGCAGGATCCCCAAAGACACATTGTACAGCGAGCTCGCCACTGGTATCAGACCCACCGGCCGTCCTTGTCTCCGTTATAAAGACGTCTGCAAACGCGACATGAAATCGTGTGACATTGATCACAAGTCGTGGGAGTCAGTTGCCAGCATTCGCCAGAGCTGGCGGGCAGCCATAAAGACAGGGCTAAATTGTGGCGAGTCGAAGAGACTTAGTAGTTGGCAGGAAAAAAGACAGAGGCGCAAGGGGAGAGCCAACTGTGCAACAGCCCCAACAAACAAATTTCTCTGCAGCACCTGTGGAAGAGCCTGTCACTCCAGAATTGGCCTTTATAGCCACTCCAGGCGCTGCTTCACAAACCACTGACCAACTCCAGGCGCGTATCCATTGTCTCTCGAGATAAGGAGGCCCAAAAGAAAGAACACTAATCCCATATTCCTACCAAATATCCCCACCTGTCCCTATATTTCCCTAGCACCTACCTACACTAGTGACAATTAATAATGGCCAATTTGCCTATCAACCTGCAAGTCTTTTGGCTTGTGGGAGGAAACCGGAGCACCCGGAGAAAACCCACGCAGACACAGGGAGAACTTGCAAACTCCACACAGGCAGTACCTGGAATCGAACCCGGGTCCCTGGAGCTGTGAGGCTGCGGTGCTAACCACTGCGCCACTGTGCCGCCCCAATAGATACTGGCCTAGTCAGCGATGCCCCCATTCCATGAATGAATTTTTTAAAAATTGCTTGCCGTACCTTCATGTTAAGTGATTTGTGTACAGGGACCCCCAGGTCTCTCTAAATATTAACATTTCCCAGTCTCTCACCATTTAAATAATATTCTGTTTTCCTATCTTTCCTTCTGAATTAGATAACTTCACACTTCCCCATATCATATTCCCTCTGCTGTGTTCTTGTTCAATCATTCAACCTGTTCCCCATTGCAGCCTCTTTTATACATTACACTGGGTCCTCTCATCTCCTCTCATTGAGATCGATTGTAAATAGCTGAGGTCCAAGCACTGATCCTTGCAGTACCCTACTAGTTACAGCCTGCCAGCCTGAAAATGACCTGTTTATTCCTACTCTCTGTTTTCTGTCCATTAACCAATACTCATTTCCTGATTCCCCATTATAATTTCTCCTGTCTCTGCCTCCAAGGGGCCAAGGTTTACTTTTACTGATCTCTTCCTTTTCACATACCTACAGAAGCTTTTGCAACACGTTACTATGTCTCTTGTTAGGAAGGGAGTTCCAGGAATTTAACCCAGTGACAGTGAAGGAACGGCGATATAGTTCAAAGTCAGGATGGTGTGTGACTTGGAGGGGAATTTGTAGCAGGTGGTGTTCCCATGTATTTGCTGCCCTTGTCCTTCTTGTTGGTAGAGGTCACGGGTTTGGAAGGTGCTGTCTAAGGAGCCTTGGTGCATTGCTGCAGTTCATCTTGTAGATGGTACACACTGCTGCCACTGTGTGTCGGTGGTAGAGGGAGTAAATGTTTGTAGATGAGGTGCCAATCCAGCAGGCTGCTTTGTTCTGGATGGTGTCGAGCTTCTTGAGTGTTGTTGGAGCTGCACCCATCCAGGCAAGTGGAGAGTATTCCATCACACTCCTGACTTGTGCCTTGTGGATGGTGGACAGGCTTTGGGGAGTCAGGAGGTGAGTTACTCACCACAGGATTCCTAGCCTCTGACCTGCTCTTGTAGCCACAGTATTTATATGGGTTCCGAAGAAGGGTCACTGACCCGAAACGTTAACTCTGCTTCTCTTTCCACAGATGCTGCCAGACCTGCTGACTGAATCCAGCATTTCTTGTTTTTGTATTTATATGGCTACTCCAGTTCAGTTTCTGGTCAATGGTAACCCCCAGAATGTTGATAGTGGGGGATTCAGCGATGGTAATGCAATTGAATGTCAAGGGGAGATGATTAGATTCTCTCTTGTTGGAGATGGTAATTGCCTGGCATCTGTGTAGCGCGAATGTTACTTGCCATTTATCAGCCCAAGCCTGGATATTGTCCAAGTCTTACTGCATTTCCACACGGACTGCTTCAGTATCTGTGAAGTCGCGAATGGTGCAGAACATTGTGCAATCATCAGTGAACATCCCCACTTCTGACCTTATGATTGAAGGAAGGTCATTGATGAAGCAGCTGAAGATGGTTGGGCCTAGGATACTACCCTGTCAAACTCCTGCCGTGAAGTCCTGGAGCTCAGATGTGTTGCCTCCAACAACCACAAACATCTTCCTTTGCGCTAGGTATGACTCCAACCAGTGGAGAGTTTTCCCCCTGATTCCCATTGATTCCAGTTTTGCTAGGGCTCCTTGATGCCATACTCGGTCAAATACTGCCTTGATGTCAAGGGCAGTCACTCTCACCTCACCTCTTGTGTTCAGATCTTTTGTCCATGTTTGAACCAAGGCTGAAATGAGGTCAAGAGCTGAGTGGCCCTGGCGGAACCCAAGCTAAGCATCACTAAGCAGGTTATTGCTAAGCAATATGTCGAGCATTCTTTGCTCCAGTCCTGCTCAGGCCAACCTCCCCCAACTCTTTTTCCAGTACATTGATGACTGTATCGGTGCCGTTTCCTGCTCCTGCCCCGAACTGGAAAACTTTATCAACTTTGCTTCCAATTTCCACCCTTCTCTCACCTTTACATGGTCCATCTCTGACACTTCACCTTCCCTTCCTCGACTTCTCTGTCTCCATCTCTGGGGATAGGTTGTCTACTAATATCCATTATAGGACCACCGACTCCCACAGCTACCTCGACTACACTTCTTCACACCCTACCTCCTGTAAGGACTCCATTCCATTATCCCAGATTCTCCGTCTCCGACGCATCTGCTCAGATGATGCTACCTTCCATGACAGTGCTTCTGATATGACCTCCTTTTTCCTCAACCGAGGATTTCCCCCCACTGTGGTTGACAGGGCCCTCAACCGTGTCCGACCCATTCCCCGCACCTCTACCCTCACCCCTTCCCCACCCTCCCAGAACCGTGACAGAGTTCCCCTTGTCCTCACTTTTCACCCCACCAGCCTCCATATCCAAAGGATCATCCTCCGCCATTTCCGCCACCTCCAGCGTGATGCCACTACCAGTCGCATCTTCCCCTCCCTTCCCCTGTCAGCATTCCGAAGGGATCGTTCCCTCCGCAACACCCTGGTCCACTCCTCCATTAACCCCACCACCTCGTCCCCGTCCCAGGGCACCTTCCCCTGCAATCGCAGGAGATGTAATACCTGCCCATTTACCTCCTCTCTCCTCACTATCCCAGGCCCCAAACACTCCTTTCAGGTGAAGCAGCAATTTACTTGTACTTCTTTCAATGTAGTATACTGTATTCGCTGCTCACAGTGTGGTCTCCTCTACATTGGGGAGACCAATCGCAGACTGGGTGACCGCTTTGCGGAACAAATCCGCTCAGTCCGCAAGCAGGACCCTGAGCTTCCGGTTGCTTGCCATTTCAACACTCCCCCCTGCTCTCATGCTCACATCTCTGTCCTGGGATTGCTGCAGTGTTCCAGTGAACATCAACGCAAGCTCGAGGAACAGCATCTCATCTACCGATTAGGCACACTACAGCCTGCCGGACTGAACATTGAGTTCAATCATTTCAGAGCATGACAGCCCCCCATTTTACTTTCATTTTTAGTTATTTTTTCTTCCTTTTTTTTAACATTCTTTTTTACATTTTTTACAATCTTTTTTTTGCATTTATTTCATTTCATCTTTGTTTGTTCAGTTTGCTTACCCACTGTTTTTTTTTCAGGTTTGCACTTGCTGCTGTTCAATATTCAGTGTATTAACACCTAATCTGTACTAATGCTTTGTCTTTCAACACACCATTAACATATTGTTTGCCTTTGCTCCATGACCTTTTGGTCAGCTATGTGGCCTGGTCCAATCTAGACCTCATTTGTTATCTCTTGCCCCACCCCCACCTCACTTGCTTATAACCTGTGACTTTTCTCATATTTGTCAGTTCCGAAGAAGGTTCACTGACCCGAAACGTTAACTCTGCTTCTCTTTCCACAGATGCTGCCAGACCTGCTGAGTGATTCCAGCATACTTGTTTTTATTTCAGATTTCCAGCATCCGCAGTATTTTGCTTTTATTGCTAAGCAAATGCTGCTTGATGGCACTGTTGACAACACCTTCCATCACTTTACTGATGATTGAGAGTAGGCTGTTGGGGCAGTAATTGGTTGGGTTGGGCTTGTCCTGCTTTTTGTTTACAGGACATGCCGGGGCAATTTTCCACATTGCAGGGTTAGATGCCAATGTTGTAGCTGTACTGGAACAGCTTGGCTAGGGGCATGGCAAGTTCTGGAGCACAGGTCTTCAGTACTATTGCCGGAATATTGTCAGGACCCATAACCTTTGCAGTATCTAGTGTCTTCAAGTCGTTTCTTGATATCATGCGGAGTGAATCGAATTGGCTGAAGTCTGGCATCTGTGATGCTGGGGACTTCAGGAGGAGGCTGAGATGGATCATCAACTCGGCACTTCTGGCTGCAGATTGTTGCAAATGCTTCAGCCTTTTCTTTCGCACTAATGTGCTGGGCTCCCCCATCATTGAGGAGAGGGATATTTGTGGAGCCACCTCCTCCAGTTAGTTGTTTAATTGTCCACTGCCGTTTATGGCTGGATGTGGCAGGACTGCAGAGCTTAGATCTGATCCGTTGATTATGAGATCGCTTAGCTCTGTCTGTTGTATGCTGCTTACGCTGTTTTGGCATGCAAGTAGTCCTGGGTTTAGCCACCTCATTTTGAGGTATCCCTGGTGCTGCTCTTGGCATGCCATTCTGCACTCTTCATTGAACCAGGTTTGGTCTCCCAGCTTGATGGTAATGATAGAGTGGAGGATATGCCGGGTCATGAGGTTACCGTTTCCTCAATGTAAAGACGGGTCTTCGTCTCCACAAGGACTGTGTGGTGGTCACTCTTACCAATGCTGTCATGGACCGATGCATCTGCAGCAGGCAGATTGGTGAGGACAAGGTTAAGTATGTTTTCCCCTCTTGTTGGTTCCCTCACCACCTGCCGCATACCCAGTCTAGCAGGTATGTTCTTTAAGACTCGGCCAACTCAGTCAGTAATGGTGCTACCGAGCCATTCTTGGTGATGGACATTGAAGTCCCCCACCCAGAATACATTCTGTTCCCTTGCCACTCTCAGTACTTCCTCCAAGTGGTGTTCAACATGGAGGAATACTGATTCATCAGCTGAGGGATTGCGGTAGGTGGTAATCAGCAGGAGGTTTCCTTGCCCATGTTTGACCTGATGCCATGAGTCTTCATGGGTTCTGGAGTCAATGTTGAGGATTCCCAGGGCACGCCCTCCCTACTGTATACCACTGTGCTGCCACCTTTGCTGGGTCTGTCCTGCTGTTGGGACAGGACATACCCGGGAATGGTGATGGCAGTGTGTGGGACATTATCTGCAAGGTATCATTCTGTGAGTATGACTATGTCAGGCTGTTGCTTGACTAGTCTGTGGCACAGTTCTCCCAAATTTGGCACAAGCCCCCAGATGTTAGTAAGGAGGACTTTGCAGGGTTGACTCGGCTGGTTTGCTATTGTCGTTTCCGGTGCCTAGGTCGATGTCGGGTGGTCCATCCGATTTCATTCTTTATGGGAATGTACATATATAGCAAATAATGAATTAATTCTGTAAATGTTTGCCATTGCTTAGCTACCATCATATCCTTCATCGAGTTTCCCAATCTACCTTAGCTAATACATTGTTCCCTCTAACTTGCATGGTCATGCGGCTGTGCAGTAACCCATAATCTGCCACATAGGCTGCACACAAGTCATTTCCACTAAGATACCGCAGCAACGCAGCCTGGCCTAAAAAGGTCTCATTCACTTAAATGAATAGGCCATGCACAGTAACAAAAATTAGAAGTGGTACTGCAATTCACTCCTACTACCAATGTAGTTTTCTTTGTTCAGAATTAAAACCTTTCATTCTGACTGAACTAAATCGCTCTCAAACTCAAAATAAAATTCCTCATGTTATGATCACTCTTCCCTTGAGGGTGTTTAACTCCGAGGTTACCAATTAACCATTTCCCAACGCACAATACTAGAGCTAAAATAGCCTGTTCCCTATTTGCTTCCTCCACATACTGGTCTAGAAACGTATCTTGTATACATTCCATCAACTCCTGATCCACACTCTTACTGCAAATTTGGTTTGCCCAGTATATATGAAGATTGAATTGCCCCATATTACCCTTGTTACATCCAACTCTAATCTGCTTATTTATACTCTGCCTGATGCTGCAACTACTGTTAGGAGTTGATAAACTACTCCCACCAGTGTTTTCTGCCCCTTGTCGTTTCTTACTGTACCCGAGTTAATTTTCTGAGCTAAGATCCTTTCTCTCGACTGTTGTTATCCTATCCGTTATTATCAGGGCTGGTACTCCACCCGCTTCCCCCCCCCCCCCCCCCCCCCGCGCAACCCACCTTCTTTTACATTTTGCCCATCTCTTTTAAAATTCAAATATCCTGGAATATTTAGTTCCCAATCTTGGTCACACTGCAACCATGACTCTGCAATGACTATTAGAGCACACCCATTAATTCTGATATGTGCTATTAATTCAGTATTTTGTTGTGAATTCATTGCACCTTCAGATCCCATTACCACTCCCTATTTCCCACACCATCATCCCTTTAATCATGAAATCTCTCCTGCCTCCCACCCTATCACAGACCTTCCCTTTTGTTCCTTCCTTCCTGCCCATTGTCCGAGCCTCTGGAACTGCTTAAACTCTGTTACATGCCGAACGTTTGTGAGTTCTGACGAAAGGCCACAATCTGAATATTTTTCTCTATTTCTCTCTCCACAGATGCTGCCTTACCTGTGAAGTATTTCCTGCATTTTCTGCTTTTATTTTGGATTCCAGCACTTGCTGTATTTTGTGTCTTTTTGGTAGGTAAAGGAATGCTCATGGATATTATTTATATGGACTTCCAGAAGGAATTCCACAGGTTTCCGCATAAGAGACTGTAAACAAAACAAGAGAGCATGGAATTGGAGGCAATGTATTGAAATTGGTAGAGAATTGGTTATTTTATTTAGAGATGCAGCACTGAAACAGGCCCTTCGGCCCACCAAGTCTGTGCCGACCAACAACCACCCATTTATACTAATCCGACATTAACCCCATATTCTCTACCACATCCCCACCATTCTCCGACCACCTACCTACACTAGGGGCAATTTACAATGGCCAATTTACCTATCAACCTGCAAGTCTTTGGCTATGGGAGGAAACCGGAGCACCCGGCGGAAACCCACGCAGACACAGGGAGAGTTTGCAAACTCCACGCAGGCAGTACCCAGAAATGAACCCGGGTCAGCCGGAGCTGTAAGGTTGCGCCACTGTGCTGCCCTGGGAGGTATGATACAGAGAGTAGGGATAATGGGTATGTTCTCAAATTATCGGGATGTGACTAGTGGTGTCCCTTAGTGATCAGTACAGGAGAATGAGCTTTCACTGTGTTTATCACAGATGAATGAATAGAAAGCCGTATATCTAAGTTTGCTGACATCACCAAGTTTGGAGGCACCATCAATAATTTAGATGTAATGAGATGGAGTTCAGTGTGAGGTCATCCACTTTGGAATGAAGAACAATAGATCAGAGTATTTTGTAAATGGAGAGAAGCCAGAAACTGTGGAAAAGGAGAGAGGTTCAGGGGTCCAAGTATAGAAATCATTAAAAACTAGTGGGCAGGCATCACAAAATAAATTAAACAAGGCTGATGAAATGTTGCTCTTTATCTCAAGCAGCTGGAATATAAAGGAGTGCAGGTTATGTTACTGTTGTATAAAATTCTGCTTAAACTCCATCTCGAGTATCATATTCAATTCTGGGCACCGAGCATCAGGATGGATTTATTGCCTTTGGAGGGAGTGCAGTGCAGATTCACCAGAATGATACTGGGGTTAAAAGGGTTAAATTTTGAGGGTAGGTTATGTAGACTGGATCTGTATTCCCTTAAACAGAGAAGATTATCCACTGATCTAATTGTGGTGTTTAAGATGATCAAAAGGAATTGATAGTGTAGATGGAGAGAAACTTTCTCCTCTGGAGGGGGTCTTGAGAACAAGGAGACATAAACTTTCCATTAGAGTGAGGCCATTCAGTGATGATGTCAGGACGAACTTCTTCACACAAAATGCAGTGGGAATCTGGAATTCTCATCCCAAAACATCACTGAGGATAAATGAGTGAAAATATCAAACCGGAGATTGATCAATATTTTTTAGGTAAGGATATGAAGGGTTAGGGAACGAAGGTGAGTAAATGGAGTTCAGATACAAATCAGCCATGATCTAATTCAATGGTGGAATGGGCTCAATGGACTGAATGTCCTGCTCCTATGTTCTACAACTCTCAGTTTAGTCTGAGGAGGCTGTGGAGAGACTGATAGAGTCAATGTCAGGATTGTGTTAGTGTTTGTGGGAGTCATAGAATCATAGAAAGATTAAGGCACAGAAAGAGGCCACTTGGCCCATCGTGTCTGTGCCGGCTGAAAAACGATTGACCTGTTCTAATCCCACCTTCCAACATTTGGTCTGTAGCCCTGCATATTACAGCACTTGACGTGCACATCCAGACTCCTTTTAAATGAGTTGAGGGTCTCTGCCTCAACTACCCTTTCAAGCAGTGAGTTCCAAACTCCCATCACCCTCTGGGTGAAAATGGTTTTCCTCCTCTCCCATCGAATTTTTCTGCCAATCACTTTAAATCTATGCTCCCTAGTCACTGACCTCTCTGCGAAGGTGAATAGACCCTTTACCTCCACTCAGTCCAGGCCCCTCAAAATTTTATACATTTCAATCAGATCTCCCCTCAGCCTTCCCTGTTCTAAAGACAACAACCCCAGCCTATCTAACCTTTTCTCATAGCTGCATTTTTCCAGTCCTGGCAACATCCTCATAAATCTCCTCTGTACCCTCTCTAGTGCAATTACATCCTTTCTGTAATGAGGTGACCAGAACTGCACACAGAACTCAAGTTGTGGCCTAACCACTGAGTTATACAGTTCCAGCATAACCTCCTACTCTTATTTTCTATACCTCGGCTAATAAAGGAAAGGATTCCATATGCCTTCTTAACCACCTTATCGACCTGTCCTGCTACCTTCAGGGATCTGTGGACATTCACTCCAAGGTCCCTCACTTCCTCTACACTTCTCAGTATTTTCCCATTAATTGTGTATTCCTTTGCCTTGTTTGACCTCCCAACATGCATCACCTCACACTTCTCCAGATGAATTCCATTTGCCACTTTACTGCCCATCTGACCAGACCATCAGCCTACAGCTATCCACCTCGCTATCTACCACACGGCCAATCTTTGTGTCGTCTGCAAACTTCTTGATCATGCCCGCTACATTTACGTCCAAATTGTTAATATATACCACAAAAAGCAGGGGACCCAGTACTGAGCCTTGCGGAATGCCACTGGAAACAGCCCTCCAGTCGCTAAAACACCCATCAACAATTACCCTTTGTTTCCTGCCACTGAGCCAATTTTGTATCCAACTTGCTGCATTTCCCTGGATCCCATGGGATTTTGTTTTTTTAACCAGTCTGCCATGTGGGACCTTGTCAAAAGCCTTTCTAAAATCCATGTAGGCCAGATCAACTGCACTTCCCTCATCTATCTTCCTTGTTACTTCTTCAAAAAATTCGATCAAGTTGGTCAAACAAGATCTTCCCTTAACAAATCCATACTGACTATCCTTGATTAATCTGTGCCTTTCTAAGTGACAGTTTATCCTGTCTCTCAGAATAGATTCCAATAATTTTCCCAATACTGAGGTTAGACTGAGTGGCCTGCAATTATTCGGTCTATCCTTCTCTCCCTTTTTAAACAGAGATCCAAGTTCTCCAATCCTCCAGCACCACACCTGTATCCAGTGAGGACTGGACCTGGGATACATTTCATCCAGCCCTGGTGATTTATCGACTTGCAAGGATGCTAATCCCATTATTACTTCCTCTTTCCCTATGTTTAGCACATCCATTGCTTCACACTCCTCCTCCGTAACTACAATATCTGCATCATCCCCTTTTTGAGAAGACAGACACAAAGTATTCATGAAGAACAATACCAACATCTTCCGCCCCTACACATAGGTTACCTTTTTGGTCTTTTATGGGCCCTACTCTCTCCTTAGTTATCCTCTAACTCTTAATGTATTGATAAGACATCTTTGGGTTCACCTTGATTTTGCTTGCCGATATTCTTTCAAAATAGCTTTCAAAATTTCCTTTTCAATTTCACCCCACCAATTTCTCCTCTCGGCTTTCTGTAGTATTGAGTTCTTGGTATTGGACATAAGCTTTCCTTTTCTGCCTTATCTTACCCTGTAGGCTCCTTGACATCCATGGGGCTCTAGATTTGGCCGTCCCGCCCTTTTTCTTTACGGAAACCTGTTTACTCTGAACCCCTTGAATTTCCCCTTTGAATGTCTCCCACTGTTCTGACACTGATTTACCTACAAGTAGCTGTTTCCAGTCCACTTTCGCTAAATCACTCCTCAGCTTAGTAAAATTGGCCTTGTCCCAATTGAGAATTCTAACTCCTGTTCTATCTCTGTCCTTTTCCATAATTATGTTAAAACTGACTGAATTATGATCATTACCACCAAAATGCTCTCCCACTGCCACTCCTTCCACCTGCCCATCTTCATTTCCTAAAAATAAGTCTTAAACTGCACCCTCTCTTGTTGGACTTGCTACATACTGAGCAGAAAAGTTCTCCTGAATGCACCTCAAGAATTCTGCTCCATCAATTCCTTAATATTAAGGAATATAATATTGGGGTAGCTAAAATCCCCTACTATTACTGCCCTATTGTTCTTGCACTTCTCAGAGATTTGCCTACATATCTGCTCTTCTATCTCCGTCTGACTGTTTGGGGGTCTATAGCACACTCCCAGCAGTGTGATTGACCCTTTTTTGTTCCGTAGCTCAATCCATATGGCCTCATTTGATGAATCTTCCAACATATCATCCCTCCTCACAGCTGTAATTGTTTCTTTGACCATAATTGCCACTCCCCCTCCTTTCTTATCCCCCTCCCTATCGCTTCTGAAAACCCTGTAGCCAGGAACGTTGAGCTGCCATTCCTGTCCCTCCTTAACACATGTTTCTATAATAGCTATGATATCATACTGCCAAGTGTCTATCTGTGCCCTCAGCTTATCTGCTTTATTTGCTATACTCCTTGCATTGAAACAGATACCCTTGAGCACTGCCAAACTCTTTTTAAAAATTTTATAACCTTTGTTTCCTCTGTCTTCCAGACTCATCCATTAATTTTCTGCCTTCCGTTTTCATTTCTGATTTTGTCCTAATTGAGTCTATTCTCAGGTCTCCATCCCCCTGCCAGACTAATTTAAACCCTCCCCAACAGCACTAGCAAAACGTCCCGCAAGGAACTCAATCCCAGCTCTGTTCAGGTGCAACTCATCCAGACTGTATAGGTCCCATCTCCGCCAGCGCCAGTTGCAATGTCCCAAGAATCTAAAACCCTCTCTCCTGCATCATCTTTCCAACCACACATTCATCTGTCTTATCCTTCTATTCCTATACTCACTTGCGCGTGGCACTGGGAGTAATCCGGAGATGACTACTTTTGAGGTCCTGCTTGCTAATTTCTTCCCTAGCTCCCTAAATGCTGACTGCAGGACCACATCCCTCTTTCTACCTATGTCGTCGGTTCCGATGTGGACCACGACTACTGGCTGTTCACCCTTCCCCTTCAGGATGCTCTGCAGCCGCTCAGTGACATCCTTGACCCTGGCACCAGGGAGGCAACACACCATTCTGGATTCACATCTGTGGCCACAGAAATGCCTGTCTGTTCCCCTGACTATTGAATCACCTATCACTATGGCTCTTCCAGTCTTCCCTGTACCCCACTGTGCAGCTGAGCCACCCGTGATGCCATGGACTTGGCTCTGTCTGCACTCCCCATCTGAAGCATCACGTTCCTCAGTATTCCAAACTGAATACTTGTTGGGAGTGTGTGATGCACTCAGGGGTCTCCTGCACTACCTGCCCGATTCCTTTTGACAACCTGGTGGTCACCCATTCCCTCTCTCCCTGCATACTCTTAAGCTATGGGGTGACCACAGCTAGAAACGTGCAATCCATGTAGCTCTCATCCTCATGAATGCACTGCAGTGTCGCCAGCTGCTGCTTAAGTTCCAAAACCCGGAGCTCAAGCTGCAACAATTGACAACACATCCTGCACAAATGGTTCTCCAGGATACGGGAAGCATCCTGGAGCTCCCACATAGCACAGGAGGTGCACTCTTGAGGTTGAAGCAACCCTGCCATTCCTTAATCTATTAGTTGATCCTTTGCTACTGCTAAAAATAGAAATGTTACCAATACTAAAACACCTTAGAACTATTAATAAAACTTACTAGTACTGATAAGTCCTACTACTAATCAATACAGTTCACTAGTTAAAATAAACCTTTGTTCAAAAAAGATAATCTCACCAGCTACTCACCTGTTCCTTATTATTAATACTTACATCTTTGTTACTCGTTTTTAGTCTGCCTGTTGCTGTGACACTACCACCCAGCTATTTACACACACACGCTAATGGTAGTATAGTAACCCAGCTATTTACTGATACTCACGAACAGCAATTACTCACCAACCAATCACCTTACAGCTTTTCTGCAATGTCACTGTTCACGTTTTTTCAAACTCAGGTGTGCTTGAACTCCTGTCCTCTGCTCTCCTGGAAGGCAAGTGCTGTAGGCCGCGATCCTGGCCTTTATTTAACTGCTCCCCGCTCCGTGTTCCTCCCACAGGTCTGCTCCTGTCCGCTGCTCTCCCAGAAGATAAGTGCTGCAGGCCGCGATCCTGGCCGTTATTTAACTGCTCCCTGCTCCGTGTTCCTTCCGCAGGTCTGCTGCGCTCCCAGAAGGTGCATTGTTTGCCCTCACCAAATGCATTAATTCACACTTCTCTGGATTGAATTCTACTTACCACTTTCTTACCCACCTGACCAGTCATAGAAACATAGAAAAATAGCAGCAGGTGTAGGCCATTCGGCCTTCAAGCCTGCTCCGCCATTCAATACAATCATGGCTGATCATCTAAACTCAGTACCCTGTTCCCACTTTCTCCCCGTATCCCTTGAATCCTTTTGCCCTAAGAACTTTTTCTAACTCTTTCTTGAACATATTTAATGATTTGGCCAGTCTGGAATCAGTCCATTGATATCTTCCTGCAGTCTAGAGTTTTCTTCCTCAATATCACCCACAAGGCCAACATGGGCAGCACAGTGGCGCAGTGGTTAGCACCGCAGCCTCACAGCTCCAGGGACCCGGGTTCGATTCTGGGTACTGCCTGTGCGGAGTTTGCAAGTTCTCCCTGTGTCTGCGTGGGTTTTCGCCGGGTGCTCCGGTTTCCTCCCACATCCAAAAGACTTGCAGGTGATAGGTAAATTGGCCATTGTAAATTGCCCCTAGTATAGGTAGGTGATAGGGAATATGGGATTACTGTAGGGTTAGTATAAATGGGTGGCTGTTGGTCGACACAGACTCGGTGGGCCGAAGGGCCTGTTTCAGTGCCGTATCTCTAAATAAATAAATAAATATTCCTATAATCTGCAAACTTCTAAATCATTCCTCCAATATTTAACTCTAAATCATTGATATATACCACAAACAGTAAGGGACCCAGTACTAATTCCTGTAGAACCTCACTGGAAACAACCTATCAGTCATAAAAAGACACCCATCGACCCTTTGCTTCCTGCCACTGAGTCAATTTTGGATCCAATTTAACACTTTGCTCTGGATCCCAATGGGCTTTCATGAGCAGTCTGTCATGTGGGACCTCAATCAAGTTAGTCAGACATGACCTTCCCTTAACTGATGGTCCTTGATTAAACTGTTCTAGATGATGGTTCATACCATCCCTCAGAATTATTTACAATAATTTTCCCATCACCATTGTTAGGCTGACTGGCTGTAATTACTCAGTCTATCCTTTCCTCCCTTTTTAAACAATGGTAAACCTTTAGCAGTTCTCCACTTCACCAGCACCATGCCTGCAGCCAGAGAGAATTAAAAAATAAAAACAAGAAATGCTGGAATCACTCAGCAGGTCTGGCAGCATCTGTGAAAAGAGAAGCAGAGTTAACGTTTCGGGTCAGTGACCCTTCTTCGGAACTGACAAATATTAGAAAAGTCACAGGTTATAAGCAAGTGAGGTGGGGGTGGGGCAAGAGATAACAAAGGAGGTCTAGATTGGACCAGGCCACATAGCTGACCAAAAGGTCACGGAGAAAAGGCAAACAATATGTTAATGGTGTGTTGAAAGACAAAGCATTAGTACAGATTAGGTGTTAATACACTGAATATTGAACAGCAGCAAGTGCAAACCTGAAAAAAAAACAGTGGGTAAGCAAACTGAACAAACAAAGATGAAATGAAATAAATGCAAAAAAAAGATTGTAAAAAATGTAAAAAGGAAAGTTTAAAAAAAGGAAGAAAAAATAACTAAAAATGAAAGTAAAATGGGGGGCTGTCATGCTCTCAAATGATTGAACTTAATGTTCAGTCCGGCAGGCTGTAGTGTGCCTAATCGGTAGATGAGATGCTGTTCCTCGAGCTTGCGTTGATGTTCACTGGAACAATGCAGCAGTCCCAGGACAGAGATGTGAGCATGAGAGCAGGGGGGAGTGTTGAAATGGCAAGCAACCGGAAGCTCAGGGTCCTGCTTGCGGACTGAGCGGAGATGTTCCGCAAAGCGGTCACCCAGTCTGCGCTTGGTCTCCCCAATGTAGAGGAGACCACACTGTGAGCAGCAAATACAGTATACTACATTGAAAGATGTACAAGTAAATCGCTGCTTCACCTGAAAGGAGTGTTTGGGGCCTGGGATAGTGAGGAAAGAGGAGGTAAATGGGCAGGTATTACACCTCCTGCGATTGCAGGGGAAGGTGCCATGGGCCGGGGACGAGGTGGTGGGGGTAATGGAGGAGTGGACCAGGGTGTCGCGGAGGGAACGATCCCTTCGGGATGCTGACAGGGGAAGGGAGGGGAAGATGCGACTGGTAGTGGCATCACACTGGAGGTGGCGGAAATGGCGGAGGATGATCCTTTGGATATGGAGGCTGGTGGGATGAAAAGTGAGGACAAGGGGAACCCTGTCACGGTTCTGGGAGGGAGGGGAAGGGGTGAGGGTAGAGGTGCGGGGAATGGGCCGGACACGGTTGAGGGCCCTGTCAACCACAGTGGGGTGAAATCCTCGGTTGAGGAAAAAGGAAGTCATATCAGAAGCACTGTCATGGAAGGTAGCATCATCAGAGCAGATGCGTCGGAGACGGAGAAACTGGGAGAATGGAATGGAGTCCCTACACCTCCATCCCCCACCAGGATAGTTTGAGGGCTCTCTGCTTCTTCCTGGAACAGAGGCCCAACCAGTCCCCATCCACCACCACCCTCCTCCGCCTGGCTGAACTTGTTCTCACATTGAACAACTTCTCCTTCAACTCCACGCACTTCCTTCAAGTAAAAGGTGTCGCTATGGGTACCCGCATGGGTCCTAGTTATGCCTGTCTTTTTGTGGGATATGTCGAGCATTCTTTGTTTCAGTCCTACTCAGGCCGCCTCCCCCATTTCAACACTCCCCCCTGCTCTCATGCTCACATTTCTGTCCTGGGATTGCTGCAGTGTTCCAGTGAACATCAACGCAAGCTCGAGGAACAGCATCTCATCTACCGATTAGGCACACTACAGCCTGCCGGACTGAACATTGAGTTCCATCATTTCAGAGCATGACAGTCCCCCATTTTACTTTCATTTTTAGTTATTTTTTCTTCCTTTTTTTTACATTCTTTTTTACAATCTTTTTTTTGCATTTATTTCGTTTCATCTTTGTTTGTTCAGTTTGCTCACCCACTGTTTTTTTCAGGTTTGCACTTGCTGCTGTTCAATATTCAGTGTATTAACACCTAATCTATACTAATGCTTTGTCTTTCAACACACCATTAGCATATTGTTTGCCTTTGCTCCGTGACCTTTTGGTCAGCTATGTGGCCTGGTCCAATCTAGACCTCCTTTGTTATCTTGCCCCACCCCCACCTCACTTGCTTATAACCTGTGACTTTTCTAATATTTGTCAGTTCCGAAGAAGGTTCACTGACCCGAAACGTTAACTCTGCTTCTCTTTTCACAGATGCTGCCAGACCTGCTGAGTGGTTCCAGCATTTCTTGTTTTTATTTCAGATTTCCAGCATCCGCAGTATTTTGCTTTTATTTGAGCATTAGAAAATGATGGTCGGAGCCTCTGCTATTTCACCCCTTTCACCTGAAGACTACACGTGATCTTTCCTCTGAACTTGTTCAACAGCCTCTCACCAAAATATCTCGGGATTCCCTCTGCTTGGAAACTCAGAGAGACAATCACTGTCTCCAGTCTGTCTGCCATCTCCTCATCCAGCACAGAGAGCTGGTCTTCCACTGAACTTTACTCACACAAGCTGACTCTACATTTCCAACACTCTCGATATTGGGTGCATGGGGAAGGATTCATTGTCTGTAATTATTTTCTAGATTCAATTCAGGACAGATTCCTGACACAACATGTTGTGTAACTGACAAGAGAACAGGGTGTACTAGATTGAACAATGAATAATGACCAGGAATTAATTAACATTTGGATATAAATGAACATGCAGCAGTCACTGCAGTATGTCAGAGAGAGACATTCAGTTCCAGGAGAAAGGTCCCGCACAGGTAATAGTTTTAACGTTACTGAGGTTGACTTGGACAGAATGACATGTAAGGTGAACACATTAAACTCAGCTGAGCTGTTAACAGGTGCTGTTGAAGTCAGCTTGGTGAATTACTGCAGTGTGTCCTGTTGGTCAGATGAATTGTAACCAGGGGCGAAAACCTGTCTCCGGGTGACATCACAAAGGGAGCCAGGAGCCAATCACACAGCAGCCAGTACAGGCCCCGCCCACTGGTGGGATTACAGGGTCACATGACCAGGCTCTGCTCCTGCTCCAGGCTCACTGGATTGGGAGCACAGGTTACAGGATCAGCCCAATCGTGTGATGGCCGTGTCCCCGACCCGAGCTCCCGTCTAACGACACTGCAGACAGGGAGCACAGTCTCCAAATATTACCCTTTATAAATGTTACATCCCAACCTCTTAATGTGGGGTCCCACTATTCAATGTCCCTCACTTCCCAATGTCTCCACATATTTTTCTTCTGCATTCTAACTGGGAACTAAGCATTTTCCAGATACATAGAAAAGGAATATAGGGACTTGTGTCACATCCAATGATTCCTCCTCCTGTCATTGTCTGATGTAAAGCTGGACATTGTCCCTGCTCTCCTGATCATTATATATACACTAACCATCTGTCAGATCAGCAGGATGCATGGGGCCAGCTTCCACAAGAAGATAAATGACATTCCCCACCTCCTCCATTGAACTCAGGGTGTCATCACTCTCTCCAACTGTCTGTCCAACATTTCGATCTGGATGAGACAAAAGTTTCTCCAGATAAATGTTGGTCAAACTGACTCCGTCCTCTTCGACTCCCACAAACACTAACACAATCCCTGCCCCTGGAATGGTTGATGGGACAGTGAAGAAGGAGCTTTACTCTGTACCTAACCCGGGCTGTACCTGCTCTGGAAGGATTAACAGACACAGTGTAGAGGGAGCGTTAATCTGTATCTAACATGTGTTGTATCTACTCTGGGAGTGTTTGTTGGGGACAGTGTTCAGGGTACGTAACTCTGTATCTAATCAGTGCTGTACCTGACCTGGAATGATAAAACAGTGTTGAGGGTGTTTTACTCTGCGGGTCCCCCTTTTTTAAAACATTATTTTTAAGGTGGCCTTTATACCCCAGGCTCCTTTCTCTACATTTTAAACAAATAGCTTTACTAAAATCAAATAAATAAAACAAAAACTCAAACTAAAATAGCATTTTCGGCATGGATGATGCACTCCAGTCCCTGCGGTGCCCACTGGTCACAGAGTCCGAAAGCGTACCGGCGGACACAGCATGCTCCTTCCCCAGAGACACCCGGGTGCGAATGTAACCTCGGAAGAGGGGCAGGCAATCAGGGTGAACAGAACCCCAACGACCTGCAGCCTGGACCTGTGAATTGACACCTTGGCCAGGCCCAGGAGCAGACCGAGGAGGAGCTCCTCCTCCCGGCTCACCCCACTCCGCACCGTGTGCCCAAAGATCAGGAGTGTGGGGCTGAAGTGCAGGCAAAACCTGAGGATCAACCCCTTTAAATACTCAAAGAGGGGCTGCAAGCACGCACACTCCATATATGGGTGGAACACGGACTCATCCAGGCCACAGAACTTACAAGCAGCCTGGTAGTCTGTGAACCTACTTAAATGTTGATTGTACAGGACTGCCCTGTGCAGCACCCTGCACCCGATGTCCCCGAGGTAAAGGTGGAGGACTCCCACATAGAGAGACCTCAGGGTTTCCCCTCGCTGCCAGATGGCAACGCGGACCGCCACGGTGTGTCCTGGTGGTTGACGAATGTGAGGAAGTGGAGAGTGTACAGGAGCAGCCCATACAGGAAACCCCTCCGCGCCATTTGAAATGGCACGGAGGGCATTTCCGAGAGGCAGCTCAGGTTGTGTAGGACCGGCTCCTGAAGAGCGCTTCGTACCCCCGGGCTCCCTCATCACCCGCGGTGAGGGACGTCCTGGGGGCTTCGGCTACTCATCCACCCGTCGGTCCATCCCCCGAGCTGGTCACCAGGACAGCCGAGGTGCTCTCCTCCGTCGGCAGGGGAGCGACCTCACTGGAGCAGACCAGGTTCCAGACTCTGAATATTTCCCCGGAAAAGACAGGCAACTCCCTCAGAGAGGCGCGGCTAACGTTATCCGCCGGGAGTTGTGTGTCGTCTTGAAGGCAGTGCCCTGGCGGAAAAAATACGTCGCCTGACGTACATGTATTTCTGCAGGGTCTGAAGGTGAAGAGTCGCAGCCTGGGTGCGGGTGCACCCAAGCGACTGGCCGCCCTCCTCAATCAGGAGACTCAGGACCGTGGCAGAGATCTGGTGTTTCCTCTTGCCCCAGAAGAAATCAACGATCGTCTTCTGGATCTTTGTGGCAAGTGCGGGGAGCGGGGCCAAAGTCACCAACTGGTACACAGCATTGAAGTCACCAGTTGGTTTATGACCAGTGCTCGTCCCCTATAGCAAAGCAGTTGGAGCAGTCCTGTCCAACGCCCTAGCCGAGTGGTGACTTTCGCCTCCAAGTCCTCCCAGTTTTCCGGCCAGGCGTCCTCAGCAGGGCTAAGACCCCCTGCTGCCGTTGATGTTGAGGCTGGCTATGGTTATCTTCATGTCAAAGCTACTTAAAAACCGTCACCAACACCTCACTGTGAGGAGGGAGTGGAAGTGCACCTGGCCTTCCAATCCCCCAGCAACCCATTGAGGAACACAGTAAATCGGCGTCTCTCAACCAGTTTTATTCCCGCGCCCTTGCCCGCTTTCCTGAGAGCAGCACGGACGGACTGGATGATCAGCGCCAGATTCGACCAACGGCCGAGGGCCAGCTGAACTTTAGTGCGGCAACTCCTGCATGCCGCGTGGAAATCCTGGAGTTCCGCTGTGGGGATGAGAGGAGACTCAGTGAGAGGTACGAGGGACTCCATCGCTTCACTGGCGATGGAATCAAGGTCATCCTCCGTGCACCACACTGAATCCCCATCCTCCTCCAGGTCGTCACCACCAGCGGCCGACATATCCACCACACATTGTGGGGTGGATGTCCCGGCTGTGCCAGCTGGTCCCACCTCTGTCACGATCCCACCCTCAGGATCGATGGCGGAGGAGTCCTCTCTGGGTTCTCCTGTGGAACGGGATCCTGAGGGCACCAACAGTTCAGGACCCCCTTCCACCTCCATCCCCAGGCTAATGAGCGGTCCAGGGGAGACAGAGATTCCCGACTCCGGAAATTCAACTGGAGTCGAGACCGGAGGCAGAGAGAGGAGGCCATCTCCCGCCCCACCAATGCCAACAGGCCCAGCAGACGGGGCAGCATTTTCAGTTACAACTGGGTTGGGTACATCCTAGTCCGGAGTGGATTTTTGGCTGGGAGGGCAGACCTTTTAGGGCCTCCCCTCCCCTCCACTCAGGGCACCCGACCCAGTGGCAGAATGGGAGGTGTCCCCAGGCTCCCCTACCACAAGCAGGGCTCCCCTTGCTCCCACAGGAGGGGCCTCATGTACAGGAGCCTCCCCCTCCCCTCCATCCTGAGAGGTAGGGAGATCTTGCCCAGGCTTTACAGACTTGATGGTGGTGGTGGCAGGGGGACCCTGGGGACACGAAACAGGAGACAGCTCGCCTCCAACAGATGGGCCCTGCACTCCAGGGCCCTGAGTTACCTCTGTGGAGGGGTGCCTTCTCCTCTTTTTCCCACTAGGGCGCAGAGGCTCAGAGACCTCCATGTTATCAGAGCCCTCTGCTTCCGCACCCTCTTTTTTTTAAGTTACCCTGGGCCTGAGCCCAGCCCTGGGGCAGGTGGATTTCCCGTGAGCAGGCCTTGGGCTGAGCTCAGGCTCAAGTTGTGTCACGATGTCCAGGGGACGTGCCTCTCGGTGTTTATTTTTGCTCCGCGTCTTCCTTCCACTCGGACGGGCAGTCCCCTCCCCGACTGAGCGTTGACTGTAGGAGGTGTGGGGGGAGTGGGAGGAGATGCTGCGGTGCCACCCTGGGCCGCCGAGGTGGAGTTGGCAGCCGGGAGTTTGGGGCAGTTCTTACAGACATTCCCCAACCCCTTGCAGACATGGCACAGCGCCCCGTTCGAGTTCCAGAAGACGCTGTAGGCTGTCCCCTGGAACTCAACATTAAATTGGCCCTCCGAGACCTCCTCCCACACCAGCTGCATAAATAGCTGGCGGCAGAAGGAGTACACATGCCGGAGGCTGTTTTCCCCAAGACCGAGCGGGATTGGGGTGATCCCCGACCTCACCTCCCCCAGATGATGCAGGTGGGGGAGGAGGAACTCACTGGGAATGAAGGGCGGGGCGTGAGACAACATTATCCGCTGCGCAGTGGCCCCCAGAGGGTCCACCGGCAGGAAGGTCCCACCCACAGTGAGCCCCTTATTCAGGGCCAGGGAAACTGCTCGCTCGGTCCTTAGGAAGAACACAGCCTTCCCGTACATCTTCGAGCCTGCAACAATGGCCGAGGGGCCGACAACCTCGGCCATCGCCTTCACGCAAGCCTCAATAGACATGTTGGGGTGGGGATAGCTCTTCACCCCATGACTAGAAGTGATCAGCTTGAATGGTGACGGGGTCACAGAGGCTGCAGTCGCAGAGGTGTTAGAGGGCCCTGCCACTGGCACAGATGGACTTGCCATGAGCTAAACCCCACCCCAATTGTAGGCCTGTAGATTTCAAATAAAGCAAGAAAATTAGTAAAGAAATATATAATAAGTTCGGGGAGAAGAAGAGGGCTACTGAAGAGGAAAGGGGAGGCTGGGAGTGATGGCTTGTTTCACTGAGGTGGTATGACAGACAACAGTTCAATCAAGCAGTCCATTACAAACTCTTCTGGTCTTCCAGTTGGGGAGAGGTGCCTTCCCCTGGGTCAGCTGAAATCTGCCAGGCACTGTCTGTCTTCTTTCTTCTTTGCTAGGCAGTTTCAGCTGACCCAGGCTGGGCAATTGGGGTGGGGGGGGAGGGAGCTTCCTTGTAACTTTAATGCAACTGCACAACTCCCTGCAGAATTGTGCAGCCCCCACCCCTTGTTCTTCCGGCCTCTACCACCTCTCCCAACAGTCCAAATAAATATAAGTCGCCACCCACCTCAAAATGCAGCCTTATTCCAAAGTCTTTCCTCCTCTGCAGCAAAAGTTGTTCAGAAGCTTTTGCAGTCCTCTCCAGCAACTGACTGCTGCACTGTCAGCTGCACCTCATTGAGGCACTCAGCACTCAGGCTTCCCAATCAGACAGCAGCCAACCCCATTTTTTTTTTTTTTTTTTTGATGGACAGTGTGAGGGAGCTTTACTCTAAATGTAACCTTGTGCTACACCTGCCCTGGGAGTGTTTGGGACAGTGTAGAGAGAGCTTTCCTCTGTATCCAACCCATACCGTACCTGCCCTGGGAGTGTTTGGGACAGTGTAGAGGGAGCTTTACTCTGTATCCAACCCATACCGTACCTGCCCTGGGAGTGTTTGGGACAGTGTAGAGAGAGCTTTCCTCTGTATCTAACCCATTTTTTTTTTTTTTTGACAGTGTAGAGGGAGCTTTACTCTGCATCCAACCCATACTGTACCTGCCCTGGGAGTGTTTGGGACAGTGTAGAGAGAGCTTTCCTCTGTATCTAACCCATTTTTTTTTTTTTGACAGTGTAGAGAGAGCTTTCCTCTGTATCCAACCCATTTTTTTTTTTTTTTTTACAAGGTGACCTTTATACCCCAGGCCCCTTTTATATTTTTCACATCGAGGGGGCCTTTATCCCTCAGGCCCCCTTTATGTACATATTTACAGTTTTAAAATAACTTTATTAAAACAGATAAATAAACAAAAAACTCAAATTAAAATGCCATTCTCGGCGTCGACGATGCACTCCAGTCCCTGCGGTGCCCACCGGTCGCGGAAGGCCTCAAGCGTACCGGCGGACACCGCATGCTCCTTTTCCAGGGACACCCGGGCGCGAACGTAACCGCGGAAGAGGGGCAGGCAATCGGGGAGGACGGACCCCCCGACGGCCCGCAACCTGGACCTGTGAATTGCCACCTTGGCCAGGCCCAGGAGCAGACCGACGAGGAGATCCTCCTCCCGGCCCAAGCCCCTCCGCACCGGGTGCCCAAAGATCAGGAGCGTGGGACTGAAGTGCAGCCAGAATTTGAGGAGCAGCCCCTTCAGATACTCAAATAGGGGCTGCAACCTCGCACACTCCATATAAATGTGGAACACGGACTCGTCCAGGCCGCAGAAAGTACAGGTGGCCTGGGAGTCCGTGAACCTACTTAAAAGCCTATTGCACGGGACTGCTCTGTGCAGCACCCTCCACCCCAGGTCCCCGATGTAAAGGGGGAAGACTCCCGCGTAGAGAGACCTCCATCGGGGTTTCCCCTCGCCGCCAGATGGCAACGCGGACCGCCAGGGCGTGTCCGGCCGGCTGACGAGGGCGAGGAAGTGGAGAGTGTGCAGGAGCAGCCCGTACAGGAAACCCCTCCGCGCCGATTGGAATGGCACGGAGGGCATTTCCGAGAGGCGGCTCGGGTTGTGCGGGACCGGCTCCCGAGGAGGGTTTCGGGGCCTGGGTCCGATGAGCAGTTCCGGCCGAGCGGGGGTCAGCTCGGCCGGGATTGCTCCGCACTCCCGAGCCCCCTCGCCACCCGCAGTGAGGGGCGCCCCGGGGGTTTCGGCTACTCCTCCGCCCGCCGGACCGTCCCCGGAGTCGGCCGCCCGGACAGCCGAGGCGCTCTCCTCCGCCGGCGGGGGAGCGCCCTGACTGGAGGTGACCATGTTCCAGACTCGGAAAAGATCCCGGTAAAAGACAGGCAACTCCCTCAGAGAGGCGCGGCTAACGGACTCCACCGGGAGCTGCGTGTCGTCTTGAAGGCAGTGACACTGGCGGAAAAAATACGTCGCCAGCGCACACCATCTGGGAGGACGCTCGACGTACAGGTATCTCTGCAGGGTCCGAAGGCGGAGAGTCGCAGCCTGGGTGCGGACGCACACCAGCGACTGACCGCCCTCCTCGATCGGGAGACTCAGGACCGCGGCAGAGACCCAGTGTTTCCTCTTGCCCCAGAAGAAATCGACGAGTTTCTTCTGGATCTTGGTGGCAAATACAGGGGGCGGGGCCAAAGTGACCAACCGGTACCACAGCATGGAGGCCACCAGTTGGTTTATGACCAACGCTCGGCCCCTGTAGGAAAGCACTCGGAGCAGTCCTGTCCAGCGCCCCAGCCGAGCGGTGACTTTCGCCTCCAACTCCTGCCAGTTTGCCGGCCAGGCTTCCTCAGCGGGGCTAAGGTGGACTCCCAGATAGAGGAGGTGCGTGGTGCTCCACGCAAAAGGTGTCATCTCCTCCGGCAGGGAGTCCACCCGCCACTGACCAACCAGGAGTCCGGAACATTTCTCCCAATTGATCCTCGCGGAGGACGCGGCAGAAAAGGTCTGCTGGCAGTCGCGCATCCTCCGCAAGTCAACGGGATCTGTGATTGCGAGGAGCACGTCGTCGGCGTAAGCCGAGAGGACGACCCGCATGGCCGGCTCGCGCAGAGCCAATCCCGTCAACCTCCTGCGAAGCAGGCACAGGAAGGGCTCCACGCAGATGGTATACAATTGGCCGGACATGGGGCACCCCTGACGCACTCCTCTCCCAAATCGAAGGGGCGCCGTCAAGGACCCGTTAACCTTGATTAGACACTCTGCGGCGGCGTATAAAAGTCGGACCCGGGCCACGAAATGCGGCCCGAGTCCGAAAGCGCGCAGAGTCCCGAAAAGGTAATCGTGATCCACCCTGTCGAACGCCTTCTCCTGATCGAGGGAGAGAAAGGCGACCGACTGACCAGTCCTCTGGGAAAGATGGATCAGGTCCCGGACCAGGTGGATGTTGTCCTGGATGGACCGGCCCGGGACTGTGTAGGACTGGTCGGGGTGGATCATGTGGGCCAGCACGGAGCCCAGGCGGGTAGACATAGCCCGGGCAAAGATCTTATAATCCGTGCTGAGGAGGGAGACCGGACGCCAGTTTTTAAGCAGGCGGAGATCGCCCCTCTTCGGCAGCAGGACGATGACCGCCCTGCGCCACGAGAGGGGCATCTCCCCGGTCGCCAGGCTTTCCCCCAGGACCCCCGCGTAATCGTCCCCCAGGACATCCCAGAACGCCCTGAGGAACTCCACGGTCAACCCATCCAGACCTGGGGATTTGCCCCTCGAGAGCTGGTGGAGGGCGCCAGTCAGCTCCGCCAACGTGAGCGGAGCCTCCAATCCTTCGGCGCCCTCCGGGCTGACCTGCGGCAGGTCCTCCCACAAAACTCTGCGCGCATCCTCACTGGACGGATCCGGAGAGAACAACGCACTGTAATACGTCCGGACCAGGAGGCCCATTCCCTCCGGATCCGTGATGGAGGATCCGTCGTCGGCCAGCAGCTCAACGAGCTGCTTACGGACCCCCCGCCATTTTTCCAGCGAGTAGAAGAAGGGTGAGGCGTGGTCCAAATCTTGCAGGATCTGGATCCGCGACCTCACGTACGCGCCTCGGGACCCTATGAGCTGCAGGTTCCTCAGCGCGCCCTTCTTCTCTTTGTACGCCTGCCACAGGGCCGGGTCCGAGACGGCATGACCGAGGCGGGATTCCAAGTCGAGCACCTCCCTCTCAAGGCGCCCGATCTCGGCTTCCCGCCTTTTGGTCGACCCCTTCGCGTACTCCTGACAGAAGACGCGGATGTGAGTCTTGCCCACATCCCACCATAGCCTCAAGGAGGGGAAGCCCCCCTGCTTCCTTCTCCAGTCGGCCCAGAATCGACAGAACGAGTCCCGAAATCGCACGTCCTCCAGCAGCCGGTTGTTAAAGTGCCAGTACGCAGACCCCGCCCGCGTGCGGAGCGGAGTGAACTCCGCCCACACCAGGCGGTGGTCCGAGCACGGCACCAGCCGTATGGAGGCCGCCGAGACGCGGGAGACGTACGCCTGCGAAATGTAGAGGCGGTCGATTCGCGACCCCCCTCCTCCAGACCTCCACGTGAAGGCGCTGGAGTCGGGATGGAGATTCCGCCAGACGTCCACCAAGTTAAGGGAGCTGATCAGTCCCCTCAACTTCTCCACTGACGCTTGGCCGCGCTGGGGACCGGAGCGATCCCCCACCTCGAGGGTGCAGTTAAAATCCCCCCCGAGGATGATGCACTCGCCGCTATCGATGGAGCTCAAGAGAGCGGACACTTCTTCAAAGAAGCGTGCTTGCAAAGCGCCGGGCCTGGGCGCGTACACGTTCACAAAGTGGAGCGGCACGCTACCCAGGCGAACGGCGAGGTGGAGCAAGCGGCCCGGCACTAGCTCCTTGACCCCCAAGATCTCCGGCTGAAAAGTCGGGGCCAACAAGATAGCCACCCCACTAGAAATAGGGGTGAGGTGACTCATGTAGACCCCACCCTGCCACTCCAGGAGCCAGGTGGCTTCGTCTCCCGGAACGGTGTGGGTTTCCTGCAGAAAGCTCACCGCGTATCTCCCTTCCCTAAGGACTGAGAGATTGTGAAATCTGCGGTGAGCCCCTCTGCTGCCGTTGATGTTGAGGCTGGCTATGGTTATCTTCATGTCAAAGGTACTTAAAACCCGTCACCAACAGCTCACTGTGAGGAGGGAGTGGAAGTGCACCTGGCCCTCCACTCCCCCAGCAACCCATTGAGGAACACATTAAAACGGCGCCTCTCAACCAGTTTCACGTCCGCGCGCTTACCCGCTATCTTAAGGGCGGCACGGACGGACTGGATGATCAGCGCCAGATTCGACCAACGGTCGAGGGCCAGCTGAACTTTATTGCGGCAACCCCTGCAAGCCGCGAGGAAATCCCGGAGTTCCGCCGTGGGGATGAGAGGAGATTCGGTGGGAGGCACGAGGGACTCCACCACCTCACTGGCGATGGAATCAGGATCATCCTCCGTGCCCCCCACCGAATCCCCATCCTCCTCCGGGTCATCACCGCCAGTGGCCGACACGCCCACCGCACACTGTGGGGCAGACGTCCCGGCCGCGCCAGCTGGTCCCGCCTCCGTCACGATCCCACCCCCAGGATCGATGGCGGAGGAGTCCTCTCTGGGTTCTATTGTGAAACTGGAGCCTGTAGGCACCAGCGGCTCAGGACCCCCCTCCACCTCCGTCCCCAGGGCAATGAGTGGTCCAGGGGAGACAGAAGTTCCCGACTCCGGGAAACCAGCCGGAGCCGAGATTGGAGGCGGAGGGAGGAGGCTATCTCCCGCTCCGCCAGCACCCACAGGCCCCGCAGGTGGGGCAGCATTCTCAGTTATAACTGGGTCGGGTGTCTCCTGGTTGGTGGTGGACTCCGGCTGGGAGTCCCGACCCTCTGGGGCCTCGCCCTCCCCTTCATTCAGGACACCCGACCCAGTAGCAGTGGCAGAATGGGCGGCTTCCCCAGGCTCCCCCACCACAAGCAGGGCCCCACTTACTCCTTCAGTAGGGGCCTCATGTACCGGGGCCATCCCCTTCCCTCCATCCTGAGGAATTGGGAGCACCTGCCCGGACTTTGCAGCCTTGGTGGTGGCGGTAGGGGAAACCTGGGGACCCGAAACAGGAGACAGCTCCCCTCCAACAGATGGGCCCTGCGCCTCAGGGCCCCTTGTTACCTCTGTGGAGGGGTGCCTTCTCCTCTTTTTCCCAGTTGTGTGCGGAGGCTCAGAGACCTCCATATCATCAGAGGCCTCCACCTCCACACTCTCTTTTTTATTCACCCTGGGCCTGAGCCCAGCCCTGGGGCAAGTTGACTTCCCGAGATCGGGCCTTGGGCTGAGCTCAGGCTCGGGTAGTGTCACGATATCCAGGGGACGCGCCTCTCGATGTTTATTTCTCCTCCGCGCCTTCCTTCCACTTGGACGGTCACCCCCCTCCCTGCCGGAGGCCGTGAAAACCACAGCCTCCGGTACCGACTGAATGGTATCTGGTGGTGGTGTAGTGGGGGTGGGAGGAGGTGCAGCGTCGCCACCCTGGGCCGCTGAGTTGGAGTTGGCAGCCGGGAGGTTGGGGCAGTTCTTACGAACATGCCCCACCCCCTTACAGACATGGCACCGCACCCCGTCCAAGGTCCAGAAGACGCGGTAGGCCGTCCCCTGGAATTCGACATTGAAGTGGCCCTCTGTCACCTCCTCCCGCGCCAGCTGCATGAATAACTGGCGGCGGAAGGAGTAGACGTGTCGGAGGCTGTTCTCCCGAAGACCGAGCGGGACTGGGGTGAGCCCCGTCTTTACCTCCCCCAGATGGTGCAGGTGGGGAAGGAGGAGCTCACCAGGGATGAAGGGTGGGACATTGGATAAAATGAGCCTTTGCGCAGTGGCCTCCAGGGGGTCCACTGGCAGAAAGGTCCCGCCCACGGTGAGCCCCTTGCTCAGAGCCAGGGACACCGCCCGCTCGGTCTTCAGGAAAAACACTGCCTTCCCGTACATTTTAGAGGCTGCAACAATGGCCGAAGGGCCGACAACCTCGGCCATTGCTTTCACGCATGCCTCTATAGTCATGTTCGGGTGGACGTAGCTCTTGACCCCATGCTTCGTTGTTAATAAAGCAAAAGGTGACGGGGCAACAGGTGCAGCTGCAGCAGCCGCAGCAGCATATGAACGGGAAGGCCCCGCCACCGGCAAAGAGGGGCTTGCCATGGGGTCTAAGAGCTACGTCCACCCCCAAGAAACAAAACAAATTTACACAATTTTTAAAAAAAAGCAAACTTTAAACAAGGTGGAGTGGGAGTAGAGGAGGATGGGGTAGGATGGTAAAGGAAATGGGGAGGATAGGTGACTGAGGCGACTGAGTGGAGGAAGGGAGAGAAAGGCTGAAAAGGATGTTTGATCCAACTGCCAGTTGGAGCACCTTTATAACAATTAGTCCAAAACTGTTTGTTGTCTTCCAGTTGGGGGAGGCTTCTTCGCCCGGGACGGCTGGAGCCGCCCGGTACTCTCCTCTTCTGATTTTAACAAGACAGTCTTCACCCGGGCAACTCCAGCTGTCCCGAGCAGGCAGTTGGGGTGGGGAGGGAGCTCCCTGTGTGCAAACACCAATACAAACACAGGGGCCCCTACTGGATTGGCTGCCCCACCCCTGAGTCTTCAGGCCTCTTCTCCCTCCCCCAAACAGTTTAAATTTAATAGTCTTTCAGGTGCCCTGACACCCACCTCTCCAGAAAAATTGCAGCCTTCCTTGATGGTTTCCCTCCACTCTGTATTCACCTTTCTCCAGTCTCTCTCTCTCTCCAGTTGGTGCAGTCTCCACTCAGTATTCACCTTTCTCCAGTCTCTCTCTCCAGTTGCTGCAGTTTCCAGTCTCCACTCTCCTCTCCCCAATTGCTGCAGCACAGGTGCAGCTGCTCCCCCTGATTGCTGGCAGGAAGTGCTCCAAATTGACCACCCAACCCAGTGGCAGAATGGGAGATGTCCCCAGGCTCCCCTACCACAAGCAGGGCTCCCCTTGCTCCCCAGGAGGGGCCTCATGTACAGGAGCCTCCCCCTCGCCTCCATCCTGAGAGGTAGGGAGATCTTGCCCAGGCTTTACAGACTTGATGGTGGTGGTGGCAGGGGGACCCTGGGGACCCGAAACAGGAGACGGCTCCCTCCAACAGATGGGCCCTGCACTCCAGGGCCCTGAGTTACCTCTGTGGAGGGGTGCCTTCTCCTCTTTTTCCCACTAGGGCGCAGAGGCTCAGAGACCTCCATGTTATCAGAGCCCTCTGCTTCCGCACCCTCTTTTTTTTAGTTACCCTGGGCCTGAGCCCAGCCCTGGGGCAGGTGGATTTCCCGTGAGCAGGCCTTGGGCTGAGCTCAGGCTCAAGTTGTGTCACGATGTCCAGGGGACGTGCCTCTCGGTGTTTATTTTTGCTCCGCGTCTTCCTTCCACTCGGACGGGCAGTCCCCTCCCCGACTGAGCGTTGACTGTAGGAGGTGTGGGGGGAGTGGGAGGAGATGCTGCGGTGCCACCCTGGGCCGCCGAGGTGGAGTTGGCAGCCGGGAGTTTGGGGCAGTTCTTACAGACATTCCCCAACCCCTTGCAGACATGGCACAGCGCCCCGTTCGAGTTCCAGAAGACGCTGTAGGCTGTCCCCTGGAACTCAACATTAAATTGGCCCTCCGAGACCTCCTCCCACACCAGCTGCATAAATAGCTGGCGGCAGAAGGAGTACACATGCCGGAGGCTGTTTTCCCCAAGACCGAGCGGGATTGGGGTGATCCCCGACCTCACCTCCCCCAGATGATGCAGGTGGGGGAGGAGGAACTCACTGGGAATGAAGGGCGGGGCGTGAGACAACATTATCCGCTGCGCAGTGGCCCCCAGAGGGTCCACCGGCAGGAAGGTCCCACCCACAGTGAGCCCCTTATTCAGGGCCAGGGAAACTGCTCGCTCGGTCCTTAGGAAGAACACAGCCTTCCCGTACATCTTCGAGCCTGCAACAATGGCCGAGGGGCCGACAACCTCGGCCATCGCCTTCACGCAAGCCTCAATAGACATGTTGGGGTGGGGATAGCTCTTCACCCCATGACTAGAAGTGATCAGCTTGAATGGTGACGGGGTCACAGAGGCTGCAGTCGCAGAGGTGTTAGAGGGCCCTGCCACTGGCACAGATGGACTTGCCATGAGCTAAACCCCACCCCAATTGTAGGCCTGTAGATTTCAAATAAAGCAAGAAAATTAGTAAAGAAATATATAATAAGTTCGGGGAGAAGAAGAGGGCTACTGAAGAGGAAAGGGGAGGCTGGGAGTGATGGCTTGTTTCACTGAGGTGGTATGACAGACAACAGTTCAATCAAGCAGTCCATTACAAACTCTTCTGGTCTTCCAGTTGGGGAGAGGTGCCTTCCCCTGGGTCAGCTGAAATCTGCCAGGCACTGTCTGTCTTCTTTCTTCTTTGCTAGGCAGTTTCAGCTGACCCAGGCTGGGCAATTGGGGTGGGGGGGGAGGGAGCTTCCTTGTAACTTTAATGCAACTGCACAACTCCCTGCAGAATTGTGCAGCCCCCACCCCTTGTTCTTCCGGCCTCTACCACCTCTCCCAACAGTCCAAATAAATATAAGTCGCCACCCACCTCAAAATGCAGCCTTATTCCAAAGTCTTTCCTCCTCTGCAGCAAAAGTTGTTCAGAAGCTTTTGCAGTCCTCTCCAGCAACTGACTGCTGCACTGTCAGCTGCACCTCATTGAGGCACTCAGCACTCAGGCTTCCCAATCAGACAGCAGCCAACCCCATGCTGTACCTGCCCAAGGAGTGTTTGATGAGACAGTATGGAGGGAGCTTTACTCTGTCCCGAACATAGACACAATCTTACATACAACTCATTCTGTCTCTCACACACAAACAGGTAATCAGACATGCATTTGCACACAGACTGCCATGCAGATAAACTGACCCTCACAGATAGGCAGATACACACTCACAGACACAGAGAAAAACACACACCCAGCCGCACACACAGACAGAGTGATAGCCTATCATTCACACACACACAGACACTTACTCACACAGACAGATCGACACACTCACTCACTACCTCACAAGCACACTCGCTCAGACATCCAGATGCACAGACGGACACACTCACATACAGACATTCACACACACAGATACACAGACACTCTAACTCACTCAAAAACACAGACTGACTGTTCCAGCCAGGTGAGAAGTGGTAGAATGACTCCCCTCTCTTTCTGCCTCTCGGTGACTGCAACAGGTATCTTTAAAAGAATTCGCCCGTCACTGTAGTGAGTAGCGAACTGTTTAAGTACTGTGACAATAAAGGATATACACAGACAGGTTTTCTGGTAAGGCTTGAAAGAAAAGGAAATTGTTTTTATTGTTCTTAATACTTGATCAATAAAAAAATAATAAAAATACTCCAACTCAGATACAAATGCAAGCCACACACACAAACACACTCATACAGACACACACATACAGACACATAGACACTGATACAAACAAACACGCATACAGACACACATACAGACACATAGACACTGATACAAACAAACACGCATACAGACACACAGACACAAACACACACACATACAGACACACACATACAGACACATAGACACTGATACAAACAAACACGTATACAGACACACACATACAGACACACAGACACTGATACATACAAACACACACACAGACACTGATACAGACAAACACACACATGCAGACACACACATGCAGCCACACAGACACCGACACAAACACACACATACAGACACACAGACACTGATACAAACACACATACAGACACGCAGACACTGATATAGACAAACACACACACAGAAACACACAGACAAACACACACACACATGCAGACACTGATACAGATAAACACACTTACAGACACACAGACACTGATATAGACAAACACACACACATACACACACATACAAACACACAGCCACATACAGACACACACACACAGACACTGATACAGACAAACATACACATACAGACACACACACACAGACACTGATACAGACAAACACACACACACATACAGACACACACACACAGACATTGATACAGACAAACACACACACACACACACACATACAGACACACAGACACTGATACATACAAACACACACACAGACACTGATACAGACAAACATGAACACAGACATACACATGCAGACACACAGACACCGACACAAACACACACATACAGACACACAGACACTGATACAAACACACACACAGACACTGATACAGACAAACACACACACACACACACATACAGACACACACACAGACACTGATACAGACAAACACACACACAGACACCCACATACAGACACACACACACACAGACACTGATACAGACAAACACACATACAGACACACAGACACTGATACAGGCAAACACAGACACACACATACAGACACACAGACACTGACACAAACACACAGACACATACAGACACAGACACAAACACACAGACACATACAGACACACACACACACAGACACTGATACAGACAAACACACACACAGACACACACATACAGACACACAGGCACTGATACAGACAAACACACATACAGACACACAGACACTGATACAGACAAACACACAGACAGACACACACATACAGACAAACACACACATACAGACACACACATACAGACACACAGACACTGATACAGACAAACACACACAGAGACACACACATACAGACACACAATCACTGATACAGACAAACACACATACAGACACACAGACACTGATACAGACACACACACGCAGAGACACACACATACAGACACACAGTCACTGATACAGACAAACACACATACAGGCACACAGACACTGATACAGACACACAGACACACAGACACTGATACAGACAAACACACATACAGACACACAGACACTGATACAGACAAACACACACAGAGACACACACATACAGACACACACATACAGACACAGAGACACTGACACAAACACACACACACACAGACACACACATACAGACACACAGACACACACATACAAACACACAGACACTGATACAGACAAACACACACACAGGCACACTGACACAAACACACATATAGACACACACATACAGACACACACATACAGACAAACACACATACAGACACACACATACAGACACACAGACACTGATACAGACAAACACACACAGAGACACATACATACAGCCACACAGTCACTGATACAGACAAACACACATACAGACACACACATACAGACACAGAGACACTGACACAAACACACACACACACAGACACACACATACAGACACACAGACACACACATACAAACACACAGACACTGATACAGACAAACACACACACAAGCACACTGACACAAACACACATACAGACACACAGACGCAAACACATATAGACGTAAGTTACAAGGAGGAAGAGTAGGTTAAATTGAGAGTGTCCAAAAGAAAGTCAATCGCACATACATACAGACACACATACACATATACAGATACAAACACTCGATCACACTAACACTCACTCACACACACATGCCCACTCTTAAACATTCAGACAGACCGACACACACAGATACACTCACTCACTTACTCACAGACAGAGCAGGGAGATCCCTACAGCAGCAGCTCCGTGTACATCTGTTGTGTCTGCGTGTGTGGAGGAGGTATATAATCAATTCTGTCTCTGCCCTGGGAGAGTTTGAGGGGACTTTTTTAAAGGGAGCTTCACTCTGTATCTAACCTGTACTGTACCTGTCCTGGGAGAGGTTGATGGGGCGTTGTAGAGGGAGCTTTACTCTGTATGTAACCTGTACTGTACCTGTCCTGGGAGAGGTTGATGGGGCGTTGTAGAGGGAGTTTTACTCTGTATCTAACCAATACTGTACCTGCCCTGGGAGAGGTTGATGGGGCGTTGTAGAGGGAGTTTTACTCTGTATCTAACCAATACTGTACCTGCCCTGGGAGAGGTTGATGGGGCGTTGTAGAGGGAGTTTTACTCTGTATCTAACCAATACTGTACCTGCCCTGGGAGAGGTTGATGGGGCGTTGTAGAGGGAGTTTTACGCTGTATCTAACCAATACTGTACCTGTCCTGGTGGTGTCATAAATAGTGAGGAAGAAAGCCTTAGATTACAGGACGATATAGATGGGCTGGTAAGATGGGCGGAGTTGTTGCAAATGGAATTTAATCCTGAGAAGAGTGAGGTGATGCATTTTGGGAGGACTAACAAGGCAAGGGAATATACAATGGATGGTAGGACCCGTGGAATACAGAGGGTCAGAGGGACCTTGGTGTACTTGTCCACAGATGGCCCAGATAGATACGGTGGTTAGGAAGGCATGTAGGATACTTGCCTTTATTAGCCGAGGCATAGTTTATAAGAGCAGGGAGATTATGATGGAGCTGTATAAAACACTAGTTAGGCCACAGCTGGAGCACTGTGTACAGTTCTGGGCACCACACTATAGGAAGGATGTGATTGCACTGGAGAGGGTGCAGAGGAGATTCACCAGGATGTTGCCTGGGCTGGAGCATTTCAGCTATGAAGAGAGACTGGATAGGCTAGGGTTGTTTTCCTTAGAGCAGAGAAAGCTGAGGGGGGACCTGACTGATGTATACAAAATTACAAGGAGCATTGATAGGATAGATAGGGAGAAACTTTTTCCCTTAGTAGAGGGGTCAATAACCAGGAGCATAGATTTAAGGTAAGAGACAGGGGGTTCAGAGGGGATTTGAGGAATTTTTTTTTCACCCAGACAGTGGTTGGAATCTGGAACACACTGCCTGAAGGGGTGGTAGAGGCAGGAACCCTCACAACATTTAAGAGGTATTTAGTTGAGCACTTGAAATGCCCTAGCATACAAGGCTACAAACCCAGTACTGGAAAATGGGATTAGAATAGTTAGGTACTTCAGGGTCGGCACGACACGATGAGCCGAACGGCCTGCTTCTGTGCTGTATAACTTTATGACTCTATGACCTGCTCACTGATGCTCAGTTCAGGTTCTGCAAGGACCACTCGGCTCCAGATCTCATTACAGCCTTTGTCGAAACATGGACCAAAGAGCTGAATTCCAGAACTGAGGTGAGAGTGATTGCCATTGACATCAAGGCAGCTTTCGGCTGAAAGTGGCATCAAGGAGCCAGAGTAAAATAGAGGTCAAGTGAGGTCAGTGGCTGGAGTCAGACAGTAGAGGCCTGCTACCCGACCAGAACCTGACAGGGCCCGCTGACATGTGTCGGGTTTGGGTCGGGTTGGGCTCATCTTCTGGGTCCGGTTTTCGGGCTCGGGTCGAGCCGGACCAAGTCCAGGTCGAGTTGGGTCGGGCCAGGCCGGGCACTCACGGTAAGTGCTCGGCTGGTAAGTAGCGAAATTAAAAAACTTACCAGAGCTGGGAGTCCGGAACAAAACTGAGTCTGCGCAGTGAACGAGTGACGTCACGATGACGTCATCACGCATGCGCTGCAGCGTCTTGCAGGTTCGGTGTCCGGAAGGTAAGTGAAGGGATGGTCGGGTCGGGGTGGGTTCGGGTCGGGTTCGGGACGGGTCCGGATCAGGTCGGGCTCGGGGCAAAGTCGGAGGCACTCGGGCCGGGTGGGGCTCAGGACCGCTGTGGTTAGGTTGGGTTTGGTCGGGTTCTTGTTCCTGACCTGAGCAGGCCTCTATCATGCAGAGCACCAACTGTGACCACAAGAGCAGTCCAGAGGCTGGGAATTCTGCAGCTAGTAACTCACCTCCTGACTCACCAAAATCTACAAGGCACAAGTCAGGAATGTGATGGAATGCACTCCATTTTCCTGGATGAGTGCAGCTCCAACAACACTCAAGAAGCTCAACACCATCCAGTACAAAGCAGCCCACTTGATCGGTACCCAATCTACCACCTTTCTCCAATATTCACTCCCTCCAACACCAGTACACAGTGGCAGCAGTGTGTATCATATACAAGATGTACTGCAGGAACTCGCCAAGGCTCCTTCGACAGCACCTTCCAAACCTGCAACCTCTACCACCTACAAGAACAAGGGCAGCAGGAACATGGGAACACCACCACCTGCAAGTTCCCCTCCAAGGTCACACACCATCCTGACTTGGAAATATATACAGGGAGAGGTTCTTCTGATTTAAAATGAGACCAGTGGAAATTAATCTTTAGATTTGAAATTCATTGGGAGTTTGGAGATAGTGAATGTTAGAAAGGATATGTACTCAGATTAGCGGGTAGACTGGGAGTTGGGAAAAGTCAGGAACAGCAGAGTTCTCTGAGAAACTGGGCTGTGTGAATCACCTGAGAACAAGGTCCTGTTTCATCATCAGACAGGTGACATTTCCCATTGTTCACAGGAACCGACTCTTTCAAGATGAACATGACTGACTGACAATTTCTGTCATTATTTTCTAATTTAAATTCAGATTCTAAAAACAACAGGATGTGGAACTGACAAGAGAACAGGATTTACTGGATATAGGAATGAGTAATGAGCAGGATTTAATTCATATTCTGACAGTAAATAAACATCTAACAATGAGTGACCACACTCTGTTAGAGACAGACATTCAGTTCATGGTGAAATGTCCCCCACATGCTATGGTTTTAACCTTAGCAAGGCTGACTGGGACGGAATGAGACCTAAACTGAACACGTTAAACTTGACTGAGCTGTTAACAGAGAAACCAAGAGTGAAACAATAAGACAGAATTATTTAGTATAGAATCTTCTTCTTCTCCTTTGGCCTTCTTGTCTCGAGAGACAATGGGTAAGCGCCTGGAGGTGGTCAGTGGTTTGTGAAGCAGCACCTGGAGTGGCTATAAAGGCCAATTCTAGAGTGACAGACTCTTGCACAGGTGCTGCAGATAAAATTAGTTGTCGGGGCTGTTACACAGTTGGCTCTCCCCTTGCGCTTCTGTCTTTTTTCCTGCCAACTGCTAAGTCTCTTCGACTCGCCACACTTTAGCCCTGCCTTTATGGCTGCCCGCCAGCTCTGGCGATCGCTGGCAACTGACTCCCACGACTTGTGATCAATGTCACAGGACTTCATGTCACGTTTGCAGATGTCTTTAAAGCGGAGACATGGACGGACGGTGGGTCTGATACCAGTGGCGAGCTCCCTGTACAATGTGTCCTTGGGGATCCTGCCATCTTCCATGTGGCTCACATGGCCAAGCCATCTCAAGCGCCGCTGACTCAGTAGTGTGTACAAGCTGGGGATGTTGGCCGCCTCGTGGACTTTTGTGTTGGAGATACGGTCCTGCCACCTGATGCCAAGGATTCTCCGGAGGCAGCGAAGATGGAATAAATTGAGATGTCGCTCTTGGCTGACATACGTTGTCCAGGCCTCGCTGCCGTAGAGCAAGGTACTGAGGACACAGGCTTGATACACTTGGACTTTTGTGTTCCGTGTCAGTGCGCCATTTTCCCACACTCTCTTGGCCAGTCTGGACATAGCAGTGGAAGCCTTTCCCATGTGCTTGTTGATTTCTGCATCGAGAGACAGGTTACTGGTGATAGTTGAGCCTAGGTTGGTGAACTCTTGAACCACTTCCAGAGCGTGCTCGCCGATATTGATGGATGGAGTATTTCTGACGTCCTGTCCCATGATGTACGTTTTCTTGAGGCTGCTGGTTCGGCCAAATTCATTGCAGGCAGCCGCAATCCTGTCGATGAGTCTCTGCAGACACTCTTCAGTGTGAGATGTTAATGCAGCATCGGCAGCAAAGAGGAGTTCCCTGATGAGGACTTTCCGTACTTTGGTCTTCGCTCTTCGATGGGCAAGGTTGAACAACCTGCCACCTGATCTTGTGTGGAGGAAAATTCCTTCTTCTGAAGACTTGAATGCATGTGAGAGCAACAGGGAGAAGAAGATCCCAAACAGTGTAGGTGCGAGAACACAGCCCTGTTTCACGCCACTCAGGATAGGAAGGGGGTCGGATGAGGCACCGCGATGCTGAATTGTGCCTTTCATATTGTCATGGAATGAGGTGATGATACTTAGTAGCTTTGGTGGACATCCAATCTTTTCTAGTAGTCTGAAGAGACCACGTCTGCTGACGAGGTCAAAGGCTTTGGTGAGATCAATGAAAGCAACGTAGAGGGGCATCTGTTGTTCACGGCATTTCTCCTGTAGCTGGCAAAGGGAGAACAGCATGTCAATGGTGGATCTCTCTGCTTGAAAGCCACACTGTCCCTCAGGGTAGACACGCTCAGCCAGCTTCTGGAGTCTATTTAAAGAGACTCGAGCGAAGACTTTCCCCACTATGCTGAGCAGGGAGATTCCACGGTCGTTGTTTCAGTCACCGCGGTCACCCTTGTTCTTATAGAGGGTAATGATATTGGCATCGCGCATGTCCTGTGGTACTGCTCCCTCGTCCCAGGACAGGCAAAGCAGTTCGTAGAGTGCTGAGAGTATAGCAGGCTTAGCACTCTTGATTATTTCAGGGGTCATGCCGTCCTTCCCAGGGGCTTTTCCGCTGGCCAAAGAATGAATAGAATCCATGAGTCCCGATTTTGTTGGCTGGACATGCAGCTCATCCATGATTGGTAGAGACTGGGCTGCATTGAGGGCGGTCTCAGTGACAACATTTTCCCTGGAGTACAGTTCTAGGTACTGCTCAACCCAGTGGTCCATTTGTTTGCGTTGGTCAGTGATTATGTCCCCTGATTTGGATTTGAAGGGGTTGGGGGTGGGGTGCGATCTTCTTGATATAGAATACAGAGCCCTAAAGAGAGTGAAACTCCACTTGTACAGTTCATGGTGGTTTTAGAGACAGAATTCCAAGATTTAAACCAGTAATGATGAAGGTATTGTGATCTATGTTCAAATCATGATAAATTGTGACTTGGAGGTGATGGTGTCCCCACTATGTTGATACTCTTGTCCTTCTCGATGGTGAAGGTCACCGGGAGGGCGGTGCTGTTGAAGTCAGCTTGGTGAATTACTGCAGTGTGTCCTGTAGATCAGACATACTTAAAACCTGCCTCTTTCTCCAAGCTTTTACCCTCTGCCCTAATACCCCTTCTGTTTGATAATGCTTCTGTTCAACAGCTTAGAATGTTTTACTATGTTAAAGTTGCTGCTAAATAAATGTGAGTTGTTGTTGTAATGATCTGAATTTGGGTAAATGGTAGTGAATTTCAAAATTTGCCCAAGACATGAAATTTGGAAATACAGAAATGAGTATGGAGGTTAGGAACACATTTAAGAAGGACACAGACAGACTAATGAAATGGGCAGACACATGGCAGACAGAATGTAACCCAGAGATGTGTGAAATGATTCATTTCAGTTGAAAGAATGAGGAGAGACAATATGAATTAATTGTTACCATTTTAAAGAAGGTGCAGGAACAGAGAGACCTGGGGGTGTTTGTACACAAGTCTTTGAAGGTGACAGGACAAGTTGAGAAGTCTGTTGAAAAGATATAATGGATCCCAGGCTTTATAAACAGAGGCCGAGAGAACAAAAGCAAGGAAGTTATGTTAAACTTCTATAAAACACAGGTTAGGCCCCAGCTGGAGTATTGTGTCCAATTCTGGAGACAACAAATGAGGAAGGATGTCAAGCTCTGAGAGAGGTTTCAGAGGAGATTTACTAGAATAGTCCCAGGGATGTGGGACTTCAGTTACATGGAGAGACTGAAGTAACCTTTGAGCAGGGCAGGTTAAGGTCAGCTTTAACCAAGATGTTCAAAATCATGAATGGCTTTGATCGAGTAAATGAGGAGAAACTGTTTCCAGTTGCAGAAGAGTCACTAAGGAGGAAGATTCAAGGTAATTGGCAAAAGAACCAAAGGTGAGATGAGGAGATTTTATTTTACACAGTGAGTTGTTGTGATCTGGAATGCACTGTCTGAAAGGGAGTTGGAAACAGATTCAATGATAACTTTTAAAAGGAATTGGATGGGCTGAATTTTATGCTGCCCCAGCGAGTCAGGTGGTGGCATGGGGGTGACGTAAAATTAAGAGGGGGGCGCCGTGATGCCTTCCCGCCCCACTCCCGCCTCCAGCCAACTTTACTGCGGTGCCACTTAAGTGCCCTCACCCGCCTCCACAGGTATTTTACCTGTGGCAAGCGGGTGTGCTGGTGATATGAAAGGCAGCCCAGCAATAGCTGCCAGCCTTTCCACACACTGGGGGGATGCCATGGTGGTCGGGCACAGAGTGCCCGATTGAGGTCCGCCCCCACCTCCCAACCTACCCTCGGGTCCCATGACCCCCCTCCCCCCAAATGAATACCCTTGCCTCGCTGCTATGACCAAGCAACCCCCCACCCCGGCGAGGCAAGCCCAACTTACCTGAAGTCCTGGCTCCAGGGTGTTGGCTGGGCTGCAGTCCCAGCAGTGGCCACCGCTTCCGGTGGTGCTACTGGGATTAAGAGCTGATTGGCTGGCAGCTCACCGAAGCAGGACCTCCTCCCTCAAGTGGGTGGCTATCTCATCTCGGGACAATTAAAGCCAGGGACCTGTAAAATGAGGGACGGCTCCCCAGGCTAGGTGGAAGCAGGTTTGCCACTGAATTGTACATCGGCAGCCAGCTCCCATCCGCCCAACGTAAAATCCAGCCCTGAGAAAGAGGGAGAGAGAGAGAAGACTGTAGAGATCAGGTGCAAAAGACTGTCACTCTGGCTGTCGAGATCAGCTCCATTCATTCACTCATTCTCTAAACTGGTAAACTGTTCTCATCTGTCTGGCGATGAATACTTTTTCCGCCTATTTAATTTGTACATTATATCTAACCTGTTGCTTCTTAATAAACTACTTTTAAGATTACTTGTGACTTGTTGACTGCCTATTTTGGGTAATCTGTGACTGCTGAACTTAAATCTTACAGCTCATCCACTCTGCAGCCCCTGTTCTCGTCCACACAGTTGCAAGGCCTGAGGTTCCTCCACTTCTACCTTCTGGATTCCCCATACCTGCCTCCCTCGCAGTCACAGTCTCCTGTCACTGACCACGGAACAAGTATAAAGAACCTAGCCAAAGGGGTGTGACTGCATCCTGGAACAAAGTGTCAAGACAAATTTCCCCCCTCCCTGCTGCATCACAGTGTTCTAAACTATCCATTGCATCTAACCTGTGCTGCAGCTGCCCTGGGAGTATTTGATGGGGACAGTGTGGAGGGAGCTTTACTCTGTATCCAACCCCGTTTTTTTTTTGTTTTTTTTTTTTTCTTTTTTTTTTCCAGCCAATCCCAGTATTTTTTTATAAAAGCAAAATACTGCGGATGCTGGAAATCTGAAACAAAAACAAGAAATGCTGGATTCACTCAGCAGGTCTGGCAGCATCTGTGGAAAGAGAAGCAGAGTTAACGTTTCGGGTCAGTGACCCTTCTTCGGAACTGACAAATATTAGAAAAGTCACAGATTATAAACAAGTGAGGTGGGGGTTGGGCAAGAGATAACAAAGGAGAAGGTGCAGATTGGACCAGGCCACATAGCTGACCAAAAGGTCACGGAGCAAAGGCAAACAATATGTTAATGGTGTTTTGAAAGACAAAGCATTAGTACAGATTAGGTGTGAATATACTGAATATAGAACATCAGCAAGTGCAAACCTGAAGAAAAACAACCTGAAAAAAACAGTGGGTAAGCAAACTGAACAAACTAAGATGAAATGAAATAAATGCAAAAAATGTAAAAAGGAATGCAAAAAAAAAAAGGAAGGAAAAATAACTAAAAATGACTAAAAATGAAAGTAAAGTGGGGGGCTGTCATGCTCTGAAATTATTGAACTCAATGTTCAGTCCGGCAGGCTGTAGTGTGCCTAATCGGTAGATGAGATGCTGTTCCTCGAGCTTGCGTTGATGTTCACTGGAACACTGCAGCAATCCCAGGACAGAGATGTGAGCATGAGAGCAGGGGGGAGTGTTGAAATGGCAAGCAACCGGAAGCTCAGGGCCCTGCTTGCGGACTGAGCGGAGATGTTCCGCAAAGCGGTCACCCAGTCTGCGCTTGGTCTCCCCAATGTAGAGGAGACCCAGTATTTTTTTTCTTTCTTTAGTGCAGAAGGAGCTTTACTCCGTATCTAACCCCCGTTTTTTTGTTTTTTTTTTATGTCGAGGGGGCCTTTATACCCCAGGCCCCCTTTATATATTTTTTATATGTCGAGGGGGCCTTTATTCCTCAGGCCCCCTTTATATACACACTTATATTTTTAAAATAACTTTATTAAAACCAGATAAATAAACAAAAAACTCAAATTAAAATGCCATTTTCGGCGTCGACAATGCACTCCAGTCCCTGCGGTGCCCACCGGTCGCGGAAGGCCTCAAGCGTACCGGCGGACACCGCATGCTCCTTTTCCAGGGACACCCGGGCGCGAACGTAACCGCGGAAGAGGGGCAGGCAATCGGGGAGGACGGACCCCCCGACGGCCTGCAACCGGGACCTGTGAATTGCCACCTTGGCCAGGCCCAGGAGCAGACCGACGAGGAGATCCTCCTCCCGGCCCAAGCCCCTCCGCACCGGGTGCCCAAAGATCAGGAGCGTGGGACTGAAGTGCAGCCAGAATTTGAGGAGCAGCCCCTTCAGATACTCAAATAGGGGCTGCAACCTCGCACACTCCGTATAAATGTGGAACACGGACTCGTCCAGGCCGCAGAAAGTACAGGTGGCCTGGGAGTCCGTGAACCTACTTAAAAGCCTATTGCACGGGACTGCTCTGTGCAGCACCCTCCACCCCAAGTCCCCGATGTAAAGGGGGAAGACTCCCGCGTAGAGAGACCTCCATCGGGGTTTCCCCTCGCCGCCAGATGGCAAGGCGGACCGCCAGGGCGTGTCCGGCCGGCTGACGAGGGCGAGGAAGTGGAGAGTGTGCAGGAGCAGCCCGTACAGGAAACCCCTCCGCGGGGGTCAGCTCGGCCGGGATTGCACCACACTCCCCAGCCCCCTCGCCACCCGCAGTGAGGGGCGTCCCGGGGGTTTCAGCTACTCCTCCGCCCGCCGGACCGTCCCCGGAGTCGGCCGCCCGGACAGCCGAGGCACTCTCCTCTGCCGGCGGGGGAGCGCCCTGACTGGAGGCGACCATGTTCCAGACTCGGAATAGATCCCGGTAAAAGACAGGCAACTCCCTCAGAGAGGCACGGCTAACGGACTCCACCGGGAGCTGCGTGTCGTCTTGAAGGCAGTGACACTGGCGGAAAAAATACGTCGCCAGCGCACACCATCTGGGAGGACGCTCAACGTACAAGTATCTCTGCAGGGTCCGAAGGCGGAGAGTCGCAGCCTGGGTGCGGACGCACACCAGCGACTGACCGCCCTCCTCGATCGGGAGACTCAGGACCGCGGCAGAGACCCAGTGTTTCCTCTTGCCCCAGAAGAACTCGACGAGTTTCTTCTGGATCTTGGTGGCAAATACAGGGGGTGGGGCCAAAGTGACCAACCGGTACCACAACATGGAGGCCACCAGTTGGTTTATGACCAACGCTCGGCCCCTGTAGGAAAGCACTCGGAGCAGTCCTGTCCAGCGCCCCAGCCGAGCGGTGACTTTCGCCTCCAACTCCTGCCAGTTTGCCGGCCAGGCTTCCTCAGCAGGGCTAAGGTGGACTCCCAGATAGAGGAGGTGCGTGGTGCTCCACGCAAAAGGTGTCATCTCCTCCGGCAGGGAGTCCACCCGCCACTGACCAACCAGGAGTCCGGAACATTTCTCCCAATTGATCCTTGCGGAGGACGTGGCAGAAAAGGTCTGCTGGCAGTCGCGCATCCTCCGCAAGTCAACGGGATCTGTGATTGCGAGGAGCACGTCGTCGGCGTAAGCCGAGAGGACGACCCGCATGGCCGGCTCGCGCAGAGCCAATCCCGTCAACCTCCTGCGAAGCAGGCACAGGAAGGGCTCCACGCAGATGGTATACAATTGGCCGGACATGGGGCATCCCTGACGCACTCCTCTCCCAAAGCGAAGGGGCGCCGTCAAGGACCCGTTAACTTTGACGAGACACTCTGCGGCGGCGTATAAAAGTCGGACCCGGTCCACAAAATGCAGCCCGAGTCCGAAAGCGCGCAGAGTCCCGAAAAGGTAATCATGATCCACCCTGTCGAACGCCTTCTCCTGATCGAGGGAGAGAAAGGCGACCGACTGACCAATCCTCTGGGAAAGATGGATCAGGTCCCGGACCAGGTGGATGTTGTCCTGGATGGACCGGCCCGGGACCGTGTAGGACTGGTCGGGGTGGATCATGTGGGCCAGCACGGAGCCCAGGCGGGTAGACATAGCCCGGGCAAAGATCTTATAATCCGTGCTGAGGAGGTAGACCGGACGCCAGTTTTTAAGCAGGCGGAGATCGCCCTTCTTCGGCAGCAGGACGATGACCACCCTGCGCCATGAGAGGGGCATCTCCCCGGTCGCCAGGCTTTCCCCCAGGACCCGCGCGTAATCGTCCCCCAGGACGTCCCAGAACGCCCTGAGGAACTCCACGGTCAACCCATCCAGCCCTGGGGATTTGCCCCTGGAAAGCTGTTGGAGGGCGCCGGTCAGCTCCGCCAACGTGAGCGGAGCCTCCAATCCTTCGGCGCCCTCCGGGCTGACCTGCGGCAGGTCCTCCCACAAAACTCTGCGCGCATCCTCGCTGCACGGATCCGGAGAGAACAACGCACTGTAATAAGTACGGACCAGGAGGCCCATTCCCTCCGGATCCGTGATGGAGGATCCGTCGTCGGCCAGCAGCTCGACGAGCTGCTTACGGACCCCCCGCCATTTTTCCAGCGAGTAGAAGAAGGGTGAGGCGCGGTCCAAATCTTCCAGGATCTGGATCCGCGACCTCACGTACGCGCCTCGGGACCCTATGAGCTGCAGGTCCCTCAGCACGCCCTTCTTCTCTTTGTACGCCTGCCACAGGGCCGGGTCCACGACGGCATGACCGAGGCGGGACTCCAAGTCGAGCACCTCCCTCTCAAGGCGCCCGATCTCGGCCTCCCGCCTCTTGGTCGACCCCTTCGCGTACTCCTGACAGAAGACGCGGATGTGAGTCTTGCCCACATCCCACCATAGCCTCAAGGAGGGGAAGTCCCCCTGCTTCCTTCTCCAGTCGGCCCAGAATCGACAGAACGAGTCCCGAAATCGCTCGTCCTCCAGCAGCCAGTTGTTAAAGTGCCAGTACGCGGACCCCGCCCGCGTGCGGAGCGGAGTGAACTCCGCCCACACCAGGCGGTGGTCCGAGCACGGCACCAGCCGCATGGAGGCCGCCGAGACGCGGGAGACGTACGCCTGCGAAATGTAGAGACGGTCGATTCGCGACCCCCCTCCTCCAGACCTCCACGTGAAGGCGCTGGAGTCGGGATGGAGATTCCGCCAGACGTCCACCAAGTTAAGGGAGCTGATCAGTCCCCTCAACTTCTCCACTGACGCTTGACCGCGCTGGGGACCGGAGCGATCCCCCACCTCGAGGGTACAGTTAAAATCCCCCCCGAGGATGATGCACTCGCCGCTATCGATGGAGCTCAAGAGAGCGGACACTTCTTCAAAGAAGCGCGCTTGCAACGCGCCGGGCCTGGGCGCATACACGTTCACAAAGTGGAGCAGCACACTACCCAGGCGAACGGCTGAAAAGTCGGGGCCAACAAGATAGCCACCCCACTAGAAATAGGGGTGAGGTGACTCATGTAGACCCCACCCTGCCACTCCAGGACCCAGGTGGCTTCGTCTCCCGGAACAGTGTGGGTTTCCTGTAGAAAGCTCACCGCGTATCTCCCTTCCCTAAGGACTGAGAGATTGTGAAATCTGCGGTGAGACCCCCTGCTGCCGTTGATGTTGAGGCTGGCTATGGTTATCTTCATGTCAAAGGTACTTAAAACCCGTCACCAACAGCTCACTGTGAGGAGGGAGTGGAAGTGCACCTGGCCTTCCACTCCCCCAGCAACCCATTGAGGAACACATTAAAACGGCGCCTCTCAACCAGTTTCATGCCCGCGCGCTTGCCCGTTATCTTCAGGGCGGCACGGACGGACTGGATGATCAGCGCCAGATTCGACCAGCGGTCGAGGGCCAGCTGAACTTTATTGCGGCAGCCCCTGCACACCGCGAGGAAATCCCGGAGTTCCGCCGTGGGGATGAGAGGAGATTCGGTGGGAGGCACGAGGGACTCCACCACCTCACTGGCGATGGAATCAGGATCATCCTCCGTGCCCCCCACCGAATCCCCATCCTCCTCCGGGTCATCACCGCCAGTGGCCGACACGCCCACCGCACACTGTGGGGCAGACGTCCCGGCCGCGCCAGCTGGTCCCGCCTCCGTCACGATCCCACCCCCAGGATCGATGGCGGAGGAGTCCTCTCTGGGTTCTATTGTGAAACTGGAGCCTGTAGGCACCAGCAGATCAGGACCCCCCTCCACCTCCGTCTCCAGGCCAATGAGTGGTCCAGGGGAGACAGAAGTTCCCGACTCCGGATAACCAGCCGGAGCCGAGACTGGAGGCGGAGAGAGGAGGCCATCTCCCGCTTCGCCAGCACCCACAGGCCCAGCAGATGGGGCAGCATTCTCAGTTATAACCGGGTCGGGTGTCTCTAGGTTGGTGGTGGACTCCGGCTGGGAGGGCCGACCCTCTGGGGCCTCGCCCTCCCCTTCACTCAGGGCACCCGACCCAGTAGCAGTGGCAGAATGGGCGGAGTCCCCAGGCTCCCCCACCACAAGCAGGGCCCCACTTACTCCTTCAGGAGGGGCCTCATGTACCGGGGCCTTCCCCTCCCCTCCATCCTGAGGAATAGGGAGCTCCTGCCCGGACTTTGTAGCCTTGGTGGTAGCGGTAGGGGAAACCTGGGGACCCGAGACAGGAGACAGCTCCTCTCCAACAGATGGGCCCTGCGCCTCAGGGCCCCTCATTACCTCTGTGGAGGGGTGCCTTCTCCTCTTTTTCCCACCAGGGCGCAGAGGCTCAGAGACCTCCATATCATCAGAGGCCTCCACCTCCACAATCTCCTTTTTTTTATTCACCCTGGGCCTGAGCCCAGCCCTGGGGCAAGTTGACTACCTGAGATCGGGCTTTGTGCTGAATTCAGACTCGGGAGTGAAAACCACAGCCTCCGGTACCGACTGAATGGTATCTGGTGGAGGTGTGGGGGGAGTGGGAGGAGGTGCAGCGTCGCCACCCTGGGCCGCCGAGTTGGAGTTGGCAGCCAGGAGGTTGGGGCAGTTCTTACGAACACGCCCCACCCCCTTACAGACATGGCACCGCACCCCGTCCAAGGTCCAGAAGACGCGGTAGGCCGTCCCCTGGAATTCTACATTAAAGTGGCCCTCTGTCACCTCCTCCCGTGCCACCTGCATGAATAACTGGCGGCGGAAGGAGTACACGTGTCGGAGGCTGTTCTCCCGAAGACTGAGCGGGACTGGGGTGAGCCCCGTCTTTACCTCCCCCAGATGGTGCAGGTGGGGAAGGAGGAGCTCACCAAGGATGAAGGGTGGGACATTGGATAGAATGAGCCTTTGCGCAGTGGCCTCCAGGGGGTCCACTGGCAGTAAGGTCCCGCCCACGGTGAGCCCCTTGCTCAGAGCCAGGGACACCGCCCGCTCGGTCTTCAGGAATAACACTGCCTTCCCGTACATTTTAGAGGCTGCAACAATGGCCGAAGGGCCGACAACCTCGGCCATTGCTTTCATGCATGCCTCTATAGTCATGTTTGGGTGGACATAGCTCTTGACCCCATGCTTCGATGTTAATAAAGCAAACGGTGACGGGGCAACAGGTGCAGCTGCAGCAGCCGCAGCAGCATATGTACGGGAAGGCCCCGCCACCGGCGAAGGAGAGCTTGCCATGGGGTCTAAGAGCCACGTCCACCCCCAAGAAACAAAACAAATTTACATAATTTTTAAAAAAGCAAACTTTAAACAAGGTGGAGTGGGAGTAGAGGAGGATGGGATAGGATGGTAAAGGAAAAGGGGGGGATAGGTGACTGAGGCGACTGAGTGGAGGAAGGGAGAGAAAGGCTGAAAAGGATGTTTGATCCAACTGACAGTTGGAGCACCTTTATAACAATTAGTCCAAAACTGTTTGTTGTCTTCCAGTTGGGGGAGGCTTCTTCGCCCGGGATGGCTGGAGCCGCCCAGTACTCTCCTCTTCTGATTTTAACAAGAAAGTCTTCACCCGGGCAACTCCAGCTGTCACGAGCAGGCAGTTGGGGTGGGGAGGGAGCTCCCTGTGTGCAAGCACCAATACAAATACAGGGGCTCCCTACTGGATTTGGCTGCCCCATCCAAGTGGGGCGGCACAGTGGCGCAGTGGTTAGCACCGCAGCCTCACAGCTCCAGTGACGTGGGTTCGATTCCGGGTACTGCCTGTGTGGAGTTTGCAAGTTCTCCCTATGTCTGCTTGGGTTTACTCCGGGTGCTCCGGTTTCCTCCCACAAGCCAAAAGACTTGCAGATTGATAGGTAAATTGGCCATTATAAATTGTCACTAGTATAGGTAGGTGGTAGGGAAATATAGGGACAGGTGGGGATGTTTGGTAGGAATATGGGATTAGTCTAGGATTAGTATAAATGGGTGGTTGATGTTCGGCACAGACTTGGTGGGCCGAAGGGCCTGTTTCAGTGCTGTATCTCTAATCTAATCTAATCTAAAAAAAAAGTCCTCCGGCCTCTTCTCCCTCCCCCAGACAGTTCAAACTTAAGAGTTTTTCAGGTGCCCTGACACCCACCTCTCCAAAACAATTGCAGCCTTCCTTGATGGTTTCCCTCCACTCTGTATTCACCTTTCTCCAGTCTCTCTCTCCAGTTGCTGCAGTTTCCAGTCTCCACTCTGTATTCACCTTTCTCCAGTCTCTCTTTCCAGTTGCTGCAGTCTCCACTCTCCACTCTGTATTCACCTTTCTCCAGTCTCTCTCTCCAGTTGTTGCAGTTTCCAGTCTCCACTCTCCACTCTGCAGTTGCTGCAGCACAGGTGCAGCTGCTCCCGCTGATTGCTGGGAGGAAATGCTCCAAATTGCCCAGCCAATCCCAGTGCTGTACCTGTTCTGGGGAGTGTTTGATGGGGACAGTGTAGAGGGAGCTTTATTCTGTATCTAACCCCATGCTGTACCTGCCCTGAGAGTATTTGATGGGGACAGTGTAAAGGGAGCTTTACTCTGTATCTAACCTATGTTGTCCCACCCCTGAGAGTATTTGATGGGGACAGTGTAGAGGGAGCTTTATTCTGTATCGAACCCCTTTTTTTTTCTTTTTTTTTGTTTGATGGGCCAGTGTAGACGGAGCTTTACTCTATATCGAAACCCCATGCTGTACCTGCCCTGGGAGTTTTTGATGGGGACAGTGTAGAGGGAGCTTTACTCTATATTTAAGCCCGTGCTGTACCTGTCCTGGGATTATTTGATGAGGACAGTGTAGAGGGAGCTTTACTCTGTATCTAACCCCATGCTGTACCTGAGCTGGGAGTGTTTGATGGGGGACAGTGTAGAGGGAGCTTTACTCTGTATCTAACCTCCATGCTGCACCTGTCCTGGGAGTATTTGATGGGACACTGTAGAGGGAGATTTACTCTGTATCTAACCTCCATGCTGCACCTGTCCTGGGAGTATTTGATGGGACACTGGAGAGGGAGATTTACTCTGTATCTAACCGCATGCTGTACCCACCCTTAGAGTGTTTGATGGGGACAGTGTAGAGGGAGTTTTACACTGTATCGAACCCCGAGCTATGCCTGCCTGGTGAGTATTTGATGGGTCTGTGTAGAGGGAGCTTTACTCTGTATCCAACCCCGTTTTTTTTTTTCTTTTCTTTTCTTTTTTTTTCTTTTTTTTTGTCGAGGGAGCTTTACTCTGTATCCAACCCATGCTGTACCTGCCCTGGAAATGTTTGATGGAGACATTGAAGAGGGAGATTTACTCTGCATCTAACTCTGTCATGCATGCCTTCGAACTGTTTGATGGAACAGTGTGGAATCACATTTACTCTGTATCTATCGAGTGCTGGAGCAGCAGACTGGTTAGAAAGGTCAAAGTCAGTGGGATCAAAGGGAAAGTGGCCAGTTAGATCCAAAATTGGATCAGTGTTTTGGTGACAGGAAGTCACCTGGTGCAAGTCCCTTGCTTTCGTGATATATATCATTGATTTAGAATTCATAAAGGGGTCACGATGAAGACAATTTGCAGATGATACATAAATTGACTGTGTGGCTGATAGTGAAGTAGAAATCTCTCGACTGCAGGAAGATATCAATGGACTGGTCAGGTGGGCAGAAAAGTGACAAATGGAATTCAATCTGGAGAAATGTGAGGTAATTCATTTAGAGAGACAAACAAGGCAAGTGAATGAACCATAAATGGTCAGATTGTGAGAAGTGTAGAGGAACAGGAGGACCTTGGAGTGAATATCCACAGATCCCTGAAGGTAGCAGGATAGGTAGATTGGGTAATTAAGAAGGCATAAGGAATACTTTGTATTATTAGCCAAGGTGTGGAATACAGGAGCAGGGATGTTATAATAGAGCTGCATAAAACACTTCTGGAAACAAAGTCCCTCCATTGTGTTGTGTGACTTTACACCATGTTAAATGGGATAGATTCAGGACATATTAGACAATTCAAATCTGGGCATCAATGATGTGCTGTGGGCCATCAACAGCAGGAGAATTGTATTCCATCACAATCTGTAACCTCATGAGCCAGTGAATCCCTCACTCTACCATTACCATCAAGCCAGGGACCAACTGTGATTCAATGAGGAGTGTAGGAGAGCATGTCAGAAGCAGCACCACCTATAAATAAGGTGTCACCCTGGTGAAGCTACAACACAGGACTACCTACATGCTAAACAGTGGAAGCAGCATGCTCCAAGTCATCCTACAACCAATGAATCAGATCAAAGCTCTGCAGTCCTGCCACATCCAGTTGTGAATAATGGTGAACAATTAAACAAGTAACGTGAGGAGGAGGCTCCATGAATCTCCTCATTCTCAATGACGGAGGAGCCCAGCATGTCAGTGCAAGAGATAAAACTGAAACGTTTGAAACCATCTTTAGCCAGCAGTGCCAAGTGGATAATCTATCACATGGAAATGGTGGAAGGAGTTGATGCGTTACATAGTCTGTTTGTGTACCTGGCACATCCTATTAGTTGAGTTCATGTGTGAAGAATTGGAATGATGTCCAAACACACAAGCTTGTGATCTGAAATTTAGGGAGAAATGCCAACCAAGTAAAGCTGCCAACTGGCACATCATCAGACAGAAGACAAACATCCCAGGATTTCTTCAGAGAGCAGAGCCACTCCCAGTTTCATGGGTATAAATGCAGCAGCATAACATCTTCAAGTCCAAATTCAGAATATTTCCACTCCAGCTCTGTGATCCTCAACCTGAGGAGCTCTACAGAAGATGATAAAAGTGATGTTTTTGGTTCTTTGTTTCCTGGTCCTGACTCAGTCCATCACTGCTCAAGAAACTTTTGAAGGTATGCGTATGTGAATTTATCTGATCTCTCAGCAGCCAAGGATAAGACAGTTTAATTTTGTAACTATTTCATTCTCTTTGAACTTCACGGTTTGATTGCTTGAACTAAGTTGATTCGATGAAAGATTGAAGAATTTAATGTAAACCAGTTCTACAGGTAAATCCCCTGATTGTTTAGTCACTACCTGAATGGGCAGAGGGAATGGTGGGTGTTGTGAGCTGATCCAAACAGACCAGCAATAAAAGCACAGATTACTGGGTGATGCCAAGTTGGTGGATCCCAGCCGGAGCATTGACCCGGTTGGGAGGCTCTGGAATTGGTCTCAGCACCCAGGTACTACAGAGGGGAAACTCACAGTTGCTGCTCCCGATCACTGCTACCTGCTGCAGAGTGTGAGTGTGCACTGTGTGTGAGGACAGGTTTGGGAGTTCCTTCAGTCCCTTTCCCCCACACTCACTGTGCAGTCTCACAGGTGAAGAATGGTGAATTGGGAGAGATACTGGAGGTGTCTGTGGAACCACTCCCCAAACATCAGTCAGTTTTTCATAACATGAGGGGAGGGAATGGGAGTAAAAGGGATTTAAACAGGTTTATTTAATTCGATTAATACTGTAGCTTTCATAGAGATGGGGATGTGAGAACACGGATTAAGTAGATGTGACAAGCGGTGAAATTATCCATTGTCAGTAACTGGGTGCCAGTCTGCCTCAGTTTGGTGTTGAGTGAACAAGTTGTGGGTTGATGTCCCACTCCAGTCCATACAGTCCAGCATGAGGGGAGTGCTGCACTGTTGGAGGTGCCATGTTTTGGATGAACCATTAACTGGAGACCCTGGCTGGGACATTATTTGAAGAGCTGGGGGTTCTCCCAGTGTCCTGGACCAACATCACTCTCACAACCAACATGACCAGAAACTCCCCATCCTGTCAAATCTCATTCACTGTTTGTGGGACTTTGCTGGGAGCAGATTGACTGCCGAGTTTCCTATAAAACAGTGTCGGCTCTTCAGAAACAGACCATGGTCTGTGAAACTCTTTGGGCCCTTCTGGTGATGGGAAAGGTTCTATATAAATGTCAGATCTTTTCTCTGTCTCTGGTCTCAGATAGTGGGTGTGGTGCAGTCCACTCTGAGGAAAAGCCCTTGGGCTGCCCTTCAGGACAGAGACTGAGTCTGTACAGGTCAGGGGGAGGGAGGGAGGTGTGGGGTTTTATTAAATACAAAAGAGCTAAGGTTGATGTGTGGTCCAGAGTCAGTCCCAGTAACACTTCAGCTTCATGTTTTCTCATTGTTCTCCCTCCATCTGTGTACAGAAACATCTCTCAATTCATTCTTCATTTTGGATTTTAGAAATCTGCCTCATGAATGAGGGAAAGTGTCGTGAAAGTGTCTGTAATGCAGATGAGGACGCTGTCGGACTGATATGCTCTGGTGGGTTAATGTGTTGCATACCGAGATAGTGAAAGATCCAGTGAGGGATTCTCACAGCCCGAGCTCTCCAAGTTCTCACTGACTGAAACCTTTGTTCCTGGGAAACAGGCTCTGTTTGAATGTTTAGGTCCTGTATCCCCTGACCCTGTATTACTGCTGTCTGAATAATGGGATGTACTCAGAAATAAAACTTACTGCATTGATCACTGCTTCATATCTGTGTCTTGTTTCTCTTCAGGATCAGTGTGTGTGAGGACAGGGTGTTTGAGGGTGGATTGAGGCTGGGAGAAGATGTGAGAATTACAGGAAATGGGAAGAGGAGATCACTGCAGGGAATCTCTGAATGTTCAGAATAACACATTCAGAAAGGGACTGAGATCAGACAGGGGTCCCAGAGTGTCAGCACTTTGACCCTTTGTGGTTCGAGATATCTCACTGAAATGAGTTTGTTAGCCAGATTGGAATGAGATATACTTTGCATTAGACCCACAGTCTGTCCAATGGGACAATGCAGAGGGAGCTTTACTTTGTATCTCACTCATTTTTCTTTTGAAGGTGGCCTTTATACCCCCGGCCCCCGTTATATGCATTTTAAGTAAATACCTTTAATAAAAGCAGATAAATAAAGCAAAACTCAAATTAAAATGCAATCTTTTGCATCTATGTTGCACTCGAGCCCTGCAGTGCCCAGCGGTCGCGGAAGGTCTCAAGTGAACCGATGGACACCGCCTGCTCCCTCTCCAGAGACACCTGGGCATAAACATAACCTTGGAAGAGGGGCAGGCAATCAGGGTGGACAGACGCCCCTGACGGCCCGCAGCCTGGACCTGTGAATTGCCACCTTGGCCAGGCCCAGGACCAGACTGACGAGGGGATCCTCCTCCCGGCCCACGCCCCTCCACACTGGGTGCCCAAAGATCAGGAGCGGGGGAATGAAGTGCAGCCAAAACCTGAGGAGCAGCCACTTCAAATACTTGAATAGGGGCTGCAACCTTGCAAATTCCATATACAGATGGAACACGGACTCGTCCAATCCGCATAAATTACAGGCGGCTTGGTAGTCCGTGAAGCTATTTAAAAGTCTACTGCCCCATGCAGCACCCTCCACCCTAGGTCCCCAATGTAAAGGGGGAGGACTCCCACATAGAGAGACCTCTTCTGGGGTTTCCCCTCACCGCCAAATGGCAACACGGACTGCCATGGCGTGTCCGAGCAGCAGACGAGGAAGAGGAAGTGGAGAGTGTGCAGGAGCAGCCTATACAGGACACTCCTTCATGCCGTGTGGAATGGCATGGTGGGCATTTCCGAGTGACAGCTCAGGTTGTGTGGGACCGACTCCCGAGGGGCCTGGATCCGATGAGCGATTCTGGCTAAGTAGGGATCAGCTCGGCTGGGAGTGCTCCACATGCCTGAGCCCCCTCTTCACCTGCAGTGAAGGGCATCCTAGGGGCTTCAGCTACTCCTCCACCCGTCTGTCCGTCCCCAGAGCCAGCCACTCGGATTGCCAAGGCCCTCTCCTTCGCCGGCGGGAAAGCACCCTGACTGGAGGCGACCATGTTCCAGACTCTGAATAGATCCCAGTAAAAGACAGGCAACTCCCTCAGAGAGGCATGGCTAACGTTCTCTCCAGAGGTGTGAGTCACCTTGAAGGCCATGCCCCTGGCAGAAAAATTACGTCGCCAGCGCACGCCATCTGGGAGGAGGCTCAATGTACAGGTATCGCTGCAGGGTCTGAGGCGTCCATTCGCAGCCTGGGTGTGGACACACACCAGTGATTGGCCGCCCTCCTCAATCGGGAGACTGAGGACTGCAGCAGAGACCCAGTGTTTCCTCTTGCCCCAAAAGAAATTGATGAATTTCTTCTGGATCTTGATGGCAAATGCAGGGGGCGGGGCAAAAGTGACCAACCGGTACCACAGCATCGAGGCCACCAGTTGGTTTATAAACAGCGTTCGGTCCCTGTAGGAAAGTACTCGGAGCAGTTCTGTCCATCCCTAACCAAATGGGCTGGGAGATGGCCTCCTCTCTCCGCCTACGGTCCCGGCTCCGGCTGGATTTCTGGAGTCGGGAACTACCGTCTGCCCTGGGCCTTTCACTGACCGAGGGACAGAGGCAGACGGGGGGCCTGAATTGCTGGCACCCATAGGCTCCAGTTCCATAGGAGAGCCCAAAGACGACGACTCCGCCATGGATCCTGGGGTGAGATCGCGACAGAGGTGGGACCAGCTGGCTCAGCCAGGACATCCGTCCCCCGGTGTGTGATGGGTGTGTCGGCTGCTGGCGGTGACGACCCGGAGGAGGATGGGGACTCGGTGTGGTTCATGGAGGATGATGTTGAATCCATTGCCGGTGAGGCGGTGGACTCCCTCATGCCTCGGACCGAGTCTCCCCTCATCCCCACTGTGGAACACCGGGACTTCCTTGCGGCAAGCAAGGGTTGCCCCAATAATGTTCAGATGGCCCTAGACCAGTGGTTGAATTTGAGGCGAGTCATCCGGTCCGTCTGAGCCGCACACAAGGAGGGGGGGCTGGGAATAAAGGTCCCCTCAAGCAAAATTAAAGGGGCCTGGGGTATAAAGGCCACCTTAAAACAAAACGGTTAGTACAGAAGAAAACAAAATGGGATAGATACAGAGTAAAGCTCCCTCTACATTGTCCCATCAAACACTCCTAATCCAGGTACAGCATGCGTTAGATACTGACTAAACTCCAGATGTGGTCTCATCAAGACCCTACATATAAGTGTAGTAAGAATTCTTTACTGTAATACTCCAATTCCCCTGTAATAAAGGCTAACATACCATTTGCTTTCCCAATTGCTTGCTGTACCTTCATGTTAAGTGATTTGTGTACAGGGCCCCCCAGATCCCTCTAAATATTAACATTTTCCAGTCTCTCACCATTTAAATAATATTCTGTTTATCTATCTTTCCTTCTGAATTCGATAACTTCACTCTTCCCCACATCATATTCCCTCTGCTGTGTTCTTACTCAATCATTCAACCTGTTCCCCATTGCAGCCTCTTTGTATCCTCCTCACAGATTACTTTCCAATCTAACATCATATTGTCAGAAACGTTGTATACATTACACTGGGTCCTCTCATCTCCTCTCATTGAGATAGATTGTAAATAGCTGAGGTCCAAGCACTGATCCTTGCAGTACCCCACTAGTTACAGCCTGCCAGCCTGAAAATGACCTGTTTATTCCAACTCTCTGTTTTCTGTCCATTAACCAATTCTCAATCCATGGCAGTTTATTAACCCAATCCCATCACTCCTCATTTTCTGTAATAATCTCTCGTGTGGCACCTTATCAAATGTTTTTTTTTTATCCAAATACACTACTTTCACTGGTTCACCCTCATGTACTCTGTTAGTTCTAACCTCAAAAACTCAAACATGATTTCCCTTCATAATCTGCCTAATCCTATTGTGATTTTCTTACGGCTCTGTTACCATGTCCCGAATAATAGATTCTGGCATTTTCCCGATCACTGATGTATTGGCCTACTGTTCCCTGTTTCCTTTCTCCCTCCTTTCTTGAATAGTGGGATATGTTTGCTAGTTCCCAATCCACTGAGACCATTCCAGAATCTGGGAAATCTGGGAGAACAAAACCAATGCATCCACTATCTCTGTAGCTACCTGTTTTAAAATCTTCAGATGCAGGTTGTCAGATCCAGGGATTTGTTAAATTTTAGTCCCATTAATTTCTCCAGTATATTTCTTTGCTAATACTAATTTCTTTAAGTTCCTCATTGTCACGAGACCCTTAGTTCCTCACTATTTCCAGAACGATTGTTGTGTTTACTAAAATGAAAACAAACACCAAGTATTTGTTTAATGTCTCTGCCATTTCCTGATTCCCCATTATAATTTCTCCTGTCTCTGCCTCTAAGGGGCCAAGGTTTACTTTTACTACTCGCTTCCTTTTCACATACCTTCAGAAGCTTTTGCAACACGTTACTATGTCTCTTGTTAATCTCCTCTCATGTTCTTTCTTTCTCTTTATTAATTTCTTGGCGATCTATTGCTGAATTCTAGACTCCTCCCAATTCTCAAGCTTACTACTCTTTTTGGTAACATCAAAAGCCGCTTCCTTTTATCTAATAGTGTCATAGAGTTATACAGCACAGTAACAGGTCCTTTGGTCCATCGTGTCTGTGCCGGCCTTCAAGCACCTAACTATTCTAATCCCATTTTCCCACAATTGGCCCGTATGCTATGGCGTTTCAAGTGCTCATCTAAATACTTCTTAAATGTTGTGAGGGTTCCTGCCTCTACCACCCCTTCAGTCAGTGTGTTCCAGATTCTAACCACTGTCTGGGTGAACATTTTTTTCCTCAAATCCCCTCTAAACCTCCTTATCGTTACCTTAAATCTATGCCCCTGGTTATTGACCCCTCCTCTAAGGGAAAAAAGTTTCTTCCTATCTAACCTATCAATGTCCCTCATAATGTTGCATACCTCAATCATATCCCCCCTCAGCCTTCTCTGCTCTAAGGAAAACCTAGCCTTTTCAGTCACTCCTCAAAACTGAAATGCTCCAGCCCAGGCAACATCCTGGTGAATCTCCTCTGCACCCTCTCCAGTGCAATCACATCCTTCCTACAGTGTGGTGACCAGAACTGTACACAGTACTCCAGCTGTGGCCCAACTAGCATTTTATACAGCTCCATCATAATCTCCCTGCTCTTATATTCTATGCCTCAGCTAATAAAGGCAAGTATCCCATTTGCCTTCCTAACCACCTTATCTACCTGTGCTGCTGCCTTCAGTGATCTATGGACAAGTGCACCAAGGTCCCTCTGACCCTCTGTCCTTCAGGGTCCTACCATCCCTTGGATTAGAAATTAGAGAACAGTGGTAGAATCGGGCAGAGTCAGCATGATTTACAAAAGGGAAATCATGCTTGACAAATCTACTAGAATTCTTCGAGGATATAACTAGTAGAGTTGATAAGGGGGAGCCAGTGGCTGTGGTTTATTTGGACTTTCAGAAGGCTTTCGACAAAGTCCCACATAAGAGATTAGCATGTAAAATTAAAGCGCATGGGATAGAAAATTGGTTGGTGGACAGGAAACAAAGAGTAGGGATAAATGGGTCTTTTTCCGAATGGCAGGCAGTGACTAGTGGGGTACCGCAGGAATTGGTGCTCGGATCCCAGCTATTCACAATATATATTAATGATTTAGATGAGGGAACTAAATGTAATATCTCCAAATTTGCAGATGACACAAAACTGGGTGGGAGGATGAGTTGTGAGGAGGATGCAGAGATTTGGACAAGTTGAGTGAGTGGGCTAATGCATGGCCGATGCAGTATAATGTGGATAAATTCACATTTATCCACTTTGTTAGCACAAACAGGAAGGCAGATTATTATCTGAATGGCTGTAAACTGGGATAGGGGAATATGCAGCGAGACCTGGGTGTTCTCGTACACCAGTCGCTGAAGGTAAGCAAGCAGGTGCAACAGGCAGTAAAAAAGGTAAATGGTGTGTTGAACTTCATAGTGAGAGGATTCGAGTACAGGAGCAGGGATGTCTTGCTGCAATTATACAGGGCCTTGGTGAGGCCACACCTGGAATATTGTGTGTAGTTTTATCTGAGGAAGGATGTTCTTGCTAAAGAGGGAGTGCAGTGAAAGTTTACCAGACTGATTTCTGGGATAGTGGGACTGGTGTATGAGGAGAGATTAAGTCCGTTAGGATTATATTCACTGGAGTTCAGAAGAGTGAGGGGGGATCTCACAGAAACCTATTAAATTCTAACAGGACTTGACAGGTTAGATGCAGGAAGGATGTTCCCAATGGTGGGGGAGTCCAGAACAAGGGGTCATAGTCTAAGGATATGGAGTAAACATTTCGGGACTGAGATGAGGTAAAATTGCTTCACCCAGAGAGTGGTGAGCCTGTGGAATTCGCTACCACAGAAAGCAGTTGAGGCCAAAACATTGTATATTTTCAAGAAGGAGTTAGGTATAGCTCATGGGTCGAAAGGGATCAAAGGGTATGGGGAGAAAGCGGGAACAGGCTACTGAGTTGGATGATCAGCCATGATCATAATGAATGGCGGAGCAGGCTCAAAAGGCCAAATGGCCTACTCCTGCTCCAATGTTTCTATGTTTCTATCCATATTCCATTGCCTTGTCAATCTTCCCAAAATGAGAAGGCAGTAGTGTAGTGGTATTGTCACTAAACTAATAACCCAGAGTATTGATCTGGGGACATGGGTTCAAATCCCACCACAGCAGAAGGTGGAATTTGAATTTAATTAATAAATCTGGAATTTTTTTTAAAAGCCAGTCTAATGATGGCCATGAAACCATTGTTGATTGTTGTAAAAACCCATCTGGTTCATTAATGTCCTTTAGGGAAGGAAATCTGCTGTCCTTACCTGGTCTAGCCTACATGTGACTCCAGACCCACAGCAATGTGGTTAACTCTGACATGCCCTCTGAAATGGCCTAACAAGCCACTCAGTTGTATATAACCGCTACGAAGTCAATAAAAAGGAATGAAACCGGACGGACCACCCGGCATCAACCTAGACACCGGAAACGACAACGGCAAACCCAGCCCTATTGACCCTGCAAAGTCCTCCTTATTAACATCTGGGGGCTTGTGCCAAAGTTAGGAGAGCTGTCCCACAGACTAGTCAAGCAACAGCCTGACATAGTCATACTCACGGAATCATACCTTACAGACAATGTCCCAGACACTGCCATCACCATCCCCGGGTATGTCCTGTCCCACCGGCAGGACAGACCCAGCAGAGGTGGTGGCACAGTGGTGTACAGTAGGGAGGGAGTTGCCCTGGGAGTCCTCAACATCGACTCTGGACCCCATGAAGTCTTATGGCATCAGGTCAAACATGGACAAGGAAACCTCCTACTGATTACCACCTACTGCCCTCCCTCAGCTGATGAGTCAGTACTCCTCCGTGTTGAACAGCACTTGGAGGAAGCACTGAGGGTGGCAAGGGCACAGGATATATTCTGGGTGGGGGACTTCAATGTCCATCACCAAGAGTGGCTCGGAAGCACCACTACTGACCGAGCTGGCTGAGTCCTAAAGGACATAGCTGCTAGACTGGGTCTGCAGCAGGTGGTGAGGGAACCAGCAAGAGGGGAAAACATACTTGACCTCGTCCTCACCAATCTGCTTGCCGCAGATGCATCTGTCCATGACAGTATTGGTAGGAATGACCACCGCACAGTCCTTGTGGAGATGAAGTCCTGTCTTCACATTGAGGATACCCTCCATCGTGTTGTGTGGCACTATCACTGTGCAAAATGAGATAGATTTCGAACAGATCTAGCAATGCAAAACTGGGCATCCATGAAGTGCTGTGGGCCATCAGCAGCAGAAATGTACTCAACCACAATCTGTAACCTCATGGCCTGGCATATCCCCCACTCTACCATTACCATCAAGCCAGGAGACCAACCCTGGTTCAATGAAGAGTGCAGGAGGGCATGTCAGGAGCAGCACCAAACATACCTCAAAATGAGGTGTCAACCTGGTGAAGCTACAACACAGGACTATCTGCATGCCAAACTGTGTAAGCAGCATGCGATAGACAGAGCTAAGCGTCCCATAACCAACGGATCAGATCTAAGCTCTGCAGTCCTGCCACATCCAGCCGTGAATGGTGGTGGACAATTAAACAACTAACTGGAGGAGGTGGCTCCACAAATATCCCCATCCTCAATGATGGGGGAGCCCAGCACATTAGTGCGAAAGATAAGACTGAAGCATTTGCAACAATCTTCAGCCAGAAGTGCCGAGTTGATGATCTATCTCGGCCTCCTCCTGAAGTCCCCAGCATCACAGATGCCAGACTTCAGCCAATTCGATTCACTCCGCGTGATATCAAGAAACAACTGAAGGCACAGGATACCGCAAAGGCTATGGGCCCTGACAATATTCCGGCAATAGTACTGAAGACCTGTGCTCCAGAACGTGCCGCACCCCTAGCCAAGCTGTTCCAATACAGCTACAACACTGGCATCTACCCTGCAATGTGGAAAATTGCCCAGGTATGTCCTGTACACAAAAAGCAGGACAAGTCCAACCCGGCCAATTACCGCCCCATCAGCCTACTCTCAATCATCAGTAAAATGATGGAAGGTGTCATCAACAGTGCCATCAAGCGGCATTTGCTTAGCAATAACCTGCTCTGTGACGCTCAGTTTGGGATCTTCTAGGTCCACCCAGCTCTTGACCTCATTACAGCCTTGGTTCAAACATGGACAAAAGGGCGGAACTCAAGAGGTGAGGTGAGAGTGACTGCCCTTGACATCAATGCAGCATTTGACCGAGTACTGCATCAAGGAGCCCTAGCAAAACTGAGGTCAATGGGAATCAGGGGGAAAACCCTCCACTGGTTGGAGTCATACCTAGTGCAAAGGAAGATGGTGGTGGTTGTTGGAGGTCAATCATCTGAGCTCCAGGACATCACTGCAGGAGTTCCTCAGGGTAGTGTCCTGGGCCCAACCATCTTCAGCTGCTTCATCAATGACCTTCCTTCAATCATAAGGTCAGAAGTGGGGATGTTCGCTGATGGTTGCTCAATGTTCAGCACCATTCGTGACTCCTCAAATATGGAGCAGTCCATGTAGAAAGGCAGCAAGTCCTGGACAATATCCAGGCTTGGGGTGATAAGTGGCAAGTAATATTCACGCCACACAAGTGCCAGGCAATAACCATCTCCAACAAGAGAGAATCTAACCATCTCCCCTTGACATCCAATGGCATTACCATCGCTGAATCCCCCACTTTCAACATCCTAGGGGCTGCATTGGCCAGAAATTGAACTGGAGTAGCCATATAAATACCATGGCTACATGAGCAGGTCAGAGGCTAAGAATCCTGCGGCGAGAAACTCACCTCCTAACTCCCCAAAGCCTGTCCACCATCTACAAGGCACAAGTCAGGAGTGTGATGGAATACGCTCCACTTGCCTGGATGGGTGCAGCTCCAACAACACTCAAGAAGCTCGACACCATCCAGGACAAAGCAGCCCGCTTGATTGGCAGCCATCTATAAACATTCACTCCCTCCATCACCGACGCACAGTGGCAGCAGTGTGTACCATCTACAAGATGCACTGCAGCAACGCACCAAGGGTCCTTCGGCAGTGCCTTCCAAACCCACGACCTCTACCAACTAGAAGGACAAGGGCAGCTAATGCATGGGAACACCACCACCTGCAAGTTCCCCTCGCAGTCGCACACTATCCTGACTTGGAAATATATCACCGTTCCTTCACTGTTGCTGGGTCAAAATCCTGGAACTCCCTTCCTAACAGCACTGTGGGTATACCTACCCCATATGGACTGAAGCAGTTCAAGAGGCAGCTCACCAGCACTTTCTCAAGGGCAAATAAGGATGGGCAATAAATGCTGGCCTGACCAGCGACGCCCACATCCCATGAATGAATATTACAAAAATGCATCATCTCACACTTCTCAGGATTAAATTCCATTTGCCACTGCTCTGCCCATCTTACCAGCCCATCGATATGGTCCTGTAATCAAAGGCTATCCTCCTCACTATTTACAACACCACTAATTTTCGTGTCATCTGCGAACTTACTGATCATACCTCCTATATTCACGTCTAAATCATTAATGTTCACTACAAACTGCAAGGGTCCCAGCACCGATCCCTACGGTACACCACTAGTCACAGGCTTCCACTCACAAAAACAACCCTCGACCATCACCCTCTGCCTCCTGCCATTAACCCAATTTTGGATCCAATTTACCAAATTGCTCTGGATCCCATGCTTTCACCTTCTTAACTAATTTCCCACGCGGGACCTTATCAAAAGCCTTACTGAAGTCCATGGAGACTACATAAACTGTTTTACCCTCTTCTGCACACCTCGTCACCTTCTCGAAAAATTCAATTAAATATGTTAGACACGATCTCCCCCTGACAAAGCCAAACTGACTCTCCCTGATTAATCCCTGCCTCTCCAAGTGGAGATTAATCCTGACCCTCAGAATTTTTTCCAATAGTTTCCCGACCACTGATTTTAGACTCACTGGCCTGTAATTACCTGGTTTATCCCTGCTACCTCTCTTGAATAATGATGCCACATTTGCTGTCCTCCAGTCCTCTGGCACCTCTCCTGTGGCCAGAGAGGATTTGAAAATTTGTGTCAGAGCCCCTGCAATCTCCTCCCCTGCCTCACATAACAGCCTGGGATGCATCTCATCTGGGCCTGGGGATTTATTCACATTTAAGCCCACTAAAACTGTTACTATCTCGTCCCTTCCAATGCTAATATGTTCAAGTATATCACAATCCCCCTCCTTGATCTCTACACCTACATTGTCCTTCTCCATAGTGAACACAGATGAAAAGTAATCATTTAAAACCTCACCTACATCCTCCGGCTCCACACACAGATTGCCACTTTGGTCCTTAATGGGCCCTACTCTTTCCCTGGTTATCCTCTTGCCCTTAATATACTTATAAAACGCATTGGAATTTTCCTTTATCTTGCCCACCAGTGCTTTTTCATGTCCCCTCTTCGCTCTCTAATTACTTTTTTATTTACCCTCCTACACTTTCTATACTCCTCTGGGCCTCTGCTGTTTTCAGCCCTCTGAAGCTGCCATAGGCCTCCTTTTTTTTCTTTATCCAAATCTCTATATCCCTTGATGTCCAGGGTTCCCTGGACTTAACCTTTACGGGAACAGGTTGGCCCTGAACTCTCACTATTTCCCCTTTAAATGCTCCCCCTGCTCTGATGTAGACTTTCCTACAAATATCTGCTCCCCATCCACTTTGGCCAGATCCTGTTTTATCATATTGAAATCGGCATTCCCCCAATTCAGTGCCTTTATTTCTGGTACATCTTTGTCATTTTCCATAACCATCTTAAATCTTACAGATTTATGGTCATTATCCCCGAAATGCTCCCCCACTGATACTTCTACCACTTGTCTGGCTTCATTCCCTAGGATTAGGTCCAGTACTGCCCCTTCTCTTGTAGGACTTTCTACATACTTGCTCAAAAAGGCCATCCCAGTTAATAATGGGGAAGTTGAAATCCCTGATTATTATTTGCCTATTATTTTTACACCTCTCTGAGATTTGCCTACATAGGGCGGCACAGTGGTTAGCACTGCAGCCTCACAGCTCCAGCGACCCGGGTTCAATTCTGGGTACTGCCTGTGTGGAGTTTGCAAGTTCTCCCTGTGTCTGCGTGGGTTTCCTCCGGGTGCTCCGGTTTCCTCCCACATGCCAAAGACTTGCAGGTTGATAGGTAAATTGGCCCTTATAAATTGCCCCTAGTATAGGTAGGTGGTAGGGAAATATAGGGACAGGTGGGGATGTGATAGGAATATGGAATTAATGTAGGATTAGTATAAATGGGTGGTTGATGGTCGGCACAGACTCGGTGGGCTGAAGGGCCTGTTTCAGTGCTGTATCTCTAAATCAAATCAAAAAAGTATCTGCTCCTCTATCTCTCCCTGACTATTTGGAGGCCTGCAGTACACACCCAGCAAAGTGATTGCCCCCTTTTTGTTTTTAAGTTCTACCCATATGGCCTCATTTGAGGAACCTTCTAAGATATCATCCCTCCTTACTGCAGTAATTGACTCCTTGATCAATAGTGCAATGCCACCTCCTCTTTTACATCCCCACCCCTGCCCCCACCGTCATGCCTGAAGATTCTATACCCTGGAATATTGAGCTGCCAGTCCTGCCCCTCCCTCAACCATGTCTCTGTGATAGCAATAATATCATACTCCCATGTGCTAATCAATGCCCTCAGATCATCTGTCTTACTTGTAAGACTCCTTGCATTAAAATAGATGCAATCCAGCCTTGCATTATTCACTTGTGCCTTAACAGGTCTATATTTGCTCTGCCTTGCAGACTGACGTAGTTTCTCTTCTTTATTTGGCTGTGCATCACCCCCTACTGTACCTCCACTCTGGATCCCATCCCCCTGCCAAACTAGTTTAACCACCACCCAACCTCTGCAACAGCACTAGCAAACCTCCCTGTTGATCCTGTTCCGGTTCAGGTTCAACCCGTCCAACTTGTACAGGTCCCGCCTTCGCCAGAAACAGACCCAGTGATCCATAAATTAAAGCCCTCCCTCCTGCACAATCTCTTCAGCCACACATTCATCTGCTCTGTCCTCCTATTCCTATACTCACTAGCATATGGCACTGGGAGTAATCCAGAGATTACAACCTTTGAGGTCCTGCTTTTTAATCTGCTCCCTAGCTCCCTAAATGCTTGTTGCAGGACCTCATCCCTCTTTCTACCTATGTCATTGGTACCAATGCATGTCACGACCTCTGACTGTTCACCTCTGTGACATCCTTGGCCCTAGCACCAGGGAGGCAACATACCATCCTGGAGTCATGTTTGCTGCCACAGAAATGCCTATCTGTAGCACTTACAATAGAATCCCCTATCACTATAGCTCTTCCACTCCTTTTCCTCCTCTCCTGTGCAGCTGAGCCACCTGTGGTGCCTCAGACTTGGCTCTTGCTGCATTCCCCTGAGAAGCTATCTCCCCAACAGTATCCAAAGTGGAAAATCTGTTGGAAAGGGAGATGGACCCAGGGGACTCCTGCACTACCTGCCTAGTTTTTCTCCTCTGTCTGGCGGTCACCCGTTCCTTTTCTACCTGAGCAGTCTTTACCTGCGGTGTGACCACCTCCCCGTATGTGCTATCCACGATGATCTCAGCCTTGCAGATGCTCCACAGTGTCCCCAGCTGCTGCTCCAGATTAAAAACGTGGATTTCGAGTCGCTGCAGCTGGAGACACTTCCTGCACACGTGTTCGCCCTGGACGCTGGAAGTGTCCCTGAGTTCCCACATTGCAGAGGAGGAATACTCCACGCTACTGAGCTGCTCTGCCATTACTCACCTTTAATTTACTCCCATAAATTACTCAAAAACGACGTAGGGCATTAGAAATTATTCCCTTTCAGATAGTGCATTCCAGATCACAACAACTCACTGTGTAAAATAAAATCTCCTCATCTCACCTTTGGTTCTTTTGCCAATTACCTTGAATCTTCCTCCTCTGGTTAGTGACTCTTCTGCCACTGGAAACAGTTTCTCCTTATTTACTCTATTAAAAACATTCATGATTTTGAACATCTTGGTTAAAGCTGACCTTAACCTGCTCTGCTCAAAGGTTACTTCAGTCTCTCCATGTAACTGAAGTCCCACATCCCTGGGACTATTCTAGTAAATCTCCTCTGAAACCTATCTAAGGGCTTGACATCCTTCCTCAATTGTTGTCTCCAGAAATGGACACAATACTCCAGCTGGGGCCTAACCTGTGTTTTATAGAAGTTTAACATAACTTCCTTGCTTTTGTTCTCTAGGCCTCTGTTTATAAAGCCTGGGATCCAATATATCTTTTCAACAGAATTCTCAACTTGTCCTGTCACCTTCAAAGACTTGTGTACAAACACCCCCAGGTCTCTCTGTTCCTGCACCCTCTTTAAAATGGTAACAATTAGTTCATATTGTCTCTCCTCATTCTTTCAACTGAAATGAATCATTTCACATTTCTCTGAGTTAAATTCTGTCTGCCCTGTGTCTGCCCATTTCATTAGTCTGTCTGTGTCCTTCTTAAATCTGTTCCGATACTCCCAACTTTTTTCCACATTTCCAAATCTCATGTTATGTGCAAACTTTGAACTTAACCTCTGTATAGCCAAATTCACTGCTTACTCAAATCGAGGTCATTACAACAGCAACTTGCATTTATATGGCGGCGTTAATGCAGTAAAGCATCCTAAGGTGTTGAACAGGGATGTTATCAAGCATAAGGGGTATTAGGGCAGAGGGTAAAAGCAGGACACACTGCAGTAATTCACCAAGCTGACTTCAACAGCACCGCCCTCCCGGTGACCTTCACCATCGAGAAGGACAAGAGTATCAACATAGTGGGGACACCATCACCTCCAAGTCACAATTTATCATGATTTGAACATAGATCACAATACCTTCATCATCGCTAGTTTGAAATCTGGAATTCTGTCACCAAAGCCACCAAGAACTGTACAAGTGGAGTTTCACTCTCTTCATGGCTCTGCATTTGATACGTATTATACTAAACACATCTTTGAGAGCTTCACATTGTTTTACACTGGGTTTCAGCCAAGTTTAACATGTTCACCTTACGTCTCATTCCATGCAAGTCAGTTCTGATGAAGGGTCACTGACCTGAAACGTTGACTCTGCTTCTCTCTCCACAGATACTGCCAGACCTGTTGAGTATTTCCAGCATTTCTTGTTTTTATTTCAGATTTCCAGCATCTGCAGTATTTTTATAAAACCATAGCATGTGGGAGACCTTTCTCCTGGAATTGAACATCTGTTTCGAACAGAGTGTGCTCACTCATTGTTAGATGTTCATTTACTGTCAGAATATTAATTAATTCCTGCTCATCACTCATTGCTATATCTTGTACACCCTGTTCTCTTGACGGTTCCACATCCTGTTGTTTTCGGAATCTGTATTTAAACTAGAAAATCATTACAGAAATTGTCAGTCAGTCATGTTCATCTTGAAAGAGTCGGTTCCTGTGAACAATGGGAAATGTCACCTGTCTGATGATGAAACAGGACCTTGTTCTCAGGTGATTCACACAGCCCGGTTTCTCAGAGAACTCTGCTGTTCCTGACTTTTCCCAACTCCCAGTCTATCCGCTAATCTGAGTACATATCCTTTATAACATTCACTGTTTCCCGAACTCCTCAACTAATTTCAAATCTAAAGGTTAATTCCAATTTCCACTGGTCTCATTTTAAATTAGAAGAAGTTTTCCCAGGATATATTTCCAAGTCAGGATAGTGTGTGACTTGGAGAGGAACTTGTAGTTGGTGGTGTTCCCATGTTCCTGCTGCCTTTGTGTGTGTGTGTGTTTGAGTGTGTGTTTAGGTGTGTGTTTGTGTATATGTGTGTGCGTGTATTTGTTGGTGTTATATCTACATATGAACATGGAAATAGGAGCAGGCCCATCCCATTCGGCCCCTTGAGCCTGCTCGGCCATTCAGCAGATCATGGCTAATCTTCCACCTCAACGCATTTCCACACACTCTCCCCATATCCCTTAATATATTTAATACCTAGAAATCTATCGATCTCTATCTTGAACATACTGAATAACTGAGCATCCACAGCCCTCTGGGGTAGAGAATTCCAAAGATTCACCCTCTGAATGAAGAAATTCCTCCTCATCTCTGTCCTAAATGGCCTTGCTCGTATTCAGAGACTGCGTCTCCTGGTTCTAGACTCCCCAGCCAGGGGAAACATCCTTCCTGCATCTACCCTGTCGAGCCCTGTAAGAATTGTGTTTACTTCTATTGAGATCATCTTTCATTCTTCTAAAGTCTAGAGAATACAGGCCCAGTCTCCTCAATCTCTCCTCATAGGACAATCCTGTCATCCCAGGGATCAGTCTGGTGAACCTTCATTGCACTCCCTCTCTGACAAGTATATCCTTCCTTAGGTAAGGAGATCAAAACCATGTTTCATCAAGAATGACTTTGTTTATTGAGTGGACTGAAACCACAGGATGTGTTTTATAAAGTGACTGAGGAGCAATGTGTTTGTGTGGCCTGGACAGCAGTTTGTAAAGTGGTCGAACATTGACATGACTTCAGTTTGTAAATGACAAAGCTATCAGAAAGGAGATGTGCTGTGTGGAAGTGAACCAGCAGAACAATCAGCTTGAACATGTGACGGATCGCGGGGTGAGGGTCGGTCAGATCGCGGGGTGAGGGTCGGCCGGATCGTGGGGTGAGGGTCGGCCGGATCGCGGGGTGAGGGTCGGCTGGATCGCGGGGTGAGGGTCGGCCGGATCGCGGGGTGAGGGTCGGCCGGATTGCGGGGTGACGGTCGGCCGGATCGCAGGGTGACAGTCGGCCGGATCGCGGTGTGAGGGTCGGCCGGATCGCGGGGTGAGGGTCGGCCGGATCGCAGGGTGAGGGTCGGCCGGATCGCAGGGTGACGGTCGGCCGGATCGCGGGGTGACAGTCGGCCGGATCATGATTAATATTTTAAGTTCGGTTTCGCAGAAGCGATTACCTCTCTGGTTCGTCATGGTCAACAGTTCTAAAAATAAAGGGGAAAGAACCGGAACTGGTGTTCGGAAAAAAGGGTTTTTTTCTGTGTGAGCAAAGTGAAGACATTATTGAGCTCATATTGAGGCTGTTTATAAAAATGTTGCAAGCTGTTCTGCTAGTGTGTGCCCTGTCTGTATGTGACCAGCTAAACACTGCAGGCAGTGTCTTCAACATAAACCAAACAGCTGCTGACTTCAGAGGAAAAGACAGAGATCGTCCATCCAGACTTTAAATCATCTCTGTGCAGAATCCAGAAAAAATCACCAAAAACGGGCTGTGTGCGTATTTATCTGTGTGCGTTAGTGTGAATCTGTTTACCTGTATCAGTTTATCTATGTGTGTGTGTGTGTGTGTGTGTGTGTGTGTGTGTGTGTGTGTGTGTGTGTGTGTGTGTGTGTGTGTGTGTGTGCAAATATGTGTTTGATTACCTGTGTGTGTGAGAGAGAGAAACAGAATGAGTTCTATGCAAGACTGTATGTATGTTAGGAACAGAGTAACATTCCCTCTACACTGTCCCATCAAACACTCCCAGGGCACGTACAGCACAGTTTAGATATACAGTGAAGCTTCCTCTCCGCTGTTTTCTCAAAGACTCCCAGCACATGTGCAGCATGTGTTGGATATAGTGTAAAGGACCTTCTAAACTATCCCATCAAACAATTCCATGGCAGGTACAGCAAGAGTTAGATAGAAGGTAAATCTCCCTATACACTGTCCCATCAGCACTCCCAGGGTAAGTAATGCATGGGATATATACAGAGTAAATTGCCCGATACACAGTATTCCCTGAAGCTCTCCCAGGGCAGGTACAACATAGGTTAGACACAGAGTAAAACTCCCTTCACCCTGAACCATCAAGCACTCCTGGCATAGCATGCGATAGATACAGAATAAATCTCCCTGAACAGTGCTTCATCAAACCCTCCCAGAACAGGTACAGTAGGTATTAGATACAGAATTTAGCTCCAGCTAAACCGCCCCTCACTCTGATGCTAATAGCAGAGCAAAAGTACACTCCCAGGGCAGGCAAAGCAATGGGTTAGGTAGAGAGTAAAGCTCACTGTACACTGTCCTCTTCAACAGTCCATGACATGCACTGCATGGGGAGCTGCAGAGTAAAACACCCTCTACACTGTTTTATCATTCCAGGTCAGGTACAGCACTGATTAGATACAGAGTTACGTACCCTGAACACTGTCCCCAACAAACACTCCCAGAGTAGATACAACACATGTTAGATACAGATTAATGCTCCCTCTACACTGTGTCTGTTAATCCTTCCAGAGCAGGTACAGCCCGGGTTAGGTACAGAGTAAAGCTCCTTCTTCACTGTCCAATCAACCATTCCAGGGGCAGGGATTGTGTTTGTGTTTGTGGGAGTCGAAGAGGACGGAGTCAGTTTGACCGACATTTATCTGGAGACACTTTTGTCTCATCCAGATCTAAATGTTGGACAGACAGTTGGAGAGAGTGACGACACCCTGAGATCAATGGAGGAGGTGGGGAATGTCATTTATCTTCTTGTGGAAGCTGGCCCCATGCATCCTGCTGATCTGACAGATGGTTAGTGTATATATAATGATCAGGAGAGCAGGGACAATGTCCAGCTTTACATCAGACAATGACAGGAGGAGGAATCATTGGATGTGACACAAGTCCCTATATTCCTCTTCTATGTATCTGGAAAATACTTAGTTCCCAGTTAGAATGCAGAAGAAAAATATGTGAAGACATTGGGAGGTGAGGGACATTGAATAGTGGGACCTCACATTAAGAGGTTGTGATGTAACATTTATAAAGGGTAATATTTGGAGACTGTGCTCCCTGTCTGCAGTGTCGTTAGATGGGAGCTCGGGTCGGGGACACGGCCATCATACGATTGGGCTAATCCTGTAACCTGTGCTCCCAATCCAGTGAGACTGGAGCTGGAGCAGAGCTTGGTCATGTGACCCTGTAATACCACCAGTGGGCGGGGCCTGTGCTGGCTGCTGTCTGATTGGCTCCTGGCTCCCTTTGTGATGTCACCTGGAGACAGGTTTTAGCCCCTGGTTACAATTCATCAGTTGTATTTCCCGTGGGCAGGAGCTGGAGTTGGCAGCTGGTACATCAGACATGGACAGGAGGTGGGCTCGTTGGACATGATACAGGTCCCTATATTCCCCTTCCACGTGTCTGCTACATGTTTAATTCCCAGGTGTAAATGAGAGGAGAAAGGGATGGATCCATGTGATGCTGTCCAAGGATTCCCAGGGTGTTTGGGCCTTCTCCCAGTTCATGACTTGCACTGTGACAGTCGGGATACATTGTAGTTTGTGGAGTGGGAATTGGGGTGGTTGGTAGGGGGAGCATTGGGGAGATTGAGTATCGAGGTGATGAAGGCTGGATTCGGGTTCAGACAGCAGAGAGGGTGAGCAGGTAATGTTTCAGAGGTGATAGACAGCAGGCTGGGAATGGATTGGGTGTGGGGGGGAGGAAGCTGAACTCAGGGTCAAACAGGACACCGAGTCCACATCTCTGGGTTTAGCCTGAGGCGACAGTGCAGAGACTGATAGAGTCAATGCTGGGATTGTGATGGTGAATCTGGGAGTGAAAGAGGACGGAGTCAGTTTGGTCAGTTAACTGAAGTGAATTTTGGTTCATCCAGATCTCAATGTTGGACAGAGAGTTGGAGAATGATAACACCCTGGGGTCAATAGAGGAGGGAGAGAGTGTCGATGGTCTATTGTGGAAGCTGGCTATGTGATTCCTGATGATGTCACAGATTGATATCATATAGAAATATAATGATCAGGGGATTAAGGACAATGCTCAGGATTATATCAGATATGGAATGGAGGAGGGATTGTTGGCTGTGATACAGACCCCTATATTCCTCTTCTATGTGTTGGAAATGCTTCTTTCCCAGGTTCAAAGGAGAGGAGGAAAGGGTGGAGCCTCGGACTGCAGTCCCTCCATCACTGGGATTCTCGAAGCTTGTCCTGGGGAAGTGGATGGAGCATCTGTGTCTACAACATGGAGAGACATTGTAATAACAGGGAAATGAGGGGGAGGGGACGAACCCTGCCTCCCAGTTAATGTTTCTCCAGGTGGGAACCATTTGCAAGGGGACATGAGGAAACTGTTAGTAACCCTTGTGGCTGCTCCCCTCTGATTGGGTCTCCTGAGAGGGACTGGCAACAAAGTGAAGCAGCTCTAAAATAGTAAATAGACATTTTCACCCACAGGAATTTGTTCGATATGTGGGTGTGAATAAAAACAGCAGTCAGAAGTCTCCAGTCCAAAAATAAGTGACTGATGGCTGTAAAGACAAAGTACTAACACTTTAAACACTCCATGAAACACTAAAACCAGCCTCTCAAACTCTGGAATGGAGCAGATTCCATTCCTTTATCAGTACAAACATCTTCTTTTCCCTATTATTCCTCTTCCATCCCTGGGGAAAGTTCTGTTTTATTATCCTACATTCAAGTTTTAGATTATTGCCCCAATGATCGATGAGGTTCAATGCTGGATTCTGCACGATATCAGGATGGATCAGGACATCCCTGGAGACTGGTGAACCCATCGTTATTCTGTCACTTTCTCTTGTACACATACTTCTATAGATACTGATAGGAACAAAACATTCAATGGAAAAACAAAACATGACAACAGTCTCAGCAAAAGGTTTTAACAGTCCTGTTGCCTCTCACAAAGAGGAATAACAAGTGCTGGAGAATGTTCTTTGTGGTAAGTAGTTTCCTTCTTGGTTTAAATTGCACTCGGAGACTGACTGACACTTTCATTGACCACTTAGTTCACAGACCCAGCACTGACCTGAAATCAAGGACATTCCACACACTCCGAGATCATCACAAGTGCACAATGCATCAAAATCACAGGAGCTGACCCTGGGAAGGTGTTGTGCTAATGGCCGGTACATTAGCAGCCTCTGGAGATAATCCCTGTATTCTCCAGTTCTACACTGGGATTTCCTGTGGTTACTGTTGGAATATTGCAGTTTGTAAAATTAAACCTGAAGAATGTTCCACCTTTGATCTCTTCAAATCTTTTATTTCAGCTCACCTTTGAAGACCAGGACTGTCCTTCAGATGCCGTGCATTTACTGACAGCACATTTACAGGACTGTACAAGAGACAAGAGTGTGATACCAAAGAGGTAGGACATGTTCAGTTACACTCATCAAAACTGACCTTATTCATTTATCTGAAGGTACCAGCACTATCATTAGGACATTTGGATTAATGAAGAAACAGGTTGACAAGGGTTTAACTCTGAGTTAGTTTAGTCCCGAGCACAGAATTAGAGTCATGGAGTTATACAGCACAGAAACAGGCCCTTCAGCCCATCGTGTCTGTGCCGGCCATCAAGCACCTAACTATTCCAATCCACTTTTCCAGCACTTGGCCTGTAGCCTTTTATCTTATGACATTTCAAGTGCTCATCTAAATACTTCTTAAATGTTGTGAGGGTTCCTGCCTCGCCCACCTCTTCAAGCAGTACGTTCCAGAATCCAACCAGCCTCCGAGTGAAAAATCTTTTCCTCAAATCCCCTCTAAACCTCCTGCTCCTTACCTTAAATCTATGCCCCCTGGCTATTGACCCCTCTGCTAAGGGAAAAACTGTCTTCCTATCTAACCTATCTATGCCGCTCATAATTTTGTATACCTCAATCATGTCCCCTCTCAACCTTCTCTGCTCTAAGGAAAACAACCCCAGCCTTTTCAGTCTCTCTTCTTAACTGAAATGCTCCAGCCCAGGCAACATCCTGGTGAATCTCCTCTGCACCCTCTCGAGTGCAATCACATCCTTCCTATAGTGTGGTGACCAGAACTGTACACAGTACTCCAGCTGTGGCCTAACTAGCGTTTTATACAGCTCCATCATAACTGCCCTGCTCTTATATTCTATACATCGGCTAATAAAGGCATGTATCCCATATGCCTTCCTAACCACCTTATCTACCTTTGCTGCTGCCTTCAGTGATCTATGGACAAGTACATCAAGGTCCCTCTGACCCTCTGTCCTTCCTAGGGTCCTACCATCCATTATATATTCCCTTGCCTTGTTAGTCCTCCCAAAATGCATCACCTCACACTTCTCAGGATTAAATTCCATTTGCCACTGCTCTGCCCATCTTACCAGCCCATCTATATGGTCCTGTAACCTAAGGCTTTCCTCCTCACTATTTACGACACCACCAATTTTCATGTCATTTGCGAACTTACTGATCATACCTCCTATATTCACATCTAAATCATTAATGTGCACTACAAACAGCAAGGGTCCCAGCACCGATCCCTGCGGTACACCACTGGTCACAGGCTTCCACTCGCAAAAACAACCCTCGACCATCACCCTCTGCCTCCTGCCACTAAGCCAATTTTGGATCCACTTAACCAAATTGCCCTGGATCCCATGGGCTCTTCTTAAGCAATTTCCCATGTGGAACCTTATCAAAAGCCTTACTGAAGTCCATGTAGTCTACATCAACTGCCTTACCCTCATCAACACATCTAGTCACCTCCTTGAAAAATTCAGTCAAATTAGTTAGACACGATCTCCCCCTGACAAAGCCATGCTGACTATCCCTGATTAATCCCTGCCTCTCCAAGTGGAGATTAATCCTGTCCCTCAGAACTTTTTCCAGTAGTTTCCCTACCACTGATGTTAGACTCACCGGCCTGTAATTACCTGGTTTATTACAGAATGATACAGCGCAAAAGGAGGACATTCGGCCCATCATGGCACATAGGTTTTACAACAGATATACAACAATAAACAACTGTACAGTAACCAGTGCATGAGAAATAATTCATACCCAAGGATGTATTTCGAGGCTAAGACCAATGTCCCACCAGTGACATTCTCCCTTTGTGGAATGGTATAAAAGTGTTTGCTGGAAGTGTTAATCCTCTGTAACAGCTCTACAAGATGTTCAGGCAGCGGGGGTATGTCATACCCAAACCGGGCAACATAATCATGCAGCAATCCCTTCAGATCATCCTTTACAGTGATATTAACCTGTCCATGAGCATAAACATTCAATAATACCCACTCACCCAGTCTAACGGGTTGAGCTGGGGTAATATAAAATGTTCCATCCAGAATAGGGCAGATCAGATCTTCGTACTGGCATTCCCCGTGTATGGTTTTGACTCAATATTCCCCCTTTTCTTTGTATGCCACATGCGTTGGGAACTCTTCTCCCAGGTCACCATGATTGTGCAATTGGGTCTTTCCTGATCCCAAGTGAACCCGCAGGTTAGTGCCGTACTTTCAGTTACATCGTACGGGCAAACAAAAGTATTCTCTTTCCGAGCACGCCCAGACAAATCCGGGGCTACCCAAGTAATCCCACCCACTTGTGCCACATACCTAGAGTATTGGTCATAACATGACACATGACCCTGATTTTCTACCCCAGTGTTTTCAACTCGAAAGAGAGGATTAGGCTTCTCCCCTTCCTTGAGGACAGGATAATACAAAACCAGCCCTAGCATGCCCATGCTACTGTTCTCTAGATGGCACTCATGTTTCCCCGGGTATACCTGCATGGGTCCTCTGATTTTACAGATATCAGGAGTAAGTTAATAACTGGACATAGCTCGAAGATGTTTATCAGTAATCAAGGAGGTCAATCTCCCTTCCACCATCCTCTGGAGATTTTCACAGGCCTGTTCCACCAACCAAAAACCATACGTTGTGCACGGGTCATTTTCAGCAGCTTCCACAGATGCACTTTTCTTGTCTGTGATAATTTCATTCATGCGGTGGTCATACCTTTCCAATTCCCCCACTACATCTTGCAAATGCACGGGCATAATTGGATCTTCCTCTAATTCCTTTTGTTCCACATCATTAATCCCATTTCATATTTTCCTTAACCTATTCCTAATAGTTTTTACCGATTTGTCTAAAGTAGCTGAATCTAAACTATATCCTGATGTTACAGTTGCTGTGTCATTAATTAAGCTACGTCGTACCTGCCCCTGAGAGTGAGGTTTCGTTTGATTCTCGGAACGCTCATACAGATTAGTGCGTTCATCTTCTATTGCATTTCTGGTTCATTCCCAGAATTCGCATAAAACTTGATAGAACATTCGATGCTGCAGTGCTCGTGTCTTATCTTGGGGGCAGTCTCATATGCGCCAAATTAATCATTACCGGCACTACCTCATGGTGCACATCTTGATATAGTGCCATTCATGTGGGGCGGCACAGTGGCGCAGAGGTTAGCACTGCAGCCTCACAGCTCCAGCGTCCCGGGTTCAATTCTGGGTACTGCCTGAGTGGAGTTTGCAAGTTCTCCCTGTGTCTGCGTGGGTTTTCTCCGGGTGCTCCGGTTTCCTCCCACATGCCAAAGACTTGCAGGTTGATCGGTAAATTGGCCGTTAGCAATTGCCCCTAGTATAGGTAGGTGGTAGGAAAATATAGGGACAGGTGGGGATGTGGTAGGAATATGGAATCAGTGTAGGATTAGTATAAATGGGTGGTTGATGGTCGGCACAGACTCGGTGGGCCGAAGGGCCTGTTTCAGTGCTGTATCTCTAAAACTAAACATAACAACCAGCCCCTTGCTTACCCTGGTGTATGGTGAGGGCATCCGATAGTCTTTGGGTTACTCTTGGCTTTATTTGCAAAGGGAGTGAACTATTGCTTTTAATGTTACAACAGGGACATCCCTCCCTTTCCCTGGCACAGAGACCTGAGGGGCCCATGTCTCCTCCTTACCAGGGAAGTACCAAGCAATGCCCAGTGGGTACACATCTGCCATCCCAACAAAGACACCCCCCGTCACAGCTATTATGACAATACCAACCCGACTGGAGCCGCAGTCCACCCCATGGCCTCTCCTCCTACACACGTATAGTCTTCCTCATGACGTTCCTCCCACCATCGAGGCCAACACAAACTGACCTCCATTTGGGTTTCTGACTGAGTCGGAGAAATGTGTGGATACCAGGGGTCCCCTATCTGCAGCCATCCATTTATTTTTGGTCCTCACAAACCAGACTGTATTGTTTTCTGTCATGGTCTTTTTGCATGGATTGCAAATAATGCACACCCCTTTCCTTTCTTGAACTTCCCAAGCTGTTTTTGTGCTGTTGGAGGCACACTTTATTTCGCGATTTCCCGTGAGCACCCCAGTGTAATCTTCCTTTTCATGCCCCACTAATTTGCCCCACTCCACCCTTGGATTCCTACTGTACACTGTTGTATATTGTTGTTAGTGTAGTTCGAGCATTGTTCACAAAGGTCTCGGAGTCTTGGTATGTCTAAATAATAACTTGTTTATTATATATTCATAACTGTTAATACTCTTCTTAAGCATGTCCAGCTGGGACCTCTCATGATGCTTCTAGCTTCTTCAAAACCTATTACCCATATGACTATTACAACATTATCACACAGTGGGAGGGGCTACTCTCACTGTCCCAAACATTAACCCTTTCAGACCCTTATCCTACATATACCTCTGCCTCGACCCGAGGATTTTCAGTGGGATGGGTGCGAGGAATGACTGGCTCTACATTATCATTATTATCTTTATTATTTGGAAGCACTAACCTCTTGTCTGGACATAGCTTGCCAGTCACGAATCCCAGAATCATCACCCTTAGCATTGTCTTCATGAATCTGTAAGATTAAAGAAAAACAAAATTCAACTCTGGTCTGTGAGCAAATGTAATCACAGGCATGTTATAATTATATACCACTGAACTTTAGTGGTACATGAGATTCGGGTCCCATCTGGGTCTCCTATCCCTGTTACTCCTTCTTGGGGGCTGTGTTGGCATTCTCTGTCATGGGAATAGTGCTCCCCCCCGATGCCTCAATTTTAGTATCTCCGGCTGCCCTCTGGAAAAAGTGTTTGAACGTCCAGGTGTCACCATCTGTGGTGTCACCTACAGGAGTATCACTACGTATGAGAGTGTCGTCTATGATATCCTCCTGATGTGGGATAGGGGCTTTATCACAATCTTATATTGATTGGATCACAAGGTCGCAGAGAGGCAACTCCACCAGAATTGTTAGATTTCAGTCCTGGGCTTGGCGGGTGGTGAAACTTCATCTGATTAATGTGAAACCATGTGACCCACTTGGGTAGCTGGACTGCATACATCATAGGGATGGCTTTGTCCACTCTAGAGTAGGGGTTCTTGTAGAGTGGTTCAAACACTCCCACTCTGGTGTAATTTTGGACCATTCCACTCCTGAGGTTTCAGTGGCTCCAAGTTCAAGCAGTTACACTGGTGACTGTGACCTATATTTGTTGCAGTGTTGAGATATCGGGAACTCAATGCCTGCCACAACTCAGCTGTAAATTTGTCCTTGGTCATTTCCCTGACCTGTGTCTTGGTAAGGGTGGACACCAGATGCACTGGTATTCTCATCTGACAGCCAGTGACCAGTTCAATAGGGAACAATCCGTCCCTTCGGATTTTGTACCCCAGATACCCGTGACTGTGGGTGGTGCAGTGGTTAGCACCACAGCCTCACAGCTCCAGTGACCTGGGTTTAGTTCTGGGTACTGCCTGTGTGGAGTTTGCAAGTTCTCCCTGTGACCGCGTGGGTTTCCTCCAGGTGCTCTGGTTTCCTCCCACAGCCAAAGACATGCAGGTTGATAGGTAAATTGGCCATTGTAAACTGCCCCTAGTCTAGGTTGGTGGTATGAGAATTGAGGGAAGGTGGGGATGTGGTAGAGGATATGGGATTAATGTAGGATTAGTATGAATTGATGGTTCGATTGGACTTGTTGGGCCGAAGGGCCTGTTTTGGTGCTGTGTGACTCTATGATTAGCAGTAGGAGGACCCCATCTCTCTTACAGTCCTGAGCAAGGAGATCTTTACGCATCGTATTTTTGAGGGTACAGTTCATGTGTTCCATGATACCGGAAGGCTGGGGGTTGTATGCAATGTGCCATTTGCCTTCAATCCCGAATAGCTTTAAAGTAGCCTGCATTATCTGTCCTGTGAAGTGCCTGCCCTGATCTGACTCCACCACCTGCGGTAGCCCCCTTCGAGACAACACTTCCCTAACTAGGGTCTTGTTTGTCCACAATGCAGTGGCTGTCTTACAGGGAAAATCTTCCACCTACTTGGTGACATTGTCTACCAGAACAAGACAAAATTGTTTCCTTTCTTTGTGGTAGGTAGGGGACCAATAAAATCAATCTGAACAGACTGCCAGGATCCCTCTAAAAGGCTAGTATGACCCATGGAAACCTTGCGATGTTGAGGATCAGGATTGTTCATTTGCCAGACCAAACAGGCTTTACAATGACTGTTGTTACGACCAAGGTGGAAGGAGTGCACTGTTCATTCAGTCCCACTTCTCCACAGGTCACAGAATATTCTTTAAAGTTTTCCCACTTGTTGAAACAGTCAACTAGATACACTATTTTTCCCCAGAATAGAACACACTAAACAGGTTTCTTTACTGAACAACAAAATGAACAGTTTATTATAAAACAAGTCTTAACTAGTAATGGGGTAAGACAATAGTACATAGATCACATTTTTAAATATCCAACATTAAATTTTAATAAGTCCTCTTTTCTACCTTAACCAATCTTTAATGTCCCTTATTGCCTTCGTGCCTTCACACTCACACTCAGAACGCCCATATATATTCCGGTCAACCAAAAAAATTTGAAAAAGGATTTTTAGATCAGAGCTCTGTTACAAACAAAAAGTGCTTGGGTAGATTACTTGTTCATTTTTTTAAGTAAACAGCAGATGAGATATGTTGTTCCAAACTGGCATACCAGTCTAACTTCTGAGCACGCACATCTTTCGGATCTTTAGAATCTTCCAGAAATTGGGTAGAATCATAGAATCATAGAAAGTTTAAGGCACAGAAAGAGGCCACTTAGCCCATCACGTCTGTGTTGGCTGAAAAACAATCCATCTATTCTAATCCCATCTTCCAGCATTTGGTCTGTAGCCCTGCAGATTACAGCACTTGAGGTGTATATCCAGACTCCTTTTGAATGGGTTGAGGGTTTCTGCCTCAATGACCCTTTCAGGCAGTGAGTTCCAGACCCCCTCATCTCCCCTCTATATTTTCCAGAAATCACTTCAAATCTATGCCCCTCATCACTGACCTCTCTGCGAAGGTGAATAGACCCTTCACTTCCACTCTATCCAGGCCCCTCAAAATTCTATACATTTCAATTAGATCTCCCTCCAACCTTGTCTGTTCCAAGGAAAACAACCACAGCCTATTCAATCTTGCCTCATCGCTGCATTTTTCCAGTCCCAGCAACATCCTCATAAATCTCCTCATTACCCTCTTTAGTGCAATTACATCCTTTCTGTAATGAGGTGACCAGAACTGCACACAGTACTCAAATTGTGGCCTAACCAATGAGTTATACAGTTCCAGCATAACCTCCCTGCTCTTATATTCTATACCTCAGCTAATAAAGGAAAGGATTCCATATGCCTTCTTAACCACCTTGTCAACCTGTCCTACTACCTTCAGGGATCTGTGGACATTCACGCCAAGGTCCCTCACTTCCTCTACACTTCTCAGTATTTTCCCATTAATTGTGTATTCCTTTGCCTTGTTTGACCTCTCCAAATGCATCACCTCACACTTCTTCGGATTGAATTCCATTTGCCACTTTTCTGCCCATCTGACCAGACCATCAATATCTTCCTGCAGCCTACAGCTATCCACCTCGCTATCTACCACACGGCCAATCTTTGTGTCGTCTGCAAACTTCTTGATCGTGCCCCTTATATTTACATCAAAATTGTTAATATATACCACAAAAAGCAGGGGACCCTGTACTGAGTCCTACGGAATGCCACTGGAAACAGCCCTCCAGTCGCTAAAACACCCATCAACAATTATCCTTTGTTTCCTGCCACTGAGCCAATTTTGTATCCAGCTTGCTGCATTTCCCTGGATCCCACGGGATTTTATTTTTTTAACCAGTCTGCCATGTGGGACCTTGTCAAAAGCCTTGCTAAAATTCATGTAGACAACATCAACTGCACTATCTTCTTTGTTACCTCTTCAAAAAATTCGATCAAGTTGGTCAAACAAGATCTTCCCTTAACAAATCCACGCAGACCATCCTTGATTAATCCGTTCCTTTCTAAGTGACAGTTTATCCTGTCTCTCAGAATAGATTCCAATAATTTGCCCACTACTGAGGTTAGACTGTCTGGCCTGTAATTATTCGGTCGATCCCTCGCTCCCTTTTCAAAAAGAGGTACATTGTTAGCAGTTCTCCAATCCTCCGGCACCACACCTCAATCCAGTGAGGATTGGAAAATGATGGTCAGACCTTCTGCTATTTCCTCTCTTGCTTCTTTTAACAGCCGAGGGTACATTCCATCTTGCCCTGCCAACTTAACTTTCAAGGATGCTAATCCCATTAATACGTCCTCTCTCCCTATGTTTAGTACATCCAGTGCTTCATACTCCTCCTCCTTAACTACAATATCTGAATTGCCCCCTCTTTTGTGAAGATAGATACAAAGTATACATTAATAATCATACCAACATCTTCCACCCCTACACATAGGTTACTTTCTTGGTCTTGTATGGGCCTTAGTTATCCTCCTATTCTTAATGTATTGATAAAACATCTTTGGGTTCACCTTGATTTTGCTTGACAATATTCTTTCATGCCCTCTCTTTGCCTTCCGAACTTCCTTTTTGATTTCACCCCTCCACTTTCTATACTCCTCCCGGCTTTCTATAGTATTGAATTCTCGGTGTCGGACATAAGCTTTCCTTTTCTGCCTTATCTTACCCTGTAGGTTCCTTGACATCCATGGGGCTCTAGATTTGGCTGCCTCACCCTTTTTCTTTATGGGAACATATTTACTCTGAACCCCTTGAATCTCCCCTTTGAATGCCTCCCACTGTTCTGACACTGATTTACTTTCAAGTAGCTGTTTCCAGTCCATTTTCGCTAAATCACTCCTCAGTTTAGTAAAATTGGCCTTGTCCCAATTGAGAACTCTAACTCCTGTTCTCTCTCTGTCCTTTTCCATAATTATGTTAAAACTGACTGAATTATGATCACTACCACCAAAATGCTCTCCCACTGCCACTCCTTCCACCTGCCCATCTTCATTTCCTAAAACTAAGTCT